>NC_091096.1:16176457-17376457 GCF_024713975.1 Paralichthys olivaceus
AGTGGGTGCCGGCGGTAGTGACAGATGCCAGTGCTGTAACTACCAGCCCTCCTGTCTTCTCTCTAATACACCGCCCTGCACCCCCCTCCCATCGCTGTCCAATTCCCTTCTCTTTCATCAACTCTAATCCACCTCACTTACACCCTGCAACCATTTTTGTCTGACTGTGTCTGTTTCCTCCTCCCTGCTCTCAGCAGAAGCAACAGCAGCGGTGTTTAAGTGTTTTGGGAATGGAGACGTGATGGTAGTCAGTGAATCAGGGCAGACAGCTGTCATTTATAGTCTGTCTTTAGAGACATCCCATTAGCTTTCCAACAAAATGGTCCACGGCTGGTATGGGGCCTCCTGGTGCTTTATGTACAGTACGAGGGCCTGTCTCTATGGCTCCCATTGTGGAGTTGACGCAACATTTCATGACTGTGCCGTGACTTTTTATTCATAGCACTTTGTCAACCAAAATAATGTATTCTTCAATCCCTTGTAGGTTAATGTTGTTTATTTAAAGGGCTGAACATACTATCTGCTTTCTGAAACAGCGTTGTCAAAAACAGTGACTATGAGGCTGTAGAATGTCTCGATATACCATTTTCCAAAGCAACTACAACTACATGTCTTTTTTGTTTACACTCATGTCAGCAGGGTAGACGAAAGATCAAGTTGTGTTCACACTTCACTTGACTAATCTACTTCACACAAAATTTGAACATTTGTATTGGAAGCAATGTGTATGATCGAAACTAAACCAAACCGACGATTATATCTCACCCATTTCACTGCATTCATTGTTTCTCAGTTGTTGATAATATAATATATTGTAAAGATATTTAAAATAATATATGACAAATCAGACGCATCACTGTCTAATCAGAATTGTGCTCAAGGGCACTTCAGCAGGGCCTTAAACCGTGGCCAGCTGGTCCCTTATACGACACCACCCAACATCGATAACGTGGAAACAGAGGGAGACAGAAAAAGAAAAAAAGATAACCGAGAGACAGCACAGGGTGTAAGAGAGGGACAGCAGAGAAAGAGAGAGATGAAGAGAGAGAAGGAGTAAGAGAGAGAGAGAGACGGCTTTCTAATTCAGCCATCTGGCTAGTTTTACTTCATTATAATATTCTGACTGTGTGTGTGTGTGTGTGTGTGTGTGTGTGTGTGTGTGTGTGTGTGTGTGTGTGTGTGTGTGTGTGCATGGACAAATTTGTGAGTGCCTTCCATTCCACAGATGCAGGCAGAGCAGAGAAGAATCCTCATTTATTAACAGCTTAATAGAGCTCCATCTGGGCCAGACCCTATGCTTGTGTTCTATCAGAGAGATTCATCACTGAATCACAAGAATTAGACTACAACTGATACCTACACGAGTTGGGGTGACCCTGTTGCACCGAGGAACACCGCACAGATAGCCTACAGTGCAATACAGCTGTAATACAGCCATGACGATGACAAAATGTCACCATACAGTCGTCAGTTTTTTTAGTCTTGGTTTGTGTAATGTTTTCATTTGCACAAGACAAACCATTGTACAAAAGAGGGAAGAGAAAACAATCAGTTAATTCGACTACAAAAACGTACACACTGGGGTTAATGGGAATAACAGAGATCATGTAAAAGAGAGTTTTAAATCTATAGAAGAAAAACATTTTTATATTTAGTTTGAAGACTTCCTATTTCTCCTATAACCACACATGACCTTTCTTGTGCTATTGCCATACCTCCAGACGACACAAGATCACCATGAAGGCATTAAGAAGTGGTTGACTTTGGGTAAAAAGAAGAAAAGATTGATACCACCTCCATAACCGTAACCCCCATAACTGTATTCCAACAATAATTAGGTACTCCCTGAGGACCTTTCAATGATGCTCATAGCAGAGCATATGGTTCTGGTCCTATATGTTTACACTGAGCCAATCAGTCAAGGAGGTTATGGTTTGTCTTGTTGTTTATTTTTAAGATGGATATGAAATTACAGATCCAGTTTGCACCAATTTGGTGAAGAAATGGGCGGTGGACCAGAAAATAACCCATTCAATTTCAAGGAGGTTCCAGTTAAAGGGGGTGTTTCAGGATTTTGTGATTTTCATTATTATTATTAGATCATTTAATTGACAATTTTCTTGATGTAAAGAGTCAGACATAATATGGATTATAGTTGAGGTGTGCACTCTTCTAAGTGCCATTTTAGTTTACTCTTTTACTTTAATCTGTTCTATTCTCTTTTTTAATCTGCATTGTGAACATCTTCAATAAGAGATGTTCTACATTTCAAATAATTATTTTGTACAACACCAAACAGAATAGGTGTTAGTTGATGTATCTAACCTTCTAGTGCCCTTAATTATTTTTTTTAATCTTTTCATTTAAAGACATTAGCTTTAGCAGTTACTATGTTTATGTAAAGTGCAATATGTGCACCATTAAACACACTCTCTCAGTGACTTGCACGTACTTTGTGCTGTGGTATAAGTTTATAACTAATGTTTTTTCCAGGTATTGAACTACAGGCACTTTTTTATGGACATAAATATGGCCAATAATCTCCAAGCACAGGGACCCAGCAGAGCATCTTGGAAATAGCATCTGCAAACCTCCGCAACGTGACATAAATCTAGGAGAACATTTTTGAATTATTTTTTATCGATCAAGATGATGAGTGGAAAATGATTCACTGCTCTTGTGCTCAACCCAAATTTTGTTCCCATCTCTTTCTTTTGCTTTGGAGGCCATCACACCAACATCCTCGTTCTCCCTCTTTGTATCTGTCCCTCCATTCAGACGAAGCTGAAGTGCAAATTGGACATCTGGTGCTGTGATGTGTCTGACAATACAGCCGCCACCCCCCCCACCCCCCTCACACATGTACCGAGACACACAAATGTGCGCGCACACACAAACACACACACACACACACCGAGTCCTCCACACAAAATACAGGACCATGAGGATATAAAGACACTGAGAAGAAGACAGGAGGAGGGAGAGATGGACAGAGGTATGGAGGGAGGGCTGGGGGCGAGGATGGTATGTGAGTGAACATTAGGGGGCAATGATGATGCCACTCTATTCACACACTGCCAGGGGCAAACACATGCACCCACGTCCTTGTGCCATCCCTCACAGCTCTGCCACTGAGTCGTGTCCGGTTCACAGAGCGTCTCAGGGGGCAGGTTGATAGAGGGCACTGGGGTGTGTGGTGGAGCGGTGGTGGCCCATAACAGGCCTGTTTGCATAGAAGCTTATTTTAACTTTAGCCTTGTGACGTCTGACACAGTTTCTCTTCTCGCCTGATGCAGAAATGAATCAGAGGGATGGGAGAACAGGCGAGACACAAACAACAGCATTCAGGAAGAAATGAAAGCGCAAATGGATCCACGTTTGTTGGCAGGACGGATGCAGAAATAATCACGCAGGTATGCCTGTGTGACACGCACTCTTAAACTCGCACATATAGAAGCTGACTAAGCAGTATAACCTAATTTTACAACCAATTGCATACAATTCAGTAGCTGTGTCTATTTATAATGGAGCATATTTCTTACCAGGAAAAAACAATGCATCTGTTCTCACAAAGCTGTATGAGAGCGGTACAGTATTCATTTTCTTGAATCATCTGTGGCCTAAAAACAACAGACAGATAATACTGCTTATTCAGGTAGTGTTCCTCTCTTCTCGGCCAGTTAATCTCCTTCAGCACAACACAGAGGATCTGTTCTCGTTACATGAGCGCACATCAACACTTGATGACACCGTTTCCTTTTTTCCTCTCTAAAGAAGATGCTTCTGTCAATTTTTTAATCACAGGATGAATAAAATTTGCATACATCCCGCTTGATGATTATTTGTTTTCTCCAAATGTTTGGCCCCCCTCGGATGTCTGAGTTCAGTTGGTTTAAATGTCTGTGTGTTCTTTCAGGGCCCCTGTTTTCATGCTACCAAATGTTTGTTTCTACAGCCTTTTTAGATGTTGGTAGATAGTGCCTGAGCAGGCAAAAGAGGGGGGGCTTCACAGAAGGCAGGTTCTCAAAGGAGCGACTGTATACCTGCATTAGAAATAATAAAAACACCCAGGTAATCCCACAAACGGGTCTATCACTTGGCTTTGAACTTCAAAGAATGCGAACAACAATTAAAAGCAACATAGCGGGGGATGCAACTAAAAAAACAGATTACAAAAGAACATTTGTCTCATTATCTTAATGCATATTGCATGCGGTGGTACTGTGGGAGTGAAGTAGAGGTGAACTCTACCATGGTGTATAGTTGTATGCATGGTGATGTAGTTGAAGAGCCACAAAACTTCATGAGGTTGCATTGAATCCTTGAAATAAAAATCCAAAAGCAGCTTTCAGAGTCCATATTTTTCTCACCATGCGCTTCATGTGTAAACACTAAACAAAACAGTGCAGGTCATCAGTTCATCCGCAGTCAAATTCCATTCACACCACTCGTGCAGCAGCAATTGCAAAGTCTCTAAAGCTGCTTTCACTATGTATTCAATTGCTCCAGAGTTTCTCCTGCCAGCCCCCTGGTAAAAACTCCAGATAATGTCTGAATGAGCCCATGTGAGAAAACAGCAGGAGATTCTGTGGAGGATTCACCGCGAGCTAGTGGGCGTGTTGATGACGTTTCTAACACGCAACAGATGCAAAAATGTGAAAAAAGTATGCAAATATCGCAGGAGGAAAAATAGGTTCCATAAAAATAGAAGACACAGACGAAGATGTCAACTTGGAAAGACAACAAGATGTGAGAGCTGACGCTCGTGTTGATGTGCTGAAAACATCATGTGATTTCCACAGCAGAATTTATACGTTACTTCCTGCCTCCTGTGCCATTCTTCGCCTGAATGCCCAGGAGATTTCTGTTGTTGTGAACACGTCTGACTTGCAAATCTCCTGCTGTGTTGTTCATAAGTAAAAGATAAACTCCAGAGACAGTCTCAGAGTGTGATCATTTTGATCGCACATACGACCAAACATTTAGCTGATGTGCCTCTGTATTTGATCGAGTCGTGTCCCTCCCTCATCTCATCTCTGCACAGTTTACACTCACTCACACAGTAACACACGGACAGTGAAGCAGTGGTGAGAGAGGAGAGGTGGTGAGCGAGGTTGTAAATGTTGCAGCTTCAGGATCAGAGCCAAAGCAGTGGTTGGTTCGTACCAAGTATCCTGTCTGGGTGTGTCCTCCCTCAACATTCCCACTGACCTGTGCTCACTTTACTCTTTAACAAAGAACAACAATACTCATCAGAAGTTATTAAGACCTGAACAGTACTGAAGTTCACTTGAATAATAACCTTATTTAATACAAAACTAAAAGCTCATCTAAATCATAAGCATCCTGTTAACTGAGCTGGAAACATATATCCTTTGTCAAATGTTTAATATTTATTCAAGAGCATCTGTTGACAAAGTCAGAGAATCCATTTTATTCATTGTTTTAATTGTGTGGTTTATTTTATTTATGTTTTATGTATTTAAGATATTTTAATCATTCTAATTCAAATGTCCGACTGAATGTTCTGTAGAATTAAGCTCATTGCTCTTGCATGGTTATGTGGTAATATTATCATTATATCAGTGGTTTAAAATGGTTTCACAATGATTACAATAATATCATCTACTGCGATAATTGCTGGGAAAAAATATTGTCCAACAAAATGTGTTATTATAAAGGGCCTACCTTCATATTTTTATTATGCACCAGGTTGGAGGTTTCCTTGTTCAGTTCACAGCCTTAGTTCTCTGAGAATTTCTTTCATATCCAGGCAGAATTGGTATAGTACAAAAAAATATCCTGAACTGAATCAATATTGAATCAAATCCAATCGAATCGAAGCCTTTTGAATCGGAATCGAATCGATTTGGGAAATCAGTGAGCAAACTTCTGATTCAGACTCTTGGTCAGAATCTGTGGATGTGTGACCGTCATATTCAGATTTCACATCTGAAAATGTAACTGAAGCTATGAGTTAAATTTGACCTCAAACTCAACTCATACCCTGACTAAGCTGATAGGCAGATGATTAGGATTGTGCTCACCAGCATCAGTGGACCGTGACTTTTAAAATACTCGTAAGCCTTCCCTCATTCTAATCTGACAGAAGCCTGGACCACAAGATACACCTCAGCAGAGGCCAGTCTGAGGCTACTGGTATTTAAGGAGTTTAAAAGAAGGTTACAAGGCAAATCATCCAGTTTGAAATGAAAACATGTGCAAAAGCTCCACAGCCCCTTTTACACATGAATTGTACTGTGCACAGGGTGTGGCAATTTACCACATTGTGTTTGAAAAAGAGCTGGAGTCCATTACAGTCAGTCTACCCAAATGTAACATCTTTAAACAAATCAAAAACTCACATTTTAACTTGAAATACTTGATTTTCTCTTCAGCTACAGAGGCTTGACCTTGGTTGTGAATTGACACTCAAATGAGAAAAAAAGATGAACTTTTAAAATGTCGGAGAACTGAGTTCATTTTTCTTCTTTGGGGTTTCTAACTCACCTAACCTTGGATAATCAAAAACTAAATAAGACTTGAAAAGAAACTGATCAGTTCAAATGCCACAATAAATGTGAATGCCAAAAATCCATTCAGCCTTGCACCCATTAAACAAAGCAGATGAATGAAGAGGGTTTCTATGCCATGTTGCTCGAATACTAATCAACAATAACTGCCTCTTGTAATGTCATGTTACAAAAACTATTTGGACAGAAAATCCAAAAAGACCCAGTAGCTGAGGCCACAGTTGCTGAAGATGGATAATCAGAAGTATGCGTTAAAAACAATATGAGGAGTTTGTTACCTCTCCAAGAGCTTCGTAGCGTTTCTGGTTCCAGCGGTGAAGATCCTCTCTGGCATTGAACACAAAGGGTTCTCCTGTTTTTATATGTCTGAGCTGACCATCTGTGGGACACAAATTGTAATGACAATTAATACCTGTATATATACACCTTATATTTATATATATATATATATATGTGTGTGTGGAAGTATTTTGAAATGTTGGGCAGGTAACTCCTTCTGACTACATGTGCACTACTACACTAACCTCAACATTTTTGTAAATTTTTAATCTCTCTTTCTTCTCGTCTGTCGCACTTTCTACCCCCCCCCCCCCCAACCCCCCTTTATAGCAGGTGCAAGGCCTGTGGATGAAGCAGCATTCTTCCAGTCACGACTCCAACGGCCTTCTGGGTAGTCTGGCAGGCTGGGGCTGGACAGCTGGTATGGCAAAAATTCTCTCTCCCGAATTTCATCCATCTAAAAGCCTCTTCCCTTCCCATTTAACTCTGTCCATTTCTTTCTCCCTCTTCTTCCTCGCTCTCTCTGGCGACGGGCCACAGCTCTGTCCCTTTCCTTTCCGACCCAAAATCTCAGAGAGAGCTAAAGGAGCGGAGCATGAGTGTGTGTGAGTGTGAGAGTGTGTGTGTGTGTATGTGTGTGTGTGTGTGTGTGTGTGTGTGTGTGTGTGTGTGTGTGTGTGTGTGAAAGAGAAAGAGCACGAAGAGAGAGAAAGGTGGGCTGGCACACATTAGCCCCACGACAGCAACTGCTCCTTGCAATTGCTGGGCATCGGCCAGTCACTCTAACAAGCACAGTTCACACACCCAAACAAACCAGTAGCACCAGATGTGGACATACAGGAACGTGTCACAGGCTTCTCTAAATTGTCACAACCGAGCCACACTGTTATTACAACTGAGAAGAAACTAACGCTCTCTGAGATCATGTTTAAGTGATTTATAACAACTAAAGGTAACCACAAGAGCTCTTAACACATCTAGGTTTTTTGTCATATGAAACAGTCATGAGACAAGAAAACGCTGCTTAGAAATGGTACCACTCTTTTTCTTAATAAACAATTACCCTTGTGTGGCTGTGGCTTGTGGAGCCAGTGTGTTTATACCTTAGCAATGAGCCCATCGATCCTGCGGTTGACACTACAACACAATAAAACACTAAACACTGTTAAATTTAATTTTGACCTTTATGACTGCAGAATCTGTAAGAGCTGTACCACTGAAGAGTACACATATTTAACCCAAATAGCCAGAGGGCTCTCATACTTTCTCAATTATCGCACAATGTGAGAAAAACCCATCAAAGATATAAATAAATTTAATATCGTCGCAAGATAAAAGAATGCATGAGCACTTTTTTTCATCTCTTTCTAAATTGCCACCACTTTCACCCCTCTATCAATGTGATAAATCTCAGGTTGCTAACAGACTGTGTACTAAAGCACTCGTTTTCACTGCTTGTTGTTATACAACATGTAATTCCAAGTGCAGGTTTGACTTTGTGTTCCATTTAAAAAAAAAAAAAAAGTCGACTTGTGCCTGAGAGGTAGAGCAGGAGACGAGCGGGAAGTTGGGATAAAGCAGCGCGCACAAAAAGTACCTTGAAGAAAATCAATTATGCATTCGTGGAGGGGTGAGGATCTAAACACTACTGCCTAAGAGAAGGAAGAGAGGAGCTGTAATGAAATCCTACAGTAGGAGAGGGGTGTGTGTGTCTGTGCGTGTGAGGGAGGGAGAGAAAGAGTGTGTGGGGTGTGTGTGTCTGTGTAGGTGTGTGTATGTGTGTGCGTGTGGGCTCCATTACCTCCCCCAACACATCCTCTCAGAGGAATAACGTTTTCTCAACTTTTCTCCTCTTTTTCTGTCATAATTAGCATTCTGTTCTCAATTTGGCCGCTTAATTAGGTGTACATAACCTTGGATTTCCAGTAATGGAAAACCGGAGGGCTGGCGAGATGAAGCCATCATCTTCAGTGATTAAGATACCTGCAAACTATTGTACACAGACTCGTCTGTATTCACATCATTACATGGTCAAATTAACATTTTTGTTCCACCTGTCTCGGGCGAAGGTAGCCCGAGCGTAGCTACAGAAATGCCTGCGAGTCAGAGCAACTGAGAGCCGACACACCGGAGACCCTGCCTGAGGGCCACCGTGGCTTTAATAGAAATGCTATCCTTCAAAAACAGGCCTGAGTGGAAACTGACATATGGATGGGCTAAAGTGTGTATATCCAAGTGTGTGTGGGTGGGTGGGTAAGGCTGTGTTTGGGCTTTTGAGCAGGGAAGGGGCAGAAATAGAGAGATGCAGAGAGAGGTGGGAGAAAAGGGAAGGGGTGAGATGAAAGGGTGAGGCGATGGGAGCTCAGTCTTCCTCTGTGGGAGCTGGGACTTGAGGCTGCGGTAGAGGGGGTGGTGGGTGTTGGCACGGTGGCTGCTGCTGGTGGTGGTGGGTGGGTGGGGGGGTGAGTGTGCGTGTCTCTGTTCTTAGGCACAGCGAGGTTATGCAAATGCTCCGTCAGGCGGAGGGCAAGGCTGAGTAGGTTACTGACGGGCCGTAGAGTACACAACATGTCCCCCCACTCAGCCAGGCAGACAGCCAGCAGAGACACTGACAGAGAACAGAGGGGGGGAGAGAGACTACAGGGGAATGCTAAGAGCCAAATAAACCTCCACCAGCAGCAGCAGCAGCAGCAGCCGCAGCCGCCTTTCCAACTCTTCCTCCTTCCTCCACCTGGTGAGATTAAGCCAAAAGAAACCCAAAGAGACTTTTGGATCATCTGGACCCAGACCACTGTGGGTTCAGCACACCCACCCACCCACACCTGTAACCCCCCCCCCCAAATATCCCACGCTACTACAGACACAGTTTTGGGTTATTATTTTAAAAGCACTAAACAGAGCTGCAGTTACACACACAAAAGTAAAGTAGTATTTTAATTTTAAATTGTAAATGGACTGTTTTTATGCCAACTTATCAACGACCAAGAGCATTTGAGTACAAGTCACATTCACACACTGTCGGCACAGATGTCAGAGGCAATGTTCAGTTTCTTGCCAGGGACACTTATGGACAGGAGGAGCCTGGGATTGAACCACCGATGTCCTGGTTTGTGGACGACCCTCGCCGTCCCGACATTTTCTACAGAGGCAGGATCTAAGTCTACAGAGCAGCAGTTCCTAATGTGGGGTTCAGCACCAGATTAATCTGAAGGATCACAACATCATAGAAGGTAGAATACTAAAGAGAGGGAAAATATTTGTCTGTTACTGACATTTTAGACAGACAAGGATTCAAATGAAACAATGCAATACGTTTCATGGGGAATATCACTCGAAGGTGAATCATTTCAGTTTGTGACAAAGGGTTGAAAGCTGACACTGTTTCAATTCAAGGGCTCGCGACTCAAAAGCCAAATGAATTGGGAACAACTGCTATAAACGACAGGACAGAGAGAGGACTCAGCCATGTTTCCTCCAGTTTATATCCAGACCTCATGTGGTTTCAGCTCAAATCCAGAGCCAAGGATTTAACCTCATGTTTACCTGAGCTAAAATACTTCACCATGACCGTCAGTGTCATTCTCATCACTTAGACATCATCAGATATTTTATCTATTAAAGCTGAAGCTGCGTGTGCATGCCATGGAACTCACTCAGAGACTTGTGGCTTCTGACTAACAAATGAACTTACGCTCACTGAAGGTGTATTCAAACTCCTCCAGTGTTTTGGGGAAAGTGAACGGAGGTTCATCTTTCTTCATCAGTTCATCCAAGTCTATTCTCGACAGCAAATCTGAGGAGAGAGAGAGAAAAGAAAAAAGGTGAGACGAATTTGTGAAGTTCACTTTCTTCAAACAAAGTCAACATCCAATTTTCAAATCATAATTTCAATCACATTATATCATAATAAGATCCAGGGAAAATCAACTACATTTGATCATGTCTTCCCATTTTGTGAAGTTATGAAGCAACAAAGCAAATGCTATGCTTCCCTCCTCAAACCAAGAGCACTTCATCATCCTCAAGTGGCAGAAAAAAAGTGGGAGGAAAGAGGATATTCAAATACTAACCAAAAATGTCTATTGACATTTTTTCTGCAAATTCTATCACTGAGGCAGAAAGAAACCTGGGGGGGAACAAATTACACATATTGGTGTGCTAAAGGGTGGGTGAATAAATTTGACTCAAGGTTAAGTGGGACATTTCCCATCTTGTGTTATCTACTCTGAGAGCCAGCTGAAAGTTTAAATATGAAGTGGTAGGTGAAGCTTCCAGTTGATGGGACAATTTTTTAAATAGTATTGGATTTTTAAAGGCATACATTCTCTACCCGGAATAAGAGGAAATAGACATTCCCTGATAACAATATGAGACAAAATCAGTTTTCCTGCTGCATTTATTCAAGCATTTATTCCTGTGACTACAGACACATTAATTGTCTCAGCCAAGGAGGTTTTGTTTGTGTCACCCAAGTGTCTGTTAGCCCAGACATTCATATTCAACTTGAAAAGTTTTTTAATTTACACCATGTTTTTAGCCTAAATGTCCTCTGATATCCTCCTTGGAGCCGCGTTCACACACACAAATCTTTGTCACAAGGGTGCACGGTAGCATAGCCAGTTCTGGTAGCATAGTTCTGGTAGCATTACTAGTTCCGGTGGCGGACATTAAGGATAAAAACATGGGCAACATTTTGAGTCGAATGTGAATATCGGAGCTTCCGGACACTTGATCACCACAGGAGCAGTATGGAGAAATGTTGTGTTTTCTCTGTTGTTTCTGAAGAATCGGTCACCAGTTAGTTCAATTGTACTGGATTTGGCTGCAACGCTGTTTACCCATGAGACTTCAAAAGGGTGTTTAGTTTGTCCAGTTTGGACTACTGTAAAAAAAACATGGTGGCATCTGTAGAGAGGACTCGCTCCTGATGTAAATATAAAGTATTTAAATATAAAGGGCTGATTCTAGAGTAAAGTAAACTACAATTTAGCCGATTACACACAAGTTAAAACATCACAAGGATTATTTTATGTTCATTTTCTGCCAACAGGTCCCTTTCTTACACACTGAACCTTTAACTGACCATGTATGTTCTGAACACAGTTAAAGTTTGTAGAGCTTCTTTTACACTACCAGTATTCCCTCTCTTCTACTCTTTCATGACCACCACCAAACTTTTTATTGTCACAACAAACGTCTCTATTCACCTTTGAGTGCAGTAGTTTTCTCTCTGTCCTCCTGGCCGGCGACCTGGGCCATGGCGGTCCACAGTAAGAACAGGACAAGTGAGGCAGCACAAAGATGAGAGAGCATGAGTCCTGAGCTGCTGGAGGTCACTGAGCTGCATCCTGTCCCAGGTGGAAACAAAACAAGAGCACGAGGTGAGAGCTCGATATCAACAGTACTGGGTCACGTGCCATAGTTTACACACGCTTGCTGCTGACTGCAGAGCCACAAGTCCTGCTCATGCTACAAGCTTCTGTCTGTCTGGATCAACTGAGTCCCACAACAATAACACAACGCGTTTACACTTCACAACAACTGTTTGTTGACACTGCTGCTGCCCACCGTGGCACCGTGTGTTCGTTCAACTTTTGCTCACGTGCAGCCTCTGAGTTCATGACGCAAACCCAGCACAAGTGGTGATAGTTGTTGAACTCTCTGCTGCAGCAACATCTCTTTATTTTACTGTCAGACCCCCCGACATGTGTGCAGCTGCTCTGCGTGCAGCCGCAGCCTCAGTGAAATGACGCGGGGACGCTCGCAGAGGAGCAGCAGCTGTGTACAGGAGACTCACGCACGCTATTCGCTCGACTCACGCACCATCGGTACAAACGCGAGTGTCCACACGCTTCAGCTTCCTGGAGGTTTGCTACAACAGGAAGCACTCGGAGCCGCGCGTAGCCGCACGAGCTTGTGGCGCTTCCGGGTTACCGGGGCAACGGACTGGAAGGGAGATTTAAAGACACAGTAGCACAACACACACTAATGCTGCTGCTCATCCAGATGTTTACTGTGTGTGTGTGTGTGTGTGTGTGTGTGTGTGTGTGTGTGTGTGTGTGTAATTTATATATCCTGTCAATATAAAGTACTATACTTTCTGTTACTATTCCCACTGTTTTATAGGGATGATATAGTTATTATTTAAAATACACCCAGCACCATGTAAAGATGTTAAAATGTAGTAATAAAATGACAATATTATTTATTTTGCTAAACAGTAAACAGCTAAACCAGCTACAAAATATTTGTACATAAGGATAGTTTTGATGTACTTGTACTCCACTGCATTTCAGTGGGAAATATTGTACTGTCTACTCCACTACTTTTATTTGACTGCTTTAGTTGGTTGCTTTTCAGATGAATATTTTGCACAATGATATAACAATACTTCACATTGTTAAAGATTAAACCAGTGGTTTCTGATGCATTCAATTTAAATTTCTCACATGGTTTAGTTTCATTTAATGTTCAAATAATCTGATATCTTGACAAAAATCAAAGATTAGAGGAAAACTGATTTGAGTTATCAGAACTTTTTCTCTTTCCTCTGTCATTAGCCATCTTTCAACCCCGCAGAAAGTTGATTTGTTTGAACTGGTGGCTTAACCAAATCCACCTGCTACACCCTGTCCCCCCGTTTCCACCACTAACCTGCGACTTTACCTGACGCCACGTGCTGTTGATTCTCAGGAACGGCCTCCTGGTTAAACTTGAGTTGGGTGCCCTACTTGTGGACGGCCTCCAGAAGTTGAAGCGGTTTCTCTGGGGAGCTGTGCTACCCTGATTCCTCAAGCAGAGCACCGGAGATGCAGCGAAGGGAGACCCAGTTAAGAGACAGAGATGACATATTGTGGCACTGATACCCACCACGTTCCACACAACAAAGGAGATGCTTCTTGCTCCCTGGGCGCAGCACATGAGACCAGATGTGTGGATTCACGTCACACGAGTTGGACTTGGAAGATTAAAATGACAAATTTGTTCAGACAGAAAATAAAAGTCTGATAAATCAACCATGTGACTGGTCATTTCACTTAGATTTGGAAAATTCAGTGGTGAAGTAAGAACTCAATCATTTTACCAATAAATAGACAATAATGTACTCAAGTGAAAGCATCACATTAACATTGCTTTGAATTCTAATAAAGTCTTAAAAGTAAAAGTACTTGTAGCCCTAATGCAACAGTCTGCTTCATCCTTTCTTCATCAGTGATGCTGCTGCTGCTGCACATGTTGGATCAGTGGACCAATTTCCCTTGTGTTACCTTTAAAAATAAAAAAACAATGTGACCAAGAAACACAATGCATTGTAGTGGAGTAGAAATAAAAACAAAAGATGGTCGTCCTATAAACCTAACATGACGGTTTGCTGTACATTGACATACAGCTTGTTGAACTCTGTGGATGAACATACAAATAAACCCAACATGTTTGCTGTGGACAATACACAAATGCACTGAGGGGACTCGGTTGAAAAGGAATTAGAGAGAAGTCAAAATGCTGTCACCGTTGATCCTGTATAAATATGTCACGCTGAGCTCTGGGTTTCTAAAGGTGTTTATGTAGGTTTGATAATCCCTAAAATGAATTCCCTACAATAAAAATTCAGTTGATGCTTTGTGATGAATCTTTCTTTGTAATGATTTGTTGTGAATTATACTGTCAGCTTTACTGACAGATGTCTCCTGAGCCTATCACCTGTCTACAATGGAAATACAAATGGATAACCCTTCAGGTGTTTCCTCTGAGGGGGAGGGAGAGGAAAAGGAGAAGAGATGAGAGAAAACTAATCTTACAACAGTAATTTGACTTTTTTTTTTACCTGCAACACCAAAATAAAATTGTTTTATTGTGTTAAATCAAGTTAATTTAGAAAAGATTAATGTTGTTGCTATTGTGCCTTTATTCAGAGGCAAAAGCTGAACTCAGCTGAGTCATATTCTCTAAGTGGTTTGGTGATTACAATCTCTCTACAATTGCATTAAAAATCTAGTCAAGGAAGGAACATCTCTCTCTGGAGAAGAAGGTGTTTTCCTTATCTTTCAGGAATTGCACAGCAGTAGCACTTTGTGAGCTAAAATGACATCCTATTGAAGGAGCATGATTTGAGTTATTTAATTCTTATTTGAACAACAAATATAACAGGGAAGGACATGTGATGTGTGTATCCAGGAATGTAACATCATGGTGATGAATCAAAATGAATGATTAACTGCTCAGAGATCACACAAATTGATCACACGATAGAAGGAGCACATTTGGCGGTGAAGTAGGAATGTGATGTTACTTTTGTTTAATGTTTAATTCTACGCCCCTCTCTCCCCCTCTCTCTCTCTCCATCTCATAAATAACAAAATACAGACACAGTTGGAAAAATATACAGAGCAATAGTGTTACACATGAAATAAATGTTTTCTCGGCTTTGCACAAAAAACTGACTGATATGACAGCATGGGGCAGATTTTTTGGGACACAGCACAATCAAAAAATCTTTCTGCTTCCCATTCGTAATTTTTGATGTTTTCTTTCAGGAACCAGGAGAACGTACGCTGACACCAATGTCTTTACACTCACACAAAAATTCAACTACCTACAATGATCACAGAGTCACATCTCGTCCCAGGCAAACAAATCCGGGTTCTCCATTTCCCAGAACTGATTTCTGGAGATGCGCTCAAAAAAAGATGAAATGCATTTGATGCAACACAGAAAAGCACGGGGAGTTTGTGTGATGCATGTGTATCTGTCTCCCTCGCTCTTTTTGTTGTTTCACCTTCTCGTTCACTCACGTTTTCATGCACATATAGTGCAATCTCACTGCATGCAGTAAATGCACAAACCCTCTTTCACTCATACATTCTACAACCACAGGAGCTGCAGGTATATGTTATGAGCAAGATTTTGCAACGTGGTAAAATAGTTCCATTTGCATGGACTTTTATTGGGCAGCACTTTTATCAGATGTTTCCCTGTGGATCTTCACTGCTTGTGTGTCATCAGCATCAGGAGGGTCCTCTGGTCCCGCACTGCAGCAGCAAACAAAATAGGCTTTCTTAAGTTCTTCCACCATCGCTTTCTCTCCATCATCCAGCTCTGCATCTTCCTGCATCTCCCACCTGGAAAGCACAGACAGCACAGAGAGTGGGTGGACAGAACAAGAGTGAACATCAGCTCTTTTAATATTAACAAACATTTCACGCCAAGTCTCAAATAAAAACACGCACCAGGCAGCAGCTAGAAAGAAACCAAGTGAATGTTTCGACACATAAACTACAAGTTGCGCTGCTCTCTTTTTGTACAAGAAAAAAATACAGGATCACTGCAGCAGCAAAATGTTGTTTATATCTGTTTGTGAGCCTGTGCCTCTTCGCTATGAAAGAAAGGACCCCACAGTGTGCAGCTCCGCTTGGGTTCAACAAACAGTGAGGTGTAACCGACTGTCCAAAATACATTCTCACACGCTCCTCAAGCAGAAACTCTTCAAGCCTCTACAAGAGACATTTTCACTCCTTAACTTCTCATATGGGAGTATTCTTCTTTCTTCTTTCATGCTGTGTGGGTCAGTTTCACACTTTTCCTCTCTGCTTCTACTTCTCTTCCTCTTTTGTCAATGTGATGCTCATGTGGCAGTGCCGACTATACAGCAGTATTATACGTCACAGAATCCAATGTGCATTTTAATTTAATTTAATTTAATTTTAGTTACACAAGATTAAAGTTATTACCTGGCATGTATAGGCTTGTTTTGTCAATTTTGGACATTTGGTAAAGTGCGCCCCTACGTCCACTCTTGGGGGACGTAGGGGTGCACTTTACCCTGATAAGGGTGCCCCCCCATTGTTGCACTGCGTGGGAGAGGTATGTGACATTTCAGCCATTCAAGTTTTTGTTGTTTCTGTTATTGTGTTTTTAGGTTTACTCTTTAGTTGCAGGTCACACTATCATAACCTACTTCTGATGTTTGATTTGTGTAGAGGCTCCATATATGTAAAAATTGACCAGAGAATAATGTTTTTGGATGGTTTGTCACGTTCGTCAGAACAACGGATTTTGCCTCCAAAGACATTCATGGTCCGGCCTCCCCATCAAATAAATCCCAATGCAGGTCTTGATAGACTCCACCTGTTACCCTCCCTGTGACTAAGACACAGTGTCGCCACTGCAGAAGCCGTCCCTCTTTGGCCGACTAATTTTCCTGAGGGAAATTGCTTCTCATATCTTGTTGCCTTGTTCAACCGCTCCTACAATATGTCTCCCCATCACATTTTCTAATTCTTTAAGCTATGGAGTGGACAGAGGGCTTCAATAAGAAGACATCAAAGGTAGTCACGTTGTAATTCACCCACAGTATTTCAGTGGAATCCCTAGATGAGTGACTGTGGTCAATCAAATCCATATGGAGAGCTGGACGGAGGTTGTCTTTGAGCCGCCGCATCGCACTCCCTCCGAGGGGAATTATATCTGTCTGACGGCAAATGATTGCATTTTCATTGCAATCTCTGCTTCTCCTTTTATCCTGCGCTCCCTCCTTTTCCGATTCCTCACTGTATCTTCAAATATGTAACCATACAGTTGTGCTCGGCGCATGTGAGTGATGCAAACGTGTGTTAGCAGAGAGACGAGGTAAAACGGCAAATATATCATGCATGTTTCATGCATGATAAAAAGCGGGTTTCTCAATGCAGAGCACAGAGGTAAAGTTTCAGACACTGTCATGGAGTGTGTGTGGATTTTCTCTGCTTCCCCAGCAGAGTCAGTGTGGTAATTAACCATCAGTAAGGATAAGATCTCTCCATGTAAATATGAAGCTTTGACAGAGAGGCTTCTTCTCATGAGAGTGCATTCTCCGTCCATGTACACCTGGTAGCTAGTTTCTTTGTTTTATAAATCTCACTCATTTGATTTGGCAAAGAATAAGTGGACTACCTCTAAATAGAAAAGGAGGGAGGTAGTTAAGCATGTCTTCGGTGACTGCTACAGACCGTAAAGGAGGAATGAAGATGACTATTAGGGGAAGACAAACAGCCCTTGTATTATTTTTTTCCAGTGACATAAAATTAAAATCGTTTCCACTAAATAACCATTATGGGACACAAATAACACTCAAAACAAAAACAATACAAATGTCACACGGGGAGCAAAACAAGAACATCAGAGAGCGAGTGAGGGAGGACAGAGAGCTGGGAGAGGAGTGGTGGCCAATAAAGGAGGGAGAAAGACAGGAGGGTGAGACAGGAAGGTGCGCTAAAGGTTTTTCAATGTTTAATTTTCAAATAGGATTAAGCAGAATGACATTTAGCTGAAGGTTACAGGCTCAGCATTGTCTTAGCTGATATTGATATGCAGGAGGCGCCCCGCTTGTCACCGGGACAAACACCGTTGATGAATGAGAAGCCTTTCCCCAGGAAGGTGTTAAGTGCAAATTTGAAATGAGAGAGAGGTAGAGGAAGAGAGAGCGAGAGTGGGGAAAAAAGAGGGAGCGCACACAGACAGAGATTGAATTACCACAATAGTTGCCATGTATGCTGTCACTAGATAATGTTGCCAAAAGTGTAAAATTGTTCCGTAAAGTGTAAGTTGCGTATTTGTTGAGATTGGTTGATCCTGCGCTGACAAATGGGCCAAAAACACACACAAGGTGCACCGCTGAGTGTATCTAATTTCAACAAGTACAGCACAACAATGCCTCTTAGAAATGCATAAGTAGGCTAAAGTTGACAATAACTTCACTGTATCCTCATTTTCGGCAAGTTTTCCCCCAGAATTTACATCTTAATAAGGGAAGCCTTACCCTTTAATTCTTATGGGCTCTGCTCATTTCTCATGCATTAATACTGGAGCTGCTGACTTGGCTCTTCCTCTGAATACAGAGTAGGACACACATATTAAGAGTCATATATTTACAGGATTGATGCCACGGGAGATTGTCTCAGAGTGAGATGAAAAGGCTGGCTCAGATGTATTTCAACGTGAACATCAATGTAAGCTGTCCTAATCACGGGACTGTACCCAGGCGCGGGACGCACAGCATCCATCCTGATTTCCAGCTGATAATGAGTAGTGATGTCTGACAAATTAAGAGCATAAGCTTTGCTCGGAGATCATCCTGCAATCAAATTTCAAAATCTTGCTGTAACACAGATGAAACCTTGATCTGCAGCTACCAGAACAACAAAAGAGTAAGTAAACTGATATTTGAAGAAAATATCAAATGGAGAGAACAAAAAAAAAAGAAAGGCATCAAAATAAAACGGGCGGAGGTAGGCGAGTGAGTGAGCAGAAAGACAAAGTGCTTGAACGATCATGAGAGGCAGAGAGACAGTGGCCAGTGGTTTCCTCCGCAGCTGTCAGCGGGCTGAGTGGTTTCTATCACAGCGCTGTGTGTTTGTGCTGCACTGGGTGCCCTGCCCGCTCTGCCACTGGGACCACTGTTTGTTTAAAAGGCTCGCCTGTCAAACACAGAGCGCCACCAGCAGCCAGACACTCGGCTAAATGACTCTGACAGCAGTCCTAATCAGAGGCTTCGCACATTGCTGCAGGGCCTGGAGGATCCATCATAACCCAAGCCTAAATATTTAAAGTGCTAAACTTTCCAAAGGTCAGGGCTTTCCATGCATGCCAGGGCGACATGTGTCAGAGAAGAAGAAGAAGAGGGACTGAACAAGACGGAGAGCTGCAGAGAGAGAAAGAAAGAGCTATGGGTTAACTGTTCTCTGTCATTTTCACCAGTGTGAGAACAGCTTTCATTTTTAGACCCTTGGGATCAAGTTACTTGTTGTCAACAGACATCGTTTTGTGTGGTCGTCGTGTCTTCACACAACTCATTTGAGGTTAGAACCCGAGGTTAGAGTGACAGATGAGTTTGAAAAGATTTTTTATATTATTATTATATTTATATTTTATGTGTGCACCACAAAGTTTGGCCGCAATCGACAAGTGTCCCTTTGCTAAACAAGACACTCAGATTCACCCTCTGTAAAGAAAGAAAGAAACAGATGAACGATGATATTTCAAAACTTTGGAGACAAGTAAAGAAAACTAGCAGAGAGAATAAGGAGTCTGCTCAGTGAAAGCTGAACTGAGATGGATGAACTTCTTGCTGATGTCAGAGTTCAAGGTTCGGGATTGAAAGGGGATGGGTAAAGGTGAGGTGAAGGCTCATTTATCCTCATACTCCGCACCAAATTGAGTAGTACCACCAGAAATCATGGGGGGCAGTGTGGCCAATAGACCATGCGAGATGACCATAAAACATGAGAAAGAAATTTCAACAGTGGAACTTTTTGAGGAGAGACTTTAAGAGCTGGTCAGAAACTTTGCTTGACTTTCTTTAGAGGTACAGTATCATAACAAACTCCACTGACACCATGTTTGTTGTTGTCAGAATCTCTCGTTTCTGCGCTGCCCTCTTGTGGATGAATTCCTTCACAACCAAGTCAACGTACAGAACGCATGGAAGTACGTGGGCAGCGACAGTTGTTTGTTTGAAACTGACGGATCTCTTTTGTATGTAAAGGCAGCATAAATGAGCCTTTCTTAGACGAATGGAAGATTAACCAAACAAGGATGTGCTTGTATGTTTCAGACCAAGTGTAGCCATGGTAAGTCCATGTCATCTCATTTCATGCCCCTGCACTTGGCCTTCAGTTTTTCACAGGCAACGCTGCGGTGCATCCAGGTGCACGGCAATAAACTCTAACAGGAAAGAACATTTCAGTACTATCTAGGAAGTGACAGAGAGTGTCTTGTTCATGACCTGTCAGTAGTTTTAAGTGAAGCACATTAATTGTTATGCAAGCAAAGTCCCAACTTGAGACACACATCTGTCCAAGCTTGATCTCAGGTTACGGTGAAAAAAAGTTAGTAGTTATTAGTCAGGAGTGGATATTGTACATTAAAATCTGGTTCAATCGGGGGTAACTGACAAGTTCACAATACAAGACAGGAGCTGGAGAGGCTGGGGGGTGAGGTGTGGGGTGCGTAGGGGGGGTCATCTCTTTGACTCAATTTCCATTGAGAAGCAAACATCCAATTCAATTTAGATATGTGCCTGCTCCGGGCCACGAGCCGGAGGGAGATTGTAACTGACAGCCATTGGACAGCCGGCTGGATTTGAATATTGACGAGACAGAGACTTGACAGAAGGGATTATGCTCTACCTTCTGACTTGCTAGCTGCTACACTGATCCATTCTATTGTCAGATCAACTCAGTGTCATGGCTACAGTATGTCCGTATGGCACGGTGATGCCACTCAGCATTAGGGCCCTACCTGAAATTCATCTCAATCCAAAGTGATGTCCACTCAGAAGCTACAAGACTCACACTAAATCAACAAGGACAAAAATGCGCAACAACAAAGCAAATGTATTTCAAAGTAGACATGAGCTGGTAGCTTTAGTCTGCGGCTGCTGTGTTTAGTATAAATGACTGAGCCTTAACCTTAAACCTTTCTAACTTTACTCACTCAAACGAGCTCTTTATGGACGGTGGATTTTCTGATCTTGTAAAATGATAACATTTTGACTTTGTGTATCAAAAACTACAATAACAGACTTGATGTATCATATTAGAATGAAGCTCCACTTCAATATGCTACAGAGAGTCAATCTTCAAATTGTGTGTGTGTGTGTGTGGATGCTATTATATTTGTGTGTGTGTGCGAGTCTCCCCAACTTCAAACCAGACCCGTCATACCACCCAGCACACACCCTCCCATCTCGGGGGCCACCGAGAGCAGCGAGTCACAGAGTTCCTGATCAAAGGGCCTCGGACAGATCTGTGAAGGCCCTTTGAAGGGACATCCACAGTTACACAAGTTGACACGTTCGTACGTGCTTTGGCACAGACACATGCTCCCAAGCTGAGGGGCACAGAAGAGCATGGACAGAAGCACACACAGACACAAAACCACAAAAAACACCATGGTTCGAAAACTCCAAATCCAAGAAACAAGGAGTCCAGAGGGCATTTTTCATAAACTCATTCCACACAGACATATATAGTGTACACACATTCTACTAATACCATGAGGTGCCCAACAATAGAGACATGTGGAGGGAGAGATGTTTAACTTTGTGCTGATCTCAAGTGAAAAGAAAGAATCCATCGGTGTATAAGGACAAATTTTACAGATGTTATGATTCATTTAACCATATTTCAGTCAGACAACTCACATTCAAACGTTTGTTGTAACAGTAGAACAGGTTAGTGTTTGACGTTATCACTCCCTATGACATGATTACATAGATATGATGGGAGTGATGAGCAAATACTTGTAATCCCCCGTCGGAGCCTACAGGTGGATGCTGGGGTGGTTGCTGAAGCAATTGGCAGCAATAGTGGTGCAGCAGCGGGGCAAGCAAAGGGACTGATGGGAAATGTTTCTCTGCTTAAATGGACCGCCTGATAAGGTGGGTGTGTATTATAGATGACTGTGGAGAGTGAGGTATGTCACATGATTAGAGCAGCGCAGCTCGAGGTGGCTGCCTGAACTAGCTCACAGGCGCCTCTCCATATGTATAACATAGGCTAATATAACCAATTTCAAACATGAATTGCACAGAATGAATAGCTCCAGACATTTTCTGGACGTTGCCTTTCACATTTGAAGAACAGAGCAGGAGATTGAACAAGTCAGATGCGTTTACAATAGGAAAGTGTCCAGAACATTCAGGTGTCTGGGTAGAGCACAGGAGGTGAGATAATGAATTCTGCTGCAGAAAGCACAGTGCTTTTGTTTACAGCGTATCGACACTGGCATTGTCTTTCCAAGTTGACATCTTCGTCTGGGTCTTCTTCATGTATGACACATCTTTTTCATCCTGAGATAGTTGTTTTTTACCAGTTTCATTTAAGTCGACAACACAACATTTGAAATTTCTGGACAATATCCTGCTGTATTCTCACACAGGCTCCCAAAGGACATTTTCCAGACATTTAACCTGGAGGCTGGCAGGAAAAGTTCTGGAAAATGTCAGAATCAGACATTTGCTTTTTTAAACACAGCCCCTCTCCTTTCAATCATCCAACTAGAAGCCCTTCATGACACATCCCAACTTAATGCTCAACTCCTCCTCATCACCACTGCTGTCTAAGCTCAAATCTAAAGAACCAAATCCATCAGACAACTTCCATGGTGTTCTAGTCTCCGCTGGGGTCTAAGCATCAACATCTATTCCTCTGGTTGAAATAAATTTTATTTAATTATGACTTACCCATTTTTAATTTGTTTCTCTGTAAGTCTCTCCTAATTGAAATGCTGATGCTGTAGAAACGCTACAGGTTTGTAGTATATTTTTTAAAGTTAACTATTCTTTAAACAAACACGTTCTTAGAAGTTGGTGTTTGATTTTAAATAAAATACACAGACAGAGACGTTGATGTGAGTTTCTCTATTATTGTTTTCCCTCCACAATGAAGAGTCATTTATTTGTGCATTGATGGTTGTGATGATGATGGTGGGGGGGTTGGGAAGGTGGTAGAGGATGAATTAAAATAATGTTTGCTCCGACAAAGATCTCTAAGCTTGGGTTCCATATGCATTTCTGTTAGTGTGTGTGTTTTGTTTTTCTGCAAGCTACTATTGTTACTTTGTGTAATACGACTATATATTCACATCATGTGACCACATATTTCAAATACTGTTTCCAGCTCCTCGCTATTCTCCCCAGTCATCCAGGGGGAAAGTTTGTGTAAATTTGCAGTGGTTTAATTACTGAATAATTTAGACCATGCTCCAAATTAATGTAGATATTTCCATATTAATGTGTTTGCCAACCAATTCCACATTTATTTGTACTGCGGACAGGAGGGTAGCAATTATCACAGCATATCATAGCAGTTGTGCTGGTATTTCAGACATCATTAGGCGGCTTGTCCACCACAGTGTGACTGAGCACTGGTCTATTGGACACAGCTCGGTACATTCCTCAGATAGGCTTGCTCTGCTTCTGTGGGTAGGGATCTATCAAGTCCTGCTCTGGAGGAAAGAAGTGTGAGGGCCCATGTTTGTGTTTGACAAGGTAAGGTCCAATTTAGAAACCTTGCTGTTTGTGAATGTATTATTACATGCAGTAAAAATAGGGACAACAGCAAATAACCAAACACCTGCCAAACCTACACCTCCGACATCTTGTGGTCAGTGCGGTGCAGCGGCTGCAAACAGACACACATGGAGCTGTGCACATGTCCCAGGAGGTTGACAGCTCTCTGCTCCTCTTATCTCCCCCACCTCAACCTCCCCATCTCCCCCACCTTAGTTCACCTTTCCTTTCTTCCCCCTCAGTCTCTTGACTGTTTGGCTCTTGTTAGGAGCTTGGCTGAGCAGGCTGGCACCTTTCACTGAAACAGCACCCAAGAGGAAGGTTGTGACATGGGGGAATGCTAGCATGTCTATGCGCTTGTGTGTGCGTGTGTGTGTGTGTGTGTGACCCCTCTCCCTTGAGCTACTGTAAATCATTAAAGCAAGGCCCTTCATTAAGGAAGCCAAGCACCCTGGCACCTTTCAGCCATGCCCAGTGTAAATCTGACAACTGTCTTACACTGCCTCTCACACTCCCACCACATATGGCATGATAGTTATTTGTACAAGAGACCAAAAAGAAACTCCAAATAAACCCCAACTTTTGTATTCCATCATTGGCATTCACATTTACATGTATTTCTTACTGTTCTCTTCTCGACAGCAATACAATTATACCTTTGGTAATACCTTATAGTATGTATATCTAAGCATGGCAGTCTAATCACACCTACTCCATATGCCATAAGAGTACCCGCTTCTTTCACCTTCTGTTGCTCTGTTTTCCCCATAGTCTGCCATGACCCGAAGAGAGAGAAGTACAAACGGAGAAGGATGAAGGGAAAGATGTAGACAAGTGGACAGGCAGAGGGTAGAAATACAGAGGAGAAAGATTTTGAATATATGACTTGATGAAATGCACTTATTTAATGTTATTACAAACACAATCACATTGAATGCAAAAATGAGCTACTACTGCTTTGAGACATGCACTGAACCCTGGATATTCTTCTGAAATCATCTGGATTAGTTGTATGTGAGAACGCAAATGTCAGAGTCAGGTGCTCCGGACATTCCTTCCAGCCCCAGAGTAAAATCTCTGCAGAATGTTGATGACGTTTCTAACATGCGACAGACGCGAAATTGGAGGAATACAAATATCTCAGGTCGAAAAAGATGTGCCACACATGTAGAAGAGGTCAACAACACAATTTGAAAGCTTTTGGGTGATATAAATCAACACTGGTGTTGTGCTGTAAACAAACTGTGCTGTGGTTTCAGTAGTGGAATTTATATGTTATTTACATATTTGCTTTCTCCTGCATTCTTTAACCAGACACCACCCCTCGCCGAAGTACTTCAGACATTTTCCTGTTTCCATATCTGACCCAGACTTCTCCTGCTGCGTTCTCCATATGTGAAAGGCAAAGTCCTGATTTTCTGGATTTGATGTCTGAAAATGGCTTAAGTTAGTCACAGCCTCAATTTAAACCCCCTTAGGTTCTTTTCAGAACTAGCCAAATGTTACGACTGGATCTTTATGAACTGCCTTGGTCCCAGCTGACTCCATAAATATTCCCCAGCTTCTTCCAGTCTATTTAAGAAGACGTCTTCACTCTGTCCCTCATCAGTTCATCAAGTCTCCCTTGTCAGTCTTGCTGTGGGTTGCTTCTGAATAGTTTGGACATTTTATTGTAAACTTGTAAGCTTTGCTGTTTCCTGCCAATGTCCCATCTTTGTCAACTGATTCTCTAAAGTCGACCATTATGTTTCCCATGTTTATGTTTCCCTGCTGCTATAAGCCAATATTCACCTGTCCTCAACCTTAGCTCACCTGCTGCCTTCGTCCTTCCCATGACATCCAACTGTACCTTAAACTCTCTATTGCCACCAGATGATCTGCAGGCCCCCGATTTCCTCTATGGAATAATCATTAACGCCTCAGATTACACACACGTCTCCCTCCGTGTCTTGTGACTGCATTTGGGTATACTCTTTTAAATCTTGTCACCAAATGCATAAAATATTACCCATGAATTAATGAACAAAGTTGATTCAGATAAACAGTCAGTAGCTTTAGATTTTGCCCCTGCTCTCTCACACACACTCAAGCGCAAACACCGAGAACAAGCATTCACTCAAGCGATATCCCTGCTGAACCGCATACAGAGGGGAAAAAAGATGTTCATTGTGATTTCACCTCAGTGTGCTACCAGGAAATAGCCTATTACTTATTCAGTACTTCCTCTTTGTCATCTGTGCATATATAAACTGTGAAATCTACTAAGGAGCACTGGGGGTTGAGAAAGTGCGACTTGCTCTCAGACAAAGGCCTCGCTCTCAGACATTGATCTGGCAAAACTTCTATTCAAACCCAGCTATATATCATTTCCATAGCCGCTATGAATAAATTGCATATTTCAGCATATTCCACTTTTTTATGTAGTGGCTTCGTTGGGTAAGTTGCCAGTGTGGTTGACTTCGCGGTGAGTGATTGAGCTAAAGAATAAGCAGATATGTTAGAATAAAACTAAAGTTGGTGGAGCACTGTCAAAAAAACAAAAATCAAACACCACATTTAGGCCAATAAAACTGATACAATACAACAACAGATGCATTGTGGGTGCATTAAGTAAGTGTTATTACAACGTATACATTCCTTGCCTTAAAGTTGATCAGCTGCAGCATTGATGCTGACTTTCTGCATAAAATCAAAAACTGAAATCACAGGTCAACTGACAGATGACAGCCATTTGCTTTTTGGACACAAAAGAAGCCTCTGCCTCTCAAATGCTGGCTGAGCAACTCACTGCAGTTTTATATCATTGTATGGAGGAAAAATCCATTTTAATATTTGTTTTGGAATTTCACCCTCATTGTCTTCACATAGAGGACAGCAGGTAAAAACCTCCTTGAAGACATTGAATCTACAGGTATTCACACAATACATTAGGCTAACTGCCAAAGCTTCAGATATTGATCACAAAGTGGATCCTCTCACCACATGGTTATTTGAGAAGTACCATGTGTCTTTAAATAAAACCAAACTAAACTAGAATGGCACTCAGTAGAGTACATACCTCCGCCAAGGCACAACATCCCCCAATGAAACCACAAATGGATTTTTATTTAGATCTGCACCAAATTGCACTCACTAATAGATTTTTCATTGAGATCCATGAATTATTCCCTGGGAAACTGGTGAAAAGCTACCTATCTTGAAATTTGCTTTATCTGCACCAAATGTCCCGTCATCTTCCACCATGTTTTGTGGAATCCTGACCAACTGACGGGTGAAAACATAACCTCCTTGGTGGGGGTACAATAGTGTCAGATGCCAGCAAATACAACGTGCATGTTTTGAGGTGTCGAAAGCTTAGGTTAACTAACTGACACCAGTCTGTGTCATACTAAGTAATGATATTATTAGCAATGGGCTCCCACAGTTTTGTGATTACTCCATGCAGACATTGATCTCACCTTTCTCTCTCCCTCTCTCTCTCTCTCTTGATGTGTGCGTTAGTCCTTGGTTGGGGGTGCTCTATTATGGTGTATCAGATCGGGGCCTTGTACTCTTACCATTTCAAACGGTTCATTTTCCACTATGCTAATGTCAGTTTTGGGGGTTAAGGAGATAAATAAATCCTTGCTGTCACCTCATTTAAAATCAAATGTCACTTAATTATAGCTGTATGTGTTTTCAAACACTTTGCATAATTTATTGTTCTGCTCCATTCTAATCTCCAGATCCTTATCACTCGTGCTCTATTTTACCCTCTGTGTCCTTATAATAAAATTATAATGCTCCCTCTCCCGGTGTTTCGGTCTCTTTCTTGCTGCCAACAGCAGTGTGCAGGAGATAAGGAAGGCGATGAAAAGACGTTTTTAAGTTGTGCCTCACCTTGTAGGGATTTTGATGCTCTAAAGGTCTATTGTCAGCTCAGGAGAGCATATATGCGCACGCTCACACAAATACACACAGCCCTCTGGCAGTGTTGCATTTCTTACAACCAAAATACAAACATTGTCAAATTCTATGAAAATCACGGGTTAACACCGACATTCATGTTTAAGTTACAGGCACGAGAAACAACTCAACATGACAACTGGATTTTTCAACCTTTGTCGGGAAGTTTCTGCTGTCTTTTCATCGACTCTCACTTTCATTTCTTTGTGGCACTAATGTGTCAGGAAGCACTCGGCACATTAGTGACATTAATGTACTTGGCGGTGTAGGTCATAAAGGGAGGTGAGGGGCACTAATATGCTACTTTACTGTCTGAGGCTGCCGTCATCAACACTAAATGTCAGATCACATCAGTCACTTTCTGTCTTTTGAGAAAAAAATGGTGAATGTTGGTAATCTGTCTCTACTGACCTTGCCCACAACTCAATAGGATTCAATTAAGGGGCAGTTAAGACAATGGGACAGAGGCCGAAATTTAAAGAGGAGGTCTAATTAAAATACATAATATTACACACAAAGATGGATCAGATTTTGATTACAGAGCAGATTCATGTTACTCACGCAATACAGGGATATTAAAGGCCACGGCAAATTAGATACATTTTTTGTGTGATTAATTTACAGTCAATGTAAGATTTCACATCCAGGTTGATTTTTCCAAAGTTTCACCTCTGACATGTACACATCTAGAATGTGTTTTCTTGACAATGTCACTTTTTGAAGGAGTAGTAGTTAAGAGCAACTTCCTCTTCTTTCCAGTCTGACATAGAGTTTATTTGTAGATTTATTGAACATATTTGTCTTTAGCCATTACTCACTTTTTAAATTTTTTTTTATAAGGATATGATGTAGATGAGTTGAAGCAAGGATGAAGCAACAGTTGACCTTGTGACTGTTGAATAAAAAGAATGAACCAAATACACATAGCTGGGACAAACAAACAGGACCTTTGTCAAATTAAATACTTGTGAAAAAAAAACGATGATCTTTGTGCCAACTGTTGCAGCAGTTGATTAAACTGTCCTCCTGAAATCTGTCCTGAAGCAGCTGTTGTTCAGTCTAAGCTTCTGAACCATGAAGGTTTCATCTCAATAACCAAGGTATTTCATATTTTTTTTCTTTTCAGTAAGTAAAAGGAGCACCTGGTCATAATAGCTGGATGTAAATTTCATATTTCTTTTCCCGTGGTGCGAATTTCTTTATTTGCTAATTGAGAGAATTACGTAAATCACATCACGCTTAGTGTGAGTAATCACAAGCATTGCAATTCACCTCCAAATTTTTCTCTATTCCCTTCATTAATTAGATAGCTATTGATGTGCAAAGGCCTTAGAAATAGAGAGGGTAAACATCTAACTTTACATTCATACATTCATCATTTCTATCACTTTGCATTCAGGGAGCGTGATGCGCCGCACAGCTGCAGCTGCTGATGGGGCTGAAGGGGGTGTTACAGTAACTGTCCAGCAGAACACTGGATCAGAAGACAGATTTAATCCTTATAATCAGTGTATTTTGATTCATGAGCATTCTTTATAATCATTCATCTGAGAACAAGTGTTTGTTTAAATGAGCAAACAGTGGAAACGTCTGACACAATATAATTTTTCACAAACCACTGATTAAAATAGCGAGTAAAAGCTCCAACTGGTATCGATTGTAAAGCAGCACAGATTTAAGAGTTGAGGCTGTTGTATCTGTACAGATTATAGAATAGAGATGTTTGGATTTTCCCTTCCTGGTACACACTATGATAAGTGAACGGATTAGATACTGGTGCATTTTAAATAATAACAACTTATATAACTTATTTTAACAGCTGTATGCTACTAACTGCATATGGCCCTCAGGTTAATACGTTCTTTTATTATCTAGTTTGACAGTCATGACTAAAACACAACACAACTAAATAAATCTAAAAATACACAAGAATTAATTTGTGGGACATCTTTGTTGCTTCGGTGCTGACTTGGTCAAATTTCCAAAGTTTGCTGAAGTTTTTCTTTTTTCCTCCTTACACTTTTGTTCACTCCTCGTGCTCTTTCATGTGATGATTGTTCAAATACTTTATGAGATTGATATATATGATAGTATTGTGATCGGCAACACTAGCGCCACATCTCGAAAGTCTTGTGTACGGTGCACATCGCTTCACTACCTGAAATCACTTCTTTGTCACAGCTTTAAAAACGTAGTTCAGTGGCAGTACAGTCCAACTGCTGCTTTGGAGTGGCACAGAATATTGCAGTTTTATCAGAGTGAAACTAATATACTTAAAAAACGTGGTATCGTATCAATACATTGATGTGTGTGCTTGCTGAGGCCAGATCCCACATTTTCAACAGTATTGAGTTTTTTCTGATGCTGGCATTGGACCATCTCTACAAAATACACAAAACGGACCTCATAGGACTCACTCATTGAAAAGTGCCTTTCTCTAGTCACCTTGGTTGAATAAAACCCTTTTATATAAGTTAGAGATTAATCTTTTGAAGATGTAGCTACAAACACACACAGAATGTGTAACACTTTCATCAATGAGCCTCAGTCAGCGTGAACTGGGAGCAGATGGTGTGTGCATACCTAACAAGACGTCTGTGTGGCTCTTTCTGTTCCACGCATTCAGAGGCAGTAGCTGTTGCAGCCTTACTATAACTCTGTAATGGATGGGAGGAGCATGCAGTTGTGCATCCTCTCTATGGGCCTTCCATCCTGGGCCAGTCGATGGACCAGACAGGCCGGGGCTTAGTACATCACATAGATCCCATGACTGGACAGCACAGCAGACAGATACAAGTCAATAGGAAGGAGCTGCTTTTGAATATTCACTTTGGTGTTCAGTGGCAGGCCGCATGTTAATTGGCCACAGAGAAGTAGAGCTGTGTTATCAATGCCGACTTTGTAAAGGTTCTGAGAATGAGGTAGAACAGAAGGCGCTGTCGATGGAAGTATAGATAAAGTCTGAGACCACTTTCCCATTCTTTGAGACTTTTGGACCCCACTGTGTGCACGTGTGTGTGTAGGTGGTGGTGTAGGCTGGGGCTGTATTCTCTTGATTGAGTGACTTAACAGCTGGGTCACTTAAACCAACCGAATCAATGTCATCTAATTCAATCTGGGTTCACAACACAAAATTCATTGCAAATAAACTAATATTGTATAGTATAAACTTCAGATGGACACTGCATTATGTAATTACAACAAAGTAGATTGCTTAGCCTCAGAAAACCATCAATCATATACAGTACAGCCGTTCCAAACATATTCCCTCTAGAGGAGCATAAAGATATTGCTATCGAGCTTTTGAAATGTCAGGGCAATAGAAACCCGGGCATTGTGCAATTACATAATGATTATTGCAAAAGTTTCTCGCCCTCACTCAGTGTGGCTGTAATATGCAGTGGATGGCCATGGGGGTTCATTAGTGAGAACAGGCTGCTGTTGAAAAGCTCCAGTTTCACCTCTGATCCTGGCTAATGTGATTTGGACCTGGGATTGGTAGTGGGGAGATTAGATGCTAGCTCACCTCAGGGTGGGAACCAGAGAAGGAGACATACATCAATGTTGTTTGCACTCAAACTCAAACGTCTTCTCACCTATAATTTGCAATGAGGCATCTGCAAAAAAATAAAAGTGTCCAGAAAGCATTGGTAGTCTGATTTATTTTTGCAGGGATGGAGAATCAGTGGGGCTGAGTGGGTGCTTTGCTAATTCACACTTACATGGAGGAGTGCATGATTTGGCCTTTCATAACAAATCAATTGGTTTGTGAGGAGGTCCGGAGAGACGACGATCAGCTACCGATGACAACTGTGCTAGCATTCTCCTCTTATTACCTCATGGCACATACCCCCATGGCCCGCACTGCCAGTCGCAATGTCAGGCTACTCCTTCTTTCATTTCCTTTTCATTAATCCACGGCTCTCTCTGTCACTTTTTCTCTTCCACGCTTACAGCCTGTCCACCTTCGTCCGTACACCCCCTCCCCTGCCTCCTCCACCTCCTCCATTATGCCTCTACCTCTTTCCTGTCCCTCATTCCTCTCTCCCCCTCTCATTAGGTCATAGTTGTGGTGATTTGTCAGAGTGGCTGTGTTGATTAATAGGCCGGCGGAGCCCCTATATTTGGAGGCTGTCAGCGGGGCTCCGGAGTGCCAGGCACCCACCCCACCCCCCTCCCGCTGAGCCCCCTCACCACCCAGGTGGCCCCATTTGGGCTAAATGAGCTGTGAAGGGTCCCGGCTATGCCCGCCTGCCCCACACTAAGACGTTACGCACAAACACACGCACAGGCATAGACATAAAAAGTCACAAACACATGCGGGCACACACACACGCACACACACACATCTGAGATGCAAACACACATGCAGGCACGCTCACGTACTCAACACCCTGGCTCTCACTGCCACGCACCCCTGCGTTCCCACATGATTTGTCACACTCCATCAATAGACAATAAGTTACTGCCACTCTAGCCTGTCAATGGGCCCTGTCTTCAGCAGACCCCGCTCTGCTGTCTCCTAGCCCGGGGGTGGTGAGGAAGGGTGGAACAGAGAAAAAGTGGTGAGCGTCAAGAGGTTCAGTCTGAGGAAGAAAGGGAATAAAAAGAGTGAAAGGGAAATAGCGCATGTGCATGCAAGAGAAAGAAAACATAGACAGGTAGATGGACGGAAAAAGAGACAGAGAGGTTGAAGGGGATATCAGACAAATTGCAGCATCCCACATCCCAGCGGAGGGCTTGATGCTCGTCCTGATGCATAGGTTCAAGGAAATGCGAGTCTGAACTTGTGTGTGCATGCGTGTGTGTGTGTCTGGAGTAACATGGTTCAGCTGCGCCAAACCAATTGCCTGGCCTTGGAGGCAGAGGTGGGCTGTGTGCATGAACGCGTGTGAATGTGAACGTCCCTCTTTGCAAGATTATTTTTGTTCCCCGCAAACTAGGGAAGGGGGGGAGACCTTGGTGGATGAGATCATCTTCCCATATTTGCACGCACACACACACACACACACACACACACTCACGCCCCTTCAATGATACAATCTGATGATGGGTATTGGAGGGGAAACTGGAATCTGTGAAGGTCAGAAAAGTCTGAACAGTAACATCCACCACTGCAGGCTACTGCCATCGCCTCCACTCCCACACTGTCATTACTGCTGGCCAGCTAGCTCTCATTATCAACTTACTTCATTAATACACTTCATTATCAGCTTGTCCTCAACAGACAGATGGGATGGACCCTCCAGCAAATGACAGAGTAACTGGTATAAAGTGATCCCTTTTAAAGTCTATTCAATGAATGGGTCATAACACATATAGTCCTCCGCTATTAGTTTATCTGTGATTTACACTTGATTGGACATCTGGAGGAGGAAAAAAAGTGGTATGTTTCTTCAGAAAATACTGTTTAATTGTACCAATGGCTATGCTTTATAATTACATCTGAAGTGATTATAGTCATTATGAAGTCGTTATTTCTGAGGCTGTTGAACATATGAAAGGCGGATGGATACACTGGCTGAATAGACAGCTGTTACTGAAGATGTAAGTAACAGACAGCCCTATCACACTGGCAATATGGACGACCATGAAATTAAGACTCAACGTATAGTAATTACAATGACAATGAGCTTTGTTCGACGTGTCAAGTATCAATCTAACACTTGCCAGGCAGCTTTCATATCATAGCTAATAGACAGTTGGCGGGCCAGGCTGTTGCCAACCACTGAACCAAACTATTCATAAGCTGGCCCTTGTGCTTAGCGGTTGACGTAACGGTAACACACACATCAGCTACATGTGCCCCCATGCAAATGAGTGCATTAGAGCAGACCTCGGAGAGCGGAGCGTGGCCAATAAATCCAGCTGGGGTGGGAAATGTAGCCTTTACCATGCGTGTCCAACCCCATCTATTTAACCTAATTACACACACCATACCAGGTAATAAAAGTCTGCATGCCATCAATTCTGACATCTCATCCAGGGCACCGCAAGGAATGTCTATTAGGATCTATAAATCCTCAGGATAGTGATCTTCTCTCGGTGTAAAGTGTGTGAAAGGTGTCTCTGTGGGTGGCTGTCTTTCCTCTGTATGTGTGTGTGTGTATGTGTGAGAGAGAGAGAGAGAAAGAAGTAAGTCAGCATGACTCCCACACCCTTATGACAGGTGTGTATGTATGTGCATGTTTGACTGTATGTCTTTTTAGCTACATCTGCTGGTACTGTATTGGAGCACACAAGTGAGTGAGCCCATACGCCCATCTGCAGCTGAGTTGTAAGTCAGCTTCAGGATGCAGGAGGTGAGACACAAAGGGATGAACCCGCCGATGGAGTTCAACCATCCCCGTGCTCTTGATGGGGCTAATCCAGAGTGGAAAGACAAAACAGCAAATAGCTGATCCAGACAGCAGTAAAGCATGAGAGCTACCCCGGCTAGTGTTCCTACCCAGGTGTTTCATGTCGCTTGCTGACAGGCCCGTCTGTCACACCTGAGGCCAGCCGGAACACGGCTGCAGGTACTTTCACTTTCCAACGTCACGCCTTGCGATTGGTTAAAGAAAACAGCATTGCTTGCTGAATGGCCGTGGCCAGTGTTTTAGCCACAGGCGGCTGGAGTTAAATAGATGTGTTCACAGTAGCTTCACTCGCACTCTCTTCGCCTTTGTCTGCAGCACACCTGAGCTCCACTTGACCCCCACCACACCCGCGTGGATGTGAATCCATGAAAGAGAGGATGTGGGAGGTGAAGGAAGGCAGGAAGGGAGGGATGATAGGGAGTGAAAGACAAATAGCTGAGAGGTGATGAATCCTTTTAGCTGGAAGACAGCGCTGTGAACCATTTCAACATTTCACCTCTGTGGTTAATTGGTAGAATGAGGATTAGAGGTCAGATTAGCAGCAATACGGTATTTTAAATGACTGAGTGCACTGGCTATAAGGTTAAAGAAGGACAGAGAAAAATTAAAAGCTGGCTCTGGCTGTAAAGCTGAAATAAATTAGTCATTATATCACTGTAGTCACATTATTTTGATATTAAGTGAAACCTGAAAGTCTGGATCAACGTTCATGTCTTTGTCAAATTGTAAACATGTGATCTGGTTAGTTTTGGTTTCGCATTGTAATTTAGAGAGCGCACAAAAGACTTTTGTAGGATATGCATGTGACTTTATCACCTACGTGGGCTGCGTCTGCTTATACTGGACATTGATTGGTTTGTAGATAGGCTTTCATCTGACGTAGGCGAGTTTTAGTTTGAACTGTTGTATTTGCTAATTTTTTTGAAAAAAGTGCATTGAAAAAGAATAGAAATGGAGAAAATGAATGGACCAGTTAACTTAGTTAGTTCATTGGCATTATAAAATCATTATGGTGCAAATCCTCATCAGTCACACATTATATATTATCAGAGGCAAAGAAAGTCCAAGCTATCCAAATAACTGTTCACACTGCAAATGATCCGAACCATGGTTCAGACCACCTCTTTTTCGTCGGACTAAGTTTTTGTCGGTTGGTCCAGACTGTGATTCATGGCACCTTTCACAATCTCTTTATCATATGCATCAATATCACATCATTAAGATTTTATCCCACATAGTAAACGTTTGATAATGAAAAGACACCACTTATACAAGCCTGTGTCTTCTTTCTCTATCTTCTGTCTTTTAATGGCTCATCACCCACCCAGTCTGCAATTTCTAGCTTCCTCATTCAAAAAGAGAAGGGGGGGTATAAGAATCACCACACCTGGATTTCCACTCCAGGATGTCATCCTTGGAATTTCAGCAGAAAAGCTAATCCATCAAACTGTAAAAAGAACAGCGTGGGTGTGTGTATTGTCTATTAAAAAGGATTACTCCATTACCAAAAACACGCCTGATTCTAAAAAAGCCAACTCAGAAATATACGGTTTGGTAAATTGATTTATGACTGATTTATCTTACGTAAGCCTATGATCGTGTTGGGTTGTGGATAAGCGCAGGGCTTTGCGTCACAAACAATTACCCTTTCACATAAAAGAGGGTGAATTCACGGCAGCTGGTGTCACAACATCAGGCCACTGTGGCCCCCGTTACTGCAGAAAGCATTAAATGGTTTGTACTGATAAGAGGAGTTTGATGGGAGGAGGGACGTCTGTCTCACTGCACTCATTTTGAAAAAAGGCAAACCCTGAGATTGTCACAATATACAAAGATTTAAAAAACACTCACACACAGCATTATTCATGAATATACACACCACACACAGCGGTGGTTAAATGGTGATTTGCTGTTGGTTTATGAAGATTACGCTCTTCTTCATTGTCACATGTTTCGCGCATTGTGCCGTGACTCTCTGCAGAGCTCCCGGCTTCAAAGCTACTCGGGTGCAATTGTTGTCTCAGTCACCTATTATAAACAACGCGTTTTTAGAGGAAAGGCTGTAATTGTGCAAAAGTGTTGCAGAAATGGCTTTGTAACATTACTGTATGCCTTTTCTTCAATGCGACCCATACACAGGACTCTGAAAGCTCTCGCCAATTGAAGTTCTGCTTTCATCCAGCATAAAAGCTACGTTTGCAATTGAGCTTCGGCGCTATACCTTTCCTCGCCTTTTCGCCCACCCTCCCGTCCTTGTTTCATATGAGTGCACAACCTCAATGGCTTGAGTAATGGCTCCAAAATGCCTTTTCCCTGAACAAAATCACTGTTTTTGTGGGTCATGCGGAGGTAACTTTGAGAGACCCGAACAACTTGAACGGACTACTGCCATTACTAATTCCTTTCTCCCTCTCTGTCTCACTCTCGCTCTCTTCTAATAGTGACAGCTTTCTGCACTACCTCCTTCATTCAGGCTGAACAGAGTGTATACACATGGGTTAGAAACAAACAGTGAAAAACACAGGGGGAGAGAGAGAGGATCACAGGTCAACCACAGAGCTTTTTCCTTGTTTTAAGATGTCAACACCAAGGAGAAGCTTTTCTCCATGTCTGTGGGGGTGAGCCGGTGGGCCGTGGATACTGCAGACGGAATTGGGGTCCAAAGCCAAACCAAGAGCAGGCTGAAATAGCCTTGTGACCAGGTGGTTATGGCCTCACATCTCATATAAAACCGCACGCTTTTAGTGCCCAGCAGCCCGGCCTTGGTTGCTCCTGCCTTATGGAAACTACGATGCATGGTGAGAGAAAATTGGTCGAGTGTTACACTGGCACAAGGGTTTTGAACCAAAAGTTACTGTCTTAGCTTAAAATCCTTTAATTTGGCAAAAATCCACTCGTTACTGACATTTCTACGCTTTGCTCACTGTCTTTAATGGTTGTAAATGGACTCAAGACTCCTGTCCTCTGATCGAAACTCACAACATCTCACCCACTCCTGATGTAATATCCTTTGACATGTATCCTGCATCACATATGAAACATGTTGTGGGTGCGGGCATATGTGTGTGTGTGCGTTTGTGCATGTTTAGAAGCGTGAGCAGGCTGCAGACAGTGGCCACTGGGAAATCAAGGAGCACTTTGTCATGCATCCATAAATGTGTGACACTGCGTCTCTTGAGACGGCGCCTGATTGGTCTACGAGGCATCGAAGAATGACGGCTGAGTGATGGCCTCAAGGGGATATAGTGTGGGTCTGGGTTGTGTGCGGAGTGTTGTGCGTGTGTGTTGGCTAGGGTTAGAGACACAGGACAGCACTGTGACATGTCTAGGTGGCACCCTGTCAAAGCCAGCTGGCAACATGTCGTAATGCTGCCATCAGGGAGTCATACGCCACTCTGGTCTCAGTTTTCAGGATTCACATGGTTTTCAACCCATACGTAGAAATTCATTTAAATAAAGAGAGAAAAAACTTCATCAGCTTTTCACCCACGATGACTCTTTGTATCGTGATTTGTTCAAACCAAAGATATCATAATGAACATGTGTCAAACAAGTCATACACAGGAACATATGTGCATGTGCCATAACATTTTCATTTTAAATAGTGCAGTTATTTTTTAAGGAAAGGACAGTAAGGGAGCTCAATTAAAATGTTCACATCTTACTCACGATGGGAACAAGCTCAACATTCTTTATAAATATGATGAGCTCTAATGGTTTAAATGCAGTTCAAGATTCAAAGCTCAAACTTTGTAGTGTGTCTTTTCAGCTTAATGTATTCATGCAGAGTATAAGAGTAATAAAGTATTTTACTTTTCACTGTTACGTTCACCTCCTTGGTTATGGGGTTCTCCCTCGCAAATTCTGGTAAAGGGCGGAAATCCAGAGGTAATAAAAAAAACAAAGCAGTTTTTTCAGTCCATTAGTTATAAATATAGAATTCACCAAGATGAACAGAAATTACACCAAAATAGCAATATGGACAAGCAAGGTATTTACATTATAGTCAATGGTTGATTTAAAGGTTTCTGGATGGATTTGTCATGTATATTAAATATTAATAAATCCAGATTTTGCTATGAAAAAGTGGAGGTCATACAAAGTGAGGTAAAAAAGGTACAGGGTGTAATGACATTGCGACTATTTTACTATGACATGATAAGCTTTTATTTTTCAATTTAGAAAAAAGAGTAAAAGAAAGAGAAGCAGTCCTGTATGAATCATGCCTGTCTGCTGTAAGGAAGAGCTGAAATCCAAAACCAACAGGGGGCAGGCATAATTACCAAGCATGTCCCTCATATTTACTATCTCTTAATAAGCTACAGGCACAGAGCAGACAATGACCTGTCATCTCCATTCTGCATTTATTTTTATTCTTGTTTTATTGTTGTACTTTCATCAGCAGATGAGGAGTGGCGTGGAGTGTGAGAGAGTGTTTAACTTTGTCTCCGTGGTCTCTGGTTCTGATCGATGTGTCCGGTTCCCACCACCCGAGAGGCAGAGAGAGAAAGAGGGAGAACGAGAGAGAGAGAGAGAGACAGAGAGACATTGAGAGGGGAAGAAGGATTTACGCTGGCACCGCATTTTTGTCCAATTAATAGATTGCCAGTGTGTTGCGTATTTTGCATGACAAAGGAGGGTAATATTAAACTGCCATTTGTAATGAAAATGCACTTTGCAAATTAAAAAGTGCAGAAACCCAATTTTTCCTACCTCTTTAGGAAATAAACAGTCCTTAACCAATTAAAGCGCATTGTAATAATTCTGTGATTTATTGCAGGTTGTTTAACTTTCAAAACTCAGCTAACCTATATTAAGGTCACAATCCATCATGTCTTGCATGGAGTGCTGTGGAGTAATGGCTGTTGTATTAGCTGCTTTTGATGATAGTATGAAAGAAGTATTAGCACTTGTCAACAAAACTGCTTACAACATAACATTAGCATGCATGAGCTGCATCGCCTATTCATTATCTTGGCAGCTCCACACACACGGTTACTGCCTTATAAAACATTTTGCCGGGGCTGAGAGCACACGCACACTGTTTGGTTTTGTGATAGAGTGGCAACATGCAAACCATGGGGGCGCGCTCCGGTTGCAAGGCAAACAGGCACCGGAAAGATGAAACAGTCTCTGTGACACACGAGCGAGGGAGGGAGGAAGAGCAAGGGAGAGACAGAGGGATGGAGGGATGGGAAGGATAAAGGAGATTACTCTCCATCTTTTGCCTTGATCAGTCTTCTCCAGTTAAGCCTAGGTCTCTGTGTCATAAATACACAAAAAAAATTGTCCGCAGGCTGACAGAAGAAGAAAGGGAGGGAGGTGTGGAGTAGACAAACGCACTGAGGGTGAGAGAGGGCACTGTGATGAAAAAGCAACTTGCTTCTAAAGTTCATCTGAGGCTGTGCAACGACTAGTGAGAAAGAGGTAGAACCAGAGGAGGGATGGGAAGAAGTAAAACGCAAAACAAGCCAAGCGGCTTTTTGGAGGGCTGTTGGGGCAAACACAGTGTGGAGGAAAAAGAGACAGAAAGCTTCAGTGCTAAGTAGTAACTGATTTGAAAGACAGAAAGCTGGACTTGATGATGGGGTTGGGAGTGGGACGGAGTGGAGAGAGAGAGAGGTACGAAGAAAGAAGGCAAAACTGATGTAAACAGAGAGAAAGCGCTGCAGCTGAAGGGCACGGCAGGGTACCAGCCAGCGAGAGAAAGATGCAGGGCGGTGTGACACGGTGACATTTGCCTCCACAAATGGGCTCTCTGGCTTTAGCCGTGCAGTCTGGTGCGATGCCCCCCGACTGTGAGCCAAGAATGCACTTAGCTCAACAAGAGCAAATGAATGGCCCTGTTTTGACTTCTACCATTACACTCCTTCTCCCTGATAGCTGGTGCTGGGCAGAGTGGGTCTTTGTTGGAGCACAGGGATCCCTGCGTGTTGAAGCACCTCAGCACCACGGTCTAATTAGTGTGATATCAGCAGTTGGATAATATGTGGATTCAACCCTGGATTGTGGAGTTCTGCTTCATTTGACTTGTTGCAGCTGGAAAGCGCCGAAAATTGAATTTATTGCAAAGAAGCAGCACACTGTGCATATCATGGCACGTTTAAGATATTGCAGAAGCCAGTTTCACATCTGTAGGCTCGCTTTCATTCCACTGGACACACTGAACATTGGATCCCAATGGAACCATGTTGTTTATATCCCACGGAGAGCAATCAAACACCTGACAAGCCCACAAACATGTCAACAACAGGCCATTTAGCAGCCAAAGCCACAACGCCAGCGATTCAATAGAGCTAATTGCAACCAGTAAGGATTCTCGTATATCCGAGGGCAGGACTGCTAAACATCAGGCCTTTATTAATTATTTACTTTCTTTCCTGGAAGTCCATTTTCCACACGTGTTCATCTCTCAGAGGAAAAAGAAATCTACTCCCCTTGTTGTGCTCTTTCAGAAGTAGCATTGGCATTAGCTGTTTTTGTTTCTTTTGCTTTTTATAGTCCTCCAACCTAAATGACCATAAAGGTAGTTCACATGTAACCCTCAAGCCGTTATTGTTCAGCTTCTGAAATGTGCAGTTAAGGTTGTGGAACAATAATGATGTTACATCAATGTTGCAATAAAAAACTAGGTTAAGTTTGTGGAACAGTAACGAACAGAGAAGAAACAGTGTTAACTAGAATGGCAGAGTGCAGAGAGTGCATACCTCCGCCGAGGCCCAACAGTCCCTTTATGAGACCGCATTTAAATTCACTAGATGTGCACCAAATTCCACACACTCATGAGTATCAGTTCCCTAAACATGCCTGATTTTTGTCATCAAGATTAAAAATATTCTCAGTGAGATATCAGTCAAAATGCTACCTCACACCTTTAAGATGGAGAAAATAAACTTCTGAATCTTCCCTCTGATCTCTATCAGCACCAAATGTTGCACACAATCAAACAAACCAACCAACAGACAGGGTTGAGCATTCAAGGTAACAAAGTAAAGAGAAATTATAGTGTAATTTTGCAATCACGTACATCCAAGCATACACGTTTATACGCACTGGTTGGACAGCATATTCTGACTTTCATATTGATATCTGGCCTGTAGCACAGTTACCAGTACATGTCTCTATACACTGTCTGTCTCTGATCACTCAGCCCCTCGGCCTGCTCTGCATGTGTTGATATTCAAATCTCTCTTTTGCTCCGTAGCTCCAGCTCCCAGATGATTACTCACGTGCATTTAACTCTCAAACAGCCCCTCATTAACTGTGGCACGCTGGGCCATACGTTGGGCCAAATTACGCAGCTTTGACATACACAAACCAGCGGGTGGTTGGGGGGGCGGCGGGCGCGAGGGAGGGAGCGGAGTCGTCGGGATAAAAGGCCTGGCTCTCTACTTGGTCCTCTAACCATAGATAATGGTTGCCAACGTGTCTGTATGGTCTTTTAAAGCAATCAGCACTTTCACTTTTAGAGGAGTGGGGTTGGGGGTAGGGGGTGAAGAAGGGGAGGGGGGCTAAAGAGTAGGAGGAGAAGGAGGGAAAAGGGGTGGGCGGGGGTGAAGTGGTAAACACCGAGTCAGGGCTGGACCCTCACCATCCAACTCACAGAGGGGAAGATGGTAAATGAATGGATTGGGAGATTTTTACCTCTGCCAGTTATGTTTATGTCTGAGTTTGTTATCACAAAACTTCCTGTGAGGAGGCGGTATGGGTTGGGGACAAACCCATTCATTTTTGTTTAGGATCTGGATCAGGGAGTGGAATTTTTTTCACTTTCATTAACAATGTGAGATTGTGATTTCTCAGAGAAAAATGTATGGATCCTGATTAAAAGAACATGTTTTGGGTACTGATGAGTCAATGAGTATATGTGAGTTGGTGCAGTTCCAAAAGGAAATCTGGATATAGTAAATTTAAACAAGCTGATAAGGGGAGTGTTGGGCCGTGACTTCTTCATGTATGTGCTGCGATTCCAGTTAATCGATTGCTATCCTCTTGATCTATTTGTGAACAAGAATAATTTTGTTTTTTCAACGTCTTTAATTACACGTGTTTGGGTAGTACTGAAGTACTTCTGTTGAGTGACAAAAGGTTTTTACATGAAAAAGACGATGACACTCTACTCTGTACAAAACACCCCATGCAACTATAAAGGAATACTGCAGCCTTGAGTCTCTTTATGTCAACATGCTCAACTGTCATACATCCATTGATTGAGTAGTCTTTGATTATTTAATGTAGCATTACTTTAGTTTTCAAAGTGCACTGTGAAACTATATTATGTAGGAAAATATAAATATCCGATTGGGACTTGGCAGATATTCAATTTTAGATTACTCTGATTAGGATCATAAGCAAATTATTCGATGCAAACATCCTGCTCCAAACTTCTTCTGATTGTAAATGATAGCTAATTAAAGAAGGCTGGTGAGTATGAAATATAGGAAGGGTTATTGGATTCTAACGGCTAATGGAGATTGAAAAGAGGCAGAAAATCTACAAGGGAAACAATTGTACAGCGTAATTATAGCTTAAAAAGTAGACATTGAGCAGTGAACAATACTTTATCTTGTTGCTACAGTCGTCGTCGTATTTTGAGTCAAGAGAACAATCAAAACCTCTTTATTCATTAAGAGCCGATGTCCTAATAACAGTGATCGCGGTTAAATAGTCTAACAATGGATAATGGTGTGAGACATGTCAGGCCTTAAAGCAACAGGGAAATTAGCCCCTGTACGTACAATCACCGCTGCGGCGAGGTGATACGTCTCTGTCTGACGAGCTACTGTAGACACACACAGCTTGCATTCAAAGGTTTGGTGGAACAAACACCTTCACAGGCAAGCTAAAAGCTTCATATGCATCGGCCTCAGATTCAGACTTGTGTATATTTTGGGGTCTGATTCTCGAACATGACCTGAGTCTGCTGCTCTCCTTAGCGGAGGAGTGTTTGTTTCATTTTAAGAATCAAACAAACACTATAATACAAACACTGTTAAAAAAAAACAGAGCTGCAATTATAACCCAGTGTGAGAACATACATATTACTCGATTCCCATCTCGCATCATTCACCTGCACGATAAGCCTGTAGCTGTATTTAGTGTATACGGACATGTCACTCATTGAGTTTCAAATAAGAGAGAAACTACTCCGCACATCTGTCATCACCTGCGTGCACTGACCTGCCATAAAATAACTGGGAGAGCGCGAGAACAAGTTTCGAATGACCTCAACATTGACGAAACACAACATAGCCATTACAAATCAGCCTTTATTGAACTGCAGGCTGAGAAATCACTCATCATTGCCTCTACCTCCCAGCTCCCCCCCGCACATGCAGTTTGGCAATCAAATCAAAATGCATTCTAATTTGACAGTTGCTATGAGAGTGACCTCAGCATAATGTTAATAACTACCCCTTATTACAGGGAAGAATTGAGACTAATTCTAGATAGCTTGTCATATCTGACGTTGGGACCTTAAGGTTTGGGGGGAGGGTGGTGTTAGCGCCATATGCTCAGTGTGTGACAGCTACATCACAGCAGTGTGACAACTTAGAAGTGTATACTCCTCTCATGGGATGGTGTTGAGCACTGTGTGTGGGTGGGTCTGGGTGTATTTACACTTATATCCTTGTGAGGACATTCCGGCTGGTCCTTACAATCCCAAAGGGCTGTTTAACTTAGTTTAAAAAAGATAACTTGCAACAATTCTTCAGTAAAATATCTAAAAATGACTAGAACATGTAATACATTTTGTTGGCTTGTGGACTTACATTATCCAAAAGTGATGATAATATAAGGTTACAAAATGGTTCACAGATAAAAAAAATACCCACAAGTAAAAACATATCAAAATAACATAAAAGAATAATAAAATATTAAATATATCACCAAAATGTAGGCATGAAAAACCATCAAAAATAATAATAAAAACTAAGGTCAAATCAGGGAATGCAGTATGATTTGAATACGTTCTAAGCTTTAATTTAAAGGAGGCTTCTGACTCAGTCTGCCATATTTCCTTGTGGAAATTTTTTTCCAATAATAATAACAATAAATAACAAACTCAGACAAATCCAAAATTTCTTTCAAGGTAACAGGACATTTTACCGGGCAATCTATGGAAAAACACACTCCAGCCAGTTTGCTGTTTTTTCTGTCCACTGTTTGTAAAGTGGTCACTCGTAAGGGATCACGATTATTCATTATTAATGGGTAGGGCAAAGGAGGGCTAGGGAATGCGTCCTCACAAAGACAGAAGTACAAGAACGTGTGTGTTTGAGTGAGTGTGTGTGTGTGTGTGTGTGTGTGTGTGTGTGTGTGTGTGTATCGCAGATGTTTCAGAGTGAGGTCTGGTGCAGATGGCTCTGGGCAGACTTGCCAGTGATCTCTTTCCAGTGAGAACAGCATCCTCACACTCTGCTACCTGGACTCTGTTTAGAGGATAGGAAGTGACATGCTGCAGACACACACACACACACACACACACACACCCTCACAGAGGGGCACAGTGAGACATACAGACCACCATCAGGGACACTCGCATACACATAAACACACACACACACACACACACACACACACACACACACACACACACTTCCTCTGCTTTACTTTTACTGTGCTTTACAAAAGAGCTCTTTTAAACTCTACCTGAAGCATCAAGCATTTTTTTTCAAAATTGTAGCTTTTTCTCCAATCATGAAACACAATTTTTTAAATAATGTTTCGGACTATAAAATATTTAACATAACATATAACATAAATGTGACTTACTCAATACACACACACACACACACTTTTAAAGAATGTTTTCAATAGAAAAGCCTGCTAAATCAGACATTTCTTCCACGTAGTGTAATCATCATTACTGTATGTAGTTTATTTTATTACCGCATACACTTTATAAACACATGCATGCACACAAACAGACACAAGTACAACAGTCGCTGAGCTAAATCACAGCCGGAGTGTTTGGAAAGAGATTATCTTTGTAGCATCACATTCACACACAGTATACAGACACAGAGGAGCACGGGTCTCTCTCTCTCTCCCTCTCTCTCTCTCTCTCTCTCTATCTCTTTCTCCCTCACTCAGTCTGTCAGAGCCTCTCCCTCTCCTTGTTTCCCTCAGTTTGTGACTGGGGAAGGTTTCCTCTGGGGGATAGAAATGGCCTCGGGGGATTTGTCTTAGTGCAGAGTGCCACCTTGTTGTCAAAACTGCAATGACACGTTTCTTTCAAAGCCACTCCTGACAAGACACTCACAGAGGAGAAATGTCACTTCACGATGCGTCGGAACATCAGTGCAACGCACACATAGATGGTTTCTACGATTTCCTATTAAGGATGAAAAGGGAAGGGGGTGGATTGGCCGGGGGCTAAGTAAATTATGCCATAAGAGTGTAGTAGTTCAGGTACGAATCATCAACTCATTACAGCAAATGTCAGTGGCTAGATCTCTGTCTCTGACATGTGTAACTTCAACACCTTAAACTGATTTTTCATATTTAAATTTACTGTAAATTACTTAGGGGACTGTACTGTTTTTCTCTGTAAAGAATACATACAAATAATTACATTATGCCTTTTTACACACACTATAGATGCATGTATTGACTCCAGCCTGCATAAAGTGTATAAAAAATCATATTATTAACACCATAGAAAAAAGGGGTTGAATAATGACCGACCTTACAACATTTAACCAAAACTTTAATTTTACATCAAATAGATTGCAACGGTGGTGGTGAGAGGCGGTGTAAGATGATTTGTAAAGACAATGATGAGCAGTGTAAATTAGGCATCAATATCATGATAATAATACCATGATGATAGTAATACTATAATACTATAATATAGTTTATGACATCAGAAAAAATATATCTGTAATATAAACACGTTTATTTTAGATTCCAGTTATTCATTAAACAAAATAGATGGTAAGACATGGGAGGATCTAAAAGTTTATCTCTCTGTGATTCATTTCAATAAAGATTTAACCATCAAACTACTTTAATAGAAATAGACTGAAACAGTAATGAACATGACTTTAAATATCACTGCACTAAAGCACTCAGAGACAGATAGACGAGAGATTTACAGGATGTGTACAGTATGAGTGCATATGTATTAATGGGATAAAAAAAATCCAACTTCATGCAACTCCACGATAATCGAGGGAACGCCGTGTATATGCTGGGTTTGTAATGTGTTCATTAATATTTGAGAAACCAGAATTCTGGCAGCAGGGTCCTTGTCACAGCGTTTTACTGGATGATGAAGTTAATTAAACGAGGAAACGCAGGATGAAAAGACAGAGAAATGGAGGCGAAGTCAGGAAGGACTGAGGGGTGATTGTTAACAGGACATCTGGCACAAGCTTGTTTCTCTCTGGGAGAAGGCAGAAGGGAGGGGGAGTCTGCAGCCATAAGTACTTGACCTTCCACTTGTCTGACTGGCCAGCTCAAACACGCACACGCACGCACACACACACACACACACACACACACACACACACACACACACACACACACACACACACTGTACACACACACACACACACACAATCAAACTCTAACAAACACGCACAGACGTACAACCACATACATATGCAAAAGTGTACACGCTTTCTGTGTGAAACAGATTCCCAGAGAGCAGAGAGAAACGGTGTGAAGGTGAACAACATGGCCGGCAGGGTGCCGACACGTCAGAGACGGAGACAAGAGGATGAGATCACTGTCCCGACCATGGGCTGTAACAGAAGCCTCTCCTGCACGCACACACACACAAAGGCAAACACACACTTAAAAAACAGAAACACACCGACATACTCACAGTGTGTACGCACTCTTATATGCGAACATGCGCACACACACGCACACGCACACACACACACACATACAGCCTCACAGTGTCTCTGGGAGTATGCAGTCAGTGTTTGTGCCTGCTGCATATGTGGCCCCATGCATAAACAATGTGCCCTGAGAGACAGTGGAGTGATACTATGGCCCTTAGCACAACTCCCATGAGCCTCTCTGCCCCCTCCATAACCACTACCAGTCTCCCTCTCTCTCTCTAACAAACGCACACAAACACGCACACACACACAAACTCTGCCTCACACACAAACACACACAGGCAAATGAACAACCAGAATATACACAAATGAAAAAAGGAGTAGCACAGAGACAGAAGCGCGAAGAGAAGGAGGTATGCATAAAAATATAGCACACACACAAACACACACACACACACACATGCACGCTTGCTGACAAGCATGCTCGGAGATATGTGGGTGCTCAGTGCATGCAGGCAAGCACAAAAACACATTCAGTACAGACACGCACACGTGCAGACACAAATAGTTTTCCAAAAACATCAGAGAAGCAGATGTTGGAGCTCCTGTTGTGAGATTACATGTAGATAATAGAGGACACCCGCTGTAAATGTACATACAGGATAAACTGCTGCGTTTGAACCGATAAAGCTGGCTTAAAGATGTCAATTCAAAGAAACAGTAAATATAAATATATTTCCATCTCACTACGTCCCACTGCAAACTGTTCTAACGAAATGTCGATCCCAGTTATGGCTACGCTTCTTTCACCTTTGCCGTAATAAACATCTGGTCTCAGGTCATCCTTTCATAGAAAAATTCTTTGGGTGCACAGGAGGACATGCATTTTACATTTGCAGCAGCAGCACCAGGAGTTTGATTGGAATAATCATAAGAGGAGATGGGTGGTTAACACTTGCAGCTTGGCTGTATGAGGAAAAAAGCCCCACCAGCAGAAACACACACTTGACTAACTTGACGACATATGAGCAAAGTTTTTGAGGGAAAAATAATAATAAGGACCTTGTGGGTTAGAAATAAGCACACAAGTTCAGCAAACACACACACATAAAAAGGGAGATGTGAAAATAACAAACCCCCTGTCACATGAGGACAAGTGCGCTCTGTTAAATCAGTGTTTTGGCTTTAACTTAACCTACAACAGACTGAGGGCAACCGAGGTGATAATTAAATATGTGGAAGTAAATTAGAGTAGGATATTTAAGAGAGGGGGAGGAGAGGAAAGAGGGAGGGGAGAGGGAGAGAGAGAGAGAGAGAGAGAGAGAGGGGCAGGATAAGTTAGCGAAACAAAAAAAGGAGTGTCCTCAGTATTACGAAGGAGATAATTGAGATACGCAACTCTAGACAAAATGAGCTTCTTCACTGGTGCTGGGAAGAACACAACAGAAGGGGGAGAGACAGAAATGAGGGATGCAGAGAGAGAGAGAGAGGCGAGAGGGGGAGAGAGGAGGAAGTCTAGAGGGAGGTGACAGTGGTGTATGTGGCTGAGCTGTCTGTCTGACCTGATTGCAAATAAGCGAAGGAGCTGTGCCGCGGCCCAGAAGCAGTTCCTCATGCACACAACTCCTCTCAGCCACAAACACACACAACCTTTCCCATTAATAAGACTGCTTAATGGTGACTGTACACACATGCCACAGCAGTACAACATGCATGCCTGTGTGTGTGTGTATGTGTGTACATGTAACTGATGAGGAAGGGGACAACGAGGAGGAGAGAGGGTTGCTGTAGTGAGACAGCAAGGAAAAGGGGAGAGAGAGGGAAGGGAAGGGGGCAGAGAGAGAGAGGGAGGGGCAACGGTGGGTTTCCGAGACGCATTTGCAATTTAAAACACGGTTTGGTATAATGAAAATGTAAAGCAGTGGTTTTATTTTATTCAGTGTGGCAGGTTCAGATTCCCAGAGAAGCTCCACTCGAGCAATCAGTCCATTAATAATTGAATTTTGTTCGTGAGCCGTGCGTGTTTGTGGATGTGAGTGTATGATTGTGAGCATATGCGCGTGTGGCGTGTGTACACACATGCGTATTAAGGATGTGTCGGAAAGTGCACGCGATCAACCTCTCTTCTCTCTCCAGCTGCTGACCCTAATATGAAGCAGCCAATTAAAGATCTTTATTTAATTGCCGGGCGACTCGTCCTCGCTGCACGCCGTCATGCTCTGCCAGCGACTGGCACTGTGGCGGGGCCAGAGACACACACACACACTTACACTCATCCTCCTGCGTATGCACAGATGTACACACCATCTCATGGACTCATGTGCACACACCAATACAAGAATTTCCTTAATGACAATTCCCAGAGGAAAATGCCTCGCTGTAGCTGGACTGTTTTGCCCCTCGCAGAAGGAAACAATATTATTTTTGCTTTGATATCAGCAACAGGAATTACAACATGTATGCAACACAGATATATTCACCCTCAAACTGCACATTAGAAGCAACCATGAGGTGCAGAGGGATGTCAGTTCTCTCCTCTTTCAGCTCTGGCTTGTCCTTCATCCTGCGCTCCTCATTGACTGCTGTCTCTCTCTTTAGGCCCAAACTTCTCTCCAGCCCTCCTCTGTGCCCTAAATCGGGTCTCTCCCCTCAATCTCTCTCTCCATCACTATCTGTCTCACTCTCTTTCTCCCTCCTTCTCTCTCTCTCTCTCTCCCTCTCTCTCTCCCACTCCCTGGCTGTCAGAGAGTATCAGATCAGTAGTTAGATCCATGGCCGAGACCAAGCCGGCCTCTCTGCTCTCAGCACTCTACCACAACACATCATTACAGCTGACAGCAGGACTTCACAATGCACTGTATGCACACACACACAAACACACAGACACACACACACACACAGTCATAGTTTAAGTGCACTCCCTTATGCGCTCTGTCACTCGCACCAATATACAATATAATAACCCACTGTTACGAAGCAGGATTTCTCGACACATTTAATAACAATCGTGCGGTAAAGATTCTACAACTCTTTTGCATTCTGCATATGATCGACCGCAGCTGTTTTCTTATCGCGCAAATACTTTTTTTTGTTTGTTTGTTTGTTTTGTTTTTTTACAGATGGCTTGACGGGTTTTCTGAGATTTAAAATGAAGGAGGAGGGGAGGTAAGGGAGGATACCACTTCCAAAACCAACAGCAGCAATATGCCAGAGCTGGCGGGAAGAGTTAGCCTCTGTATAACACTTCCAAAGAGAGACATAGTCCCCCTTACAAGCCGTAAGGGCCAACTGATATGTGTGTGTGCGTGTGTGGGTGGATGTTTTTTAAGCCAGGCTGGGGATGTTAGAGCTTCTGCTATAGTGGGGCTTACACACACACACACACACATATGAGAATACACCTGAGAATACACACAGTCACCATGTAGAACAACATATCCAACAGTTTGCCCACTTTGATCGGCTATCTGAAAACAAGGAAGGGAGTGGTGGGGGGTAAGAGTGTTGGGCCGGGTGGGTGTCTAAGTGTCCATGGGAGGGGAGTTACTGAAAAGATTTGGGATATGATGCCCGTTAAAAAAAAAAAAAACTGCCCACTTCCCTCCCCTCTGGCAAAATGACAGGAGGAGAGTGGAGGGGAAAAACAAAACACACTAATCTTCTGGCTTCGCAGGAAGCCACAAAGCATCATTTACACAGCGGAGTTAACAGGAGAGCACCAGGCTTCCTGATTTGCAGCGAGCAGCCTTGTTCTAGATAGAGATATTCAGACTGTCAGTATAAACTGCTTCTGTTTTCGTTTTGCATTTATTTCAATGCCAGACTCAGGGCATAAATTTTTCATTACCTGCTAAGCTATGAATAAAAGATTAAAAAAGGAACTGAGAGGGGAGTGGGGGGGAGGGAGAGAGGGACATAGAGAGAGAGAGAGAGAGAGAGAGAAAGAGAGAGAAGGAGAGAGCGAGAGAAAGAGAAGAAGAAGACAGAGAGATAGAAAAAAAGTCTAACAGATGTGGCGCATGCGGTGCAACGTGCAAGCACTGTGTGCATAGTGAGAAGGTCTCGCTCTCCCCTTTCTCTTTGCCCCCACCTGCCCAGCTCCCCATCACACCGTCCGCCTCCCCGCGCCCTCCCTCCCTCTGCACCGCCATCCCAATATACCTCTAGGAAGGGAGCAGTGGCTGCGGTGCAGGGTAAAGATGCCATAATGAGCAGGAGGCAGAGGAGCATCTCACCTTGGCTTTTTATAGGATTACCTGAGAGGTGAACTCTCTGCTCGGAGAGAGGATTCATCAGTACATCCTCTCGCTCCCTCTCCCTCAATCTCTCTCCCTCTCTGCCCTCAGCGGTCTTTGACAGGCAGGGCGAGAGTGAGATGTCGAAAGAGCTGCCGGAAAATTCTCTGCAATACAGAGCTGACAGGTTCAGGTGGGGGTTAAAGAAGGGAGAGAAAAAGAGAGAGGGACGGATGGCAGGACGAGGAAATGCACAGATAGGGGGGGAAGGAATGTATCTGCACTCTCCAACTCTGTAATGCTCTCTCTTGCTCTTGAGTTTATGAAGCTGTACATCCTGCCTCATATGTACTGGGACTGTTAAATCCATATATACCTCACACCATTACCTGCCCTGCAACCAGCCATGACAGCATGCCACCTGTATTATGAGGGCTGCTGCAGGGTGTCACTTGCATACTCAATGACAATCCTCTATTTGAGTTACAGATAATAGACATGACATTTTCTAGTATGTCCAGTTGTGGCTGAATACAACATACACAGAATAGACACAGAGACACCTGTACACACAAAATACACCTGCTCTTCTCTTCTTTTGCTGGAGTTGACTTTAGAGTGTGTCAGTAGTTTTACTTTAGTCTATCTATCTATCTATCTATCTATCTATCTATCTATCTATCTATCTATCTACCTATCTATCTATCTATCTATCTATCTATCTATCTATCTATCTATCTACCTATCTATCTATCTATCTATCTCAGAAGTGTAGTGGTGACAGCATGAACACACAAAACACACTCAATGCTGATCATAACAAACACACACTGAGTGTACATCATGTCAGTGTGTGTGTGTGTATGTGTGTGTGTGTGTAGATACCTGATCAAAATAACCACTTATACAGACGAGCAGTCACAGCACACCCACTCAGCACAGCAGCCCCTCAGTTGTATATATATACACATACATAAGCGCACAGATGCAGTCATATGACCTTGTCTCAACATGTAAAAAAAATTAATGTGAGACTCTAGGAAATATATACATTACATTGACACAGAGAAAAAGAACACCCGCCAACGCCATGTGCCCATAAACACACAGGAGCATGCAGGCACATGCTGTTTGTGACCTGGTGCACATTCGCACATGCACAAATATATAATATTTTATACAAACAGAAACCCAGAAGGTTTTAATGTATATGTGCAGGGTGAAATTCATCTCTGGTTAGAGTACAGGTAATATATCCCACCAGGACCAGTGTTCCTAGTAGCAATTTAAAATAATTATTGTGAGACCTGATGCTAGACATCAGCCCTGGCTTTCTGCATCTAAATGAGGCTGCGTTTCTGTGTGAGAGAGTGTGTGTGTGTGTGTGTGTGTGTGTGTGTGTGTATTTTAGTGTAACCTACTAGAAGACATGTTGGGGTGGTGCCCAAACTATCCCCCAAAGCCTCCTGAAGCTCTCCAGCAGTTATGTGTTATGCCATTGAGAAGAATGAGTGTCATATTTTTGACTTCAAGCGTCTTAAAACACTATCAGCTCGACACCTGAAGAGCTACAAAACAGGCTGTGCAAAAAGAGTGTGATGAACTCATAAGGATGACTACGAGATTTCTGACGTTTACTGTAAAAATCAATCCATCCATTATCTATACCACTTATCCTTAAAGGATTGCAGGAGTGGCTGGAGCCAATCCCAGTTGACACAAGGGGCGAGCTACATTCTGAAAAGGATATCGCAGGGCTGATATACAGAGACAAACATCCACACGCACCTATGGTCAATTTAATCTCCTATTAACCCAACCCAGAAAATCCATACAGACATGGGTGGAACATGCAAACTCTATGCAGAAAAGTCCTGGTCAAACCAGAATTCTTACCAAGAACATTCTTGCTGTGAGACAAGTGGAATGACTGGAAGGTCTCATAATTTTACTTTTCTGAAAATAAAATGGGTCTGTCTGCCTTTTTACCTCAACCAAGAAGATTATGTTTTCACCGCTGTACATATGTATATTGGTTGGGTTGCTTATGCAAATACTGAATGCAGAAGGATGTGACACAGGTCAAAAAAGAAATCATTACCCTTTGGAGTAGATCTGGACAAAGGTGCAGCTTCAGGTTTTCACTTCATTAACATAGTAAGATAGGGCCGCAGCCTCCCCAACCATACTTCTCATTTAACATATGTGCTCATGATGTAATGACAATTGTCTCATCATTGGACAGCTAACCGTATTCCACAATATCTATCATCTAGAGATTCTTTGACAGGTTAAGATATATGAAGATAAAATTATTCTCAGCAACCGATTATTCAAAAGAGATTTAAAATGAATAACAAAATAAAAAAGTATTATTTGCATGTGGAAAAATAGATTTGGAAATCTGACTGTGTGAATAAAAACTGATAGCGTTTTTTTTCTTCATGGTGCCATCAGTTTGCCCCTTACACCTGCCTACTCGTTCACTCCCTCGCCTCCTGTCATTTCTTCCTATCACCACCTACTCACCACCTTTCTATCCCACCTCCTTTTTTAAAACCCGGTGTCACTCTCCTCGTTACCCCCTTCTTCCTCCACGTCTTGGCACCCATTGTCACAGTCTCTCTCTGTCCTCCCTCATGACTCCTATCTGAATCTGACCATTTCTCAACCTACTTAACGGCAATCTTAGGGCAAACACTGCGAGCCCTTCCTCCAACACCATCTCCTCTCAGGCAGGGATGAGGGTGAAGGCCATGCCAGAAGGAGTTGGCATCAACCTGTCACCCTACCATTCCCACTTCCTCCCTCTGCCAGCCTGCTTAATCAAATTACCCCCCTCACCCATGCGCATACAAGCCTATTTTTCAATCAACTTCACTCTGTGGTCTCTCTCTCTCTCTCCTCCTGCCACATCTTCTCCTCCTCTCCTAAACCTTGCTCTATTTGTATAAACCTGCTCCCCACAGATTTTGTAAAAATATATAGACTTGCACCCGATTGTCGAAAATTAAATGTGCGTGTTTGTGTGTGTTCATATGCTCTTTTTCTATTTGTGTGTCTGGGCGAGTTTGCTTGCATCTGTGTGTTGGTGAGAGCAAATAGTGTACCACATCAGACTGTAACAATGGCTGAGGCTGCCGTTTCATCTTAATTAAATTTCCCTCCTCTTTTCAGCTTCCTTCCTGTGTGCCTGCTTTGCCCACGCTCCAAATGTCAACAGGATTTGGGCACATGGAGTGGCATCTGGTGCCACATCACCCAACGCACACGGATACAAAAAACCTCACAGCACGCCGAGTTAACCTGGAGTGCCGCCAAGCCAGCAGCTACTCGCTAGCTAAGTGCCACAGTGCCAGTCAAGTGCCCGTTCGGCTGCGCGCCCACCCGCATCACTGCACCGCTCACACACGTACGCACACTGGCACTTTCAACCCCCAGTGGCACCAGGCGATGACAGGGAGACAGAAGGGCCTTGCTTTGCTGAGCCGCTCCCTGCCCCCAGCACATACTGTACCGCTCCCTGCCTAACCCCAGAGCCATACTGTATCTCCATGCCCGCCTGTTAGTGTGGGCTCGACGTCCTGTCGTTACAGTGTAATGGCGTCTCCCCTCAAGCACACAGGTAAGCTTGCATGCATGTGAGTATGCAAACACACACTCATATCAATAACCAATCCCACCACAGCATTAATATTGAACATATACCCACATCCCCCCACCCACCCCTTGCACTGAGGTCTTCTTTGATACATGTGAAGGGTCTCAGATGGTACCATTTCAACTGAGGTCTGGCCTCCCAACCACAGTTTTCCTCTGAACTAATACCTGCTTCCCAAGGTTTACTGAAGATTGGGCATTTTCGATGGAAAACACTTCAACACACACACCAGCATGCACGCACAGACCCACACTGACACACTCCTGCTAGTCAAACTTTATATCCTGTGCAGTTAGATAGTTATGCTGCTTGAATCCAAGGACGGCAAAGAGAGATCATGTAAGAAAAACGGAGAGGGAATGAAAAAAGGTAATTGACAAGGGTGACCTTGAGTGCAGGCTTTTCCGGTGAAGTAAAGTCGGAGTCAGAAGGATGCATGTGTTTCAGCTGCGGGGGCCAAAAAGGAGAGTAAAGACATAACATCTGCAACAAGCAGAAGAGGGAAATTTGTTAATAATTTATATAATATTCTCATTAAAAACAGCACTGCACAAGATTTAGTCCAGGGATCCCTTTCTCCTTCACCTCCCAGACTATCTCAGCCTCCCTTCATGCAGATTAGAGTTGACTCTCAATTAAGCTGTGTCTCCGAGTGCAGATGACAGTGTGAAGCAGGCCCAAATAAAACACATCAGGCTTTTCAAATAGGTTGGTTCAGGACCACTGAGCACCCAACAGCACCAGCCAGCCGGCCGGCCAGCGCCACATACACCCATGGCCGTGAAAGCACTCAAGGAAACTAGAAAGGTAGCAACAGCCTGACTCTTGACATATGTTCCATTCCAATCCGTGTCACTCTTCATTTGCCCTTCTTCCTCTTTCATCTAGGTGGCTCTAATTTTCTTGTGAATCATGTAGCTGCTTTTCTCTGCTATGACGAAAGCCTGACCAGTATTAGGTACGCTGAGATATTGCCATTTCTTGGGCTTGACTGGAAAACATGAAAAAAGTCGGACGGGAATGAGAATCATATCCCAGCTCATTTGTAAATCTAGACTGCATTACTTTGGCTTGGTTCTGGAGCAGTGCACATATGAAAAAAGATGCAGATGGAGAGACAGATTTGGCCTCATAGCTGAAAGAAGTGGATGAAACCGAAAAATCTATTGGCACGGTTGTGTATGTTATGACAAATGAGGAAGTTCATTTATTTATTTTGGGGTTGATGTGTAGTGTTGAAGAGCGAGGTGGAATAGAAAGACTGGTCATTCACAGAGGGGTGGGGTTAACTCCCTTTTTAGTGGACTACTTGGTTCACCTGGTGGCGGAGACCCCTGGAGGAGCTCAGCAGCAGTCTATGATGGGTGGCAACCCAAGAGACCTCTGGTCAGGACACAACTGAAGAAGATGACCAAGAGCAAGGACTCTTTTCAATAGTCTACAATGTGCATCAACACGTCCTAATCACACCTGAACTAAAACCATACAACAGCATCTACAACAGCGTCTGGCCAAGCTTGGAGCCTGGCGTGACTGGAGGGGAAGCCCAACAGCGTCAAGGATTACAGGCACCACTGGTGGAAGATGTGGGGAAGTTTGGTTGCAAAATCTATAACCTTTCTCTTCACAGTCTGCATGCATATAGGTAAGTGAGGCATACGATTCAGGTAAACTGCGTACACTCCGGGTACTGAAATAAATGTTGTAGGTAAACACGAAGAAGCAGATGAGAATAGACCTGCGGTGAGAAAAAGGGGGCCCCATGCTATTTGTTTTGGTGCTTAGGTGTCTCTGTATTGAATGAGATAATCAGAGTGATTATTCGATGTATAGGTAAACACACCTCATTCTGCGTCTCCGTGTTAAGATGTAAACATATAGAAAGTAACAGCTTTTCAATGACACCTGAAGTGATGCATTACATGTTTACTGTGGCAGATGCACTTATATGCTTTCAAGTGTATGTACAGTAATAGTCATGATGGTAGAAAGAGAGTGGTGGTGGGATGCGTGTGAGCTTGAATGACATTGAGCTTTACGTGGGTGTGCACGTGCAGGTGTGTGTGTGTGTGTTTGTGCGCTTCCTGTAAGAAAACCACTCAGTGTGTGGCCTCCACTTGAGTGGGTGAGTCTGTCTAGATCTGTGAAGCCATTCATACACCGAAGAGAAATAAAGCAACTGCTGCTGTGCTATAGCTTAGTGTAGGCAGGACATGCTGTGGGGTAAGAGAGAGTTCATTAAGCGATTCCAAGGCACCTGAAGTTCATTTGTCTCCCTGAAGCATCAAACAGGATAATAAGGACAAGGGAGGGGGTTGGAAAAGGCAACAGTAAGGCATGTCTTTGTTTTTTCCCCTCTCTTTAACAATTCTCTCCCTTTAATACCCAAGTCCTTTCATCCTTATCTGCTACTTGTCTCGAAATTTCAATATGAAAAACTTCTTAATGCATTCCAATGTCAAAGCAAACCTGTCTCCTTGAACAATGTACAGATAAGGGAAATAAAATCCGAAGAAAGTCTCCTCTTTACTGTCCATTAAGTGCTTGATGTGTTTGAGAGTCTTGAGTCATAAAGTTTAAGCAATCATCCCATTACTTCTCGCCCGTTTATGTTGATACATACATTGAGATTTCCAACCTCAACATCTTGAAAACACAAAAAAATAATAAAAGTGTGTAACAGGTGGAGAGATGTTAAGAACTTGACCTGGTTCTAAAAATGTTGCTACTGTCTGCATTGAGCCATTGAATAATTAACAGGGTTTAAATGTTGATTCTGTCTGTTTCTGGCTTCCCTCAGTCATCGCTGTACCTTTTGTACCTGTCTCCCATGTCTCTGCCTTGCATATGGCCGTTGCTGAGGCTAATAAATATGCTCTTATAATCCTGCTGCTGGTGTCATCCAAGTGTCACTGCTAGACATAAGGCAGGGTGACAGTGGGGCGCCCCTCACAGTGTGCGTGTGTTTATATGTGTGTGTGTGTGTTTAATTTGACTTATAATGGATGAATGCGTGGTTGTGAGTTTATCTTGAGTGCATGCATGTGAGTGTTTATTAATGTGTGTTTGTGGGTGTGTGTGTTTGGCGTGCCCGTCTGTGGGACTGATTAAGACGCACTCTTCTCTGGTGTGGCGGGACACCTGGCCTTAGTGGGAAATTGGGCTGTGGGCCACCAGGGCAAGAGGGTAGGCAGACAGAGAGAGAGGCAAGGGGAGGCAGGGGGGAGCAAGGTAAGCTGTAGGGAAACACCTACATCCACTTCCGCACCAAAAGGACTTTTCATTTTGCTATGGTCAGATTAGAGAAAGGCACATGGCATAGGTGGATACACACATTGCTGCCAAGCTATTAGGTAACCTTGAAAAACACACAAATAGATACAGTATTAAAACCCATAAAGACGTCCAGGTACAACCATGTGTGTATTCACAACATAGCATCCTTGACCTAACCTGAATCCAACTGTACACTGCTGCAAAAAATGTTATTTCATTTCTTTTAATTATAATTCAATAGAACATTTATGAAATGCTGCAGGGTGAAATGATTTTACCCGCAAAGGCAGCACAAACAAACTTGTGTGATGAGGTTTCTTTGAGCTTTCGAATACACAAATTGAAGAAGGGTTATGTCTCAGCCAGAGTGCATTGCATGAATTAAATCTTGCAAACCCAATCAGAAAAATCCAATCATGCAGAAAAAATATTAGATTGAAGATAGATTTTTAAATCATGTAAAATAAAATAAAATAATGTAGGAAGATGAAGGAAGAACACTCTGTCTGTTTATTTGTGTTTCTTGCACCACTCTTAGGCACAATATGACTTAGCCAACCAACACAAGGCCTTAAAGGTTCAGTGTGTAGAATTTAGTGATATCTAGTGGTAAAGTTGCATGTTGCAGCTGAACACCCTTCACCTCACCCTCCCCTTCCAAACATGAAAGAGAAGCTGCATTTGCCTTCAGTTGTCATAAAAACTCAAAAGGTTTTAGTTTGTAGAGCTTGAACAACTGTAAAAACATGGCGGCCTCCGTAGAGAGGAACCCCTTGATGTAAATGTAAATTTAAACAGAAAAGCCGCAATCAAGGGTAAAGAAAACAACAATTCATACAATTTAGATAAAACACATTAGTGAAAACATCACAATAATTATTTCACATTCAGTTTCAGCCAAAAGATCCCTTTCACAGAAATCTTACAAACTGAACCTTTAACAAAAGATCTGCAGCAAGTTGAGAGTTGCTACAACCTGGTTATCGATTATAGACACATGACAATAACTGTGCTCAACAGATATCAGGACAGGACACAAGTACAGACAGAGTATATGAGGTTCATATTGCACGCACACATGCATGCACAAAGACACACACCCACAGTAAACATAGGCAGCTTGCAAGATTGAAGTAACAAAGCTAAGCAGGAATGGCAGTTCTCCTGGTGTCTGCTTAGACTTCAAGTAATTGCTGCATGTCTGTCATTGCCGATGAAGGCGAGGAAAATGTCTTCCTCAGCTGCTCCCCTGCCTGTTTTGTTCACTGCACTTGTGTAAAGTGGGAGAAAATAAGTGTCATTCAATGAATGCAGCTATTCTTCCCATGACAGCTTCATATCTGTGAGTTAGGGGGAGGCCATCCCAAAATCCTCCTTTCTACTGGCAACGCCTTTGACAGGGTGTTAAAAACAAGGCCCTACCTCTTTGTCCAAGCATGGGTGAGCACACACACACGTACACACATACAGACACGCACACACACCTACGTCCCACTCTAATAAGTTTTTACACACCCACTCAACAATGCACAAGGACCAACACACAAAGACAAATGCACAGAGAGAGCAGTGAAGGGTGTCTGTGCTGAGTGAATGGATGCCCTTTTTAACCCTGCTCAGCAAGTATCCCTGTGTTAATACAGCTGATTAGATGGCTGAGAGACGGAGAGCGACAGAGAGAGCAAGACAGAAACAGATGCTGCTGCAGAGTCGAGAGCCGAGCGGAGAGACTTCCCTGTGTTCCTGTAACTATACCTGTCTGTCTGTCTGTCACTCTGTCTGACCCCAGCTCACACTTAAGCTCCTTCGCCCTCGCTTTCTTATGCAGCAGGCAAATGGGTCAGTTGCTATGGCAACAGCTGAGAGGCCAGGGATCTTTGGTCTGCTAAGAAAAGTGGGGAATATCACCTCCACCCCAACCCCCATATATATCTATATATATATTCTCATTCAACTTGTACTGGTAAGAACGAGATAGGTAATGGTCGTACGCATGCACGCACACTCATGCAAACACACACACTGGCGGGTCAGCAACGATAGCAGCAAATGCTAAGCTCACTGACAAATATCTTGGATTTCCTGTAATTATTTCACAATAAAAGTCAACTCACTACACCACTCAAATTCGTATAAGTTGAAGTAGGAACATTCCTACAAAAGGAAATGTTGAGATTGCAGCAGGAGCAACTTATTACAGCATGTTTTACAGGGATGTTACTACAGAAGTCCAGTTCATCATGAAGCAAATTTATAAATAGGTCTATTGCAATGCTTTCATAGGTGAGTGGTAGGCTCAAAACCAACTGTGTTGCTTCATTCAGTGATAAATAGTGACTTAACAGCTTTTATTTAAATGAACATCTTTTGTACCTATTAAACACCATCCACTAAATTACTTTTACAAGAAAATTAAAAATGTCATAAGTCATGTGGGTGAATTATACTGTATCTCTTTTAAAAGCAGAAAAGTAATCAGTGGACTGGAAAATCTCAGTTATAGTGTTTTTGTTCTTTTTTTTTGGTTGTACCTGCAGCAGAATGCACTCGGGTCAGTTTTTCTCTATACATCGAGTGTTTGGAAAGTGTTCATTGCATAACCCAACATATTGTGACCTTTTGACCTCCCCAAGAAACCTATAGTCCACCTGACCACTATGTTTTCTTGTACTGTGGACGTACCCCTGCTGATGGTGCACTCCCTTGAATATTTTAATAATCGATGAAATATTTATGCGCTGTAGTGAGATGATAAGAAAAGAAAGTAAGGGATAGAATGAAGAGGAAACTAAACAAGAGAGAGGTGGAAGGGAGAGTTTGTGAGTCGTAGTATTAGTGTAGTCATCTTTTGCACTGTGGAATACATTTTAAAAATGCATACTTAATCACAATCCATACAGATTAATAAGAAAGAAACTTGGTAACATTATTTTTTCAAACACATCAACTCTGTTTGTTTATGCTGGGCCCGACAAATCAAAACTGGGGACGAGATATGACCGATCTTTGGCATTATCCAATAATATTGTATGTGGTTCAGACGGCATAGAGAGCGAGAGATAGAGGGAGAGAGAGAGAGACCCCTGCGGCTCACGCCCTGACGCGTATGTTATGCTCTATTAAATTAGCATGAGTCCAATATTAAAATAATAACATTTACCGCCACAATAAATGCTTTAGGTCCCAAAATCAATACCTCTACTCTATAATGCCAAACGTATCATTACAAATAATAAGAGCAAAGTTGTTGCATTATATTGAGCATTTTAAAAAAAGCTCAGAAGGGCATGCACATATAGATTAAATAATTTAATTTGAAATGTCACAGATTCCCATAAGAGTTAATAGAGTTACATTGTTAATGTGATTTTTTTTTTTTTTCATTCATTATTTTATTCTGGTTTGATGACAAAGAAAGAAAGCAGCAACACAGTGATAATGATAATGTACAGAAAAATGAAATACTTTTACTAAAATATGTACTCTGCTTGTGGTACATTGATTTTACTATTTAAGCTTTAATACAAAGAAATAAAAAAAATCCATGGCCCCCTTGCCATGTAAAGATTTACCTTGTGCTTAATTGCTCGATTAACACATACATCATAACCACAATATCTAAGGCACTAAAGACTCAAAGCAATCCTATTAGCGTATATTCAAAAAACTAAAAAACCCTCCAGGCATCAATTCACAGAGGGAGAGGAAACAAATCAGTGATTGAGGCATGTAGTTGAATTAGTGAACCTAAGTGAAGAGGACTGAAGTGGAGTTATTACTGTATCATCTTTGAGTTTGTAGAGCAGAGTCTAAAGGTGAGAACAGGCTGATAAGGAACTATGCAGCTGAATGCTGAAGGCCCCTGTCATGGCATCTATGGTCTTATTGGATGAGCCACTCTCAAGGTACTCAGTCTCCATTCAGAACATGAATCAATGGCTCCTGATTAGATTTCGGGGGGTTACTATGCTGTTTTTGTTTGTTGTGACATCTTCCCTCTCTTTGTGAGGTCTCTGTGCTCCTGTCTGACAAAGGCACCACCTCCTCTTTTGGAGGAAGAGAGAAACGGGGAGACATGAACTGGGGGAGGGGGCTTCGTTGAGAGAAACCGTCAAGGCTGTTTCTTGTCATTCCTTGTTGCGTGGCGTTCGTCTGCTGTGAGTGTTTTCATGTATCAATCCTCGCGTGTTTGTGACCATGTGATGGGATAAAGCATCTACAGACACGGAGAACTCATCGAGTGTTTGCTAAATATGTGTCAGCAGAGAGTGTGCGTCTGCTCTGAATTGAAACCTGATTAATTTTGTTTTTTCTTTGTATGATCCATTCACTGTTTGTTCTAATGTTGTTCCGGCTCCTCCACTCCATTGAGCAGAGAAATTGGGAAATGAATGCGGGGACGTGATGAAAAAGGAAGACATTTGCAAATGTTGAAGGATCCCAACTTTCGAAGTATTCATAATACAAGAAAATGCAGGTCAGGATGACATCCCGTCTTATCTGCGATTACCACTTCAAATGGTGAAAATGTCCAAAGTGGATACAGAGCTGAGTGAAAGCAGCTCACCACGCGCCTCTCTCTTCCTCTGCATGAGTCACATGTGAAACTACTCTGCTGTTCAGGCAAAATCTTCAGTAAAGGAAATTTATAGTGAGAAATGTTTACTGGAAGCCGTTTGAGAAAATATATCCCACTGCATTCCAGCCGAGCCAAGGCCAAGCCTCACAGCCATCACAAGTAAACTGCCTATGTGATAAGGGGCTGAAAGAATCCGATAAGCTCTAAATCTAAACAGGGCCAAAGCATCCGCCTTAATAATAAATGTGCCATGCTAAAAGGTTACTTGAACTGCCGAATTCAAATTTAATTGAGGCTGCGTGTTGAATAATTAATCTTTTTCCCAGGGAACACAAGGCGTACTGGACAAGCCGGTGTTGGGAGCCCAGCGAGACACGGAGTGAGGAGAGAGACAGAAATGGAGGCAAAGATGGAGGGAACACACTGAGGAGCGCTGTGCCAGCTCACGCCGCCATCCCATGAACCCTGCCAGAGCGCGACCCACCATACAACACAGTCAGGGGCATGATGTCATCGCACAACATCATCACCCTGGTAACCAGCCTACGTGTGCCTGTTTGTGTGCAGGAGGGAATAAAGAAATCAACCTTTCAACAACTGAGCACAAATGGGCGAGTGTGAAAAAGGGCAAATAATGAAAAAGAGGAAACAATCAAAGTAACAGCAGGAATAAAAAGTACCATGAGATGATGGTTAGGTTTTTTTGTCGGTATTATTGTTGTTGGGGGACAAAGCCAATATAAAGAGAAGCGTTTAACGTCTGTCTTTAATGTTCGTATCAGTTTGCTCCCATCTTATTCTCCTCCTCCTCCTCCTCCTCGCCTTCTTCAGTAGGTATTTCACTTGGAGGCGTCTCCTTAGATCTGTGCCTTTTAATGCTGACTGCCGCAAATCTTTTGAGGCTGAGTACAAAAGCAAGCTGGCAGTAAACTTTTCCCCCTGAAGGAGAAAGAGAGGAGTACTGTTTGGGATAGCGCCGCTCTGGGGAATCTCCTCCCCTCTACAGAGCTGATCTGAGGGTGCCACTGACCCTCCTCTGCCCTGACTGGCCCCCAAATACATACACACACACACACACACACACACACACACACACCTGCGACAGCAATAGATCTTACATGTGTTGTGCTTGGCTACATGTTTGCTGACTTTGTATGCTCCATGTGGATAAATAAGTCAGGGTGCTTTTATGTATCGTTGCTCCATGTTTATGATGAACCTTGCTGCATGCAGTACAGAAAACATGCATATGTAAACACAGTACTGTACATAATCGTAGCAGTTTTATTGCAACAGTGCTGTCAGGCGGCAGCAGCACTTCTGGTCTTCTAGCTCGCCCCGCACTCCCTCTCTTTCTCCCATCAGCCCTCTCTGGATATAAGTCAGCTCCCCTCCATTGTTGATCTGACTCTGGGCTCTACATTGCTGAGGTGGCGGATTGTGGCGGAGAGATGCCTCTGTCAGGAACGTGCTTATCCTCTTGCTCGAGCCACCCTCTTATACATAAAATATCAAACATCTGAGGGACAATATGCTGACCTGCTGTGACCTCCACACATGCGTATGCACACAAAAGGGACACACTCACCCCTGCGCACAAAGACGAACACATTCACGCGCACACCCTGGAAAACAGAGACACACGTGCATGGATGAATGCTGGCGTACAGTGACACACACACACACATGCACACACACAAACGCTCAGAGAGCTCAAGTCGGCTCACATCCCCCACTCGTACGTGCCTTGACTTTTTTCCATCACCGCCGCATCCCTCAGATGATGTATTTGCGACATCTGGCGGCACTCGCTATATTCATGGGTACCGAGATACAGCGCGTGTAGGAGGGAGAGACGGCGAGCTAAAGAGCGAGAAGAGAGAAAAGAGCCATGGTTGCATGAGATGACAGAGCGACTGAGGGAGAGCGAGAAAAAAAAAGAGTGGGAAAGAGCGAGGGAAAGGACCCCTAATCAGGGGGACATAGATGGACGGATTCACTGGCAAACATACTATGAATTGTACGCCGCAAAGCCGCGAGCACCTCAAATTCCACAGTAAAAGGCTTGGGTACCCCCTAGTGGGCGCCCAGTGGCAATCTGGCCCTTTTGGCATTGTGGGGGTGCTGCGGTGGGCTGCCATGAATCCATAGCGGTCAGAGGTCAGCCTTCTTGAGTTGCAGTGACATCATGACAATGGGACACTTCTAGAGCCTCAGAAACACAAGCTGATCCGTTCTGCTGAGGCAAAGGCACCAGGCCCCTCGTTTCCCACACATTCACACCCTCTGCCAGACAGCGAGCGAGGGAGCAAGAGAGAGAGCAGAGGGGTGAATGTGTAGGCCTCACCCCCAAAACCCCCCAACCTCCAACCCCCATCTCTCTCTCTTTCTTTCTTTCTCTCCCTCTCTTTCTTTCAGGGGCTAGATTAAAAGAGATGGCTTAATTCTGTCTAATTATCTACCCTTACCCTCTCCCTGCCTCCACCCCCTCTTTTTTTCTCCCTCTCTCCCCCTCTCTCTATATCTCAGTGTGTGGATACTAATTAGCTGATGTGAATTGTATCTACTATACAAACAGACTATGCAATTATATGAAAAAATGAGATTCCTACCTTTTTAAAACATTACACATTTCTACCACCAGTATGTTTCTTTTTCCCCATTAAGGTGGAACAAGGAATAAAAACCAACAGTGTAACCGTCTACGCTGTGGACCAATCAGTACTATATCATACCATGACTGACAATATTCATCACACATTATCAGATTGCTCAGATAATTGCGAGACGTATGGGCCTAAATACCCTAAATGATCAACGCCACTGTCGACTACACCTACTGCGATCTCAACGCTAAACACAAAATCATTTAATCTGTGTTAGCTCAACAATCAACAATACATTTTCACTCACATCTTCATTTGCTTTACGTTATAATACTGCAACTGCTGTGTGTGCATGTGTTTGCATGTAAACGTGCGCGTGTGCATGCACGTTACATAAGCAGAAATCACATTAATGAGATCATACACTGGTGTTGAAAGTGCTAATTAGTTGCCAGGCTGAGGGTGAGGAAACTAGGCGAGGATCCCAGTGACTTCAACCGTTGTTTCCTAATCCCCCTCCACACATTCATAATTCATTCTATCATGGACGGCGATGATACAGCGGCGCTCGTTTTGTCTCTTTTTCTTTCTCTCTGGTCGTGGAGATGATGGTTTTCTTTTTTTTTTTCTTCCTCCTCTCTCTTTCCTTCTTGCTGTGAGGTTTCACTGCGATCATAATAAAATGTGCAAGCGAGGGATGTTCGCCTCGGGACCCAGCTGTCGGGCCACTCTGACAGCTTCATTTGTGGTGTCGCTCTTTGATCCTTCCTGTCACTGATATCCATTGCCACTGAACATACATTTGCCCCCCAACCTAAATAAATAAATAAGTAGTGAACTGTGCAACGCCGAGCCAAGTGAGGCGAGGTTTTCAAGCTAGTTGGATGTTTGCTACATCTGCTATGAACTATCGCCTCCACCCTCTTTGCTCTCCCACCACTGCAGCGATGCATCGACACCCCCAGGGCTGATCCCTTTGTAAATGCTCTCTGACACACACCCACATACATACATATACACACACACACACACACACACACACACATACATATACACACACACACACACACACACACACACACACACACACAATCCTGTACAAAAATAACAGCAGAAACACTCCCAACACTAAGTCCCTTTGCATACAGTGTATATTCCCACAGTGCACCATTACGGCACAGAGGAAAGTAAGACAGAGAGGTGTTGTTCAGATATGAAAAGGGAGAGTGCAACACTAAAAAAGAGACAGACAAATACAGATACACCTGCTATAATGCACGGGTTTGGTTGTGATGCTGACAAAAACAGATAGCAGAAGGGAGAGCCGGAGGGGGACTGATTGTGATCGCTGGTGTCAGGTCTGAGATGCTGAGATGACAGAGATATCAGCCGTATCTGCTCTCAGTGATACAGATACAGAGAGACAGATATCAGCCCACACTGGCCTCCCATTGCACGGACGCAAGCACCTCAAGAGGAATTGATGAGCTAACAGAGCTGAATGCTGTTGTATGATACTGGAAGTCAGATGATGCATTTCATAACTTGGAAATGGGCATTTAAACAAATAAGCTGTCAAATCTATTTAACCTCTCATATCTTGTTCACACTGATTATTATTATTCTATGTATATTTTTATATATCTACCTGTCTGTCTGAGCAATAATGTAAAATAGAAGAATAACTTGTGACACTCTAGGGATGGATGTTCCCTTTGGCTCAGTGATTGCTTACTCTCTGCTGTTAAAGACATGACACCATCCATGCATCTATCTGTACTTCCATCCCTCTGTCAGACTGTCCATCCATGCATCCATGATCATACAGAGACAACCATTCACACTCACGTTCACACCTATAGTCATTTTAAAATCTTAATTAACCTAACCTAAATCAGTGGTCAGCTAAATGAAATGTAATGTCTTTAGAATGTGGATGGAAGCCAGATATACCTGGAGAAAACCTACGCAGACATGGCGAGAACATGAAAATTCCACAAAGAAAAAACCCCGGCTGAGCTGGGATTCAAACCTTCTTTCTGTGAGGCGTGGGTGCTATCTACCATCCCACCCCTACCTCAAGTCCTTTTAATTTGCAATTAAACACCAAGATTTAGATGCCTGCAAAGTTATGCTGTTCTTGAATTGTTGTTACTGTGAGTGCCTCAGATACTGTCACATTCAAAAACACTCTACTTTGTATTCCGTAACTCCTCCACAACAATAATCTAACTACATGTGGATGTGTCGATGCCTAAATTCGAGTAAGACATATTTTTATCCATTGTTGCAGTTTTCCTTGGCAGCTATTTGTGTTTGGTCACAGCACACAGAAAGATATGGACACAGTATAAGATAACCTTCTTGAAACTACTTTGCAGTTGGCAGGTACTAAGTTTACTGCAGGCATTCTGACCTCTCCACCAGGCATGTGGGCATCAAAACTACAGACCCTACAGACAGACACCCACCAGGAGATATATAGGTAGGCCTTCCAAGATAGAACAAAAGAAAGAGAGAAGCAGGGAGATGGTGTTGTGTCCCAACTTTCACTCTCAGGGCTTTTTTCTTAGGGATCTAAGAATGAGGGTGTGGGTGCATGTGTGAGAGAGAGAGATGTTGAAGAAGAGAAATATAAAAGGCGAGAGCAGGAAGGGACTCACCTTGAGAGAAAGTGAGGATGAGGAGGAAGAAAGGGAGACGAAACACCTTTAAACTTCCACTCCTTTGTCAGATGAGTGTAAGTAGTGGATAGAGAGCTGGTAGAAGGATATATGGAGAGCACTGGGAGAGGTTCACCTTGAGGGGAAGAGCTAGAAGGAGAGTGAAACCTCCAACATCCAGAGTCCTTTATGAGACGGTGTAAGAAGCAGAGAATGGATAGATACCTGGTAAGGTGCATATGAAGGGTAACGGAAACAACACAAAAAACAGACGAAGGCTAACCTTGAGAATGTTGAGGGGCAGAGGGAAGGTCCATCACACAGTGATAAGAAGGGCTCTTTCTGAGGGGCTGGAGGAGGAACACTCAGACGGGAGGGCTGGGCTGGGTGACTGATTACAGGGTGCAGCCCAAGGGTCACACTCAGACTCAGTGAGGGCAGAGATACCGGACACACACATACCAGGATCAGAAGGCCCACACATTGACATAAAACACCACCGTCTCCTCACACACACACACACACACAGACACACACACACACATCCTATACCCCCCTGACCAGCTCTTCATCATTACAAGTCAAACTCAAGATGAAGAGAAGACAGATTACAAAACAGATGGAGTGATAGGAGGCCAGATAGGAAGAGACAGGACGGGGAGCCTCGACAGTAATCTAAATGTCCTCTCCGATGATTGTCATTGGCATTCTTATAGACTGGCATGTAGCAGTACAATATGTCAAATAATTCCACTCACTGTTCAGTCTGCTGTAAAGGGTAGACCTGTTTCCATAATGTCACAGGGGGGAAAAACATCTAAAAAAATAAAAGATGCTTCCAGCAACAAACAAGGTCCTGCATCGGAAGAATCTATCAAGATCACTAAATGTCTCCTGTGGCAAATTCAATCTCACAGACTGTTCTTAAGAGTCATGACAAAGCAAAGCTACGCAAGAAAAACAAAGACGATTTTTTTCTCAGGAAAATGAAGGAGATAAAGAATTGATTTCTGCAGAGGGAATTCACCTCAGAGGAAAAATTCCATTGCTTTGCCTTCATGTTTCAATTTTTTTCCTCTTCCCCGTTTCTTTGTCTTCTGTCAAAAACAACTTGGGCTAACATCGCGAGCTGTCACATCAAGGCCATCCCCTGCATCTTACAAAGGGGAGAATTCTGCAGTTGGATGGAGCCGCAAAGCTCTCAGACGCCCGACCGATCGTTTACACACACGAGGTGTAGAGACTGAGGCGCAAAAAAACCCAGAAGGCTTTTTCTAGTTAAGCCAGTGTTTGTGCCCAGAGGAGAAACCCATTATGGCAAAGAGGAGGAAGTTTTCCAAAAAATACCTGAACAAATATGTATGGATTAAATGTACAGGGTGCAAGGAGATCTAGATTCCTGTGTTTTTTAACTAGACTACAAGAATGTACGATAGTTCCCATAATTCCCATAATGAGGAATTTGTCACATGATGCTTATCTGTCAGATCCAGAACAGGAGAATGCTGCGCTTATCAACCAACTCAGAATGTAGCTACAACATGATCACAACACGGTGCTATAACAGAGTCTTTCATCATGTCTTAGTGGACACACAGACACACACACACACACACACACACACACACATGCATGCACGCAAGCACACGCTTTCAACATCAGCAAATGCTTTCAACCATCAACATCATAGAAGCCAGATAAGTGTGCCCCCTCTTTTGCAACAACCACTGGGGAGGTGAGAGGCCTTGTAGTCAACATGCTGAAAGACTCCGTGATCAAAGACTCAGAAAAAACATGAACCATGATGGTTTCTCTGAGAAGATAGGAGAGGAGGAGGAGCCAGAGCAGGTGAAAGGAGACAGAGTTGAAAGAAAGATGTACTAAAAAGCCACAAAGGTGGGTGACACAGAGCGAGAAAGGGGAAATCACACACACTACATTTGCACAGATCATACTACCTGGTCACTGCATTTACTATATATATGCTGATTTGCCTGATTTCAGAAAGTGAAGTTCTGATCGACTTATTCTGGCTGCAGCTACTGTTGCACTGAAAATAAAGCTAGGCTCTGATAATACAGCAGAATGTAAACACAGAGTGGAAATAATATGATGCACCAGAGGAATTTGGTTTGAGATGCCAAAGCATTTTGTATGTTTATTACACCAGTCTCAGGCATAATGCCCTATTAGCTAATGCTGGTGCATCAAACCGTAAAACAGCCAACACTCAACCTGAGCACTGCAGAATAAAGAATATAACATTTTTATGATATTACCAAAAAGAAACACAAAATACCTAGTCACTAAAGTCAAATGATTATATCTGCTGAAAATGTTTTTACAAGTATACTTTCTGCTGACTCAAACAGTACCGTATGGGAGAGGAGAGGAAAGGAAAGCAATGGAGAGGAGTGGAGAGGGTTGATACAAACTGGAGTGCTCGCTCTGGCTCTCTGCAGATTTGTCAAGACAAGTGTCAAGACAAGTGCACCTCTGTGCTTACCTGTGATGGCACAGGGGCAGGAGGGCGGGACAGGCTATTTCAATTCTGCGAAAGTGTGTCTGAGTAGGTCTAAGTGTTGGAGTGTGTGCGTGTGTGTATTTGTCTGTGAGACAAAAGGAAGAAAGAGAGACAAAGAGAGAGAGACATTGAGGGAAAGAATGGGGGGAGAAGAGCATAAGAAAAAAGTGGAAACAAGTGTAGAGAGCGTTCCTGGACAAAAGGCGAAGCGTACAGAGATGAGCACATTAGAATATGAATCCAGGGCCTTGGGCAATCTTGGCTCTTAAAAAGCCCCTAAAGTCAAGAGTCAACTATTATGTACCATCAGTGGTGACACAGGGTCACAGAGCACGACGCATGAGGTCAGCAGCGGAGCTCACCCTCTCTCAACATGCACCATTAAACAGTCCCACAGTGCAGGAAAACGGAGCTGTCATTTGGGTGGAAAGTGACAAGAACATGCAGCTTTTCACACAGGATTTTCTTGTACTAAAACGCTCAGTATGATATTCAATTAGCGGAACAGAGTCAATATTTGCAGAGACATATTCAGATAATTATATGATTTTTTACATAACAAGTGCATTAAAGGAGGTAGCATTCGCGGATTTAGCTCATTCCCGCCGATTAAATATCAAATAAAACGCACAGGAAACATGCTGAATGTATAAAATGCTTCAGTTGTTTGCTGCTAAACCAGCTCTGTAATTACCTGAAGGATGTTTTAATTGTTGCATGTTCTACTCTTAATATTAGTCAACGCTTTAGCGGCTCTCCAAGTGAGATTGATTGGATAAATCAGCCGGAATTATGGGAAAACAGGAGGCCTGCCAATCAGCGATGTGTGAGAGAGTTTGTGCATTTACAGCATGTGTATGTGTGTGTGTGGGGCTGGGAACGTGCCAGCACACAAGCGCATGTACATGTTTGTTGGCACGTGTGCGTATCGATGTGCGCGTGTGAAAGTATATGGGGCTGACAGCTGGGCTTGTTCAAAAGGCTTACTGAGCATTCTGCCTGTTTTGGAAGCGACGAGCGCAGTCTATCTGAACAGGGATCTAAAACCTGTGTCAATAGCATAGTACAACTGGTGTAAACAGCCACTGAGTCAACATGCTATCATTCACACACCGATGGAGAAGCAGAGTAATATGCTGCAGTACTGGAGTTGAAAATAAGATGAAAAAAGAAACTTAATTGGTCAATGGTCACAGGTCAGTAAGAAGGAGTTAATAATGAAGACAAGGAAGAATTTAAGAGAAGATTTTGTGTGTTTTCGTATGCATGGTGCTATTGCTGTGTGTGCAGGTACTGTATTTACTCTTGGTTTTTGTGCACGTGAGTGTATCGGACTACAGCGTGTGAACATGAGTATAGCGGCGCACGGAATGTGCTCGTCGACATGTGTGTCAGGACATCAGCATGTCGGCGTCACAGCCCTTCACTAAATCCCAGATTAACAGTGACAGGCAGAGATCCCTCTAATTATCTCTTCCTGGACCACATGCAAATGGCAGAGCCGAGCGGAGCATTGCGATTGGCCGGGACAGCTTGGGCTCCGCCGACGGGCTAATGAGCCTGGCGACAGGATACAACCTCGTGATGTACCACCAAAAACAAATCCTCACCATCACACAGGAGTGTGCCCACCCCAACACACACACACACAGATATTACATTTAAGGCATTAAGTTGATGCCCTTTTCCAGAGTGACTTCCACATAGTGAGTATATAGAGGCTCAGTATCTTGCAAAATGTATAATATTAAATCTGGATATACAGAAATACAATTATTAGTAACTGGCTGGTCTCTTGACCTCCTAGACAGCATGGATGTTCCAGCAAATACAAACATAGGCAAATACACTTTGACATTTTGGCATATGCCAATATACTACAATCTATAACTGCAGTATTTATTCAATTCAATTCAACTTCGAGTTTCACAGTAAAATCCTTCCAGACCCATCGAATAACCAAAAATATCCTGGACGCTAAAATTATAAGTCACATATTCGGCACATGGAACAGAATAGTAAGAAAAAAGAAGAATCCAATGATGCACTGGAACAGACGGTCGCAGTCTGGCTCGTGACAATGGACTGCAGCAGTCAGCTAAAAAGTCAACTCAGTAAATCAGCAGGAAACATGGCAACCACGTCAAACAATCTGCCATATCTTTTGAACTGAGTCCCAGTCCATCCAAACTGGTTGACAAAACTGGTTCCAGGGGCAAAACATGGAATTGTTTTGCTGATGGAGCTCAGAAAAACAAATACCCAGCGGACCAATGAGACTTTTTTGGCAAAAGTTCCTACAAAGCTCCTAAAAGTCAGGTGGAGCTGCAAAATACATGAAGGTAAAGTTTATAAACTGAGCAATGGAGCATCAACATTATTCAGTCTGTGGGGAGCAAAGTGGTTAGCCCCATCACTTCTTGTCATTATAGCTGCCTGTATCGATGATCATTTTCGATCATTTTCAGCTTCTGACAAAACCAAGTGATGAAAACAAAAATTTGAGTGCCCTTTGGTTTCAGTCCAACCTATTGCTGATCAGTCAGAGCAAACTGATAGTGATGTGACAGACAGAGAGTCAAATGTTCAGCAGTAGAAAATTTTTCATACACACTATGTTGTTTTAGTTTCAGTTTTAGTCCAACTTTGGACATAAATAATTTTAAGTACAAGGACACATCGCTCTGTGTAACGATCTCTGCTTTCATCCAGCTGCTTTGTGCTGTGCTTACATTTTATGATTATTTCTTAAACAAGATAAACGAGAGGCATACATTTACATTAACGGACTGTTTCGTGTAAGGTCCAGTCCTTTTAAGTCTTGAGGAGCAAAAGCCACAATCTGAGAAGCCCATTCAATTATGATTTTCCATTGCTTTATAACAAATCAACTACACCAGCTTGTGGTGCTATGAGAATAGTTACCACCATAACCTGTGTGTAAAATAAGCAGTTGGCACTGGAGTTAGATGGTTGTGCTCGGGTCATTTAATTTCTCCAAAACCTTTGCACTTTTTTCCTGACAATATGTAACTTTGGCCTTTTGCATAATAAACCTGATAAAAATCACAGGTAAAACTGATATGAAGCATTTAAAGGTGACCAAAATGAAACGTCCAGCTACCTTAAAATAAAATTAGGGATTTATCTGGGTTTGACCATTGTTGGAAAACTTTTGGATAATGTAAGTCAACAAATTACTGTATATAACAAAGGTAAAACATTTTTAAATATGACATGTCAGAATTTAAAAGAGCAATTCTCATGTTTATGATTTTTTAACCAGGTTTAACTAACTATATATTGTGATTTGTTGGGTTGTTTACTTTATATAAACAACGTTTTGGATCTCTCCAAGTTTGCTCCCCCATTTTAAAACATAACCAGACATATGGTAGCTATATAGAACCTTTAAAAAATACAGATATCATGAGCATTTTTTCCAAGGTACACACTATTTAACATAAGCTGTACAAGAGATGATAGACAGATCTCTCATTTCACCTAAATCTAAATTTAACATGAGGCTATAAGACAAAATACAGCAGTGTTGTAATTAGCTTGTGCCTCTGATTTTAAACTAAAACTCAAAGGGCTGTTGTGAAAAAGAAATGCTTTTAAATAGGCCACACTGTTGCTAAACCATGGCTCATTCTATATTTATAAAAACCTGCTCATATGGTTAATGAAGCAAAAAGTGATCTTCCAAGATGTAGTTCAGCTGCGTGAAGCTCCAACTGCACTGCCGTCATCCTCAAAATTCTGGCATCATAGCAAGAGAGATTCCCTCCTTCCAACAGCATTACCATAGTTAAGACAAAAGCACAGCTTTCTGTTGCTGTGGAACACTGTCTTTATATTTGTATCATCAAATACCCCAGTGTATTTGAAGAGCCTTGGGACTTGCCATTTTTAATCAGGAGCCGTGGCTTTGTCTTGTCCCTGTTCCATCCAGCATTTCTATTCATCCTTGGAGGGCTTTGCCATAGATTAGATGGCATTCTTATTTAGCTCTGGTGTTGCAGAGTCTCTCCAACTATTTATCCGTCCAAGGTTGGAGGTTGGAACAATCACAGAGGTAGCTATTTATGTTATGAAATCATGTGGAATCACAATTTTTAGAAAAGGGAAATTTAATGAGGTCAGGTGCAGGAAGTTCACAATACACAAGGGATAACCATGATAATCCTGTTGAGGAGCTTACAGTGTGTCATGAGCACTGTGTAGTAACACTTCTGTCACCGAATAGTGATATTATTGTAAGCATTGTTCACAATTGTAACCAATTTAAACCCATTGGGAGTGGAGACTGCGGGAGTGAAATGGTTAGATTATAATATGGGATATAATAACCAAAAGAGAAGGGAAACCTAATTTTCATGTGACTACATTTCCATGAAGGAGGCATTTAACCCCAGAATGCTGAATGCTTAGTACAGGAAATTACAGTTGAAATGTTTCTTTCCATGTCAGCATATACACAATAATCAGCTTATCATTTGATCAACTTTTATACACTGAAAGAATTCAAATTAGTTTGGGTTCTTTGGGCAGCTGGTGATAAAATGTATTGGGGGGTGCAGTGTGAGGGGGACAAACAAACTGAAGCCAGAATCAACAAAAACAGTACAACACACAATATGCCAGTCCTGTAGTCTTCAACGAGCTGCTGAGCAATGCTAAGCCTGCCACAAAAATGTAGCCTCATTGTGTTGTCTAAATGACTGTGGCAACTTTCATTTCATTTGCATTTAATGTTATGTTTTAGTTCCTGTTGTTGTCCACAGAACCTCTCTGTCGACACAGCCAACAGGGGAAGCAATGAAAATCATTACTTACACCACATCTAGTTAGCCAACTCTGTTTCTCATAACAAGAGCTAGAGAAGGTGTAAGTCTGACCTCATCACTTGCCGGCTGCTGAATCTGTCAAGCTCCCTTTTTTTCTGAACGCCTTGTTTTTGTAAAGAAATAACCGGATTTGCCACTTGAAGTTGCCATATCTTTGCTGATCAGTTTGGAGTGGAAGTAACTCAGTGATGGCAGATGTACCTGAGAGAGCATCGAGGGTAGACTAATCACATTAGGTTAAATTAGGCATTTACAATCTATCAGGATTATTGTATGAGTAAACTATTATTATATAATTAAATTATGTTTAACATGTTTAAAAGGCTTTTTTTTGTCTGAAAGGTTGGAGGGGGTGGTGCCCCAGAGAATGTGTAAAGCCAAGGTTAGAGGGAGCATTGTTCAACTGGACGACAAAGCAGAGTCTTCTGTAACCACAGAGAAGATAGCAACGTGCAGCAATGACTGATGTCTCCTGTCTGTACAATGGTTTGACCATGACCACTCTCTGAGAAGATGGATCTGCCTCGACCCCTCAGATCGTTTTTAGAGGGACAAGACAAATATTTCAGATGTATCACACTGAGACATCACGCTGGAGGTGAGTGGAGGTAAAGGGAGAGTGAGAGATTAATACAATGGAGGGTAAAGAGAGAGAGAGAGGGAGGGGAGGAAAAGTGCGGCCGGCTTGCCTGCCTGCCTGCCTGGCTGACAGTTGACTCTGTTGGATGTGACTTTCACAGTCTGCTGGCGGTTTGTGTGGAAGCCATCACATCTGTGACTGGCCGTTTGATTAATGAGCCTCTCAGCTTGTCTGTGCAGTTTGAGGAGGGGCCACGGCCTTATCCCAGGCATCACTGATTTATTCGCCTTTGGAGCAAACCTCCAAATATCACACCCACCGAAATATAAGAGCGAGCGTGTACACACATGCAGTCAGACACGTGTACGCTCTCCATGATATGCATACGGTATACAAGTTTAGTGCGGTGTGGATACACATAGGCAGGCATGGAAACAGACTTGTGCGCACAAGCATGTCCCTCTCCTCTGCCACCTGCTTACGGCTAATGAAAACCTCAATGTGTCAGTGCCGTCCAGGGCTAGCGAAGACAAAACACACTATGTATAACCAAGCCGACAAAAGATGTGTTCTGTCTACACCAACACAAACCCGCGTCCCTAGCTGTCAGTCAGCGAAGGGGACACACAAGGGGATCGACGGGAGAAGAAAGAAGCCCTTCCTCAATGACACATCACACTCTCCTGATTTTCAAAAGTGACAAGTCTTTTGAATTTCTGGCCTCGCAAGACAGAGAGCCTGATGATGACTTGAGGAGTGTTTCTTTTAGTTTCTTTGGCAGCAGCCGCCATGAAATGTCACTCTGGCTAACCTTGAAGCTCTTTTTTCCCATGTTGTTTAATGCTTCCAAGACTATGGCAACCAGCTGCTCAAAATGGTATGGCATCAACGCCCTTTAAGTCAGATAAATGATTCTAGAAATACTTCCAGGTACAAAAATGTGCATTAACATGTGCATGCCCTCATACAGGCACGTGCGTGTACTCATACACAAACATAACGCCCCACCAACCACAAGCGCACACTCCCTCACTCCCTGAAGCGTAAAGTAAGACCATTAATCCAGGCACACTGAGATCCAGCTTCTCCCCAGGTTGATCAGCGTCCGTGGAGGAAGACGAACATTCTGACATATTTGTTTTTATTTTATTCCCTGAGAAAAAGGCCTGCCATATGGCAGCGCCCAGGAACAGATGGCGATTGCCCACTTCCTGAAAGCACAAGTGTCTATTGCCGCAATTTAAGGAGCCGCTCAAGCAAGAGAATGCCACAGACTGGCATTTTTCCACAAATTGCTATTGTTATGGACCTGAGGGGTAACAGCAACAATGAGACAATGCAAAGGAAATGCTTTAGTGTTCAGTAGTTACAGAGCAGCTTACCATATTAAGCTTCCAAATCTATGGGTCAATGCTACTAGTTCTCTCGTGTTGTCAATGTGTAAAATAAAATTGTGAGGACAAGTGTTAACTCAGATTATTGCTGTAGAAGCACCACAAGGCATTTCATAACTAGCTTTAAATATTTTGGTTGCCAATGTATGAAGTCTTCATCATGTCCCACAGTGGAACGGTGTAAGCATGAATGTCCTTGGGTGAGATTAGGTCCTTATGATGGAGTGGAGGAGGCACCCTGTGACACACGAAGCTTCATCTCTCATACCAGGCTACCACCTTATCAACCAGGTCAGAGGACCTTCTCTGACACACGGATGCAAAGAAACAGTCTCATAAAAGTCACCTTGGCAGATGACAGTTAAAACGTGACTTTCGATCCGTTTCGAACACAATTATTCCCAAAGATCTGTTTTATGTTCCATGGATGGAAAAGAAAAATGACAACAGTTCATTAAGGCCTCACAGCACAGTCAGAGTTGAAGAAGAAAGTGATGGACCTGCTGCCATTAATTCCAACCTACAAAGGGGTTATATTGCTTTTGACTGTTTTATACCTAAGTATGCTGTTGAAAGAGTTGTAAAAGAAGATTTCAAAGGGTGACCAAGGACAAAGTACAGTATTGTCCAAGTTATCCACAGACATCTAAACCATTTAGGATCAGTTCAAGCACTTGGTACCTTGACTAGAAACAATGGACAGCTTGTATCTTAAAGTAAAAGAGTGAGCCAGTGTGGACACATTTCCATCAGTAGAGCATAAGGATTAATACAAACCCTTGGTGCACATATTTTTTAAGGTGAAATATCCAGTACATATTTAACCTGGACATTCATGATTTTGGTTTTTAAAAACTGAACCTTGTACTAAAGCTGATTGAGACTGGTGGTGAAAGAATTGAGTGAATACACTTCAGGATGGCCGATATAAATCAGACATATACTGTTGTCCTATTAAGGATCCTTGATGATGTGGTATTTCACCTCTTTCATAGGTCAACAATGCATCAGTAGCTATCAAATAGTTTAACTGACAGCATCTCAAATGAAAAAGGTGAGAAATGTGAAGACAATGAAACAAAACGCCAACAAAAATGTTATCTATTTATGAGGAGTCAAAGGACCTGCTAACATGGGTAAAACCTGGCTAGGAGTAAGCCAGTTATTCTCCCAGTCAGTCCATCACCCATCCATCAAATCCATTTCATCAGACCTTTCATTGAAGCAGACCAACAGGTAAGTGTGCGGCTCAGACATTCAGTCTAAATATAATTTAACTTGTGAACAATTCAATCGCTAAACTTCAACAGATCACTGTATCCCACATCACCTTACCGAACCAAGCCAGTCTGCCTTGTAGTCACCTAACATGCAGGCTAAAAAGTTAGCCCATACACAAGTCATCCATCTATCCTTTCAAACAAAGAGCCTGCCAGGAAGCCAGGTCAGCCAGTCAGCCAGCCATCCAGTCAGCCAGTCAACCCTGGGGTCCTAGGGTGGCATTAATCAGTCTGGTTTCTGCTGAAAAGCTCAATCTGCAGATGATGGATGAGCCATCGTGCTGAGGGAACTGAAGTGACAGGTGACAAAGAAGGACACACACACCTGTATAAATCCACTTTCCCTCCTGTCTGGCCCCCGATGTTACACTGTCAAGGTAGCAGGGTAAAAGTGTGTATGAGCGTGTGTATGTGTGTGTGTGTGTTTATGTGTCACAGCATGTGTCCTGCTCTGCTAATGAAGTCATCTGAACAGTGATTTAACAGCCTGGGTGTAAAAGCCTACCGCCCTTAACTCATAGCCTTGCTCCATTAGAATGTGATATAAACCCTGGGCACAATAACTGTCCTGCCACTGTAACAATATATAGGAGGCCAATGGGACACGCGGCTAACTCACACAGTCTGGAGAGCGGGGAAAAAAATTACTGGCTGTGTACAGAGAAGGAAAGTCCTCCAAGGACACTAAAAGTCACAAGACAGAAAAAACAAATCAGCACAAGGTGACAATTATATGTCTTTTTGTACAGTGTGAGACAGCGACATTACTATTAATAATGTCATTTGTGTAAGATTATATCCTGAGGTTTGTCCAGCAACTGTAGGTAGCAGAAGAGTCATTGTTGGGAGGCCTCTGTGAAAACAGCCGAGGGCACTTGAGTCTGCGGTTACGCAGAAAGCATTATCCTTATCTGCACTAACAAATGGATCAGTGGATTCAACATCAGTGAGCTTATCCCATGAATGGCCTTCTATAGCTTGAGAGATATATTTGAGTCAGAGATGGATCTGAGGAAAACTTTGACAGCTTACATGTCGCCAGCCGTGAAACTAACTTCCTGCTCTGTGCGAGCGTCGTAGGCAGAACCAAAGCCATTCTCCAAATCCTCCATGAAATCTGCTCCTCTGGCCCGACAAAGAGAGGCTAATGAGGCAAGTGACAGAATCTCAGAAACTTTGATACTGTGAGATTAGGGTGAATTATATAACCTTTACTCCCCACTCCCACCCGTCCTTGTGCTGTTTGGTGCCATGTCAGTATTGACTGCTCTCTCTCCCCACGTCACTCACAGTGTCATACTCCGAGTCAAATCTATCTTTATTCTCTCTGTCTTCCTATCTGACTTCATATCCACTTCATTCAGTTTCTATTCATGAATGCCCCAACACTAATTTGGCTCAGTCAAGCAATGACAGTATCTGTTTTAACATGCAACAAAGCACCATCTAAGGGGACGAAATATGGTGTGTGTGTGTGTGCGTGTGTGGGGGAAGAGGGGGTAGAGGCATGAAGGCGACAAAGCTCGTCACAGCACCGAGCTGCGTACTTCACCCTTATTAGACCTGTGTCCTTGGCAGATGCAGAGCTTGCCCTTTGTTATAAAGGTGTGTGTGTGTGTGTGTGTGTGTGTTACAATGGTGGTGATTTAGAATGGATTGGGCGTAGGCGTGGAGACAAGGTGCTGTAGCCCCATGGCTCCCTGATAGCTGGCAGCATGACAGCTGTGAATGGAGAACAGGGAACAGCCTGAAGTATTGCCATCTAATATGTGTCACATACCTGCATAAATATTTATGCCCGTTGCAGAGCCGAACAGGAGGGAGGGGGGATGGGTGGGACAGGAGAGGTGGACTTGGGGCGAAAAACTCTTCAATCAGGTGACACTGAGATCTGAGCCAGACACTCTTTTTCCTCATCTATAACTACTTTTTATATCTGCCTCAAGGACTCCAGAGTATCCCAGAAAGGAGGAGTTCCGCAGTTGAAAAATTCTGCAAAAGATTTGTCCATGACGATGAGTCACACATGTGCATTCACAAAGACATGAGTCAGCATATTATCGTACTCCAATATAATTTTTCAAAAGAGTTCTTTCCAAAGCTCTTTTTCTTTTCAGCAGCCACACGAGCCCTTGGTGTTTGAACATAATAAAAGCTCTGATGAGGAGCAGCAAGGCTATATCGTCCCCAATGACTAAAGCTTATGCCAAAGTTATGTCAAAAGGGAGGTGGGGGAAAAAAACTTGCTTCAGGAGTCCCAAGTGAGCACGTCATTTTGTGCAGGTAAAGGAACAACTGGTGCAGCACATGCCTCTGCAGAACGAGACTTTTAATTCAGGAAAAGACTCCTCAAAAACAAAAAACCACCAGTAAGGATCCTGATGACAACATAAAACCATTAAGAAGACACTGGCACTGGCACACACACGCGTGCACGCTGCTGTCAGTGAACATGTGTGTGTAACAAGTGACATTACTGTTTTACCTGTTGGCCAGCAGAGTTTTGAAGGTGACCTGACTCATGCCCTGATAGGCTGGCAGCAGCCTCAGCCAGTCCCATGCCCAGTCCACCACGGCACTCTGTTGATGTATGAGGAGAGCACATTGTTAGTTATTAATCAGGGTTAATACCATCAGTGCATTACCGCTCCAGCTGGGACCCACTAACAAAGGAGGAGGGGGGTCCCCAGTGCAGGCCACCGACACCGGGCGATCAATCATGTCCGCACAAGACGGTTTTTATTCCAATAAGACAGCAATTAATTTATAAATCCATTTGGGGGGATGTAGCCATCATTTATAGAAAGATAAATCAATTTTGGGAGGGAGTCGTTACTCTTCTGACCGCTCTGCGATTTTTTTCTCAACGCTAACCCCCCCCTTCTCTCTCTCTCTCTTTTACTATAACACACACATGCACAAACACATGAGCACCATATTGGGAAAGCAAATAAAAATCAGATTGCTTTGATTGCCAAAATGTCACTTTTAACTCCAGGCTGAGTTTTATTGACAAAAGTAGTAGAACTCCACTCCTTTCTTCCATCCATCCATTCCCCCCTCTGCTCTTTCGTCATAGGTGATTGATGGATGTAACTTTTTCTTCCCCTCCTCCCACCATTTTATTTGACAAACAACACAGGCACCTGAAGCGGAGAAGGCATTTTAATCATTCTCTTAATAGGGTGTTTCTATGCAAAGCTATGCAGCCTCCTGTGATAAGCCCAAAACAGGCAAAGTCTTAGGATTAAAATGTGTCTGTTTGAAAAAAAACAAATAGTGTCAACATTACAAGGGATCACAAATATATAAATATTGTATATTTAATCCATTTCTAAATAGTAGAAAGAAACACACAAACATGCATTGAGGAAAAACTCGCCTTTGTAGACTGTTTTATGCGATAGCAATGGTGTTTCCCTTGTACGATTAAAAAGTGGGAAAGCCGACAACTCTCTCATTCAACTAATAAAAACCTGTAGGTAGACGTATCTCCTTTAAGTATAGAAGAAAATGGAATGATTAATTTACCACCATGGTGACACTCCGGGGGATAAGCTTGGGGTAAGAGGGTATACGGTTCAAAGCCCACAAAGAAGTGCACTTCAACGCTGCACACTCCTTTAACGTTACTCCCTTTTTTATGTAAAAAGGAAAACTTTTCTCATCCCGTCACCTTTTCAGTGTTCTTTTTCTCTATTCCAACCTGACTCCTGCCTGGAAAAGGCAGCGACCTATGGAGAATAGGGAAGCCGAGCCTGCAGTAAGACCTGACAACTTCAGAGACTGCCACAGTATCCAGTTCGCTAGAGACTCAAACAAGCTCCTAACCTTCAACTTTAAGCTCCTGGCCTTATGAGAAAGTTAAAACGACACCGACATGAAGACGTGAAAAGACTCAGATAACCACCGTGACATCAGACGTTTCATGGAGCTAAAATACATAAGAAAAAGAAAAGATTTGCTCCAGAATGCCATGATAAATGTTTGACAAACCTGATCCAGCTTCTTCTTGCCAATGTGGTCAAATTGGTGGAGAGGGTTGAAAGAGGCTGCGTTCACAGGACTTTCGGAGCCGAGGACAAAGTTCACCAAGCCAGGAGGGTCGTTTGACGAGTCTGTGCCCCCACACAGTTTCGACAACAGCTCCTGTATCCAAGACAGAAAGAAAAAGAAAACAGACAATTATGACCAGGTCAAAACTTTAAGATTTAAAAACCAAACCCTTTTAAACTGAAAAAAAGCAAATACTCTGAATCATTTTTTTATATTGCAATTAAGACAATATTCCTCAAAAGTGTTTTTTTTTTACTGACATTTAGTTTGACTGACCCAACAAAAACATCAATCTAATCAAGTCGTACTTGTGCACAGAATAGTCTCTGTCCACCTATTCAGTTCTGATATAAAGTAATGGGAACTGAACAAACGTTGAAACAAAAGTTTTTGTTTTAGCATCATCCCCAGTAGTTACTTAGCACAGGTGCCTACAGGATGGACAGTATAAAGTAATGAGCGTGTGTACAGTACGTCTCAATGAGTGTTTGTGTGTACACGGGCATCCTGGTGTGAATCTTCTATATTCCCATCCGTCAGCTTGACATGGCCTCCGAACCCACTCTCCCCTCCACCTCACCAGCAGCTCACTCTGTCCCTGACCTGCGTGTTCTTGTCTCGACCTTGGGTGGGTAGAGATACTCCAGCTGCCAGCGGGGTAACTCCGAGCCTGCTCGGGAATCCCATCCACGCTCTCTCAAATTGCTACATAGAGTTATAGCTGTTTATGGATTCCATCAACAGCAGCATAATGTATATGGTGCTTATATTTGTGTTAGTCCATGCTGTGTCCTAATAGACAGTCTATAGGTCGACCATGTCAGTAACTCTCACACGAGCAACTAGCTCTTTTACTGCACCTATGAATATATATGAAAACAAAACTACTCTGTGAAATAGACAACCACAGACTATAACAGACAAATGACTTCACATTGTCACAAATGAGTGAATCAATAAATCACCAGAAGCCCAGATGATGGCCGGCAGTCCAAATGATGCAACGTTTCTCCCCTGGAAGTATAGATATTATTTTTCCTCCCTCGAGGACAAAAATATACTGATGAGTTTTAGACCACGCGTCAGTGTGAGGTCTCTGCATCAAAAAAGATTAATTCAAATCTTCAGAAGCGCCCGGTAAATGTCTGAGAAACAGCCGTTACTTTATTTCACAATGCCAAAACTGTAATTCTGACTTAGCACTTGATTTAAAGCCCTGTTGAGGCTACAATAAATAGGACTATCAAAACACATCAGTTGTGTTTTATTATTCCATTACTTAGGCTGCTTCATCTTCATGATAATGGGGACCATGAAAGATAAGATTTGACAGTTGACTTGTTCCACACTGTGTAACAGGCTGAGCAACATTTAAACAACACGGTCCTTGTGTGCATTCACATGAGAATTTAAACACATATTCAAAAGTAACTTAAACGTTTCTTTCCCCAGTAACTAATGACTTTCAAGTAACTCAATGAATGAAAGCAGTAACCAGTAACTGTAACAAGTTATTCATTTTCAGTAAGTTCCCTATGAGGCTGGACCTTAACAACCGGGATGAGTGTGACAGACATGGTGGGAAAGTTGGAAATTATTGAGGAACACATTACTGCACTGTTGGTTTATTGACAGATACAAAATATAGTAAAATCTTCTTCAACTGAAGGAGCTATTGCAATAGTAATATGTTCATGGAGTATACAGTATGTGATACTGAGTGCAGACTAGCATTTGTTGGTGTCATTTGTTCACATGTTCCTTTTTACTGTACTTTACAAGAGTCTGCTACCAATGTAAAGAACTTTTTTCTAAACCAGCTGTTTATTTGAACGCTCTATGTCTCAAAGCCCAGCAGCTATCTTCTGATGACAAATTAACATCTGGGAGCAATAGCCAATCATTTTTGGCGTCTGGTGTAGACAGGAGATATTCGGGCCAAGACTCCATCTTCTGATCGCCGTACATTGTTTATTGTCTCAATAGTTTCTTTTATCACACAAGTCAAACATTTCACCACACAAAAACACAAACAACGACAGTTCTCTGTAGGTGTTTTAGGGCCAGACGACATTTTGTCTATCATCACCTCTCTGCATATGAATGCTGATAAAAAGCACATAGTCAATGCATTTTGGTCAATATTCCACCGCTTTTGCTTTCCACACAGACCATCTGCCTGCTCAAACGAGATTGGTCAAAAAAAAGAAAAGGGAGCCAGCAGGCTTACAACCTGAAAATCTTGTCCCATGCAGAATCTGTTTAGGGAAATAACTTTATTAATATAACATATACTGCAAATGTATTTATTCCAATCAACTTGGGCACTTTTGAGAGAGCTTGTACTTTTTGTTTTGTAAATCTTTTCCTCTGAAGTAATTAGTTCCAAAAGAGTCACTGCTCTTCCTCACTGTGGCCTCCTCCTCCAGAGCATTACGCTATAACTCTAAAAAACTGTATGGGGCCTCCCTCTTCTTTCCATGTGGTGAACATATAACACAGGAAATCACTGTAGGTTTGCACCCTTGAGGTCACCTGAACAACAGAAGATCAGAACAAGCAGACTGCACACAAGCAGCACCCGACCACCAGCACCACCATCACCCTCTGCCTCCCCTCCTCCTGAACAGCCTGCGGCCTCAGGCCAGCAGCCACCTAATTGCTGGGGAGAGGGAGTGCTTCCCTACCTCATTGCCTTGGATGATGTGATAGATCTGCCTCAGGTAGTCGCTGCCACCTGCTTTGTGGCAGACCTCCAGCAGCATCAGGCCTATTTTCTGCTCAGTCAGTTCAGCCGCAGCGACTCCGCTCTCTCTTTCTCGCTCAAACACACTAAAAGAGAAACAGAGATGGGAGAAGGAGGAGGAGATGGGAGAGGAGACAAAAAGACAGAAGGAAAAAAAACAGAGTGAGGAAAAAGAGGAAATAAGAAGAGGGGAGGGTGTCAGCTTCAATTTGAACACCACCCACTGGCTGAGGAAGTATTTTCCATTTGAGAGATGCATTTTGGATACTGTTAGGACTTGACTGTAGATAAGTAAATAACATCTCCTGTGTCTAAGATATATATCTTTAGTTTTTTGGAATCACTCATTCCAGAGGGTAAAGGAACTTAAAGTGTAATTCTTGGAAAGAAAAAAAATTCTCTGTGCTTCAATATCTTTCTGAATTTCACAGAGTCCGGTCAAGGCTATCACTAGTGAGAGTGAATAAGAACAAATTACTAATGGTTACATAATAAAATAATCTTCACTTTTTTTTCATTACCATTCATGAGATCCATGTAGGGAATTTTGACCGAAGGATGTTGCGGCTCTAAAAATGATTGGTGTGTGTGTGTGTGTGTTCTTAAGAGTGTATATGTGTGTGTAATTGTGTGTCAAGGTCCTCATGCATGTACAGTCCCCAACCCTGGCAGATGCCGGCATCATTTCCCTGCCCTTCTAGTATAGATGGATATCATTCTGCCGTCCATCAAACCTTCTCCTTCACATACACTTCCTGTCATTGTTCTCTCCCTCTCTCTCTTCCCTTTTGTAATTATAAGGTGGCAGAAGTGGTGTTGCCTGTCAGCCAACCCATTGGCTGCTTGACATTGAGAGTGGCGAAGGAAGAGGAGTCCCGTCTAGTCCACACACATCCCCTTCATTGCGTTGCCGGGGCGGCCCGGCGGTGGTGTTGTCGGTTGGTGGCTGTGCATCCGTGTCAGCACCTGCACTGTATCCTTTCCTGTCCATCACTGTGCAGGTGAAGCAGATGATTGGATTCAGTCAGCGGGGTGATTAATGAGGGCCCCTCCGGATTTGGGACAGCCTATCAATCATGTCATTAGGGCCAATGTGCCCTGAAAGAGGCAGACCTCCGCCAAGGAATAACTGCATTCATCTTCATCTGTGTATGCATCCCGTCAGCCCAGCCAGGGTCACCATGATGGAGAACAATAATCTTCTCCTCTACAAATTACTTTGCAAAGACAAGGTGGGTGGCGCGGGGAGGGAGGAGGTGGGGGGTTACAGTTGGGAAAGGATGGGGGGAAAGTGGGATGAGGGAGCAGAGATGGGAGGGCTCGCGAAGGGGCAAATGCTCTTTATAGAGGGTGGTCTGTATGTGTGTGTGTGTGTGTGTGTGTGTGAGTGAAGTGCTGTTTTTTAGAGTTGTTACATCCACTACACTCTCTCCTTCTCTCTCTCTTTGTCTATGTGTCTCTCTCTCTCTCTGTCTGACAATGTATTCTGATTGTTTACAAGCCAGGCGTCACATCCCTGTGAAGGTTAGTTTAATGAATAGTAATGATCCCACTGAATGCCTCCGACAGGTGATACATAATCACTCTTCTTTCACTTTACCACTCAACCCCCCCCTCCTCACAGCCCCTTCAGTCCCGTTTTTTTTTCTTCCTCCAATTTCATCCCCTCTTCCAGAAACAGATGACATTTCCTAGAACTGGCCATAATCCACTAAGTGTTTTTTATTTATCTATATCAATCTACTTTTTTTTTTTTTTTTTAATTGTACATGTTGTGTTACAGCGCTGAATCACCCTTTTTTTACAAGGATGGATGCATCCGGACTGTTGTTATGATGAAGCGAGTGACCGGAGACACGATTTCTGGGAACGAGCAAAAACGCTGAGCCAAAGGTCACAGATCAGCCCAAAGTGAAAGCTGGTTTCCCATCACTCTGAGCCGCAGCCCACTCGGTCAGACGGCGTGTCCATCATTTACCACAACAAACACACCATCTGAGATTCATTGATCTTACTCATGGAGCTTTTTAATAAAAAATGACCTCCATGATACTATACATCAGAAGCTGAATGCTCAATTAAAAAAAGCCTATACAAGCTACATTTGTTTTCATTGTTTTATCCAGAATCTTTATTGAACATCAAGTGTCTGAACACACCATCAGTCAGTTTGATCAGTTTGAACATCAACGTTACGACTGATGAATCACTAAAATGAAGTATTAGGAAATCCACTTAATATAAAAGCTGTTTTTATCATGAAGATAATCTGGATAAAGTGCATTCTTTTTTTTTTGGAAAGTGCACATGAATAATCAATACCAACCAAGACTAATGACGGAGAATACACGTATGGCATGTATGAAAAACATTATTATAAACCCCATCAATACCATCCTGACCTTGACCTCTCACTTAATCCCTGCAGTTGACCTCTCACCTGTCGGAGCAGAGCTTCCGGGCTTTTTGCAGCTGCATGTTTATCCATTTTGGTCTTTTTTCCTCCAGAGCCTGCAGCACCTTGAGCACCGTAGGTTTGGGGACACCCTGCCAGGCACACACAACAGACCACCAAGGTAAATAAGAATGAAAATAACCACATGACAGAAATTAGATCAACTTCTACTATGATTAGAGGATGGTATCAGCGATTTTAAACATACATTAGAATCAATCTTGATTTTAAGAAGTGTTTGTACCCCACATTGTGATAAACCCCTGCATTATTATTAGTGATATCATTATTATTGTTTTCTTCCATGACCCTTAGTCCTTACTTTCGGTTGAACGTCCATGGCAGCCTGTAGGCACTCAGCCAGCAGGGACAGGCAGTCCTTTGCCCCACGATCCATGGCCAAACCACTGATCTGTTCTATTGTGCCTGGGTTCTCGAGGCCCTGGATCAGGCAGCCCAGCAAGGCCCAGAGCAAAAGGCCCACCGAGCGCAGCTGCCGGGCATGCTGGGAGAGGTGCTTCTCTGCCACTTGGAACAGGAAGCGAATGGGGAGAGGGACAGACGCCACAGCCATGGGCAGGTTGATGAAGATGAAAGACATGGCTTGAATGGCAAGAGATATTACAGCTGGAAGGAGAAAGAAGTGTTCGCTGTTAGTTTTAAAGAACAACCCTCTAAAGTTTAATAACTCTCTTGTGTTAAAAATACGACATAGGGTCCATATATACTTTTAGTGGAAGTCTCTTTTCCCTGAGTTATCAGTGGTGTGTAGTTCCACTCCTTGGGTATCTTGGCCAGGACACTTCCTGGTATATTAGGGATACCACTGTGCTCCTCCGTGACCTGCCAACCCATCACCATGGAGACCAGATGTGCCAGGAGGCTGTTGGTGGACTTGGTGATGATAGAGTGGACACAGCTGATCACCACAGGCGCTGTCTGCGTTTTGTCTGAGGAGAAAATAAAGCAGCAGGTAAAGAAGGGTGAGTGAAAGAATATTACACTGAAGACTTAAAGGTTCAGTGTGCAGAATTTAGTGACATTTAGAGTTGAAGTGTTATGTTGCAGCTAAATACTCCTCATTTCACCCTCCCCTCCCAAACATGAAAGAGAACCTGTGTTGAACTTCAGTTGTCAGGAAAACTTAAAAGGTTTTAGTTTGTCTGATTTGGACTACAGTAAAAAACATGTTGGCTTCCACTGAGAGGACCTCCCTCCATGCAAATATAAAGTATTTAGATATAAAGGGCCCGTTCTATGGTAAAGAAAACAACACTTCATACAATTTAGATGAAACCCACCAGTGACAACATCCCCAGGATTATTTTGTATTCCCTTTCACCTAAATCTTACACACTTGAAGTTTAAGTCCTTAACAACTCAATCAACAAGACTTAAATAAAAATATAGAGCTTGGGTATAAGTTAGACCATGACCCTTTTTGTGCTCTAAGAGCTCCAACTCCACTGTGATGGAGTGGAGTTTTTGTAGCTTTTGTCCTGCAATAGTACATGTGCCATCACTTTATAATTTTTTTTAAAACTGCAAACAGACAGAGAGAGTTTTTTTTTCAAAGCAGACATGTTGCCTTCTGTATTCACTTCTTTTATTTAGTTTAAAAGTATAGCTGCAGAACAAGAACACACTGTATATAGGAGCTTTTATAAGTCTTCTATTAAAATACTATTCTACTATTACTATAAAAGGTCTTAAATCATAAAACCTTTGGTCACAGACATGCCATACTATTAACATAAAAATGAAAGGCATATACAATTTCATGATTGCGACCAAATTAGAGTGGGCTACATTTTATATTGTAAGTATGTTCCTAGTAGGGTTTTAAAAGAGTGAATAGTCCATGGAGTTATTGAACAGCAGTCTGTGTTAGAAATGATTCAAATTTTCCAACAATGGGAAAACAGAGACACAGCTGCTGTTAAAATAACAGTATTTTCTTGATATATCTACTCTCACTAAAAGAAAGTAATACCAGGTTAAATTCAGATGTTCTCTATCAAAACCAGGTGGTCTGACACTAGAAATCTTAGCGCTTTCTCCAGGTGCACGGACTCTTTCATCGCTCTGCCCTTTCATATCCCGCTCACATTGATAGCGGAGCAGCTATACAACATGGTACCCATAAACTTCCTACACAGGTCGGCTGTAAAAACCAAAGTCTACAACGTGGAAAGTTATAGTACGAGAGCGGCGGCAGTGGAAGTGCCCTGAAATCTCCAGGGACGTCTGACAAATGTGTCACCTCAGAGCGATAGAAAAGAATAGGGGAGCAGAACAAAAAAAACTGTATAGCTTATCGAAGGAGAAGCACTCTGTGGCAGGTGAGACCTATTTTTCAAAGTTTTCAGACTTTATACCGCCTGCTACCGTATTGACCAGTGTATTGATTTGAAACAAGCTGCTATCGTGTGATGAAACATCAGTGTAAGTGCAGAAACTCTCAGTGTAATCTATTAAAGTTAACTCAGTGCACAGTTTAAATAGAAATGGGGGCACTGGGGGTATCCTGTAACCAAAATTATAATACAAAGATTTGGCACACTCCAATAATTAAACTAATTACCCTGTGAGGATAAATGATGATTGGATGACATTGAGAATTTCTCTCTGGCTCACTCTATCACTTTTCTGTTCTTTTCCCTCTTCCGACCCCTCCCTTGCTCCGTCTCCATCCAAATGCTCTACTCCAATCACCCTAATTTATGCTACAATAATTACCACTTGCACAGGATATAAAAATCACCAAAAAAAAAGAGCCCCATACTCCACGGGAGTTCTGATTAAGCTCTGTATCAGAGAGAGACGGAAAGAGAGAAAAGAGTTGGGAAGTAATTGCAGCCTCTGGAACAGAGTATTAAAGTCATGCTCATGTTCATGCAATGTCAACATGAGCTGTAAAAAAAAAGAGATATTCTTTTTTGGCAGAGTTAGTGTTGTATTTAGAAATATGTCTGATACATTTAGAGACATTTCATTTCCTGTTATCTGAGCTCGGTCTCAGTATTTTGGGAGACAAACAGTTTTTCTCCAATTCGTTAAAGTGAGAATGGTACTGGCTTAATATTTTATCATCACTTCATTTTGTAGCATCAAATAGACAATAAATGCAGTATTCAGGCCTTTATAAATAAAAAAACAGATAACACTGAGCAAATAAACTATAAAAGGTTTACATTTAAGTTGCTATCCTGAAGTTAAAAAAAAAATATATATATATATGATATATACCATCTTATATTACACTACAAGGGTAGTTATGTAAATGTTTAATTTCTATTGATATGAGAACTAAACTGTCATAACAGCATTTTATTTTAGAGCAAACAATGTTTGACACACATGCAGTTAGAGAGAAAGGAATATGGCCTTGAGTATTACACTGAATATCAACCCCTACACCCATGTAAAGTCTGTAGAGTGTGGATACCCGACCTGAGCCCACAAGGACCAAACAGGCTGGGTCCGGACAATTTTGAAATGAGGATGGGCTGATTTTTTATGCTGCACATGTAAGCAATTGGAGAAAACAAGTAATAACATTGTGTGTCAGGGACAGAGACAGCTTTGCCTTAACTGCATCGTGCTCGGGTTGGATTTGGACATATAAAAAACAATGCCTGTTGGGTTCAGGGTTGAGCTCAGTTAGTTTTCTCTCAGGGACCCATGCTGCACTCTTGTGTGAAGTAATGACCCCTTAACTACAACTTTAAACAGCAGCAGTTGTGACTGTACCAGCCAGTGTGTAGAGATGTTCCCATAGATGTGCCCTCTCCAGATATGGTTGAAGAGCCTGAGTCAAGGCCTTTGGAACATTATTTAGGCAGCTGAAAAGATTGAACAATGGGACTATGAAGTTGTCTCCAGCCTGGCAACTCTCAGCAGACATCTCTGAGGCGCTCTCCTGGCAAAGATCTGAAAGAGAAAAACAAATAAAATCATTTTGGCGAAGCACTTTTGGGCAAAAACACAAATAATTGCGTTTGAATTTATGAAACGTGATATTCTGGAACAATTGACAAAGACATGAAAAGGATTACTCATACGCAAATAAACATTCAGGAGTGCGTAGGTGAGTGTTTTTTAGAATAATGATTCAGAAAATATCAACCGTGTGGAGGTCAGTGGGGAAAGATGTAAAACCCAATCCTATGAAACAGCAACTTCATTTCTGTGCACAAAAACACAGTGGAAAATGTCAAGGCTGCCCAACCTGACACATGTTAACAGAAAGGGTGAACAAAAGGCATTGTGGAATAGAAGGAGGAGAAAAAAAACACATCTGTGTTAGATGGAGAAAAACCAGACTGAAAAAAAAAAGAAAAAGAAACAGATTTCAAGGCCCCCTGGCTTTAGGATCCACAGCACATGGAGACAGGAAGTGAAAAGGAAGAGGTTTTGACAGGGTGTCCTCGTGGGGGCTGCTGTCTGAGCATGGGGCTGAGGATGGAGGTGTGTGCGTTTGTAACCCATATGGATGTCTACATATGTGTGTTTTGTGTGCTTACACGTGTGTGTGTGTTAAGTTGACAGGGGTTGCTGAGGAAGGGCCCATGGCTCCAGAGGTGGCAGACATCCAGAGGTCTGTCAGTCTGCTGTGTGGGAGATGACAGCTATCTGAGCAGGAGAATGTAAGCAATGCAGCAGTCAATGAAGGGGGCGCTGTGATGGGAAAAAAACATGGCTTCCGTGTGAGTAATGGTGGACTATTTTAAAATGGCAGGGCTGCATTAGCCCCGGCATTACAGGGCCAGCAACATCAGTTAATACAAGACAGGTTGGGAGCATTGCCACCACTCAAGGTCCGAATGATTTCCTCTGTCTCCTTCTGTCAAACTTGCTCTTAAGTCCCCTACTCTCTCTTTCTCTGTCACACACACCCACAAACATACACTCAAAAGTGGTCAAGCACCCTGACCTACGATCAGTGTACTCAGCAGCATGATGTGGGTTGTACCGGCATCTTGCTCTCTGCCTGTTTGGTAATTGATCCTTAAGGAGAGGGTTATCTTGATATCACTGCTGCAGTGGTCCAAGGAAACAGGGCGACTAACATTTATTTCCACTTGGGGTGCTGGAGAGCATGGCAGGTTAACTAGGTGCCTTTTAATAATGATCCCATTATGGAGCAGCAGATGACTTCGGAAAAACAGACGACAGTGAGCTGCCACGTCTCTGCGGAGTTTCTACCGCTGCCGCGGCAGCACGCAATCAATCCAGCGTGTTTGTGTCTCAGTGTCGATTTTCTCAGTTGCTCTCTCTATTTCTCCTCACTTGCTGTCCCTCCTTCTCTGTCTCTAAGCTTATCCAACCTTGATACATGGCCAATACATACACCTGTTTATCTTCCGGACAACCAGTCAACCAGTCACAGGGGCCCTCTCTGTAAACCTCTGTAATTGGAAGCAGACACAGCGATCATAATAAAAAGGCTGTGTGTGTGTGTGTTTGTGTGAGCGTGTGTGTGTGTTTGTGTGTGTGTGTGTGCCAGAGGTAATCTATTTCCTGATTTAGGGATTTTGCAAAAGTGAAAACTGTTTTTGTAATTGTGGATGAGGTGTTATCCCTCTGAAATTACAGTTGCAGAGCTATGAGCTAGCTCTCTAATGAAATGTGTAACTTATCTATAAATATTTAATAAATTATTATGTATACATGTTATTAATCACAAGGAAACTTAATACCATGTTTTTCACAGTATTAGTTATCTATGAATAAGTTCGTCACAATTTTTCACCAGTTTCTAACTTTTAATACAGCACATAAAAATAGTAGGTGTACCCGTATGGGGAAGTGCAGTAGCTTATGGGAGCGCAGTCATTCAGTCAAGCTGTTCCTTTTGTCTGTCTGCTTCCTGGTTAATTAGCCCGTCACCATGATAACACGCGAGAGTCAGCGCTTCCAACGTTGATTTACGGCGGCGTGCGGGGAGAAGCATTGCAGAGCCTCTGAGCCAGACTCAGACCAAGCGAGAGAACGAGACAGTGAGAGTTGTTATTAATGAGGTCGCTATAATGTGAATTAATGTGCGAGTGCACAACAGTCTTTAAAGGTTAGACTGTTGCTGGTGCGGAGGAGAGAAAAAGGGAAGGGAAAATCTTTAAAGGTCAGCCCGTGTGCTCCGCCCGGGCCTGTTGAGTGTTTATTACTGCGCTCTATTGATTTAGTGATGATGATGACCAAGGTGAAAATGATGATGATGGCAAAGATGCTGATGATAACTTCATAAAATAGATAGAGCTCATCTAAGGTCTATATAATTTGCTTAGGATCTCAGAGCACCGTAATTAAGAGACTGGTAAACACCATCCCACACATAGCTCCTGCACGATCAGCTCTGTGGGTCCAGAATTGTATAAAAATCTTATTAAAGAGTTAAAGGAAGTCTTGAAGATTGACAATTAGGCATGCATATACTGTAGACTGTGTATGTATGCACTTATTGTTCCCTTATTCCATTAACATGTACCCTTTCATACTCTGAGAGACTTACGAGAGTTTTCAAGGAGTATTCTGGGCAGGTGACAATCTCCTTCCAGCAGCATTCTTAGTAGCAACTTGGGATTGCATCCAGGGTTAGAGGTCAGCAGCCTCAGCTGGCATGCAAAGGCTGACTGGCCCATAAGGCCATCTCTAAGAGTGGAAAACAGAAAGACAAAGTTGACAGTTCTGCAGTGTCAGGTGAGAGTACAGATAGCAGTGCATTTAACAAAAGGCAACAATGGAGGAAAAAAAGAGAAACACGAGGACGGTAGTCACAGTTGGTTTGAAGGACAATCTGGGAGGAAATGGTGCTCATGCCACGAGTGTAACTTCCCTCAGTGTCACTCACTCCTGATACAAGCTTAGTCTGCAAATGCCTTTACTCTCGCTCACTTATAGTGTGCACCGGGAAGGAATTAGCTCTAATCTTGGCCAGCTAAAAGCAAATTAACATTTGGGAGACAGCCAAATACATGAATATACAGCAGTACCCCACTCCTACATCTTTTGTATAAGCAAGAGGCAGCAGGCAGCTGTGGGTAATGAGCCGTATCCTTGGTGTGTGTGTGTGTGTGTGTGTGTGTGTGTGTGTGTGTGTGTGTGTGTGTGTGTGCGCGCACCCTTCACTGCCTATGCTCGTTGTTATGTACAAGCGCAAGTGTGAGAGCATGCTAACATGTGTGTGCCTGCATGTTACTTTATACATCTCAATAAAATCTAATGGAAGGAAAGGACAGAGTTTGTCTGAAGAGCGAGGAGGCGGGAGGCTGTACAGGGGGTATCTGCCCAGAAATTAAACATTCTATTTGTGCTGGAGAGCTGGAACAGGGTGCACCCTGCTGCTTGACTGAGGAAAACTATTCCTCGATCTGACAGCGCAATTTATGATGTCACTGGGACTGCAAATCCAGAAGAAATCCTCTTTTAACTGCTCTGATAAATCTACTCGACTACAGCACAGGGTCAGCTTACAGAACCGAAGCACATAGAGACACAGATGCATACACACACACACACACACGTGCAAAGGCAAAGCAGAGCATGAATGTGTTCAAATGCAGAAACACACAAAAGGCCAGAAAACATAACTTCAGATGCTTTCTTTTACAGCAATGCTAGATGATATATTTATGTGCTTTGTGATTTTATTATTGTTTTATTTAATAACCATAACAATGGCTTTTATTTTAATGGTCTGGGGAATGATCTGGCCACAGAGGCCGGGTCCTAGAAAAAGGACCGGTGGATCTGGCCACGGGCCCACTGGCAGGCCCCCTGGCGCCTTCGCATGCAGGCAGGAGGTGGGAGCAGAGAAATAAATAGGTCATAAAAATAAACTAATTTCAGCTCTCCGATACTTAGGAGCAGGAGAGCGGGGGTTAGTTTGATTTGTGCTCCATCAGCACGCAATGACATCACCTCTGGCTGTGTGGGAGATGAGAGGGGACTGCACCACGGAGGTCACAAAGGTAACTGGATGCACATGTACTCCGGCATGTGCACATCTGAGCATACGCAAGCACACGCACACCACATTCTGTTGACACCTCATGTGTAAAGCAAACATCATAAACATAAATAAAATAAGTGTCTGCGGCAACAGTAGTTTTTTTTTTTTCTTTCACAGTTTGCATCTGTGCTGTATTACCAGACTAACTCTAGCTTGAAGCTATGAGCACATTCTGGTTTTACATCTACACATTCAGTATTTGGCTCCAACTCCACACACACACATATGGTTCTCTACAAACAGTGGGTGGAGGTGTGTGTTGATGGATTAGCATACCAGAGTATGTGTGTATGTGTGTTTGTGTGAGAACATGCATGTGTACCTGCTGTGGAGACAGGTGATAGATGGTGTGATGGGTGTGCTTTACATACCGTACGGCATGCTCCGTGAAGAGGTCAGGGTTGATAGCGTTTAGCCAGTGTACAAAAGAGCTGTCAGGCTGCTGTGGCATGGATTCCTTCGCAGGATTAATCATAAATGTCCTGGAGGAAATGAGATTGCATGGGACAGCTTTTAACAATATATCTTCAATATCCCCAAAAAATCACCTGCACCCCTTTATTGCAGTAGTGCTTCAGGTAGTGATATCATACAACAAAATATATCTTACTGAATCGTAATTTACTTTTTAACATTAGTAGCCGACCCATGTTATTATAAATCTGGTGTCCAAATTCATGGTCATTTAGGAAACACTTAGTTTCAGACTCAGCTTCTAAAACCACATGACCATCTTTGAAGGACACTCAGAGAGCGCATACCTCCTCAAAGGCTAATGGCATATTTCACCATGTTAGACCCTGTTCAGACCCGGTATTAACACCCACCCTTAGTGATCCAATCACAAGAGGTCAGCTCTATTAGTACAGGCATGAATGCACCCAAATGGTTTTTGCTTTGTGAATGCAATAAGTGAGCCCATCCTGATACTACTTACTTACTTTCTCCCTCTCTTAATCTCTCTCTTTCACTTGGCCGACACACACACACACACACACACACACACACACACACACACACAAACACACAAACACACAAACAACCTCTGTTTGAATCTCTTAGGACGGATGTTAAAACCAGGTCTGAACAGGATCTTTAAGACAGTGATAAAAAACCCTGGATCCCCATCCCTGGTGGAGGTAATTCAGAGGTCATATTTCACTGAAGTTAAAAAACAGAAAACATGAAGCAAATACAAACCTATACAGCAAAGTTAGGGGTGCTGTGACAATAACGAGGACTGTCAGGAGTTGCCCACACAGGCTGTGGATTTGGTCCGGCCAGTCTGATCCCCCTGCGATTATGGCGATCGCTGGCGAAGGGTTGGCGCTCAACAAGGCCTCGGGACTTTCGCACAAACTCCACATGAGCTGCTCCACATACAGCAAAATCGCTGTGATGTCACCTCTAGGACACACAAGGAGCGAAGAGAAAAGGTGAATGTAGAGATGAAAACAGAAAAGATGAGTTGGGGCAGGAATATGTGAGAACACGTGAAAAAAAGAGAAGGAGAAAGAGGCAGTGAAAGTGAACGTCTCTGTCTTCAGAGGCTGGCACCCACCATGACATTATGACATAATCGCCTCATTGCACAACCAGTCAGACAACAGAACCTCCTGGTGATTTTACTGCTGGAAAGTTAAGTGTACTGCTGGCTTTGGATTTCACTATAAAAGTCACTGCCTTTACGTTTAAATGCCCATAAATCTGTTTCCTCAATTGGTTGGGGAGAGCTGCTCATCATCGCTCATCTCCTCATCCCTGCTTCCCTGTGGCCTTAATCGATATTAGGCACACAGAGATGGGCTGATACAGGAGAGCTGAGGTAGTGTAAGAGTCCCTGTGTGAGATCTGTACAAATAGGGAACTTGGAGAAGCTTTGAAAAGTTCTGTTTTAACTAGCTTTACACTTTATAACTGTCAGGCATTACCGAGCAACATAAACCAGGCTTTGTGATGACATCATGCTGTGCTACATGTGCATACTGTACTTCGTCTTTGTCACTCCGCCCAACGTAGGTCACAGTTTAACCTGTTCATTGTCATCATTCAGCTATTTGGAGGAGAAAAGAGACAGGAGAGACCATGACGGGGTGAAGGAACCTGCACAGAGCTGAGTGAAACTTGGCCAATGGTGATTATATTTATAAAATATACTTCATCGCCTGCCTTCATGCAGATTATACAGAGATGTATAGTGAGGACGATAAAGAGAAAATTACTCAGTTCACATCAAAGATCAAAGATCTACATTAGATCTACATCAAACCATTTTGATGGGAAACAAATACCACTCCTGAGGTTCAAAGCTCAATTTTAACAATTCACACAACAACTGAGTGAAATAAAGTATCGCTACAAGGTCCATTTAGTAGCTGTTCTGAAGCTTTTTATCAGATCACATGATCAACATCAGCAGATTAAGTTTTCTTACTTGTCGTGGAATTGTAGGTAAGTAAGTACTTTAAGCACCTCTCGTCCTTGTTGCCTTAGAAGCTGAGGTTTAGATTGCCTTCTCAACTGCTGTTGCCAAGGTCAAGAATAAACTTTGAACCTGTGCTGTAAAGCCAACATTAACAGGAAGTCTGTAAAGCTAAAGGACCTTGACGCGAGATTGCTTTCTTAATTACCATCCCATTATAATGCATGACTGCTGTGCAGCCAGGATAAAATCTTCTCTTACGGTATATACATTTTTATATTGTGAAATTGATACTGGTATAAAATGTGATTGTGTACATTTTCTTTCAATTTCATTCAGAGGAAGATAACCACATAGGTGTGTGTTGTGTTCAGGTTTAACCAGTGAATTCAATAGAGGTAGAAAATAAAATTGGTGTAAACTCTTTCAATCCATATTTGCTATTAACAAAAACATATTCTTCATCCATCCATTACCTATACCACTTATCCTTTCAATCCCAGCTGGCATTGGGTGAAAGTACTCCATGGACAGGTCGCCAGCATATTGCAGGACCACCATACAGAGACAAACAACCATTCACACTCACAGGTACACCTATAGTCAATTTAGAGTCTCCAATCAACTTGACCCCAATCTACGTGTCTTTGGACTGTGGGAGGAAGCTGGAGTACCCAGAGAAAAAACTCATGCAAACACAGGGAGATCATGCAAAGTCTACATCGATAGACCCTGGCCAAGCTGGGATTTGAATCGGCAACCTTCTTACTTTGAGGTGACTGTGCGACACCGTGAACCCATTGTGCTTTTTCAGCTTTTTGAAGCTTTTGTATGTAAAAATTCTGGAGAGTTAAAGGTAGCCCCTCTCTCCTGAAGGTCCTGAAATGCACCGTCAGAAGTGCAGCTGATATTTCCGTCTCTTTGCATAATGCACACCTAAAGGCTACTCTGACAAAGCAGGGGTGGAGGCCGATTTTCTAGAGGAGCTCAAAGCAGTTGACCAATGAAATGTCTAATATGTTTTAAAATTTGAAATGGTACAAAAAAATCTGATGGTCGAAAAATGAAAAATATACATTATTATATCAATACATCCGTGTTTCAAGAAAGTGTAAGGACCAATGTTGCAGTGTAGTAATACATTTGGTGTGCTATTATTTTAGTAGTAACCTAGTTTGTATCACAGAGAAAGAATCTAAAATGATTATCAAAGAGGTCAAGATGCTAAACGATAGAATACCTGATTTGCAGATGTCTCTTGTATGAAGGCTGGGCTGTGGTGTATCTTTGCACCAGTGTTAGTAAAGTGTCTGACAGCACCTGGCCAAGCACATCCTTAGCCAACTCTGGCAGAAGAACTGCCCACAGGTCGCTACGGAGCCCACACAGGAAATAGAACCACATCTGCACTGAGAAGGAACAGCGCTCGCCCTGTGGAGGAAAGCAGTGGATGCAGAGAGAGAGAGAGGGGGTAACAGATGAAGATATATTGTGATATGGACATTGACACTGAAGGGGAAAAAAGCAGAGAAGAGGAGATAAAAAGAGAGTGAGAGAGAAAACATGAAGGAAAAGAAAGAGGGAGACGGAGGCAGAGGCAGTTCTGTCAACACCAGGATGTCTCAGTGGTCACGCCACCTGCACTCTGCACCTGGGTTTCTTCCCCCACTGGGATTTTAGACTGCTTTAAAGTCCTGAACTGGAGAACACATCACGATTGGCACACACATACACACTCACATATACAGAGGAATTGAGAACTTTTCTGAATAAAGTGAGCAAAGACATGTAATACTGAGAGGACAGATAGACAGAGAGCGAGAGAGAGAGAGAGAGAGAGAGAGAGAGAGAGAGAGAGAGAGAGAGGGGAGGAGAACAGATGGAGAGAAGGAGATTATTATCATGGCATCCTGCAGCTTTTTCAGAAAACGACTCATTCAGTAAACCTTCCTCGTCTACCTCAACTCGCTCGAAATCCACATTTAACCTCAAACAACCAACTGCTCCTGTGGATGGTGTGTGAGTGTATGAATGTGAGTGTGTTTTTGTGTGTGTGTGTGTGTGTGTGTGTGGTGAAGATACTGAAGTGTCCACACCTCAACTTCCTCATCATACCTTTCAGTCCCTTCTCAATTTCGCCCCACTTTACCCCCTCTATCTCATATTTTAGTTTTCTCCCCTGCTCTCCCTCCCTCTCTGCCCTGGAGCCAGTCATTTAGGGATCGCTCGTTGATGGGGAGCGTGACCGAGCTCTATGTCCGGGATTAGCCCGCCATCCTCCGCCTGTGGACTCAGTGGAGCAAACGCAGACACGGATGTTGGCTCAAAACCAAGGGCGGCTGCAACTACATATGCAGCTGAGATGTCTTATCCCTTCTTTTGAGTCAAACTTTCTTTAACCAGCCAGGTCAACTATGAACAAACTCCTATTAGGGATGACAACCTGGCAATAGCATTGAGTATGGGACAGGGAATTGAGGATGGAATAAACTGTTTGTGTTTTTTTTTTAATTTTGCATTCTTTTCAGACTCTAAAGGCAAAAATGTGGCAAGAAGGTAAGCCAAGGTCACGTTCTCATATGTTGTTACTATGGCTTATTGAATATTTCTAAGCCATGAATGTGTCAATATCAATATAAAATAACAAAAAGAAAGAAAAAGGCAAGCTGGAGAGGGGTCTCTCTGGAGCTGCACTGAACTGTGAAAGAGCCAAGGCATGGGCTGTGTATCCAGGAGATGGAAACCTAATACATACAACTACACATACACACATCAAAAATACAGATAGATACATACATACATACTCATAACAAATGAAACACACATCCCGAGATGCTGCTGCACACCCACACGTGCATTCATCTGTACAGATGCACAGCCGTGCTTAAACAAAAGCACACACCTGCACACAGCAGGTCTGTCTGACACCAGTGACCCAGGGAGGGAGGGAGGAACAAAGGGAGGGAAAAAAGGCACAAGCGGGGTAAAGTAAGAAAGAGAGGCGAGGTTTAGATTGGTTTAAGGGCATAAAGGTAGGGGAGTTCCAGGGGCCCTATGCTGTTTCCAGACGGTCCCAGTGTAGACTGCAGACTTCAGACAGCTGAATCCCTGGAGCCCCCGGGGCAGCATGGAAGCCACAGATGTTCTCAGGGAGCTCAGAGTCGAAGGCTCGGTTAGAAGAGGGAGCGTAGGAGGTAAAGGTGCATTGTGGGAATGAAAAGAAGAAGCAGGGAAAAGCTCCAGAGTATAATTCCTTGAGTTCCTCGAATTCTACTGAACAAGTCTGCTAAGACACGTGGCATTGAAATTATTCACCTTTTTACAATGAATGTAATGAAATAAATACCAAACAATACTGGGGCTGTTTTATGTCTTACTGACTTTTTAAATTTTAGCAGTAAAAACTCAGACAGGCAAACTTGTACACTGTTTTTTATCATATAAGAGTTCAGGATAAATCATGTTTCAAGGCATCTTAAGTTAAAAAAAGAACATTAAACAAAATAAATGTCAGGACATTTTACCTCGTAGAAGGGTTTGGGGTCAGCCCAGTTGTGACTCTCTGCATCGTGAAGAATGCACAAAGTGCAGACCTGGACACAATAGCTGGTCAGCTGGTTTTTCAAGGCATCTACTGTTTCTTGGTACTTCTGTATAGGCAGTAAGGTCAGGGGTCTAGGCACAGAAGAAATATATTTTTTGAATTATATATAAAATCGATATCATATAAAGAAACAAAGCACAGATGGGTTAATGGGTCGACTGTTTATTCAGGAAGCTATCAAACAAACGTGAGCTGAAATGATTCGATGAAAGAGCCGCTGATTTATTGTGAAAGTTTAGTGTGACATTTCATATCCTTTAAATCTGCCTGCCTTGATACTTTCCAGAGAGAAGCGAGAGTTTAACAGGGGTGCAAGGGGGCTTACAACCAGGGGGACTGAATGGTGGAGAGAGGAAAAACGTGCTTTATGACGAGAGGGGGCACAGTGCAGGTGGAGGGGTCCACGGGGCCAGAGGTGGGACAAATGGGGCAGAGAGGGCACCAGAGATGCCTTTAGAGGGGGATCCGCAGAGAGCAGAGGTTACGGGGGTATTATGAGGCATAAAAACTCACCAGATGTAGACATAACATGGGTGTCATTATCACCTGTCAATCATTTCCACCATTTTTTCTACTTTGGGGACCCCTCCTCTTGATCTCAATTGTACATTTTCCTTTAAATTTTTAAAAACCTTTCAGAAACGTTCAGTTTTCTGTACATGTTTGGACTCACATACTTTGGATATCTCTTTTACCTATCGATTCTTTAGTTCAGTGCTTATTAAATAAATATTATATGAAGTGTATATGGATAGAAGTGCAAAACCATTGAAGAATATAAATTACTGAAGTTACTGAAGGAACTGATATTCAGACTGTGGCACAAGTATTTGCAATGCACATCAGGTTATCTGTTGAGGTGGCCATCTCTACAGTTATAAAAATTGACAACCATTTTTTGTTCTTTTTAATTTGACCAATGACCCATCTGTTAATATGCAGGAGGCAGAATCTGTGATGTATACTGCAGCCAGTCACCTGGTGGAGATTGAGGCACTTTGGCGACATCGTCCATATTTACATATAGTCGATGGTTTACACTGTACATCAGTGAATGTGGTTCCATTTAGTATTTTCTCTGTGATTCTAGCACATTACAAGCCTTTTATTAAATTAAACTGTGGAGCAAAATCAGGCTTAGACTATAGATGCTCAGATGGACAGACAGACACATTTTGCAGATATCAATCGCATAATAAGCACATAATATACCACTCCTCTCCCATTCCATAATAACAACAAACATATGTCGTCCTTACACTTTAGCTGCAGTAGTATTTGGATCTTTCAGCCTGCTGTGGTAGTGCTCCAGTCTTTGGTGCAAATAAATGCAAGAGGCCAGCAGAGCGGGCAGGTTCTTCACAGGCGCAGAAGATGGAACCGCCAGGGCCCTCTCCTGCAGACGGCCCAATACGGCGAAAGCCGCCCTTCCACATGCCTCCACAAAGCTGGATCGCACCTCCAAGAGAGAGCTGTCTCTGCAGGCTGCTGCCAAGGGTAGTAAGGCGTCCAACTCGGCCACGATCGTTCCACAAAACTGAAGGGTGAAATAAGGGAAGATGATCTCAGCAACAGAGGGAAAATCTTTCAGTAAGAAGAAAAATGGACAGAAAACCCACCAGCAAGGAGTTATTAGATGTAAATAATGGAACCTTTGCAAGGAGACAACTGAATGTCAAGGTTTCAGTATTTCACATGGATCTTTCCCTCACACTGTGCAAGCCATTACAGCTGAAATTCTGTGCAATTGCAGAATACAGATGTCTAAAACAAACATGCCCTCCACATAAACTTTGCTGCTGAACATGCATTATTGGTATCAGGTCAAATAAAACCTTTACTTTGGAGGAAGCTTCAGCACTTGTCTTACTTTATAGCATCACGTTAACCACATTCAAGCAGAAAACTACGAAGAGGTGGGGTGTCAGACTTGCTGAGAGGAAAGAAACAGAAAAGGTCAGGCAAAGGTTAGAAAGTAAGAGAGAGAAGGAGTTAGGGAGAGAGAGAGAGAGATAGATGTTTCAGCAATGTAAAAGGCCTACATCTTATTCTATAAACTGCCGGAGCAACAACCAAGACTTTTATCCACATTTGTCCTGAGGAGAGGCCTTTAGGGACAGGGCTGCCTGCACCTTGCTCTCTCTCCAGGGGTTGGGAGAGTGGCTGATCAAGGCGTATTAAGATAGCTGAGTGTGTGAGCTCGCAGAGACGCAGATAAGCAGTCTGGGTATTAGCCGGCACTTACTAAACATTGAAATCTTAATTTTTCAATTAATACAATGATAACACTGTGTGAATCAGCATGGTTGACACAATACTGCACTGATAGTTTAGACAATTGCGCAAAGGTGGCACTAGACTACGTATGACATTATGCAGACTTTTCTTCCACAAAGCAAGTCCCCATAAGATAAATCATTAAGGTTTCAGGTGAAAACATGCTTTAAGGTCAGGTTTAGGTTAAATGAATGTTAGGTTAAGGTTAAGATTAGGTTAAGGTGAGGTTAAGGTTAGATGAAATTTGGTTAAGGTTAAGATTAGGTTAAGGTTAGGTTAAGGTTAGGTGGTAGTGCAATAGTTTTAACACATATTCTGCAGACTGCAGAGAACAAGGCTCACATAAAGACACACACACACACCTTGAACACCACTGCCTCCGCTGCCTCATGTGCTTCTTATTGACATTGCATTGAGCCCATGTGAAAGACGATCAGGCAAGTGCCAGGGAGTCACACATGTGTCTGAGTTTAAATCCAAATTTATACAGCTATACATGTGAGTTATGTGTCAGGCAGATTCTTAAAGATCTCCTTAAATCTCCTTCAAACAAAGCATATTTTCCATACTCCCTGTTGAGCCAGGTCACGCTGAAGAAAAAAAAAACATCACCATAACTCAGAAACCTTGATGCCAGTTTAATCGATCAATCAATCACATCATGTATTACTTGTGTCTAGAATCACGCACTCTATTACTTGACTTAATGTGGAGCGGACTGGAAAGTTCGACATACTGTCAGATCAAGGCTCTGGCGTGTGTACACAATTGACAATCTCACAATCTCTTTACACAATTTTCCCCCAGAAAAAAGCTCCCAGTGTGGTTAGAAGGCCTGGGAACAATGGCCGTTTGGACAATTAAGTCAATATCTGACTGCATGTAGTCGTTAGGAGCTTAGCTTTGAGAGAGGGAGCGAGAGAAGGCAGAGGCAGACAAAACGCAGCAGCATTAAGGGTGATGGAGAGAGCCTGGAGAAGTATCTCATACACGTACAGTGTTGGCATTGGCGTGCACGCACGCACACACACACGCACACATAGTGAGCAGACAGTCATCCTCACATACACACTCACATAAAAAACAAACCGCACGCTGAAGTCAGACTGAAACCTTAACTAGCTAAGATCAAAGCCTGGAAACCCACCAGGACTATTGCAGCAAGGTGAAAGAGATTGTATGAAGTTTTTAAGTGCTCGAGAAGCCTGTTTGTGTGTGTGCTGAATTCGGAGCAGACAGACAAGTGCAGAGCTGAACACGCAGGTGAGGGCTTCAGCGTAGTCTGAATACAGAAGAGGCACTTCTGTTGCTGTAATAGAGAGCTCGCATCAAGGTTAGAGGGGCCCACCCAAACAAGTAGAGTTCAATTCCAGGTTCTGACAGGAGGGCGAGTTCCAGCTGCTGAACGCAGGGTATTTGGCATTCAGCACGCATCTGACTGCCAATGAAAAAAAAGTGCACTATCTAAAGTACTCTGATGGATGAACAGTATCATGGCAGCCTGCATATGTATAGTAATACAGACAGTGAAGTGGGTTCACGTGAAAAAAAGGGGGGATTGAGGTATGAACATATGAATATAAATGAGTGAAATATTGATCCATCATAATGCCTTTAAACCAGCCATATTTCACGCTCACATCTTGTACAGTAATTTGCTCTCTGCTCAAACACCGGGGCTAGTGTCAAAAAAGGACAGGGGAGGGGGGAAATACATATATAATATCTCACGGCCTTGTCTTGGATGTCTGTCTGGCTCGGTGTTATTGAATGCAAATGCATGCATGTATAACCTTTGGGCTGAAAGGCCCTCATCTTTAAAGCGTTGACCTACACGTAAATATGTTGTAGAGGTTCTGAGCACAGACAAATTCTGACACTCGTTAGTAATGAAAGCCACAACGACTGTCAGTGTAAGGAGCTGGAGGAGAGAGGAGAGAGCAGGAGGAGGAGGAGGAGGAAGAGAGAAGTAGTAATAAGAGTCTGCACAGTGTGAAGTGTAGAGGAGAGGTGTGGGTAGCAGAGGAGTTGAGAGGAAGATGGAGGAATGTGATTGAACAAGAGTTTGAGGGAGAATCAGGAGTAGATGTTTGCTGGTTTTTCAGAAATAATTAAATTAGCAGGAGGATTTAGGGCATTTTCACACCTGAAAGTCTGGACCATCGTCCGAACCAAGGTTCATGTCTTTGTTGCATTGTTTACATTTGATCTGGTTAGTTTTGGTTTCACATTCAAGACATTTGTATGAGTTACATCCTGTCGTCATCACCTTACTTGACATGAATTGGTTTGTAGAAGAAGAGCGTGTGTATTCGCTAACTTTGTACATCGGAAAAAAGTAGTCTTTCTGTTTGAACTGAGAAAATGAATTAACTGCTATGTTAATTCCATTGCAACTGTAACATCTTTATGGTATTACTACCAGCCTCGGTCCAGAGGCCACCTCTTTTGGATGGACCAAATTTAGTTTGGCCTGTTATTTTGGTTCGGCCTATATTTAAAAGAATGATGGTCTGGACCAAGCAAGGTAAGTGTGAAAGAAAAAAACAAAATGGTGTCATTTCAAAAATCTCAAACACTAGAGATCCTTAGAAGAGTTAGAGCACTAAGCCTGGTCTCACATCAGACACTGGACTTTCTCCTGAGAAAAGTCCATCTATGGTGTCTACTTCACCTCCCCCTGCCTTTTCCCAGGCCCTCTCTTCTCATGGCTCCTCTCACACTATCCCTTCTTTATCCTCTTCTCTACTCTCCCCTCTTTGCCTTTGTGATTCATCCTCTGTATACATCTGTATCATCTGTATACCCTATATACCTTCCACTATTCAGCGCCCTTCTCTACACACCATCTCATAATAACACCCTTACTGGTTCTTGGTTTCCTCCTGTCTCTCCTTTGTCCCCGGAGTCCTCCCCTTTAAGTAATACTGATGACTCTTCCCAAGGCCCTTTCTGATCCAGAGTGTCAACTGTGTCGAGCCCAAATCATTTGGACTTTCTATTATCGAGGGTGCTTTCCTTTGGGGCTACAAAAACCATTAATCTCCCCGGGTCTGGTTGGTGTGTGTAGACCTGCATTGTTCAGTCGGGTGGATAAAGGAGGATGAATAGAACAGAGACAGCAGAGTGTATGGTAAAACATGCTCAGGCACATAATATATAAGAGTTAGACCTATAGAGGGTTTCTAAAATCGGTGCAATATCCCCAAATTCTTTTTGTCCTATTTTTGTGATTTTATAAAACTTTGAATCAGAAAAAATAAAGACTAAAGCAGTAAACTATACAAACAGTACTTGCTGAGTTCACAAATGCTCCTCATGCTACAGTGGTCATCTGGAATCTGTCTTTACTAAACCATCTTATGGCATCTTTACTATCTGTGGGCAGTAGTTGTAGTCACAAGTTAATCCTTGTTATCTAATGCTGTGAAATAATGAGGAGGCGTATTAAACCATCTTAATTAACTCAGATCTGCTCCATGAAGAAAAAAATCCTAAAGTCCTTTTAACAGCTTGATCCAAGTAACAACTCACTCTAATGACCGGTCAAAATCTGATTATTTCCGAGCATGGAAACACAACTTGATAAATCCTCTAATTTACTGTCTACTGCAAACTTCAGACCTGAAAATTGGGATGAAATCCATCATTAAAACATCACTGCAAATCAGGAAGAGACAAAGGTAAGCTGATGCACTTTCAATAAAAAGGGCACCCCGGCTAAATTCTAGCAGCAATACCACATTCCTATGTGTTTTTTATTTTGGTATAAAGCCTACTGCTTTGTTCCATAGGGATTACAGTTGGTACCTTTGTGGGGAAAAGTAAAAGAATAGGTCACATGTGTTTTCCCTTTTGTTTCTGTATAACCTGCAAGAAGATTCAGTTTCCAGGCTCCTCACTGTGAAGCCCTCAGACAGTGTTGACCCACCTGTCAATAATTTAACTCATGTATTGTGCCTCTTCTGGAGTGCATTTGTGTGTTTGTAATGCACCATGAAGAAATCCTGCTCAGAGCCATGTCATCAATCAGATCTGTTCAATATTAGATCAACTATCCCACTTTATGCCTAAGAGTACCTTGGCAATCATTTTGGGGCTCTCCCTCTCTGAGTGTGTGTAGTAGGAGTGCTCTGTGAGAGGTGTGTTGCCTGCCGTGTTGGCATTGTGTCCAGTTGTGCGACACAGGGTGAGCGAGGTGTGTCCTGAGGAGTATAAGGCCTCTTCCTGCTGTAGACTCTTGGCACAAACATCATCCAGCACCACTTTGACACAATGCTCCATGTGAGGGACCAGCCCCTGAAATGCTGACCTCCAGTTAAACTCCAGCACCTGTGCCTGAAAAACAGGAGACGAGCCAACAGCAAATTACTGTCTGAGTGCTGCAAGTTATGAAATCGAATAGATGTGATAGAAATAGATACTTTCTCTCAGGCTGGAAAGGAGCATATGTAAAAAGACTCACCTCTGTTGTGTGGAGTGTTTCTGCGTTGGATTTCCTGCCATCTGTTGTCGTGTCTGAATCCTCTTTACTCTTCTTCAAGATGCCTGAATGGCCGATAAATATTTTTAATGGAAAACGCTCTGCAATACATCTTAAAAGACATTAAACAGGAACAGTTCCTGGTCAAGCTTTCATTTCATCTCAGTGAAATCCCACTAGGGAACTATAATTATACAGAAGATATCCCAATTTGAAAATGAAATACTATGTGGTGGGTGTCCGTAGCATCCTCCAAATCTATGCATTATTTAGCACAACTATTTCCATATCACACATAATTTGCTGTATGATCTTATGTGTTAAAACCCCTGCGTGAATGCCAAGTTCGGTTACATGAAAGCGAGCGTGTTTAACTCAGAGCCAGATATGGGTCACACTAACCCCCACCCCACCCCACCGCCCACCAGGCGATTGAGACACAGTGACCAGCATATGAGTGCACATGCCTTAGAGGGAGCAGAAACAGGCAGTAAATGCTAATGGTGACGACTTTATAAGTCTAAATTTGGGGCTTAGAGTTGATTTGAACCCAGATAGGATCAACTGCATATGGGGTAATTCCATGAGGGAAGATTGTGTGGATGTGTGTGTGTGTGGGTGGGTGGGTGGGGGGGATGCAGGGGAGTAGGGGGGGTTGGATGTGAAGACAAGCATACAGGATGTTGGGTTGGGTTGCAATTAAAAAGCGTGAAACATCAAGGCCGCAGTTTCCTAATCAGAAGGCGAAGAGTAAGACCCCAGGCGAGGCAATTTACCCGAACAAGACTACATGGAATGGAAGAAGGAGGAAGCAGCAAGCGCATCACTTTTTGACCTTTAAGCCCATCTGATGAATTTCTGGTAATTAAGCTGTTTGATTGCCTGGAATTAATGATTTGGATAACTGCCCTTTAAAGGCTGTTTACCTCTCTGTAAATTGAGCCTTTCTGCAAGTCTTGTTTTTGTAAATGTAACCTTTATGGAAATTACTCCATGCACCAAAAGCTTTCATTTAACATCTCTGCGATGGCAGTTCAAAGTAGGGAGAGGAAAAAGGGGATGCTAAAGGCTTACATAACACCAAAGATAATTCCCAACTCAAACGGCACATTTCTTCAGACGCAACTCCGATGTGTTGCTGGAATAAGTAACAATGTGTGTGTGTGTGTGTGTGTGTGCGTGTGTGTTTGAGACAGGCATGACTACAGACAGTTTTTAAATTCCGAGGTCCCCCCCACCGTATCCCCAACAAACTGATAGAATAAAGTCTATATTTTAGTAATTATTTGAACTATATACATATTATCATTTAAATATTATGGATTAATATGTGTTTCAAAATATTCACCAAACTCAGGGAAGCACTAAATATACTTTTGACCAAACAATAGTGAATTTTAGGGATATTGGTCTCAATCATATTAATTCAGGCTTTAGAATCTCTGCCACTAAATTCAGAGAAAGAAATGCAGATAGCTCACTGTCACTGTCCTCTGTGGGAGCTACAACCCGTATTGCATGTCTGCTGTGCATAAACACGTGTGTTTGGGGTGGATTCGTACCTTTTACACAGGGAGCGTCTCCTGTACAGTTAATGGAGATAGTGTTAGTGACCAGCTCCTTCACATTGCTCTCAAACCCCAGCAGAGTGCAGGCCAGCTGGGTTAACGCCCTCAACTGGTGGGAGGTTAGACTGAAGCTCCTATTCTTCATGGGGAGCTCCATTGGAGCTGTGAAGAGAGAAACAAAAAAAAAATTGATCGTAAAAGGGGAAAGAGACTAAATAAACTGAGCATGTGCTCGTGCATATGTGTCTGACAGAGAGAGACAGTTGAGTAAAGCAACAGTCTCATGAAAATAGGTTTTCAACCCAACCTCCCAACCTACATGCACTCATCAGAAAACACCCCCATGCCGAAGCCTTGCCTCGCACGACACCTTTTATAAATATCGACCCATTCATGTTTTCCCAATACACAGCATAAACAAAAGAGACAGTGAAAAAATATGCAAAACTTTGCTCCCTGAGAAGTCACACATGCACATTCTTCTCTCCCGGCACAAAACTTTTCTCCCCCTAACCCGCCGATGACCCTCTCGGCAAATATGGATTTCCCATTTTGGAGGCTGCCAAAGCCATCACCCAGGGGATGTTCCGCATTAAGCTGGAGAATGGGCGGCTGGGAGATGCGTTGCCATACTTCCAGACACATGCACAAATACTTTTGTGTGTCCGCTTAAATGAGCTCCTCCACTGCAAAAGCATTTGGGAATGGATGAACTCGGTATTAGCCTTGACTCTGAAAGCACAGAGATGATTGAGCGTTGAGAGGGAGAGAAAGAGGAGTGGGGCCCGTTTCCAATAATTGTAACATTATTGCCTCTGGATCCTAATGTAATTTTGCCATATTGTTAAACAAAATCTGACAATATGACAACACACTGTCCCCAAGGATGCCTGGTTTAATCATGCATGAGGCTCGACTCGGTGTGTGTGTTGGCTCTCGTGCATATTTACATGAGTGTTTGTGAGTGTGAGTCGATGAGTTGCTGTGTGTTTGGGTTTGTCGAATGATCTCACACGTGTTTATGTGCATGTTATGCCGGTCATTATAAATAACTTGATTTGTAGGAGACACTTTCACACACATTTGCACATGTCAGTCTTGCTGGATAATTGCCACACTGCAACCAGACTCTGTGGTCACCATGGAATATGTTCTGACCTTAAGTTTGTTTGTGTTTGCAAGTCTATGTGCATACATGTATTTATGTGTATGCTAAGTGTGTGTGTGTGTGTGTGTGTGTGTGGCATGTATGTAATCACATGCGAATAGTTGTGTAATTATTTGGTGTGTGGTAAAATGTTTGTCCATGCATCTGTGCGTATGTGCGTGTGTAATTAAGCTGCATGAGTCCACAGCTCGGCACCTCCTCTGTAATGGGGTCCAGTGGGAGACTGTGTCCTCGATCACCTCATGTTGCATGTTTACATGCATGACCTGGCTGACACCCACATGCCAGCCTCTCTCTCTCCAGCTTGCACATTGACCCACGCACCCACCACCGATCACATCTATTTCTGAAGTCACTGGCAAATCAGCAGAGCTTTCCGTGCCTAAATGCAGGGGCAAACTAAAGCTGTCAACAACTCAAGAGTAAACAGCCTAAACCGGATAAGACACATTCGAGGGGGAGCTGCTGGATTCTCTAAAAGGCTATCACTGTAAAAAGCAACCCTCCCCACCTTCTGTGGGGCATTCATCTGAGCACAGCCACCATTAACCACCACTTCATCTGGAGCATCAGCCTTTGCAGAGCATCATCTCTGTGTGTCTTCTCCCTCCCCATTCATCCTATTCATTCCCTCAACCTGTGACCCCATGACTGGTTCACTGGCACATTAAGTCACACTCTAAGTAGTTGCACATGACCTTGATGTTTAGCAATGCCTCAGCCTCTCATCAAGCTCTGCTGCCCGAGCTATATATGTATTTATAGTCACCTCACAAGCCAAATAGCCTTATAGCCATAGCAGTGTAGTACACAGCCATCTAAACCTCATTATACCTTTGTCACAACAGTGAGGCCAAATGGAGGCTCTCATAGCCAGTTGATGGAGAGGGTGTGCTTAAAAGCACCCAGGTGTGTCATATAGCATAGAGCAGAGCATGTCTCATGGAGCGGCATGAGGGAGGGCACTAGCAGGCAGGAGAGTTCACCCAAAGGTCAGTGTACTGAGAATCAATAAAGGAGGCCTGGTGCTGAAAGCCAGGCAAAAACGATGTGTGAAATTATATAAGAGCTGCTCCATATGACATTACAGTGGGAGGATGTTCTTATAAACAAAAAGAAAATCAATGGTTAGCCACATCGCTGTGATAACCACAAAGCAGTATGAATCTTATCAGTCGCCCTCAAAGCAAACAAGCATGTCACACAATGTAAAAAAATAAAATAAAATGTGTGAAATAGAAAAACGTATATATGTGTGCGGGCGGGCTTTGCATTTCATACGGAGCAGAACCATAAAAAAAGAATGTCTGAAAATACCAAACTCTGCGGGTCTACAGTGGCCAGTTTCACTTTGTAGCTTTTAACAATCACAACAATGCAACACAAAAGGGGAAAAAAACAAACAGAGCAGGTATTTTTGGCAAGCCATCAGTTTTCTCCTTGTCTGTCTCTCCTGTGGGTTCCACCATCAGCTCCACAGCACACACACACACACACACACACACACACACTGCTCTTGACTGGCAGGGAACAGAGAGATAGGCGAGAGAGGAGGAGATCTAGGGGAAGGGAAAGGGGTGGTGGTTAGGGATGAAAACATGAGGAAGAGAGGGAGGGAAGGAGAGGGAGGGGCGGGATAAGGGAATTCCCTTAGCAGTTGTTATTGATTCCGGTGTTTACGGGCGAATAGTTTAGTGCCGTTTACAAAACAGAACAGATGCAGCCAGTGAGCAAAAAGGTAAACAATTGCTGTGTGGCGGGCTGCCAAATCCCCAGTCTGATGTATTAAACTCGTGGTGAAGAGCATTTCCCCTTTGGCTGCACTTATTGCCACTTCATTTCCTCCTCACTCACATACACACTCTCTCTTTCTTGTTCTCTGTCTCTCTCTCTTCTCCGTTGTTCCCTCGTTTATCTGTAGAGGAAGAAGAAAAAAAAGTAGAAGGGCGTATAGGGCGCTTTTTGTCGTCTGGCCATTTTCTGTCCTTCTCTGACCCAGGAGGCCCAGTTCTTCCTAACAGAGCCATTAGTAGGGGGAATTGCATGTGTCTGACATGGCCGAAAACCAATTATTAGACACTTTCTACCAAATGATGCCCAAGTCTTTTGGGAATGGGCAATCATGCAATAATTTAGCCACTGATTTAATTTCTCTCCGGCACAGCATCTCTCCCCCTCTCATCCTCTGTCCCACGTTTTCCTCTCTGTCTCTCATTCTGTCTCTCTGTAGTGTAAATCAGACCTTCAGAGGGCTGCTCTGACTCATACCCGTCTGGCCTCCAGCAGGCCTATCTTATCATGTGATCACAATATGGGAAGTTTACTGTGTTCTTGCAGACGTGTGTTGTACAGCGACCTCTCGGTTGATGTAGGCATTTAATTACATTAGATCCAGAGAGTAAAGGGATGAAGGAATTCAGAAGGCAAGTAATTTTAGAAGACACTTAACACATATTGCATGAAACACATGAAACTGAAATTGAAACTGAAAGTAAATAAAGTTTTTAAGTGTTGGTTTATCTCTGTCCTGGAAGCTACATTTGAAAAGTTATTGTGGATGAAGATCTATTTGATTCAGTCTCAAAGAGATTTATTTAGACAATAATCTAACCAGTTGGAAATACAACCATGTTTGTTCGGATAAAATCTTTACAAGAATCCTAAAATTCCATTTAATTTCACAAAAGACTGATAAATTATGTGATGCAACTACTTAAATTTCTATCCAAATCCACAAAAACATTCGAATGTATTCTTCCAACGATTATTACCTCCACCAATGAGGTTATGCTTCCGTCCACAGACCAGGGAAGAACCCTTTAGATAAGGGGTGTGGATCCAGGTAAAGGGGGAGATCCAGGGAAATATCAGACATATTAATGATCTATGACCTGAATACAATTTTGTGCAGATCCCACAACTACCTTTTTTCCCATTAGAGCTGGACAGACGTGTTGTATTGTTTGGCCTTGGCAGAGGTATGCACTCTACTGAGTTCCATTCTAGTGTCTTATTTTTAGTGCTGGCACGTGTATTCATTAATTTGTTTAAAGGTCCAGTGTGTAAGAATTAGGTGAAAGGGAACTATTGGCAGTAATTTAATGTAGAATAATCCTCATGATGTTTTCACTAGTTCGTTTCATCTAAATTGTATGAATTATAGTTTTCTTTACCCTTGAAAAAGCCATTTATATTTAAATACTTTATATTTACATGGAGAGGGTCCTCTCTACGGAGGTCGCCATGTTTTTTACATTAGTCCAGACTAAGAGTTTTTATCAACTATAACAACTGAAGGCTGCCACAGGTTCTTTGTCATGGGGAGGGTGAGGTGAGGCTGCAACATGCAACTTCAACACTAGATATCACTAAATTCTACACACTGTACCTTTAACTCTCCAAAACAGTAGGAGATTTATTTCACGTGTGTAACAATGTCATACAAACAATGGACATTCTACCTCCTTGTTAAACCTGGTGTTGACGATGCAACTCAACTGCTGTCGGTGCAGTTCGATATTCAGGTATAGGCTAATATCAGCTGATGTGGCCTGAATCTTCAAACTTGAGATTTGGAATAGAAGAGGATCAAGTACTGACCCTTGTGGGACTCTACATGGCACAGTGACCTGACTGGACACTAAATAGCCAAATTAACTCAAATGTTCATACAAAGAAGTTCTGCATCGATAGAACACAAAACATGACTCACCATAACTCTCCTGGAAGTTTCACCTACAGTGGCTACTATGGGCTGCCAGAGATCGCCATTGATACAGATGTTAAACACTATAAACACACTTGAAGCTTCAAAAGGGTTGGTCAATACAAATTTGTGTAGCTGTGCATATGTGTACTTGTGCACCACTTCATCCTTATTACGAGGCTTTAGGCCGTGAGTGTACTGCTATGGCTCTTGAGCACTTCTGTGTGTTTCTTTTTTTCATCTCATAGGGTGTCAAGCAGGGTCGTGCGGTCGTGTGGGTGCCTTCGGGTACTTCTGTGCATGTTTGTGTAAGTATGTGGGTGGAAGGATGCTATGAGCCACTGTGGACCGCCTGCCAGGCCCTGTGACAGCTGGGGTCCTCTTCGTCAGTTGCGGCCCACTGCTCACTCAGACAGCCTTATTATGGGAGGCCTCCTGCTGTGATTTCCCAACACACACTCTGACACGTGCATGCACCCATACACACACACACACACAAACCACCCAAGCCCCAGTCTCTTGTGGCCCTATCCCTGGGTGCTGTCCAACCAGTCCACAGCAGGGGCCACCTGCCCTTCAAAGAAGGGGAAACTAGCATTATTTGATATCTCAATTAAGTTGCCTTCCTAAGGAGGAGGTGTAGCTGTGATTGTGGTGTTTTTGTGGTGACAGAGAATCAGGACAAGCTTTCTCCTGCTTTATATTTGTTTCTCTATTCTCCTCTGTGTCTGTCTTTGTTTCTGGCTCTCTTTGTTGTGAAAATTGCAGTGACAGTGTGATGAGGTTAAGATTTCCTTCCTCCGCATACTTGAACCAAGCAGCCTGGCTGAAGAACACGGAGGAATGTATTGTCTTGATGGGAGCATTTCATTAAAACCCACTTGTTTAGTGTCCTTGTTCGCATTATTGTTTTCAAGCCCTAGGCGAATCACACTTACTCTTCATCAGTGCTGGCTGCTCTCAATAAGCAAGCCATTTTTGTATACGCTTTCTCAATAGAAGGTGCCAGGAAAATGTTCATATCCTTGAGCTTTTCAAGAGTGATACACAAAAGCTATTGTGACCACTCGGAGGAAATGGGGGGAAAATAAATGGCACACATAATACCCATTCTCAAGGGCCATGAAACATATTCTTTTCTGCGATTTCATTGGAGCCACGATTTAGAGAAAATGAACACTGACACATACACACACATGAACGCAGCCAGAGAGCAAAGATCCAGTTCTTTTCATTAAGATTAGTAAACAACCACTTGCTCTGTGTGGTAACTTTCTTAAACAAGGCCTTATCAGCGTCCACAAGGACAGGAAGAGGGCGGCATGAAAAAGAATCATCCATAAACTGGAAGAATCCCGCCACATGTACACAGACACACACACACACAAACCCTCCTACCTTGCACATAATTACATGGCAGCATGCGGATGCACGTCCCTGGCTGACAGTGTGTATAAACTCAGGCAGAGATATGATCTAGTGAGGAGCTGCTCTTATTAAATATTAACAAACGCCATTCCCAAGTAGCCTCAATCCCCACAAGCACCTCCAATGCCAGTCAGAGCCTCAGCCTAGCTATCTCGCATCACTACAGAACCTCTCTCCCCGCTGAATAGGCTGCTGTGCTTTCTCTAAGAAAGAGTTCAAAGAGCCAGAAAGGGCGAGGGGGGGGGGGGGGGGGGGGGGGGGCGCAGTGGGGGTGAATGTGCTTGCTATACATGTTCTAACTCAATCCTTTTTTATCTATAGGGAGCTGCCGACGTCGTCATATGGGGAAATTAGTGGAAGTGGAATTCAAATCATTGCTATCAGAATAGGGCTGCAAAGTGTTTGAACAGAAACTCACAACCCTGACTTCACCCCTGTGGTCGATTGTTGGGGAATAAATTGTATGTGTGTATGCAGAGAAGTTGGAATGGAAGCTTTTGATGTCCCACAAAAACGCAGATCTCCCATGCATATGCAAATGACAGATGCCATATGGAAATTTAATGGCGCATTTTTAAAAGGGAGGTATTAAATGACTCTTGATCACACAATTTTCTGTGTAAGCCTGCAATTAGTGCACACACCAGCATCAACTCAAAGACAAATGGGCAGACATATGCACATGACACATGCTCAAAGGTGATTGAAAACACGTGCACACATGCACACCCAACCACAGAGCCAGTCACACAAGCGCAGGAAGAAAAAGGTAACATACTAAAAATGTGCAATAGCACATGGTTTTGGTAATGGTGGTTTGTCTGCTCTAGTGTCATCTCGTCCAACTTTATCCACATTCTGGTCAATAATTTGTGTTAACGGGAGCAATAACTGGCTTAAATGTGTAATTTGATAACTAATATGTAAGTATAACTAATATCATAAATGAAATATAATATAATAAACTAATACGACTAATACAGTTTTCATTTTTGAAGTTAGTCTTAAAGTTAGAGAGTCGGAAGATTGTGGAAAAGTATTGATGACCTTCAACATTTATTTTAGTGTAAGGGTGATGAAACTTTTTTAAATTTCAGTATTTTTATTTTATTTTGGCAAAACCCATCACACACTCTTATACACACAGAAACACACACACACACAGAAACACACACGGGGTAACATGCAGCATTGGCCCCACCACTCCCCTGCAGACTCAGTGAGGTGTGTCAGTGAGGTTTAAAGCCTGTATTGTTCCTGACCAGCCAACCTGTCGAGCGCACTCCCCAGTCTCACTGCTCACCCCATTACACTTGGAAAACTACAGGAAAATTGGAAAAAGACAAGAAAAGAAAAGGAGAGAGAAAGTGAACGCAGGCGGGATGGGGGAAAAAAAATGGGGGCGGTGGGGGTCGCGGAGTGGGGGCTGAGACCCTTCACATCTGTCTAGGTACAATGTCAGAGCCTACCTTTGAGTCTGAGGGGTTAAAAGAGGAGGCAGATCTCGCCATGAACGCTGTTAAATGGTTCAGTGGTTTGACAGTGGCTGATGCTACAGACAGTGCTGCTCCCCTGGGAGCCAGCACAGTCTCCCCGGCATGGCTCTTATCAAAATATACCTACCGCCTGCCTCTTGTGCAGAAATAAACAATAACCCAGCAGGGAGGGAGCGAAGGAGATCTAAAGAGTCATTGGATGCTCACAATCACTTTTTTTCAACCACTGTTATAATTGTCTTGACAATTATGGGCGTAACATATAGTATAGACAGTAAAGTGTGAAAGCAGATTATGCATTAATGTTCAAGCTTTGGCTCTTTAGGAGCCACGGGCGTTTGGGTGGTGGATATTCTTGAGCTGTTTTGGGGGGGGGGACTTAAAACATGAACAACACAAAAATGTAATCCCAGTTGTAGCCCTCAAAGCTGTGTTGCAGCTGATAGTCAAACACACACACATACACAAACACACACACACACGTAAAACCAGCACAGGCAAAACTGCTCCATTTTACGATCATTACACAGCACGGGTCCCCCGCTCCCTTTGGAGCCGTGTTCTGCCTCCGGTGCTACATTTGACGGTTTGTTGAGCGGCACGTAGGTGTGTAGCCTCCGCCACGTTACGTGATCAAACAGCCCAACTGACGCATGGCCAATTATCCTGGCTGCCTCCTCTCATCTCACGTTTAAGGAGAGGCAAAGTAAAAACCAGAGAGGGAGATGGAAAGAGAGAAATGGAGGGAGGGAGCGAGTGGAGGAAAAAAGAACCAAGGCTGGTGGTGTGTTTATCGAAGAATGGCAGATGTAAAAGCATTCCTCTCCCCGTTCCACAGGGAAGCTGACATGTGCACCATTTCTAAAAAAGTAAACAATGGCTCACGCACTTTTTTTCACTGTGAATCTTTACCCTCAGCAAGCCGTAAATAGGCCAATATGAAACAAACAAAGAATATGGGAGAAATTAAGTATCAAAAGTGACACAGCGTGTGAAGGTATGCGCTCGTCTCGAGTCTCAGTCTATAACATTGCTGCATGTTCCATCACAGTGACACAAATGGCAAATATTAAAAGTACTTTTTTATATTGTTCTTTTTTTCCTCTCAAATATTCATCCCACTGTGTAACAAGGTCAGGAGAAAGTTGAACCTTGCTTTAAGCCTTGTGCCAACTCTTTCTCAGCCCCCTGCTGTTCTTCCTACACGGCTTTATCACTGCTCAAAAGTAAGAGGAAGGTTGCGATTAATCAGTTTCCCTTCTGCACCTTAAGGTCATGGGGTTGTGTGAAGGTGCTGCTGCAGCTCTGCCCTTCTTATGCTTTGTTTTAAGAAACTTTATTTTGTAAAGAGGACAAAAAAAAACTAGGGTGGTCCACACTAAAATCATTGGCCAGGATGGGACAGTATATAGCCATAGGTTCAAGGTAAAGAAGTGAATTAACTGACTGTCGACAAACCGTGAACATACTGTAGCTTGGACCATTTTTGGGATGGGGGTCACCTCAGTCAAGAATGAAGTATACGGTAAATAGTGTTTAGAAGTAGTTTTAAAAGAAGCCGTGGCCCGGTAAATGCTGCTCTTCTCTTTTTGTTGGTGAAGAGGAAAGTGAGGCAGACAGGAAAGAGGGCAGTAAAAAGAAAGCAATTACAATGGGAAAAGCAGTTACTGACAATCACTTACAGAGGCCTTGGCTCTGGCTCAGATCACTGCACACTACAGTTGCAAAGTAGCAGAAAAGTAAAAATGGAGAGGAGAGGGAAAAAATCTTGACATTATTGAGAAAAAAAAAAGAGGAGAGACAAGAGAGTAGAAAGAGAAGGAAAGAAAACAGCAGTGAGGCACATCTACATGTAAAATCTGAAAAAGGAATCACTATCAGCTAAAAATATCCAAAAAGATCATCTTACCCACAGTTGCACGAGACCTGGCTGAATATTTTTTTATCTTGCTGCTGATCGTGGTGTTATCCCTCAGGGCCATCTCACACTCTCTCTCCACCAGGGAGGCCAGTTCTCGGGCCACGGTGCCGAAGTAAGCTGCGTTAAGGAAGCCGAGGATGGTGTGCGGTTCTGTTAGTCTCGAAAGGACTTGGAGCTCCTCAGTGAGCGCTTGAGTCAGAGCTGGGACCGCAGAGTGGAAGCCCAGAGCCAGTCTGTCAAAGCCGTGAGTCTCACCGCCTGGGCTGGAGCTCAGGGTCGAGTGCAGAATAACCTGCACAGATTGGCTTCTCAGGCCCTGGATGAATAAAATCAAAATGATACTGTCATCGTTAAATCCCTGTGACATACTGGTGCTGCAAATTGACAGTGTTCACCTGCAATTTAAGAAAACAGCTACATTCAGAGTTCATGTCTAAACCTATGATGGAAATTTGTAGTTAAACGCAAATTGTAATTTAATATAATTGATACATTTCTATAATATTTTAGATTTATTTGTTCCATGAATGCGTTTTCATATCTTCCAGTACCTGGTAATGTGTGAGCACTTCAGACTCAGGATAAAGACATAATAGCTGTTGCAGACACTGGACTCGTTCAGGGATGGAGAGAATAGATATTTGTCTGGGTCCAAGATGTTCTGGGCTGTGGGAAGACAGCCGGTCCAGCAGGTGGCAGCGTAAGTGGAGACGCACGTCATCCCATATCTCCTGGAACTTAAATAAATAATAAAATGAAGGGTAAGTTCAGAAATAAAGTAAAGAAACAACAATCCATTTAGGATTAGGATATGTGGTAGCTTCGTAGATTTTCATTTAAAATACATTCAGCTGCTGAATTACCGATTAAACATAGAGAGCTATCAAAATGTGTGTATTACCTCCAATGAAGCATCATCTCTGACCATGTGTACCAACGGGATGGAGGAGGCGGTCAGGTTAGGATGATGAGAGGAGGATGAGGAGGAAGAGGAAGGGATACGAGGGAAGGAGATGCCACGCTGGGAAGAGAGATGCAGCAGGAGCTGAAGTGTCACCTCCTCTCTCCCCTCTTCTTCAGATCGCAGGTACTGTTGCTGAAAGGAAGAGGAACAAGGAAGATAGAGAAAGAAAAAGTACCTCATGGTGAGTTTTTTAATCACAAATCACAACAATGCAGAGAATAAAGGGTCTTCAGAATATATTAACCAACTATGGGGATTTCTGTTTTGTTAATAAACAGGGTTGCAGATCAACTGATAGCTAAATGTTAATGATAGAATATGGTTGGAGTTAATTGGAGAATTGAGGATACTCAGTGATGTCAGCACACTGATAAAATCATTAACATCATCAACCACAATCAGTTATCAGTCTTCTAAATTTCTCATTTTAATGAAATATTTCTACAGTTTCATTATTTGTGAAATATCTAAAACAAAAAGCATTATTATCATCATCATCATCATCAGTGAGTGTTATCATATTACCAAAGCTCTGAGGAAGTCCATAAACTCTTCATGACCAGCGGTAATAGGCCTGACACAGTTGTTTATTCTGAGGTTGAACCACTGTAGGCACTCTGACGGGCTCGGCGGGCGCTCTCCTGTCCGGGAGTCTCCCATTTTGGCCTGGATCTCCTTCAGCTGCTGTTCAATGCTGAGGGGACAAGGTGAGTAAGTCTGAGAGTTATAAAAGAAGTAGAAAATAACTAAGCAAAAGTAAATGCTAACTTAGAAAACACAATAGTCTTTTTTTTTCAAGCTGATATTTAATCCTGACACCAACAGAAATCAGTAAAATGCAAAAAGCGATGGTCCATCCTCTAAACTCCCCCTTTCAGTGTCTGTAAAGATCTACTGGTTCCAGTGAGGAGACTGTTGAAAGATTAAGTGCACCCGAACCTACCCAGGTGCACAACACAGGAAACCAGTCACCCTCCAACCATGCTAACACACATACACCACGCTGAAGACAAACGCAGACCCGACACAGCACAACACATTTGGCTTTTCCCTCACTCTGTGTCGTGACAGATACCGGAGCATCAACAGTAATGAACACAGACGTCGATATATCAGTGTGTGAGTGCGTGCTAAGCATCTGGTGTGAAGTGGTGTTACAGGCATTGGCAGGCATCTGAGACGCACGCCTCTTGCCGTCTCACGTCTTACTCTTCCCTTTGACACACACACACACACAAACACAAACACACACACACACACACACACACACACACACACACACACACACACACACACAAATAACACAAACACAGCTCTTTTGATTTTAACAGACACTGCATCAGCTATTCCGTTTCCCCTGTAATATGACAGATTAGAAATGACATCTTTGGGCTCGACATGTTAAGTCATTTCCATGCAAATCTATGCATATATATTTATCGATGTAAGACTGTGTGTGTGTGTGTTTGTGGAGGGGGGGAGGGGGTTAACATACCTGCATAATTAAACATGTTATGGTGTTGTGAATGTTGCTTTTGTGTCCGTGGTTGACTTTGTGTTCATGGGTGTGTATTGTACACAATGTTGAATGAATTGCATAAATGTGTGTGTGTGGTGGTGCATTTTAACAATTAATAAATCGGACAATCTGCCGAAAAAAAGAAGACAATCAATAAATGATAGTTTGAACCTCATTGTACTTTTTTGACAGTTTTTGACTGCTGCTTATAACCAAGAACAATGTGTACTATATCTTCTCTTTAAACTGTACATTACAATACACCATGTCTCTTATGTTTACCTATTTTCTAATTATCAGTACGTGCAATAATTCTCTTGTCTGTTAACATCTTATTTATTTATTCAATATGTCTAATTTCATTCAGTTGCGTGCAATGTCCTAATGTCTGTTTATACCATATTCATCTTTTTATTCTTTTACTTATTATTACTTTTACTTTAGACGGCTTTTGGACCATCATAAACTACATTAATGAGCTGGATCCAATGTAATTGTGTTCTACTGCAAATAATCAATAGAAAATGCTAAATATTAATTAGTTACCATTACATCTCTGTCTCCCAAACGCGTGTGTGTGTGCATGAAGCCAAAGTGCCTTTTTTCTCCTCTGTCAGACAGCTCATCCCCAACTGCAGGTCTATAAACTGCCTCCTGCCTGCTCCTGGGCCATGAACGCATCCAGATGTCTTACAATGGCAACACATTAAATAACCGTTCAATCTGATACACTTTGGTTTCAGTGGGGGAAAAACGGGGAGGGATAAAATGTTATAGACTGTTTCAAACCACTATCCTCTAGATTGAACACCGCCTAATGCTATAGTGTTCTCTCCTTAAACTATTTCTTCCTCTTTAGGTCAAATGATGCATCTCACTTTACTCTCTTGACACCAACTTGCTGACAGAGAGAAACTCGGATTATACAGTGGGTGTGGGGTTTTTTTGTGAACCACAAGTGCAGAACCTTTAAAGGCCTTTGTCATTCATCATTCTTTTCACCTTACCTCGTGTGTGTGTTTCTGGATTACTATCCATGTTCATCTATTTCAACTTTGTAAAGGAAAGGTGATGACTTAAATGCTACATCCTTGCAACATGTTCGTCCAAAGCTCACATGCACTACCACTCACACATCTTCAGCAAGGCCCAAGCAGTGTGGTTCAGTGTTGATGATTGCATTGTGTGTAAATACACAATTTTAACAACACTGTTGGATGCTGGTTTGTTTGCGTAACCTCTGACTTGGTTTTGTTTAGAAGAATATATAAAATACTTTCCCAAATAAATGATTTAGTTTCTGTTTTATTTCTCTAAAAGTAAAACTTTCTTTCCCATTATTTAAAGACCACTCCGGATGAGAGGAAACATACATTTAAGAATAAAAGTAGAAGTAAGAAAAACTCTAAATTCAAATGTTAACATTGATTTCTGTCACGTGCCAGGTCTTGCAATGAAACCCTGCTGCGGAATAAATGACAGGAGAGAGCACTGTATGTGTGTTTATAGTGCGTCATAAACATGGATGTTCGTTCTGGGCTCCACCCCAGGACTTCACATAGACAGCAGGTTTCAAATGGGCTTCCATCTGTAGCGCACTTTTCACCGACTCTCTGAAGTTCATTAAAAACAGAAAATGTAGGTAGATATAAACTGTGTGGAGTCGAGGTCAGACTAAACTGCAGCTTCACAGGACATCCACCTTGTTAGCCAATGCAGGACTGAGATGGTTATTACTGCCGTTTCTGGGACTCAGTCTTGGCATATGTGAACACAACAGAAATAGAAGTAAAACCCATGTGAGGCCACAGAATGAAGCAGGGGGTAGAATGGCTCGAAGGCTGTTATACTCCTTCCACTTCCAATCATTTCACTCTTCAAAACAATGTACTCTAATGGCTACAGCAACATCACTCGCTTCAGATACATTTTCAAACCGTCTCCTCTCACACACACTTCCTCTTCCTCCCCACCGCGCCGGCCCCTTTCATCCTCTCTCCTCAAAACTCGTAGTTTCCCGATTTTCCTCTTCTTCACTCTCGCCTTTCAATTACACCTCCTTAGGGCTGTGCGCTGTAAGTTATAAAGTCAACGTGGATAGCCTGTGTCAAGGAGTCCATCCAGCTCTCTACAATGTTGCGACCTTTTGCCCGCCGGAGTGAAAGCTACCTGCAGCCTAATCAACTTGGCGGGATTAGCTCCGAACCTGATGACTTCCACTGCCAAACAGCTCAGACGCCGGGGAAAAGAGACAGAAAGGGAATGAGAGAAGAGGAGGGTAAAAATGGGTGGAAAACAGGCAGTCATGGAAAATAAAACCATTCAACTTTCCGTGTCAAGGCGACAATGGACCGACCCGTAATGGCAAAAATGGAGGAGAGGAAATCGACAAAGGATTCGTAGAATGAGAAAAGAGAGGAGAGGAAACTGGAAGGAAAGGATTCTGTAGGCCTCTCTGCAAACATGTCAATCATCTTACCCTAACTGACACACACACACACACACACACATTTTTTCTTTTGCTGCTAAAGTGAAATCTAATTGTTTTTCAGACTGGGCTAGCTAGACAGTCGACACCGCAACCGTGCTCCCCCCCAACCTTCACCACCGCTGAGAGAGAAAGGGAGCAACCGGAGGTCTTTTATTAGATATGATGGCACATTTCACAGCTCCCTGACTTACAGAAACCCAATCCCGCGATTAGTCAGCGCTTTGACGTTATCTTAAGTTCCTTGTCAGAATTAATTTAACGTGGGTGGGCTGCTGTGGGGCTGTCTGTCTGTCGCGCTCCGCTCCCCTCCGCTTGCCTGCAGGAGGCGGGGTGGTGGTTGGGGGTTGGAGGCAACAGGGGCAGGAAGATCCCTTTCAAATAAGCCCCAGCTCCAGTCGGTGCCAAACCAGCCGCCTGAGAACAAAATATCTCCCTCCATCAAAGGGCCCCATTCTGCGAGGGGGAAAAGGGAGTGAATGGGGCTTGAATGAACAGGCTGGAAACAGATCCCGTCCTGGCCCAGTCCATCACCCACTTAGTGCCCTCAGTCCCCCCCCAGCCACCCGGCCCAGCCAATGATACCGGAGAACCGATACAGCTGATATCCTAACTTAACACACGTGTCACGCACAGCTAAACACAAAATCAGCTACATACTGCAGGGCCTGTACAGAGCAGTATTTTTGTTCACTGAAAGAGAACCTTGCACAATATTAATGTGGCAGACTCACAGCTCTACCTGCGTGCACACTTATGCAAAATCCTTACGCACACACAGAGAGACTCAGATTTTAAAGTATTGATATTGTAACCTGATCAAGATTGGCAGCCGACTAGCGAGAGCCATTTGCCTTGTCAGTGTGAAACTGGAGGCCTGTCTGCAGTCTGCAGGCCTGTACTGACACTTCATTAGAGGTCTTTTCCTGGTGGCCCCCGCTCCGCACTCCCTACCCAACCCTGCACCGTGCCACTGTCCCATCTGATGAAAACTAATGGATTACAGCATTTCAATTTGGGGAAGCCAGCTCCGTTGTCAGCCTATCTTAATCACCTTCAATTAGGGAGCAGCTCTTAGGAAAATCTCTGACATCTGAGAAGTGGGAGCAGGCCAGTCACTCTGACCCATAAACTGGCTGAAGTCCTTCACGGGTGTGGGCAGCCCCATCTCTCGGTTTCCATTTCCTCTCCTCCACTTCCGTAATTTGTCCCATACTCTGATAAGTCAATTAGGCATCAGGTGAGCGAGCTGTGGATGTGTGTTTGGGTGCGTGTAGGGCTACAGCCCACCCTGGTCGCAGCCAAAGGGAGGTCCTGTCAGGTTTTTGTTCGCCTGGATGTGCGCTGATAGCAAAAGCACTGTCCTGAAGTAGTCTGGGAGGAAGTTAGCCGCAGCCTGACAGAGATACTGACCAGTGGTCCCCCACGGCGAGAGGAGGATTGCCTTATTTTTAGCCCCATTCTCCATTATCCGTACGCTTTGTTCTCATAATGGTTATCCCTCTCCCATCTGCAGGAACACAAAATAACCCTTTAATGCTTAGAAAGCAGAAAAATGGCCCGGCCTCTCGGTAATAAGCCTTGAATTACCTACCCAAGGGTTTTCGTTTCAAGATGTGGAATCTTCAATTATTATGTTCCCATTTAGAAGGAGGAAGGAAAGAAAGAGAGGGAAGGGGAGGGAGACAGAGAGATAGAGTGAGGAAGGGATGAGTCCCAGACACTAATGGTGCCAGAGTGAGGCTTTGTTCACTTGCTACATTTAGCCTGTCCTTCATCATCTGCCCTCAGCCTCACAACGCCACAAACGATAAAAGACCTAAAATATAGATTTCTCTTTGTCTTCTTTCCCCCTCATGTCTCAATCTCCAACTATCCCCGTCTGCCATCACTGATAGACATCTGTCTCTCAGTCTTCAGTGACAGTGCACAGGAGAAAACGTCTTCCACAGCATATGATTTCAGAATTGTTTCAGTAGTTAATTGAATTGAAACCATCATAAATTATATTAAATGATTTGACTTATACGATATGTAATCACATATTTGACTGTAGATGTTTGGATGACTGTAAACTTAGTCTTACAGTCTGATGAGTGTCTCAGTCCAGAGGCTCCTTAGTGCAACCATCTCAAATCCACTCAACCATGAACACAGAGAGAAATAAGTCAGAGCTGAGACTTCAGACATTTTCATCTTGATTCAGCGGTTCAGCTCACACTGCATTTTCAGCACAGGAAATTCACTTCCTACTTCTACTAGACAAATCTCTGTCAAACAACAAACCAGCCTGAAAAGGCATTGTTTAAATCCAACAGATGATATTTACACACAAATTGTTAAGAGATATCCAGTTAAGACTGAATCAGACAAGAAATAAAGTTGTTGATTCAACTCCGACAACTCTACTTTACATGAAGGTGATCAGATTTGTCCTTGTGAACTACCATATGTTTGCAAGGCTTATATATTTTCAATGTTGCAGTAGACACTCTTATGACAATGCAGAATGGAGAGGATTTTTGTGCATGGTGCACAGTGAAATGACAGCTCATTGTCAGCTCACATTGTTTCCTCACATTGTGCGAATGTGTCTGAATTCTACAAACAGGCTGTTCGGCTGTGGAAACATTTACTTTAGTTTCAGAGTCACTTGTAGCAACACTTTGGATTTAATTACTGCATTTTAGATTCAAGAACACACTGTCACAGAAATAGACTTAACTCTTATTATTCCGCACTGCTGCCACAGACACACTTGAAGTCTTTTGTCTATGTACTGCATATCTAGAAAAAAAAAAACCCTGCGAGACTTTTGTGTATGGGGCCAGAAATGTAGCAGATAACTTGCTTACTAGGTGTCCTTCACCCTTTCACTTCCACGTAATTACCTTTCAATCAAGAACAATTCCAGTTATTACAAATGAATGAAGTTTTATTCATTTTCAATAATCTCATATTTTTAATAGCATGCATATTCAGAGGATTTATTTTTTTAACTCACGAAAGGTGTGATTACATTTACCATTCACTCTTCTCATGTATCTGTGATTGGTGAATTGTACCTTCTTCATTTTGGAGACTGACATGGTTGAACTGTGTGGAGTAACAATAAAGATAGAGAGGCAGAAAGAAAGTAAATCTGTCACACACACACACGATCTATGGTGTGGTGGATGTAGTCTCTCTGATTTGAATCATGAAATGATATTTCTACCTTGTGGACACTTCCACTTGCCACAGTTGTAAACAATATCACTGCTGTTTTTTTCAGTCCGTCAGTCGTGCAGGTAGCTCCTCTCTTTAAAACCATGCCTGCTGCTGTCTGCACACCTCTCTCAGTGGTAGCCAGCATAAAAAACCTGAGCTTGTTTTCCCACTATCAGATTGTTTTTCTTCCCTCTTAATCTTTGGACAGTTCAAAAAAACAATTTCCATGGTTGAGAAAATGGTCTGAGATGTACTACAACCCATCAAATAAAAAGCAAGGGTTTAATTATGTTTTGTCAAACTAACAGTTTAACGTTCATATTTGTGCCAGTGTTTTCATACTGAGTCTCACATTATCTTGCACTGTGCTTCCTGAACAAATGGAAGTCTCCTCCTGAATTAAAAAAATCATAACCCTAAAACTAACTGTTACATGTAAGTCCTCTTATGTAAAATCATGTGGGGATCCATCCATCCATTCATCCCCTCTCTTCTGTTTATCCAAGATCGGGTCACGGCAGCTGGCTGTGTAATGTGTTCCATCCATCTCTCAAGCTCTTCCTGGTAGATCCCGAGGCACTCCCCAGGCTAGATGGGATATGTCGTCCCTCCATGAGTTCTGGGTCTTCCCTTGCGTCTCCTCCCACTTGGGCTTTACCGGAAAACCTCCAATAGAAGGTTCCTGGGAGGAATCCTAATTAGATGTCTGAACCACCTCAACTGTGCCCTTTTGATTTGAGGGAACAGCGGTTCTACTCCCTCTGGACGTCCGAACTCCTCACTGTATCTCTAACGTTGAGCCCAGCCACCCGATGGAGAAAACTAATTTTGGTTGCTTGTACTCGCCATCACGTGACAATAGGTGATGGTCAATCGAAAGCTTTGCCTTGCGGCTCAGCTCCTTCTTCCCCACAATGGTCTGGTACGACATCCACATTACTGTGGACGCACCATCATGTGGGGATATGAAATTCAAAGAAAATGGGTAAAACTCTAAGTGCCAGAACTATTTTAATGTAGGAAATTAAAAACAGATGGCAGACTAAGTCAATGCTTGTACTGCTCTGACTCACCTGCTGGCATTGAGACTGAGTTTCTCCTCTGTGTCTGTTATGAACTGATCAAAGTCCAGGTCACTGGAAACCCCTGGAACCAGAAGCTCCACAAAGGCGTGGTCGTCAGGAAAGTCAGCGGGCCACTCCATACTGCTCTGCAGGGGCAGGAACTAGAGAGAGAAGGAGAGATATAGAGGGTTTAGGACAATAACAACACCATACACGTTGCATACCCGTTCATGAAACAAAATGCAAAAGATAACACTTCAATAAAAGATGTTGTCGGCTAGATGATCTATTGTGTAATCATAGGTGTCTGTCAAGAAACTATCCACACACACATTTACACTCCCACAGTCATGTGGTCTAGAATAATTTGAAATATTCTCAAACAGGCGTCTTATTAGGAGGCACAAATCAATTGCACCCGAAAGGCCCGAAACAAAGGGAAGCTTATCATCAAGAAAAAACTGTTTCTTCCAGTTCCTTCTCTTTTCCTCTGAAAATCATTTGCTGAAGGAGGAGATCCCTGATCAAAATTCATTGCTTCAGCCTCTAACCATTTCCACCTACTGACACTGCAGTGAGTTAACACCGGGGGAAAAAATAGACCAAATAAATAAACAATGAGGTGAGATGCTCTTCAGTCAAGGCTTTAAATAAACAACTCATCTCTCTGCATCTCTCAGAACTGGGGGCCAGCCCCCTGTACCCTGTGGTGCTTAACGCTCATGCTAACAGCCAATCCCATGCCGGTGCCGCGTTGCTGGGTCTCATATCAACACTGTCATCAACACGAGTCAAGTGGAAGGTAATGGAGAGTGTCTGTGTCAATTTGGCTTTCTAACACTCCGCCTCTCAGCCCTTCCTCGTCATCTGCTCTGATTTTAATAATCCCTGTCAAACTCCAAACAGCTCCCCGCACTCCGCTCCGCTTCTACGCCGCCGCGTACAGTCTATGCCACTCTCCCTGACAGGGCAGACAGGAAACTCAACATTCATTTAGCGTGCACAAAGGGAGGCCTGTCCAGCTGGACAAATATTATTTTCCTCCACTGACAGCCTCACCAGTTAAGCTTGTCCTTTATTGTTTTTCCCCACTCTTCTTCTCTCATACTGTTTCCCCTCATCATCACGCTCCCTCTGCGCCACAGTCGGGGAAGGGGTCTATACACAGCCATTACTGAGAGGGAAGAAGATTTTCAATCCATGGATTAGAAACTCAACATTGTAATTATATGGGCTGAGCCTGTGTGTGTGTGTGAGTGTGTGTGTGTGTGTGTGTGTGTGTGTGTGTGTGTGTGTGTGTGTAATTTTGAATAGTGTCCGCGGCATCATACTCCAGTGTACACACTCAGACACAGTGGATTTCTGCTTGGTGTCTACCTCCTGCTTCGCCAACACATCATCTGTTATCTTAAGCATGAGTGTGTACATGTAAGTGTGTTTGTGTCAGGCTTCTTCCAGGCAGCACACACAGGGCCTCATTAGTACTATACTTTAAATCAGCCGGTCTCCATTGTCTTGTCATTAGCTCTTTACAAAGCAGATGTTGTAGGAGCCCCTGTGTTTCACAGTGTTGCAACAGGGACAACTGGGCCAGGCGCTTCCTGCCTGAGACATCGACTCCACAGCTATTAGAGCACTGGAAGAAGCAAAGACACACACACACACACACACACACACACACACACACCGTCCTATCTCTCTCACTGCTGCCTGTCTGCCCAAGCTTCGCTAACACACAGGCCTATTTACAGTAATGAGTTTGTCCTGAAATATTTAGCAGCACGTCCCCCAGGCCGCCGCTTTAAAGCCACTTAGAGCATGTCAAGTTAAAGTCAACATTATTTTAAAGGGGATACCTAACAGTCTGCTGTAAAGGAAACCTAATAAATTAAATAGGTGCATATTCCAAAATCACAGCCCTGCTTAGGACTATCTCATGTATACCCAAGGGGGTGGGGGGCAGGGCTTCACTGTTACTGTGCAGTCACGTGGCTCTGTACAGTTCTGTCTGCTTATAGTGATGATCCTCCAATTTGATATTGTGTAATTTCTCCTAAATGCAGGAGGCACTGATGTTATTAAATGTATTGGTCACTTTTTTTTCCTTTTACTTCAGGGAGATATGTGGACATAATATCCTTTGAAAATATGTTGTGTAAAATTGTTGGAAAAACACAGCGCAACATCTAACAAATGTCTGTGTTATTAGCTTACACTGAGGGAATGAATAATACATGTCCTAATCCTGATACTACTTGTCGTTGCTGTTATTGTGGAATAATCATCATCATTCAACAGTATTAAAGTAGCCTGAGCAATGAGTCAACTGCAGCAACATAAACACATACACCTAGACAATATTGAGGATCATCTTGCGCAGGTTTTTGCATCGGAGCCGTCATGACTCCAGTAGAGGTTGCATGGTTGTTTTTAATAAGTGCATTAAAAATGTGTCTGGAACAAAGTAAATATCAGCATAGTTCTCAACAGAGCTGTAAGTACCTTTACAATCATTTTAATCATGTGCACAAAATCAAATAACAATGAATTGTACCAATTCCAACAGACATACTCACTTTGACAGAGAGGAAGAAAGACAATCACCATATATGAGAAGTTTGCAAAAGTTTAAGAAATATATTTGTATAGTTTTCCTTCATTTGTGACTTTTATGATTAATCTATTAATGACTAATTTGATAATGAATTACTTATTGTTGATGAAGTTTGTCAAATGGCTAACAAATGATCAACAAATCATTTAATCACTAGGGTTTAATATAACCATTATTCTCATTAGATTCCAACTCATATTTTAAACTACATTTTATTTAAATGTTATAATTGTCATTTCCAGCTGTTGACTTTTACCCCTGCTTTTCATGGTGGTGTTTTGCGAACTAGGAAAATCAAGATCTTATACATCATATGATGTGCTGGCAAATCAAACTCTAATCACAGTCCATAGAGAAACCATTACCATTTCTAAGACCCCAAATTAACCACTACACTTTATTAACAGTGAATAAAAAAGAGATTTGAGAGCTTAAAAGACTTAAAGGGGTTAACCAATTAATGATTAACTGATCATCAAAATACCGTATTACTTATTGTAGATGAACCATATAGGCTCTATGTTGCTGTTGATTCAAGTATATTTTACTCTCATAGTTTTTATTGTAACATTACCATGTTAACCATACATCAGTGTGTGTGTGTGTGTGTGTGTGTATGCGTGTGTGTGTGTGTGTGTGTGTGTGAGAGAGAGAGAGAGAGAGAGAGAGAGTGGCCTTTGACATGAATGCAGAATAACTGACTATAATCTGCTTTACAACCAGACACATACAGGTGCTTTAACATCACACTCAGGTAGTAATGGTCATCAGTATTTAGTGATTCAAAATGTCAGCCACACAGCTCAATGTAGCAGAACATAAACACCTGCAGTGAGTCTGTGTTACTGAGAGACAACACCACTGTGATTTGTGTATCTTACCTTCTACAGGCTCCTTTACATTCGTCTCTTGTCTCGACGTTAATCCATTACAGTTGGAGGGAATATAAACAGCGTCATTTACAGTCACTTATCGCTGACATTTGCCTGTGACAGATATTTGTGGCTACAACAAAGCTGTAAACAGCAAATAAACCTCCACAGAATCAAAACAAATCACTGTGATGAACAGTGGCTCAGTCTGTGTCACTGAACGTCCACCGGACCACGCGCTGAACCGTTTCAGGAAACAAACGAAGGGGTTCAAACGCAGAGACTCGATCGGAATCAAACCGATGTCACCGATTGATCGGATATTCCCGTTAATCAGCAACGAACGGTACAATAACCTGCTGTTTCCGTTGTTTCCGGGCACAGAAAGCGTCCGTGACAACGACCCGGAAGTAGAGACCGAAAACTTCCGCTTCATGGGAAAGACCAACTGATGAAACAAAACGGGGGAGGAAAAGAGCGCGTTGTGATTAAATAACTAAATAAAATAAACTATAGTATAACAGAGAACACAGACAAACTATTAATTATAATATATTAAATCCACATATATTCATTGAGATATCGTGTCATTATGATGTAATTAATCCTCACACAAAATGTGAGCATGTGTTGGTCTGTCCCCTGTCTCTGAAACAGTCAGCTGTGCCGTGTTGCTGTCAACAAATGCAAGTTGGGCGATGAAGCAACGTAAGGATGGTTAACTCGTATTCACACAACTGATGCGCAGAGTCCGAGGAGATCCACGTGTTTGTCCTTCTGTTGTTCTGGAGCGAACACAAAGTGTGTCTAAGCTCTGCTCGTGTTCCTGGACGACTGTGTCAGGGGTTTGGCGCCTTTATGAAAGAGGGAGGACGCAGAGGTATAAATCCGTGCTGTCAGAAAGGTACATGATCAATCAGGTGGGTTTTACAACTACTGGAAAATCACAACGATCAGGACGTGTATGTTTTATTATGTAGTCATGTATGAGGTGCGGATTTATTTAAATCTTTCATTGCTGCACTCACAACTTTGCAGCCTACTTTGTTGACATGTATTTAGTGAATGAAATCTACAACCATGACACAACATACACATGTGTCATGATGTGCACTTCAGATAATTCCAACGTCCCCTTCCTGTTTTTCTTAGTGTCTGTAAAAGCATTCCAAGTTATGCAGTCAAACAAGAACTGCAGCATTCAAACAATGAATTGAACCCATTACTTATCTCACACATCTTAGCTTACACATCTTGTTAAAATGATTGTGTTCACTTCTGCTTCGTCTTCAGGATGGAGAGCAGCACACATGTTTTCCAGATCTCTGGAATCAAGACCCTGGATAAAAAGAGAGTTTTGGTCCAGGGGATCCAGCAGCTGGGTGGGAAATACATAGGTGGCTCGGTGAGTAGATCCGTCGAAGGATCCATTTTCTTTTTTATGCCCATGAGAGGCCCTTCACACGAACAGTGCTGTCCCAGAATCAGTTACTAGACTCACAAGCAACCTAGAAACCAAAATAAAGAAAAACAGGCAAACCAATTAGTAAATGTTATCACGTTAAGTTAAAGCTGAATCAAAACAGTGTTATTATACTTTTTTTTTTTTATTGTTGTTCTCTATCAGTTATTCGCATAAATTGATTAATGGTAGCTTTTTCCCTCATAGGATCTACAATCCATCATTGTGTCAAGCTTTAAGAGGTTAATATAACCTTGGCTAGATAATCTAAATTTCCCCATGTTGCACCCAAATTGCATTTCCTGTATTGTTCCGTCCTGTATTGTTCTATTGTAATGATCACATTGTGTTATTTTAATATCCTGTCACCCAACTTATTGATTCCAAGCTAATTTGAATCAAAAATAAGTTGTTTTAAGTATAAATGTCTCACATATGATTAGTTTTTATTGACATGAATCTTTATCCATCACAGTGAACATGACTTTGATTTGAACTTCACTGCCCAGACCTTAAATACAACTAACATTTGTTTATACCATAAACAACCCGGTTGTCTACTCCATATAATAGTGTGTTACATGTCTATTAACAAATGTGATGATTGTCTTCCAGGTTTATCAACATGCCAGCACCCATCTCATCATCCCTCAGGTGTTGTCCAGTGAAAAGTTTTTGGCGGCCTGTGCTGCAGGTCTGTCAGGTTAATTATTATAATTATAAGTATCAAAGGTCAAAAATGATTCCTATTCATCTAACTGAGCTACTTCCAAAGCTTCTCTGTGACTCTACACGACTGTTCTCTCTTTCACTGATTTTTGTTTTATCCCCCTCCCCTCCACCAGGAAAGTGGGTTGTGACTCCAGACTATGTGCTGGACAGTGTTAGGAATGGTTCCTGGCTTGAGGAGGGACTCTATGAGGTGGCCATATCCACAGTGGCCTCCTCTGCCTTCTACCCTGTCAGGCAGTGGAGGGAGAAGGTGGCCAGTGGGAGACTAACAGGGGCCTTTCAAGGGTGGAGGGTCCTCCTCATGGTCCAGGAGCCCACTCGCAGAGCCATGTTCAAACGGTGAGCTGTCACACACACACACACACACGCACACACACACACACACACACAAATCCATCCAATCCATCTATGGATAAAAGTTGTATAGTGGGAATATCATATATTCTTTTTTCTTTCACAGACTGCTAATAGCAGGCAAGGCAGAAGTTTTTAACAGCCCTCCTCCATCTCCTACCTCCATCACTCATGTGATGGCTAAACCCATTATAGAAATCTCAAACAGCGCTCCTTGTTACCCTGTGAGCCATATTGTTCAGCATCTGTTTGGGGTAAGTTGGACTCAATCGTGTGAATGATTGGTTATGAGGATTCATCATGATATCATCTATTAATTTACGATTCAATTTTTAGTATTTTATTGTATGTGGTTTTCAGTTATCAATCAAGTCAGTACTCAAGTCTTAAAGGCTTTTATTTTGCTTCTAATTGTTTTCTTCTTATTCCTTCACCAGCTAAAATATTGGCTTGAATATTTTTTAGACACTTTATTTATGACATTTTTACTTTTTACACTAAAACAAACATAAACAAGACAAAGTAAATCACATCCAAGAACCAACCATACAAACAAACTACCAGTCCACTGAAAAGTTCATACTATGCATCAAAGGTCAAGAAGTGGGTTAAGGGTCAGAAATACATTCCCTGACCAAGACTTAGTTAGGCCGAGGAAAGCCCAAGATGAAGCCTAGAGGCTCCTGGAAGGTCAGGTACAATGCAATACAAGTAGGAAACATACAATGAACTATAAGCAAAGCAATTGGTTTCCAGACTGATGCTTCTTCCTGCAAATAAAAGTTCCCCAGGTCTTGGGAAACCTGACACTATACACATAATTTTTTCAAGTACAGAAAACCATGTCTTTAAGCAATTTCTAAAACAAGGAGAGGAAACAGATTTCTACTCCCTCAGAATAACCCTTTCAGCTATGATCATAGCAAACATGAGGAGTGGTTGTAATGCTGGAGGAACCATCATAAAGTAATTGGAGCAACCCAAAATCACACAGAGACTGTCAGGGCTTAGCTCTGTGCTATTTATGATGCTGTAAAAATACAGTATCCCAAATACAGCTTGGGGCAGGAGCAGAAAAGATGAGCCAGGGTCCCATCACACTTCGCACAGGATAGAAGGAAAAGTTCTATTGAGTCGAGTCTTAACAAAAAGCGTCGCCAATGGATGACTTCAAACTGGCATGAAATTTTAGTTTGAAAGTCTATAATATTCCAGTTTTTCTTTGGCAGAGCAATTGTGTGGATATGAATTTCAACGTAACAGATCATCATCCAACAAAGAAGAAGAAGACCTGCTCTCTTGATCTTGACTTGTCAAACCTGGAGAAGGAGCTCAGGGACTATGTCGTCAAAAAGGAGGTGTGTACATGTGTGGAATAGAGTGTGGATACCCGACCCGAACTTTGGACAATATGATCAATGATAACTCGGGTTTGGGTCGGGTTGCAGAGTGCCTGTTGGGTTAAGGTCAGCTGGAGCCACATTTTAGTGTGGAAGCATGTTGCAGAAAAGTGTAGTTTTCTATAAACTCACTCAAATGATCTTTTTTAGCTGCTTCGTATGTGTTTGACATTATTAACATGGTGTTTTGCTACAGGCCCAGCCGAGACTTTGCCTCCTTGAATTTCTGGGTTATCGCGACCCTCACCGTTCACTGTCACAGGTAGACCTTCATACACACACCTCTATTCCCCCAGCTCTGATCACTTTTATACAACTCTAAAATAACTATGTATCTCATCAGGAAGATCAGGTCATTCAATTTCCTTTATGTCATACTTTTCAATAGAAAGTGACACGTAGAGCAAGTGAGCGTCATACGCAGGTCACCGATTTAACTACCACTGTCGGCTGATCTGAGAGTTTTGATTGGCAGGCCTATTAACAATACTCTCCACCATCCTGTCCATACCTGTACCCAAGTGGATCTCCGTCAGACTGCTATTATAAGTGCTCATGTATTTCCATTCTGTACTTTCTGAGTCCATATGCTATTTGCCAATAAGTGACAGTCAGAAATGACCCCTAGAAACTTTCAATGCCCATTCACTTCCTATTTCCATTACCCCTCTGCCCTCGCTTTTCCTCTCCTCTTTCCGCCATCTGTCTCCTTGAGTGCCACGGTTTCTCCTCCTTTTCCCATCAACGTTTCACCGTTGTTCTTTTTTATTCCTCCAGGCAACAGAGACAGACTTCAGCAACATTGGTAGTATGATAGAGTGCGGCCTCTTCGCTGAAGCCTTGGACTCGATCAGAAGTGCTGTGTTACCAGGTCTGCTGCCACCAGGGCCGTACCTGACCTCCCTCTTAGAATACGCACAGCAGGTACGACCAGAATTACCAGAGTGAAGGAACTCCCATCGGCTGCTGCTTGAGCTCTGGCGGTTATAAGGCTGTATTACCGGTTCTATAACTGTTTAGACTTTGGATAGCTCCCTTTTGTTTCAGTGTCAATTGATTCAAGTGCAACTTAGGGCTGCAACTAATAATTATTGTAATTATCCCTTTATATAACCTTTTCTTTTTTGACTTATCCCTAAATTGTCTATGAAATATAAAGTCCTCACTGGCGTCATCTAAAAGCCTGTATCGTATGACTAACATCAAAAACTCAGTGTGCAGCTCACATAATACTGTATCATCAAAGGAAAGCAGTAAAACCTTCCATTTGAGAAGGAGGAACCTAACAATGTTTGCTCGTGTAATTCATTCATTTTAGTTGCCATTTAATTTTCTGCCACAATCATCGCAGGTCTATTGTAATAACATATTCTTTCTGTATATTCAAATATCAAAAACACTCACACTTCAGTTGTGTTTTCATTATTTCACAGGGAGACGCCACGTCTGTTTTCCTGAGAAATTTCCTGCAGGTCATGAATAACCTGCTCTTTACAAACCCTCCCTGGCTGGGTCCCAGCACAGTGAAGAAATATTTCACAAGGGTGCTGCAGTGTCCTCAGTGCAAGACGGGACTTTGGCCTTTTCTGCAGACGGCCATCAGGTAATCCTAATGTCACATGATTTTTTACTTTTAATTGTTTGGAAATTAGGTAAAATACCCGTTCATACATTAATCATATATTTACTGCTTGTCTATATGTTTGTTTTCCTTCAGTTACTGCCTCTCCGGTGATGTCACTTGTCACCCACTACCCGCTCCGGCCCCGCCGCCGCTGATACGTTTCTATAGTGACCTTGTTGCGTTTGTCCTAAGGCTCTTCCAGGGGGAGCTCCACTATGTCACCTCAGGGTACCAACTTACACATACACAGTGATAGTGTTCAATAAGCAGTCCTCTTTTTCTCTCTCAGATATGAATATATATTCCTCAATGAATCATATTAGGATTAGATGCTCTGTCCCTCCTTCATTCAACACTGTCTTTCTCTGGCTCAGGGATTTTGTGCCTCAGGGAGAAGCAGTTCCTCCGGCGTCAGCGTCAGGATCTTTGCTATATGGAACCTTCTGGACCGTGTGGGAGCGCTCCACACTGCTATCTCAAGCTGTGAAACAACTTACTCAGCTCCTGGTACAGGCGGCCATTGAGGTAAATGCTCTGGAACTTGTGCATTGCAATTCGCTAGTAATTAGCCAGCAGACAACCACAACAGAAGTAGGTTTATTTAGATCTGTATTTGTAAAATGGGACTGTTTTTTCTGAAGTGATGTGATCAAGAGAGACTTTAACAACTTGATGTTGAACCTGAAGATGCTGATGTTTGTCTTAATTGAAGGATTACGGAAAGATGGATGAGAAGCAGAAGTTGCATTTGGCGGACACTCTGCTGGACCTGCTGTCTGTGCTGGTGGAGTTCTGGTGTCTGCAGCACTTCAAACTGAACCAGAACCTGGTGAAGAAGGGCCTGAACGACTTAGCAGAGCACTTTGCCCTTATCAGCCAGGGTATGGAATAAAAGAAGAATATCTGTTTTCAATTCAGCATTGTAACCTGAATTTTTAATCATGCAACACTTGCAATTCTTTATTATCTGTCTGACCAAGCTTTCTTTTTTCAAGTAATTATTGACAGTATCATATGTTTTGTTTATTTTCCCTCTTGTAGATGTGTCTCCAGAGGTTCTTGCAGAGGTCATCATTAGGGTTTCCTCCACCAGACTTAAGTTGGTGATGGCTGATGCCATATTTAGGAATCTGTGTTGCAGAACTGGATTCACTGTGAGAGATGAACCTATCTCTCTTAAGAAAATGGTGTGTTTGTGTGCATGCATGTTTTTTCTTCATTTAATTAACAAAAACAAGTACAAGAACATGACAATTTAACTTGGGTTAAGACTATGCCAGTTTAGAAATTTAATTAAAAAAAATACTATATATTACTGATTAAAATAGTTATAATTATTTCGTTTTTCCTCTGTGCATTTGTGTTATGGTTAAGACATAAACCACAGATGTTCTGCATTAGTTAACTTGGCAGAGTGAAAACTTGTATAGATTATGTTACAGTTCACTGCTACATAGGGAACAAAATGCTGATGTGGTTGACCCATTATATTATGTTGCAGTAGAACATCTGGCTTTCTCCCTCACCACTGGTGTCTTTGTGCCTCCTCGGTCCCCTAAAGATGCAAATTCACTTGAAATGTGAAGACACCGTCTAACCTTGTGTGTCTGTGTGACTTCTGACAGGTGCTGTCCTACCTGTCTGCTCTGGGAACTTTAGCTCGGAGCCCCAGCGGCGCTCGCCTCGGGACTGGACGCACCTCCCACAGCTGCACCAGCCAGGAGACTGACTGCAGGTCAGTCACACGCAGCTGTCTGTCGATACCTCTGTCAGTCTCCCTGGTGCCTTTTCACAAGAGCCCTTAGTAGAAACATGTGAGGACATACAGGCAGATCTGAAGAAGAACAGAACAAGTTATATTAGATATTTTAGTCCCTTCAGTAGCTTTTTCATTTCAGTTTCTTGCATTTAAACTTCCAAACCTCAAGTAAATTTATATAGATGTTCTGATACCATTTCTCCCTTCCTGATGCTGACTCTGATACCTGGACTCTGCAACCGAGCGATACCAAGTACATCACAGCTGTACCTGTGCATTTTAACAAAATATCCAGGCTCAGGTTAAACACTTTGAAAAACAAATGCATAAAGAGAATGAATGCCATAGAACTTCTTTTATTATGTAGTTTAACGGTAACTGAAAAAGTAAATTAAATAAATAAATAAATCCGGGAATAAACAACAATCTTTTTGTACATGCTTATATTACATATATTTGCATATTCACCCATGTCCATCCTGGCATTTAGATTAGATATACTTTATTCATCCCACAACGGGGAAATTTACAAAATCAGCAATATCTGAGGCATTTCTGATGCTGGTATCACAATATCTTTTTAGGTTGTGTTTCAAGACCAGCGTAGAACTTTCCTTGTCTGAAATCTCTGTCATGTTCTAACTCGTGTAACTTTTTTCACTTGCCACTTTTCTGCCATTCTGTCGCATGTGTTGTATCATTCTATCCAACTTTTTTGGTTTGAGTGTCTAAAATAGCAGAACTTTTCAACAAGCAGTGAACACCGACACTAGATTTAAGGCAAGACATGTAGAAGTGAGCGGAAATGTACACATTTGATGAGGAACGTGAGTGAAAAGGAACAAAGGAACACCTGGAGAGAGGAGGAGTGTGTGTGCGGGAAGGGGCGGTGGGCAGAGATGCATGAATGGGGGAACCAAGGGAAAGCTGAAGAGAGGCAATTGGAGGTCACACAGAGTGTGAGGAGTTGGCATGTGATGGGTCATGCCCAGGTCTGATCCTATCAGTGTGTGCTAGCTGACAGAAGGGGTGCAAAGGGAGGTTAGACCCCTCCTCACACACACACACTGCTGAGTCTGATTTGGACAGGAAGCCGACAGATATCCAGAGTAGGATATCCCATCAGGCCTTTGTCTACAACCACAAGCGCTCAGCCTTCACCCCCGTTTTTCGCCTCTCTTGATCTTCCCTCTTGCATACTAAATCCCTCTCTGAATGCAATCTCACACACACACACACACACACCCTATGTCAGACATCTGCTCCTCCACCAGCAGGTAGTTGGCCTGGAGAAGGGCAGGAGTCACCGGGGAGCAAGTTCATGTGAAGGCTACTGGCTCACACACTGACCAGATCCCCTTTTCCTCTTCCCTCAACCACTGCTATCCTTCGACTTTTTGCTTTACCCCACAGTTTCAGGGATTTAGTGTATTTTGACGTAGAGGCAAGATTAAGAAGTGAATCAAAGAAGGAATGCAATCTGTGTGGGTGAGATAAAGAAACGCCAAAGGGCATGTAGAATCATTTGACCCCAAAAGAAAGAACGAAATCAGAATGACAAAGCCTGTGATAGATTGAGAACATAAACAAAAAGTAAAATCTTCTCTCCTCAGTTTTCATGCTTGAATCTATGATACATTACAATTTCAGTGATGTTGACTTTTTTAATCAATTACCACATCTCACGTTGAAGCATTTGCGAGCCTGACACACTCCTCAAACCACGTTTTCAACACAACTCCACATGTTGGAGCCGCTATGAAAAGAAAGAGATTAAAATATAACATAAGTAACACTAATAGGATTGTGGTTTCAATTGAGACGTATCAATGTTTTGGTTTTGTTTTAGCCGTCTTTTCAAACTGTCAATAGAGACGGTAGATAAGACAAAACACTGGCAAGATGTCGGGTATTGGATTTCTAAGACAGAGGGTCATAAAGGTTGAGAGGAGCCACATGACCCCCTTTATCTTTCATTTCTGGTTGTTAGATCGCATTAGGCTGTTTCTGCCGTGACTCGATCGCTGCTGTAGCTTGAGAGATGGAGCAGAGAGCACTTCTTCTGCACCGCCACACAGCCTGGCATTAGGGCACACGTCCAAGCCACACCGAGCTGAAAGGATGGCTGATTGACCGACTGTTTAGATGGCCGTTTGACTTGCTGGCTGGCTGCGCGGCAGTGAGTGCTTTTTGCAGAAGGAGAGCTGTAATTAAACAGAGGTTCTCCTCCTGTTGGCTTCATCAGGCTCTGTGAATTGCTGATACCCTTTCAAACCATTAAACTGTGTCATTACTTTGGCTCCATCGCCTCTGACCAAACCTGTGTATAGTCAGTGTCAGCTGGATTCAAGAAACGCCTGTAAATAGATCAGCCTTGCAAATGTTTAACTAAGGAGACAAAAAAAAAGGGCAGATCTTTTTGCTATGGCCTTATTTTGTGGCATGTATATATTCTTCTTCTTGGGGTAAAAGACACTTCCTCGTCACTCATGTAGATAATATAGTTTACTAAGACTCGGCCTCCAAGGGCAGAAGCTGCCCCAGGCTCAGGACTGATCGCTGGACCACTGACAGCATGCTGGTCTCCTGAAGCCAAGTACCATCTTCCACTGCTGCCAGCCTATATGGACGGGGGACACTCCGGTGGAATGATTTAAAATGAGAAGTGGCGCACCCTCTTCCTAGACACTCTTATGGACTCTCTCTCTGTCTCTCTTTCTCTCTCTCACACACACACACACATTCATACACACAGAGCTTGTCTCATCTCTTCTCAGCCTTGTCGCCGCTAATAACAAGCAATGCGTGACAGGACGTGTGTTTCCTCCTCACTGCTGGGAGCTCCTTCCTGGCTTCTGAACAAGCCAATTACCAGGGAACAAGCCTCTTCCCTGTAATACGGATGGCACTGCGCTTCAATGCGGCGCACGCGCACACGCACACGGACGTATACACACAAGACACCTGTCAGGCTTCATGCAGGCAGATCTCCCGTACCCACTCACAGGACTAGTGACAGCCCACAGCTATTAGCACGCCTGTACTTTGAAGAGGCTTCACTTTCTTTTACTAGTTATTCCTCCTAATGTGCTTGCTCACATTGAATTCTCCATCTCTGTGTTTGAGGCGTTAAGTGGGAGGAAAAGTGCTTTGGAGACGGTTATGGAGGATTTTGTGTGTGTGCGTGTCTGTGTGGCCATCACAGTAGGGGCTTGACGGATATTGTCAGATTTCATATAAGATGATGTGGCGCTACAAGGGATTCATTTGCTAATGGCACATCTTGCAGTTCAGTGATGCCCGAGTCGGTACCACTGGGTCTCCTCGCTGTCATGCGGCAATGGTCAGTCACGAAAATATTGGACTTGTTCGTGTGAATCATAGGAAATCTCAAATTGAATTAGGTTTAGCACATGCATGTGTCACGTGGTGTCTTCTTCATAACCCTCCTGACCATTTCTTTTGTTTCTCTACAGAACCCAGAGCTCTTTGGTGAATGAGACCAGTCTGGAGAAAGAGAACATCCCCCGAGGGTTGAGCAGAGTCAATGCAGCAGGTTCGCCACACACACACACACACACACACACACACACACACACACACACAGTTTGACAATATAGCTTCACATTTGCAAGGAGCAGACTTGTAACGGACTGATGCACTGCACTAGGTCATCAGTAAAGAGGACATGATAGCTCAGTCATCACTTTCAGTTTAATGAAGAGCACATAACGTATGGAGAGAGTGATTGATTAGCATCAGATCACGCTTCTCTCTCATCAGCTGTAAGAGCAACTTTTCTGCATAAGTAGGCCTGTCGTGTACGACTCAGGGGCAAAGTGCGGATTGCCACCTTTTGCATCGTGCCTCCTCCTCCTCCTCCGTTTGGTTCTACCCACATTTAAATTCAACATCGCACTCTTTGTTTTGTTTAGCTTCTTTTTACTCCTTATTTCTGCTATTTACCTTTTTAAATAAGTAACAGATAAGTAAACCAATGGCCCGGTAGGAAGAAATAATAGGTTTTCCTCACACAAAAAACAGTGACACGTATTAGTACACACACGCCTCAGATCTCCATTTTAGGGATATTAAATGCAGCAATTAGGGTATCAGTGCAGATGTACGACGACTGCAGCAGTGGAACTTCCTGCAATTAGAGGTATGGCACTCTGTGTGAACTCTCGAAGGTGTCAGAGCTCATATCTCCCCCCTCCACCTGATCAGAAAGGCCCTGTGCTGGTTGGTGTGAAGGAGGGGTGGAGGGTAAAGGAGAGGGAGGGAGAGCTGAGGCAGGAGACTCAAGGCTGTTGGCATGTGTTGTTTTTCCACTACGTGATCTCTATACCGATGCGGTCGGCATTAATTTTTGATGAACCATCGGCACAGCATCCTCTCCTCTCGCCCTCTCATCCCCTTCTCTCTCCCTCCCTCTCTCCCTTCCTCTCTTTCTCGAGCAGGCTTTTTCTCCCCCACATATGTAAGCTCACTTTCTTATTTGCTGCACTTCTTTGCTTTGGAGCATCCGTCTCGCCTCCTGCAACCTCGGTATCTCTGTCACAGTAGCTGAGAAGGGTTGAGGGATTTGGGATCAACTTCTCTTTTTCAGTCCCATATTTGCTTCTGGAAGCTCAGCAGAGACTTCAATTTCAAATCAGCCTGACTACACTGTGTGAAGATTGTCAAACAAGAACCGCTGTGTGTTTTTCACGACTTAAAATATGTTTGCCTTGAGCTCCGTGTCATTCCTGAGACCAACCTGTAAACCTGTTGTCATTCATGCAGCAGAATTCATCTAAGATTAGACTGATTGTTCTTGGGAACTTCAGCTACACAAAGCAACTTTCTCCTGCAGACAGAACTAATAACTATTAGACAGGTTGCTGCTTTAATGGGTCATTGTGGAGGATTTTGTGGAATCTACTGATAATGTTGCATTTTGCAACCAACGGAATACCCTTTGCTTCTCCGCTTTCACCACAGAAGAAGCTACAGTGGCTTTCAGGAAACAAAAAAGAGAAAAAGTGTCTCTCTAGAGCCAGAAACATAGAGTTCCAACATGGCAAACTCGAACCCACTCTGGATGTAGATATAAAGGGCTTATGCTTAGGTAGTGGAAAAACTATTTTTTTTACTCCAATGAAAATATAATGAATAATATTGTTTTCTGCCCTTAGAGCCTCTTGAATCCTTGAAGGCTAGGCTTGGTAAGCCTGGTAAAGAGCAAGAGAAGGCTACACTTGCAACCAATACATCCCACCCCCTCCCATTGGCCCTCTCGTCAAAGCTATAGCCCCAAAATACATGAACGTGCACTGTCGTTACTCGCTTGCAAACGTCCTGCGACCATCTCTGCTTCAGCGGCTTGTGAAGACTCTACTCAAGTGCAGTGAGAGCGCAGGCAGGTGAAAGGGACAGGGAGATAGGCCAACCAATTGGTCGTTTTTATTACAGTCCAGCAAGAGCCACAGAACCATCTTATTTTCGTACTCTTTATTTATCCATGGCTATCTGGACGTGAAGAGGATTTCCACAAATGACCAACCCTACCTTTAATTGATGAGAGAAGTTATCTATATTTTACACAGTCAGAATTACAGCCATAACACAAAGACTATTAAAACCTAATATTTAATATGTATTAAAAAGAATCTCACCACAAGGTCCATTACTAGCTAAGGTATCACTTGTCTTCCTCAACAGAAGAAGCCCGGTTGCTACAGAATTTTAAGACTTTCTGATCTATGTTGGCTTCAAAGTTGAGAGTGAAAGGTTTATTTATTCGTCCTTGAAAACAGTTGTTGACAGAACAGTCTCACCTCAAGACAAATATTTTATTACTGCTCTGCTGTACAGAATCATGATTGATGATCTTCCTCACTTATTTAAAAGCTTTGCTTTAAAAAGCTTTGCACGTAATAGGCTATGAGGACGCATATCCTTTTTTAAAATCAAAATCAATATCATGGAGTTTGGTGACTTTATTTTATTTTTAGTGCTAGCCCCACACAATTTCAGTGGATGTCTAATCAGCTCATTCATTCTGGAAGTGAAAAGCATCTCTACTCCTGTTGTGGTCACCAGCACGATGTGCAGCTGGCCTGTGTTGGAGTTGGTCCAGTGAAAATACTGCCTCAGTCCTGTACATTTAATTTAACTCTAGTTTATGATCAGTTTTTCTAACCAGTGAATTAAAGATTTCTTCTCCTGAATATTGATTCTTAACAATTACTATTGTGCTATGTGCCATCGATAAGAAATACATGATCAGATTAAAAAAATCAAATATATTGACATTTGCTTATTAAGTCGACATCTTTTACCAAAAAAGTGTACAAATGGGTACAATCATAGTAGATCAAGGTTTTATGTTTAGAATTTACTTACATACTGTATGTTCAAGAGACAGATGTTTTTGTGTCTCATCTTCCTGCAGGTAGAGACACGAGCATCGAGGGCCTTTGTTGCTGCCGCATGTTCTTTCTTTTTTTTTTTTTGAGCAATTAAATTTAAATATCCTGCATTAAAATCTTCACCAGTGGAATTTCTAAATGGCGGTCACTTATGTTAAAGGCCAGTTAATTCTTCCAAAGAGCAGTGAAAGCTGCAGTAATCTTGAATTGGGGGAATTAACGTGCTGCCATTTCATTCGGAGCCATGAACAGCAGTAGTCTTCCAAGTTTTAAATATATCCAATAACTGCCGCAGAATACCTTCCTAACACATTCCAGACAAATAGCATTGTTAGAGCCTTTCTGGTCCAGGGATCGACAGGCCAAGCTACACTTTGCAGAAATTTAGCAAGCAGACTAAGGGATATAAAGAGCAACACATACATTTAACTTTTCTATTAAAGTGTGAAAAGGGGGATTTATAGAAAAGGACAGGCGGATTTATCCTTTCCGTGCTTGTAAATGCTGAGCATGCAATTACCCCTATAATAGAGGCGTTGTGTCCAAATTGGAGCCATTAAAGTGATTTAACAGTGCGTGGATTGGTGCTGGCATTTGTGAGGATGTGTACACATGGGGTGCAGTGGAATGGGTGTTTAATCACAGCATTTTAGAGCCCAGTAATAGCAGAGCAGCGCATGTAGAACACTGTCGTGCCACACGGTGCAACTTACTCATTAGGGACTGCAGTTCTGTCTGCACTCCACCCTCTGTTTGGCTGTTTATGGTTTTTAGATTGGACATGTTGGTTTGTTTCATTGATTGGCCTCATTATTGTTACTGGTGCTGATGCTGCACAACCACCAGTGTCTGTTTTCTGATGTTACACTGTTATATCTGAGTTCATCTTGATTTTTTCACTGCAACACATTTTCAGAACTATCACTAAACAATTAGGACAGAATATGTTTCACTCACTATACTGTTTACTATAGTGAGTGAACGAGTATCTTTTATGGAGTTGACACATAGACCACCAAACAAAGTTCTCAAAGTAAGTTGCAATCAAATACATGCATCATCAGCCTGTTTATGTTCTCACAGCATTTGATCATTTGGCAATGATTCCTTTGATTTACCCTATAAATGCCATGAACTTTATTATAATTGACTATAAATGAAAATAATGCAAATACAATCAAATATATATAACTTAGATTTCTTAGATGGAATGTCATTGTATATTTTGTCATTTCTATTTTCTCAGTTGACATTGACTTTTGAACTGTTTTAGACTATTTCCCTTTTTAGATATCCAACAGCCTTTTAGATGACAACTAAAATACTCAGCTCTGTTTTATAGGTTGGTGTAGAGCAGTGTTTTAGGTCAGGACTATGCCAACCTAGTGTTCGTAGAGGTTTTATTCTGTAGAGGTTACAGCTGCAATGAAAATATTAGAAATGTGCTGAGAAATATGATAATATATTAAATGCATTTAAATGATGTTTGTTCTGAATTGGAAATAACCAGCACTGAAAATGTGCTCTTTAAAATGTCCAACATCTGTTTGTTAGGTTTTGCATTGAATTTCTAGGGAGAAAATAAATTATCCTCTATTTCGATACACAGTCCTTCTACTTTCACGTTTTTTTATTCTTCTCCTTCAACTGTTCAACCTCTTTACTACCGGCGGATGGCATTTAATACATCTTCTGCATCCTCAAAGACACCTCCAGGAAGAAAGGAATTCTTCAGAATGAATAGGATCCAGCTTTTTTCAATATTTCCCCCTATCTGCTTTGAAATGCAGGAAACCCTTTCACTCTCTCCTCCACTGCTTCTTCCTTCTTGCTCTCCCCTTCCTCTCCTCTGCCTCCCCCACCTTTTTTTTTTTGCCCCAGTCTGTGCTCTGTTGCGCTGGAGTGGAGCCCCTGTACAGGCGTGGCATCCTGGGGAGAGCTAGTAAAGCATTTATTACAGGCTTTGCAGTCCTGTATTATACTGGCAAGCACAGAGCCACTCATGCTTGGCCTTTAACTTCTCTCTGAAGTTCAGCCATACATGAAAAGAGGGGGCTCTGGTCCACTAATATATTCCTGATTTAATATCGTATCAGAGAAAAAAGCAAGGTAAAGGTAAAGATGAGGAAAAAAGGAAGAGGGGTTGAAAAGTGTGTTTACAAATGTAAATGAAATCCTAGAGATTATTTTTCCCTTTGCGTGTCCACTGCTAGTTTGCTGATTAAATATCATGTGGGGACACTGGCAATGCCCAGCAGAGCTTTTGAACCCAGGATCTGTGAAGAATCCTTTTCGAGGCTTTGTGCGTGGGCTGTCTACCATAACTTCCTCTCAAGTAACAATATAGGGACGAGCGGACAGGAAGCGAGACCGCTTTCTCACCGCCACACTCATTCACTCGCCGACTGCCCCGATATTAACTTTGTTGGGCTCAGGGTGTAAGTGGAAAATCTCTGTGTCTGTAAAAAGAAGTAAAGAGCGAAACGAATTAGCCCCAACTCTCCATCTATAATTTTTTCCCTCCCATTTTTTTTTCCCTTTGAAAGATCTCCCCCCTTTTCTCATCAGTCCTCTTAAATCGCATCCTCATTGGCGGCTTGTACTTTTTTAGGTCAGGCTTTTTTCGATGGTGTTTGGGGAAATTTCTTCAGAATTTTATTGGCGTGCTCGCCATATGGAGGGGGACAATGGGCAGGACATCGGGCACACCCTAATTTCGGATCTCTCTTCTCTCTTCCGCCTCTCCTCTCTTCTGGGTGTGTTTGTCCGTTGTTTGTGTCCTGGTCGAAGGAGAGACCCTCCTCCACCGAGCTTGCAAGAGGAACCAAGTGGAGACCGTGCTTCAAATCCTGGCGCTTCCTGGCACGGACGTCAACGTTAAAGGTAAGACTTTTTTTCGTTTTCTCTGAAAACTGTCTCGCTGTCATCTCACTTCACTCCCACTGTTTGCTCTAGGGTTTCGAAGAGCGATTAACATTGGAGAAAAAAAAAGGGGGGAGAGAATAAATAGGAGTGCGTGTGCGTCATCATTGAGGTTAACCTTTCGCTAAAATGTAAAGGGTGTGTCCAGGAAGAGCAGGATGGGTTTAGAGGCTCTGATTTATAGATTTACGCTGTCTTTGCTCAGTGAACTGAATGCCTTTTGATATTTCAAAGTGATTTTCTTTTGTCCTTCTAGGTCAAATATAATGACTTTTCCTCGTTTTATGGAAATGTTATGCTGTTTTAAAGGTTTCCCCAATTTTGTAATCAACCTTAAGTAGCAGCCAAAATTAACTTACATCTTAGCAGGGGACGCAAGAGGTGATGGCCAAAATCGAATCAATTACCTCTATCACCCCGCAGTTGTTAAAATGAGGCCCTTGTTAAACGAGGCAGAACATATTTGGTTGGAGTTATTTCACGTCACATATAACAGATCTACATAAGGACGTCCTGTTTTGTATTCCTCAGGAGTCTATCCATGATTACTTAAATGTTGCAGTGAAAGATGTAAAACGTGAAAAGATGGACTGAACTCTATAAACGTTGCATTGAAATTCAGATTTTATCAATATACGTTAACAGTCTTTAGCACAGGCACAGTAATGTCCTCAAAAAGATGGAATAGTACTTGATTTTTTGATTTTAATTGCTTAAAATTGTAATGACTCATATGCAAAGTATAGGATTGTGTATATGGCCTTTGCCGCTTTAACTGTTCACATTAATCACTTTGTGAGGTCTCTCTTCAATTTAATCTAAAGTTTTCAACAAAAGTTTCACAATCTAGCCCCTTGCTAGCTTACTTGTTAACCGGGTTCGCTTTCATAGCTAACCATCAACTTAGCTGCAAAAGAAAATAGAAGAATTTCTCTGGATCAAATACCTTTCCTATTGAGTAATCTGTGTGTGTGTGTGTGTGTGTGTGTGTGTGTGTGTGTGTGTGTGTGTGTGTGTGTGTGTGTGTGTGTGTGTGTGTGTGTGTGTGTGTGTGTAGACCATGCAGGATGGACGCCGTTGCATGAAGCGTGTAATCATGGCAGCGCTGCATGTGTGGAAGCTTTGCTGCGTCACCGCCCCGCACCAGTGTTTGATAACCAGGTGGCTGGAATAAGTCCACTTCATGATGCTTTGCTCAATGGACACATGGACATCGCCAAGATGCTACTGGAGCACGCAGGTGGGTAAACTGCACCGACACACTCAGAGACTCACTGATTGCAAGTTTACGAAATCATACAAATCACTTAACTCACATCAGCACTTTAGTGAGTGTCAAACTCAGAAATCCTTGATACTCATAAGCTGACTGCACATATTACATTCATAAACTAGAACGACACTCAGCCCCTACCAAGGCCCAACAGTCTCCTTAAATTCAATCAAGCTGCATCAAATAGCGCACACTCATAGACATCAGTTCCCTTAAATGACCTGATCAAGATCCACAAGTTACTCCCTTAGAAAATTGGTGAAAACAACTGATCAATAAGATGGGAGTAACAATGTTAAAGAAAGGGAAAAAAGATTCCTGGATCCGTCCCCTGATCCATATCTGCACTAAACATTAATGGGTTCATCCACATGATTCCGAAAAGTTTCATGGAAATCTGTTTATTAGTTTTTGCGTAATCTTACTTGCAAACAAACGAGCGGGTGAAAATAAAATCTCTTTGCCGGAGGTAACTAACCTGGGATTATGAGAGTGATTTTGCTAATTCATCCATCCATTTTTGTAACAGCTGAAACAGTGACACTGATATTGGTCTATGCCTCATTCTGTCAGTACCATTACTCAGGCAGGTTCAATTAAAAATTGCTACTCTAACTGTATGTCACATGTTTATATTTCCTAATTGGATGGGATACACACAACTGTTTTTATATGTCCTCGTGTAATCCATCTTCCTTGAAACGATTCATTAAACCAAATGGTCTCCATCACATTGATGGAATCATATAATGTTAAAATAAAACACCTTTAACTTGTCTGGCCAGTTGGCTGCCAAGAGAGCTAATCTGTAGAATTAGCCATTTGGCTAATGATTTACTGCGGCGGTGGGCTGTGTGTCACTGCCGCTGTAGCCAAGACACGCTTTCAATTTAATGCTGCCGACAAATGTAGCGGAGCTTACTGACAGATTGAATGCTGTTTTTCGACCTTATTAGCGAGGCTGGTTTTATCTTAACTACCCCCCTGGTAGAGCGAGGGACCTGTTGATGGTTGGGCTTTTTAAAGGGACACTCCACCACGTTTGTCACATAGGTTCAGCCTGTAAAAGCAGTTGTATTCTCTTTTGTACTGTCAATTGACAATTAATGCTTGTATGAGAAATATAGGGTCTTAATGTACAATATGTAAATAGGATTTCTCAATCAAACCAACAAACGACCTAGTTTGATGACGTTGTGAAGCAGCGGGGGTTCATGGAATTTGTCTTCACCAACACTTCTTGTCCCATAATCTCATTAGATCTCTCGGTTCCCCTGTATGTTTGCACTATACTGGGAGAGTGTCGACAACAGAACATGCTGCATACGGCAATGAATTATCGAAATCAATCACGAGTGACAAATACAAACAGTGGAAGGAAAACACAGCTGACAAGTTAAGCATTTTTCTCCTTTGTCACACATCTTACTTTTGCCTCAGAAGTTATAGCAGAGACAGGCAGAACCATGGGTAAAGTGGATATGACGTAATTAAAATCTTTGACACTAAAAGTTTGGATTCCTCTTCCCTCTTGTCCATTGGTGTTAACACTGTGTATAATTTTTATATTTTATCTGAGGCTATTTTTATTGCTCAAATAGTTTGAATCATTTGATAATAATGTTTAGATGAGGTGATACATCTGTTCTTACCTACAGTCCATAAAGATTATGGGCTGCACACATACTGTGCAGTGTGCCCCAAGACAAACAGAATTGTTACTGGGCCCCAGAGGCCATAGCAATTTTTTTAAATTCTCGATCATCTCTACAATCTTTACCTCTGCCCCCACTGCTTGTCCTCTTAATCCTCATGCAGTCCTGTACTGCGGTGTGTGTCCAAACAGATTACAGCATCACCTCATAAGACGTCTGTTAATGTCTCTTTGACAAGAGTCAGGAGTCGCCGCCTGCGTTATTCACATGCAGTTTTTCTGGAAACGTGTCACAACAACTAGTTCTGTGTCTGCGTGCCACATGCAGTCTGAGCTCAGGAGGGTTGAAGTGAGCGTGACGGGTGTCGGTGCTCAGGAGACGTAGTTAGGTGTATGGAAGCAGGTGGCAGTGGAAATGTGTGTGTGTGTGCGCGCGTTTTTGGGGAGGGGGTGTCGTTTGCCAGCATCAAATAAATCTCCCATGTAACATACCTCTGCCTCTGCTCACTTCTCAGTTTGCCTAATTATAGTTAATTTGATTCGACTTTCCCATTAACACATGTACATATTCTGTCCTCAAAAAATAAATTAGACTGGGATTGTTTGGTCCCGGAGAGGAAACAAGAGAGCGCTGCCTTCTTTTTCTCCCTCCCTCCCTCCCCCTCTCCCTCAGTAACAGGAGGGAGAGCAAATTAAAAGAGGTCAGAGGAAGAAGCAGCTATCTGTATCAGTAAAATTAGAAGAGCGAGTGTGTTTGTGTGTGTGTGTGTGTGTGTGTGTGTGTGTGTGTGTGTGTGTGTGTGTGTGTGTGTGTGTGTGTGTGTGTGTGTGTGTGTGTGTGTGTGTGTGTGTGTGTGTGTGTGCAGTAGACGTCTGGCCTGGTGTCTAGTCTGCTGGTCTCTTTGCAGGGACGGAGCAGAACAATAAGTATAAGAACACTCTGGATTTGAACCACCTGCAGGCGTGTACATCATACTTCTCTTTCCCGCTCGCTCTGGTCCTGACTGTTTGCTATTTCCTCACACCTTGATGGTGGGTTGTCCAAAGGCTACAGCAGGGAGTTGTTGAGGAGGTGGTCCTCTTGACTCCAGGCTACACTGTCTCTCATGGTCTCTTTTACCATGATCTTCATCTGGTTGCCATGGACACCATCAATAGGCGTAGGATTTTTTTTTCTTTCTTTCTTTTTCCGAGTTCAGGTTGTTAAATGTGGAAAGTTTTTGCTTTGGGGGGCAACATCATACATAGTTACAGCAACTCTCTTTATGTTGGTGCTCATTCCAGTTTTTCTCTCTAAACTCAGACAGGACTTTTGTGCTTGTGGCAGCGTTTCTATCACCCATACATCAGATACTTAAAAAAAATTTGGCCGGGGAGATTCACTGCACCGTCCCTTGATAGGAAAACAGGCTAGTGGGCCAGATGTGTTTCCATTCCTCTCCCTTTATTTATTATTATATTCCCACATTTTATTACTCTGTGAGCGCCTGCTACATCTCCTGAAACTAAGTTTTTTCATTTAGGCATTCTCCCCCGTTGTCCTTGTTGTTTCCAACAGACAGGCTGAACCTCGCTGCCAAGGCCAGAGAGGGCAACACTGACACTGGCACGCCAACAAAGCCTTTATTTGGGAGTGATCTCACCCCTTTGTAAAGCCTGTCTGCATGGAGCCTTGTGCTCTGTGTGTGTATGTGTGTGTGCATTTTTAGGGGTGAATTGTGGGGGGGTTGGGTGGATGGATCCCACCTCCTACCCCCTCTACCTCAGTCCCTCCAGGCTTATAGAGCTGGCAAGGAAAGGATGCCATGGCTGAGGGCAAGGCTGACTCTGCTCTCCTCCCCTCCTCCTCCTCCAATTGCCCAAGGCCACCCCACATGACCCTGTATGTAAGTGTGCGTGTGCGTGTGTGTGTGTGTGTGAGAGTGATTGGCTTGTTTTTACACAGTATGGAAGTGTCCTTGGCTATATATATTTTTGGTGTATGCGCATGCATGCACAAATATTCCCCTGAATCTCAAACGCTGTAATGAGTGTGTGCTGGCTCGCAATTAAGTATCTGATGCTCCCTTTGCCCCTTCCTCAGCTGGTTGGAGTGTTTACATTTTGCAGGGTGTCCAGGGCAGCCGGTACCGCCTGATTGGAATGGAAAATGACCCAGGGCCTTTAGCTGTGCAGTTCAGACCTGACATGCACACACACGCACATGCACGCACACACACACACACACACACACACACACACACACACACACACACACACATACACACATACACACACATAAAGGAGGCGTGTCATTGAGCAAAGGGGGTGGAGAAGTAAAGAAAAGAGCCTTTAAGCTGTCACCACTCTGCCCTGTGACTGTAATCGCTGATGGCGTCCTCTCAATGCAGCCCACCATGTTAGTAAGCACATCTAGTCCACCTCGACTTGTAAACACACACACACACACTCACACACACTCATTTGGATGCTGGAAGAGGAAAGAATATAGTTTAGATATGTTTAAAGTCTTGTCCACACTACCTGAGTATTTTTTCCTCAGTTTTTAAAAATATCTCCATCCGGACAAGAACACAAAAACAACAATAAATGCTCAAACAAGCATGTTGGGCCAGTAGGTGGAGATAAAATCTACATCAATGATCCGTCAAGAAGCAGAGAAGAATACTGTGGTCAAAGTAATCTTGGGCAGACGCCTGACAATGCCAGTAAAATGCTGTGCTAACCAAACGTAGAGAAACTGGTCATTAAGTCGCCATTGTTGTTTCTGGCACATGCTCATTAAGCAAACAAACAGTGGGTATTTCCAAATACTCTTAAAATGCTGTTTGCTTGTGAACAAGAGTGAGTTTTTTTTTGGTTTGAATCGATTTCAAGAAGGCAAGAGACACATACATGTAGCAACCTCTACATGACTGCCTCTGGAATTTCTGTTTGGGTTTTGTGCATCTCTTGTATGCACACAAAAGAAACTCAGACAGACACACTCATGCTTACTGCACAGCATTGGCTGGTCCCTGCAGATCTTAATGTGAACGAGTGTTTGTGGAGCAGAAAGATGTCATTTGCTCAGTGGCACAGGAAACGCACGATCCCCTCGGACCACTGTAGTCAGTCATGGTTTGTCTCTGTCTGTTTGTCTATCTCTGTCACAGATACACACATACACACACACAAACATACACGCACAGGTTGAGCTTTAGACACACTTGGGCCTCTTCACTGTCAACACGGTAAAGAAAGTTCATTCTGCTCCGCACTTATTTCCCTGTGGGTCTTGAACTGGAAACTGCGAGGAGGAGCTGAGCACTCGTACTATTAGAGGCGAGGCTGTGTTTGCAGCTCTCGGCTTCATTCGGGTGTGTTGATGTTTCAACTGCAGGTTTCTCCAGGCTGTATTTCAAGGACTTCCCTCGCTGGGAATTTTTCAACTAGATACTTTTTTTTCTCTCTCTGCTCGCTCTTCCTGTCTGTCTTTTTTTTTCTCGCTATCCACCCCCCAACCCTTTCTTTCTGCGTTCTTCGGGTGGCTACAGTTGCTCCACACATAGAGAAGAGTAAACAGATAAACCCCGGCTTGTTTGTGTCTTTGTTTTATGCATGTTAGCACCAGAGGATATCAAAGAAATAGGGATTTTGCCTTTTGTTTCCCTTTTTAAACAGCGACAGTATTTATTGAGAAGAAGGGAACCGAGAGTTTGCTTGAGTGAAAAAGTAAAGGGCAGAGGTCAAGGAACATTTAACTATTTATATTTATTTTATTGTCCTCTTTCACCTACAATGTTCAGCCTGAGTTTAATCTCATATATTTATTTCTATGGACGACATGATTATTGAGAGTAGTGAATTTGTAACTGTTGAAAACATGCTCGAACAAAGCCCAGTTTCAAGGTTCGGTTCATTTCTTTTATCAGCTCCGGCGCTGATTGAAAAGAAAAACGTCACAGTTAAAGGCCAGAGAGGATTTTGTTTTGTTGGCCATGAAGATCATTCTCCCAGAACTTAAATCGTCATATACTCCACAAGTGCAGAATGATAGTACTCAACCCCCCCCAACTGCAGGGAGGAATTAAATAGTACATTAAAAAAAAAAGTCTATAGAAAATACAGGAGAGGAATAAGAAGCACTTATTCGAAATTCATTAACAAGCAGTCAACAATAGGTGCTGGAATCAGCAGTGTTTGATGTTTGAACTCTGGTGGAGTGACATTGTGCGGAAAAAGGAGAAATTCAACAGTGCTTCGAGTGTGTCTGCTCGAAGAATACTTTCAATGACGAGCAGAACCCTGCAGCGTATGTAGAGTGTTGTACTTTTAATTGTTGCAGGCGTAAAGGCCACCTCTAGCTCACCTCTAAATTAAGAATTCTAAAGAAAACAAAAGAGTTCGGAGCAGCACAGTGACAGGGAATACTGAGCGCACCGGTATTCATTCTCTCAACGGCAAGAACGTGAAGTGAGTCTGAATCCATCAAGTCTAACTTTGACTATATAATGTCAAATTTAAAAGCATCGGATTATACAGGGAACTGTTTTACAGGTTACAAAGTCCTCACTCTTACCAAAATGTGTGTTAAGCAGCTTGTTTAAAGTATTAATGTGATTAATTTGGAGATGTAATCAAATTAACCTCAATTTTAATTTTACGTTATTATATATCACATTTTAAAAAGGGCTGTCTGTTGTTTGTGGTTTGATGGAGAGAGATAGAGAAAGTAGCAGATCAGACCAAGGGTGAAGATTTTTCAATCTTTCCATCCAGTTTGTCCCTGGAACTTTATTCGTATATAACACGTTTTACAAAGGGCTTTACGGAATAAAATCAAAGCACGCAGTTAAGATAAGGTTTAGAGGAGCAATTTAGAAGATGACACAAGCTAAACAACACATACACTAAACATGCATAGCATTATTATTATTATTGTTATGAGCATGTGAGCAGAGCCACATCCAGCTGCTGTAGACAATTAGCTCTCTCACTAAACCCACACCTCTGTCATCTTTGTTCTCTGTCGTCTGCGCAACACATATTTGTTTCTTATCTTTGCTCCATGTAAATATCAACACGCACTTCTTTCTGCCCTCTAAAACGCAATAAATTCAATTCTTGTTACATCATATACCCCTCCAGTCAACTACAGTCATGTATTTTTTTACTTTTTCTAAGCTTAACTTCCAAATAGTAAAAGTTAAAATTAACTATATAAGGTTATGTGAATGTAAATGGCATCCTAGAAAATTGATCGACAAAAACACACGCATCCAAACTTGATAAACAAATGAGAAATGCACAACAGTTACCGCCCAGGGAGGGAAAATAAAAAAGTTCATGGGAGAATCAAGGGGGGTGTGGACGTTCTCGTCTTCTGAGCGTGGGGATTCAGTACCTGACACATTATTAGAACTAACAGCTGATGATTAGCCTTTTCTGATTCAAGAGACCACTGAATCACTCACTGCTCATCAGAGTATATCTGATGTCCCTTTATAGAGTGGCAGGGGATCCCACAAAGCTATCAGTTGGTGTCCATGTCTTTACATCCCACCGTACCCTCCCCTCCTAAAGGCTGTGATCCAGGTGTAATCTGTGCCTCACAGCCTGTGCAGATGAAGCTCACCTGCCACTGAGAAGACACTTCTCCATTTCATTGGCTGTAATGACATCAGTTTCATTTAAGGTGGATTCAAAAGGGATCGGCAGCACTGATGCAACCCTCCACCTGCTCCTCACCCATGTTTATTTTATACACTGAATATCAAGGTGGAAATATATCACTGAGTGTTCAGACCCTGTTGCTAAAACAGAGAGATTTTTTTTAGCACATTCACACGTCTGGCTGGTCTTTTCTGTCTGTCTCTCTCTCTCTCTCTCTCTCTCTCCTGCATCTGATGCCTCTCCGCTGGCTGCTTTGGTGCTGCACTCGGTTGGCCTTGTTGTTTTTGCTGTGGTTTTCTAGTCGCTAGCGAGCATCTCCCTGTGGATATGCGATGCCGTGCCCCTGGCTGCAGTTCACACACACTCACCCTGCCTCTCTTTTTTCAGTCTGTGATAGGGAGAGAGAGGAGAGAGAGGATGTTTACCATGCTGTGGAGCTGCCTGCTTCCCAGCTTGTCTGCCTCAGCCCCAGCCTGAGACCAGAGCAAGAGAGAGAGAGAGAGGGAGAGAGATAGGGGGAGGGAGCACTGCATCTTTCTTTCCCTCCCTCCCTCCCTCCCCCCCTCCCTCCCTCTTTTTGCGCCAATTTCCCCTTCCTCCACTCTTGCTTTTATATTTCTTGTCTTCGCCTGCCCTCTAAAGGCCAAAGGGCTGTGCGCTGTGTATGTCTGCGTGTGTGTGTGTCTGTGTGTGTGTGTCTGTGTGTGTGTGTGTGTGTGTGTGTGTGTGTGTGTGTGTGGTAGCAGACTGCATCTGGCTGGTGCATCAGGCTGTGGCTTTTGCTCAGCATGTGAATTCTCTCCCTCTGCTGTGGCTTCAGAGCAGAGGGTTTTGCAGGGCATTTTCACATTCATGCACACACACACACACACACACACACACATACACACACACACACACACACACACACACACACACACACACAAATAAAGGATGGTGTAATTACCCTGTGCTCTCATGTAATCCCCCAGGTGTTGTATTTATCTCCACTGCAGCATATCTGACACCCAGCGGCAATACCTGGATTCACTTCAGTCGCTGTCCCTGCACCAAAACCATCCCCCAGCCTCTAGTCTCATAACAGTGTGTGGCGCGTGTGCATGTCTGTGTGTACCTGTGTGTATTACATTATAAACAGCTAGTGATGCTATTTTCATGTCTCATGTTAGAAAATGTGTGATTTAACAAAGGCTCTGACCATTGACGTCTGTGTTATTTGCTGTTGAGCCGCGTGGTCGAACATCAGAATGTGTTTTATATCCACTGATGAAGCATAAAGAGCAACTGATCCTCTCGTTGGGTGCATGAAACGTACATGTACACTATAGACGGGGTCGAGAGGACATTCCTAGAAATGTAAAAGATAATCTGATGCCTAATAGAAATAAAAAGAGTCAGGCATGTAAAAATGCAAATGTGACGAACGGCAGACGCCACAAACCGACGTATACACAGTTAGCTTTCAGGCAGACAGATCTGCAATCAAACGCGCAGACGTACAGTCAGTTGTACAGGCTGTCAAGCAAGCCGAGCCCAGGGCCGTGCTGCAGGGGCCCTCTCCTCCCCACACCAGTGTCATCCCTCCGCTCAGAGCCCTGTCTGTCAGGCGGGTTTGACACAATGACGGTGGGGGGGAGGCTGGAAAACTGTGCTTCTCGATGTTGCTTTTTTCTTTCCCCTCGTGCTGATGAAGCAAACAGGACTGCAGAGGAGAAAAGTGACAAGTGCATTAGACTGAAAGCACTGAAGCAGACTGCTGCTGTCTTTTTTTCATGAAATTACCGTTTCACTGTCCAGTTTTCACAAGAGCATATTGGAAAGGGCACGATTGTCTCTTGATTACTGTAGATTCACACTTCTGGTGCGACAAGGTTTCTCTTGTTTCTACGATACAGTTGTGACTGTGAATCTGAATTACAGTGTTTGTGTTACTCTGTGCTTAAATTATCCATATTTTTGTTTAATTAATTTGCATATATTTGCTGCTGCAACAAGAGTTTTATCCCACGAGAGGATAAACAAAGTGCAGGAGTTTCATCTTATTTAACTGATGCATGGAATTGATGCATTTCCACAGAAACTGGTGTAAAGCAATTTCTAAACTTGGTATATACACACACACACACACACACACACTCACAGTGCCACGCTACGGGATGAAGGATTTAGGTCCCCACAATTTGAGCAATGACTGGAACACACTCACACTTTATGTATGTATTTTCTCCTCACATTTTATTTTCAATTACATTTTTTTGTTAGTTTTTTCTGTTCTCTATTTTCTGCAACCCCTGTGCTGTGCCAGTTAAATAAAGCACTGCCGCCCTAATTCCTGATGAAAAGGAAATAACCAGGAGTGGGAGAAGTAAACCTTGTCCTCCCTTTTCTTCACCTTTGGATGAAAACACTCCACAGAGCACTTGAGTTGGTGGTTCAGGCTTTAAGGCCCCTTGCGGAGCTTCATCCAAGGTTGGTCCTCTCAAAAGGAAGCCATGGAACATTATGTAGTATAAAGAGAAAAAACAGCCTGAGTATAGAAAAGCCATTCCATCTTTTTTGTAATGCTCATCTGAAGTGACAGAGACAGATCAGTTTTTCAGCCGACACTGTTCTGCATTTGTCCCTGTGTTTCTGTGGTTTTAAAGTTGTGGGTTTTTAAAAACTTGTGGTGGACCTGAACTTTTCTACAATGTGTCTTCGCATGTTACAGCCACCCCTACTGGATGAGCGTAACAGCGAGGACAGCTTGTTATAGAAACCTGGTGATTATGACTTCCTGCGAACAGCCTCGCTCTCACTCTCTCTCACACACACACACATACACCACATCGCTCTGTCTCCCTCCCTTCTGCCTTTCTCTTGTGGCCACTTTGATAAAATCTGGGCTCTTACGTCCTTGACTGCTGCCCCCGACGCCTGACCCCTGCATTTGAAATTTTGCCGCTTATGTAAAAGTTTATGTAGATTAATGCCACAATTTATGCAGATTGAGTTTTTGCCACTCAGGCTTGAAGCACTAGAAAGTAGACGAGCGCTGACCTTCGCCGCTAACAGCTACGTGAGCTTTCGCCGATTATCTCATAACCGCCGCACACGGTGTCAGTTCTGTGGCAGACGGCAACACGGAGAGCGATTTCAGAATTCATCAGATTTGATTTTGAACTTTTCTCTGAGGCCTAGTCAGAGTGCTTTAAATCACGACACAAACACACACAAACGTGATTTTCCCTCCTTTAAAGCATCATGCTTTCCTGCAGCCCCACAGTGTCTGTCAAACGAAAACAACTGGCAGCAAGCTGCCTTTCAGCCGTCTGTGTGTCACGCAGCGCCTCCACAGAGCCATAAACTCGCTCACAAGTGGCGGCAGCATTGCTAAGGTTGAACAGTCAAGTGCCATCAAGAGCAGTTTGCCATAGAAATGGGTCTATCTGAAAGCAAACAAAGGGCTCGCACTAAACTCGGCCTTCTCCGTGTAGGCTAAGTGCACGCGGCCCTGTCTGACACTGGAAAATGGTTTCGAGTGTGAACAGACAAAGCAGAAGAGAGCGAGAGGAGAAGGTAGAAGTCACTATTATAACTTTGCTGGCTTCTTAAGAGGGAAGGAAAAAAGGATTGAATGCAGCTGTGTCTGTAGTGACACGGGGCTAAGAGGGCAAAGCTAAGGTTACTGAAGATGTTTTGAATGTATCGGAAAAATGGATGCCTCTTTCACTAAAATAACACATCTGATCCTCATTGAAGCTGCAAGCCCTGACACTACTTACAGCATTGTTACAATTATTTAGATTAATGTCTAACTATCTACAAAGTGCAAACTTTTAAACTCAGCAATTTTCTCACGTCACACTCAAGGTCTCCTCAGTCCTCCGCAGTAGTGATGATGGCGATGAGCTCGCTCACAGCGTTACATCAGAACGCAGAGCCTCCATTAGGTCACTAACCCTCTGCGCCTTTTACACAAACACAAACTGACCCCCCAGTCACACAGTTAAGACAAGGTGTCAGCTGAAGTTAGTGCTGAAGCGAGCTAAAAGCTCTGGCTGGCACTGAGGCCCAGTGGGAAAACAGCTGTTCACTTACACTTCACTGCAAGTGTGTTGTGTGTTCCTCTTTGTGTGTGTGTGTGTGTGTGTGTGTGTGTGCTGCCGTGTGTGCTGCCGTGTCCTGCCATTGACCCCGTGCAGTGTCTTATTTAATACAGACACAGTCGCCTACACAGTAGCGTTGCTGCACGAGCTGTGTCACAATGTTTTCACTGATTCCTCAGCTGCAATATTTCAGCTTCTGAAAACGACACGTGGCTGTTCCCTAAGTCGCATTTCAAGTTCATGCTCACTTTCTTACAAGCACTCTCGGGTGATGCCACTTAAAACAGGAGCACATCTCTCGTTGCTTTAAAACACAGCACTTTAAGATGAGCTTTAAAGTAGAAAAATTCCTCAGGCTGACATGAGCGGCCATGCACTCACTTTTGTTGTGTTGGGTTTTCGAAAATATATGAAATGATTCACGATAAAAAAAATATTTTAACTATAGGGTTTGGTATCGTTTTGTCCAATACCGGTGCTAAATCGATGCTTTTAAAGCAGTTACCTGCCAGAAACGAGACTTTTTGCTTTTAAAGAAAAGCACAAAACAACTGTTTAGAGTAAGAGCAGCTTTTTTTTTATTGCTAAGCCAAATTGTAACTGTTTAAGTGTATGTAACTCAAATATACAAACATACGTTTTTATACTTAATAGCCGTCAGGTCCAGGTTCTGGGCTATAGCTACTCTGAATGTCCCGGTGTTTGAATCCTTTCACATGCCGTGATGTTTATGTTGTTTGTAAGCAGAACAACTATTTCAGTGCATAGCACTCTGAAGACTGAAATCTTCATTGTGATTGGTGAAGCCTTCAACAAGTATGTAATAGCCTGAACTGTTTTAGATGTGTCTGGAATCAAAGCAAGTAGAGGTCATGTTGTCTGATCCTCTGTCCCCCCCAGGCTCAGTTCTCATCCAGCAGACTGACGGAGACGGGCGGACTGCGCTGGATCTGGTCTCTGATACCAGTCAGAGGGAGGAGCTCCTTCACAGCGCACAGGTCGGAGACTCTGCCCTGACAAACAAAGTCACTGAGGTCTTGAACCTTCCCCTCATGGAGGCTGGATCCTGTCTGCTGGCACACTTAATTTTCTCCTATCAGCAGGAAAGGGGCCTGCTGGGCCACACACGGCCCAGCGATAAGGCCCACAGCCTGGGCTACAGGCTGGTCAGGGCCTTGGAGACACACTCCTTCCAAAAGGTGACTCTGGGCTGGATGGACCAGCGGGTAGTGAGGCTGGCGGAAGATGCAGAGACACTGTTGGAGCTCAGCAGAGGGAGGTTCCTGGGGCAAGTGTCTCCGGCTATTAAAGAGTGTAAAGGACAGAATACACGGTTCCTAATGGAGATACTGGAGGATCTGAAGTCACGGGCAGAAGCGCTCGTCGCTGATTTCTGACACAGGCTTGACAATCAAAACTCTAAAAACCCCTAAGAGCACAACCTGATTGAAATATTAACAGGAGTGTTTCTGTGTCTATGGTTAAGTACATGGTCACACAATTCACTGACGCCTAAAAGTGTGTCTACACTGGCTTTCTACTTTCTTACCTCTCAGGCAAATGGGTATTCAAGTGATGTTGAAGTTAGATGGATGTTTATTTCTCCATATACGGTTTTATACTCGATCATCATTGTAATATGGTTTGGTTAAGTTATTCCACCTTGTTTTGGTTTAAAATGTTTTTAACTCAAATGGAAAAATGTTTTCACAACTGTTACTACCTCAATTTTCTATTATTTATAACAAAATAAATTAAATTTGTTGATGCTTACAATGTATAAAATTTAATTTGTTTTGAAAATTAGCTTTACCGCAAGGTCACACATATGCAAAGCAAATGAAATATTGGGGGTCTAAGTTTAAAATTAAACTGAACACAAAGCTACACTGCGGTTTTGCTTCACCACACAGGAAGTGTGTTTTAATTGCCCCCTCGCTCTGATTCGAAGTGAACAGGAGGGGAAGGTTCGCTGTGGCAACATTTGTGTACGTGTGAATAGCCCGTGACTGTGAACAGTGCTCCGTCAGACGGAGTGGCTTTGTGTGGGAGCATCAGTGGAAAACTAAAAAATGTTATCCTGGTTTGAGATACTTGAGACTGTAAAGTCAGGGTCTCCGCCACACAGACAGTGGTGAGAGATGAGCCACTTCCTGAAGGTGAAGGTGAACGAAGAGGGGCGCAACGGAGGCGAGGACTGAGGAGTGGGGGATCTGACACTGAATTAGGAGGGTAGTTGGTGACTGAGGCCGAGATAAACACATTAGTCCAGACGCAATGAAGTTGATAAAAAATATTTAATCTCATATTTCATTTTCATTTTCTTTTCAAAATAAGCAACATACATCAGATGCATTTCATTTTTCAAACCAGAAATATACAGATTTTCTTTCGCCGTTCCTGACTTCACCCTCGTCTCAGCTCCCACCGCGTTCCTGTCCTGAAGTGTCATTGGTCAGAACTGAGCACATAAAAATGATGTCATAGGCAGGCAACATTGCAGGCAGAAAAAAAAAAAGACAGACATTAGAAAATAATGCAGGCATACACCCACTTAACATCACCAGACCATCAACAGGCATACTGTATAAAATACAACCATTAAATAAGGAGCTAGCTATGTACAGTCTCATTTTAAAAAATAGTCTCATTTTCAACCCGGTGCAAATAAATGCTTTTTTTTTCCTTTGCAGCTGTCAGCCTGATACATTCGTGGTTGTAATTTATTTTCTCTTCAACATATAACATAAAAACACTTTGGTTTGGTTGCAAACAGCCAAAACCAAATCATACATAAACACCAAAAAAAAAAACAGTATTTGGATGCAATACCACACAATTGTCACCACTATTTGCTGTAAAATAACCACATACAGTAGTAGACACACACATATCAGGTATTCAGACAGTCCCTCCCGGCATTATAAAAAGCCATCCTTCACCAAGCAAAGAGTGTGTTTGTTGAGGAGGCTGTAATCAGTCTGCGACGCTCGCTCTTGGGGGACAGTCTGTTATTGTCTTTCAAGTGGATTCCTCAAAACAACACAACAAAATCAATGGCCCTCTGGAGTGACAGATCCCGAGCCTGTTGATATTTAAGCATGGAGATGGATGGGTGGAGAGGGAGGGGGAGCGAGCAGGAGAGGTGACGGCAGGCAGACAGGCAGGGCACGAGGATGACAAAATGGCAGTGGAGAGCTCCAGTCGCTGCTAAGGGGCTTCAGAGTGATAAAGATAGACGGAGAGGCAGACGACCGAACAGACAAAAGGGGGTAAAAAGGGAACAGAAAGACGTATGGGGCGGCGGGCGAGGTGGGGGCTGGGATCGGTGGGATGAGAGGAGACCTCCTCAAATGTAGCCTGAGCTGTGATCTTTCAACAGATGCTCGACGAGAAGCCCAGGAGACCGTCCCTTCAGACAGGGTCGCAACCCCGCTCACTGACGAATGAGGAAACCGCAGAGAGCAAACGGAGAGAGGCATGATGGGAAGAAAGATCTAAAATAGCATAAAACACACACACACAGACACACACACACCCCTCTATCCCGGACATCTCAGGCCTAAGTCCCCTCAGAGCCTCATGTTGTCACACAGCGACTTGCTGCTCATCTAGCTGACGGCCCTCTGCACCAGCACACCAAATAACAGCTGGCACTTCTGCTGCACACACACGCACGCGCACACACACACACACCGAATCTATGCATCAGTCTACAGCTGGAGGGGAGATACAATTGCAACACATTCCGACGCTGAGAAAAGCAACATGTCTTTGATTTCGTAAACGTGTATACGCAAACTCTTTCGCACAGTTCACATATACAAGCCTGTGTCTCTGGGAAGGCAGATCAAAGTTGAGCTGTGGGCACAGGAGGTGGGGCAGATGGAGAGGGCAGCCAGCCTGAGGCACAGCATCACAGGGAGCATGTATGTGTGTGTGTGTGTGTGTGCTCAAATGGGATGTTGTTTTCATCTGCAAGCTAGTATAGGTGCGGTATCTGTAGGCGAGCAGTGTATTGACATGAGAGATTTGTGTGTGTGTAAATGCTGTCGTGCGTGGCTGCCGAGGCCCGTGCAGGCACATGCATGCACGCACACGGGACATGTGAGGAAAGGAGACCAGCCTTTCAAACCAGATTAGGGCTGCGGCTGCCTGAAGGCCTGCCTGCCTGGCGACACTCTGCATAGACTGGGTGACATCTATATTAACAACACGACAGCAGAAGGCCCCGTCTGCTGCGCCTCCTGTCAGACAGAGAACATGGATCTCTGACTGACGGATGGACGGAGGTTTTGACATGTTTTTCAGGGGTTAAACACGGCTTAGTTGGGTATTTACTACTGATTAAAGTTTAGGGCATAACACAAACTGTCTCATACTTTAAAGTGTTGTTCTTTTTCCTATGGGTATGATTTAATAATGATTATATAATCACTATCTAGTGATCTAGAAATACAGACTCACTTTATTTTTAACTGATATCATTATCCAGTGTGCTTTGATTTTTTCTTCTATCATTATGTCTTTAAAGTGGAAATGTTGAGGAGAAATCTGCACCATAGTCAGAGAAGCCATCTGGAATAGTGGGACAAACCTCATGAGCTGAGGTTCTGTGGGTCCTCAAAAAACCCATAAAGTTTTCACTGGCCCTCTCAATGTACTGGTCATCTGAAGGCCGTGTGTGTTCCTGTTCAGTGCTCACTGGGCAACCCTCCCCATTACGCTTAGCTCGACTGAGTCAGTGGAACAGGGAAGATGTGGTGATGTCAGGAGTAGAGGATGAGCAGCGAGGGGTCATAGACATGGAAGGAGAGGGGAAGCAGCTCGAGCAGCAGCATTAACAGCAGAGTTTTTGGAAATAAGCTGTGTCTCAATTCAGGGGCTGAATCCTTGCATCACAACCATGTGACCAGACTGTACCATTTCGAAGGCTCCTTAAAATGTGGCCAACAAATGCATCCTTCCTCCCGAGAAACAAAGGCTCCAATGGATGCATCCTTCCCGGCCCAACCCATCCCAGGATTCAAGATATCCAACACTTAAGTATCACGCTTCAGCTCAACCACACGGCACACATGTAGGGACATTAAAGACATTTCTTTTCATGTCCAACTTCAGCTCTGTTCATGGAAATCCTCTGTAGACCAGATATTCTTATTCTGGTTCAGCCTTCAACATGGTCTATGCACCCCACAAAGACCACGTACCCTTTGGGATAAAGCCCCTGAATTGAGACAGAGCTTTGGAGGAAGGTTAATGGTGCCATCACAAGCTGATGGTCGACTTGCAGTAACTTCTTCATCCTCTCATGTTCGACTGGGGGCCATCTGGAAGATATAGTGACTCACTATTACTGTCACTCTGGGGTTAGCTGCTTAGAATGCTAACCTCAGTATATACATTTATTTCTGCAACACAACACATATACGTCTTTAAACTAAAATAATCACATATTGCCCATTTAAAAAAAATAATGATAATTTGGCCATTGTTCAACACAGAGAGATACCAGCACGAGCCGTCAGCTTATTGGTCTAGCTTTGTGTTTGTGTAGAAGGACATATCTGGAGGCTACCACCATAATTGCTAATCAACTTGGCTGGCTGAGTTAAGTGCAGGCATCCAGATTACTGCCAGTGAACATAATATCATTAGCACGTCCAAGAGGGGAAGAAAACAAAAGATACTTCAGTACAAAAACAATTAGAAAATATAAACATATTACCAAAGAATCATTTAATAAATACAGCGTGAGAGAAAAAAAAGGAAAGTCTTTTGTGGAGTGATGATGCAGAGTATTGTTATAAGGCTTGTCTTTTTGATAAACATGGATGCTCTGAATATGTCTTTGGAAAGGTGAGTATAAATGTTAAAACTCATTGTACTCCTTGTGTGACACTCGTGGCAGGAGAATAGATAGAGTTCACCGCGCTGTCAGGGTGATGGAGAGAGGAAAACGAGGAGCGCGGCTCACACGGCTGATAAAAAGGTCATTCCAGCCATCGTTCCCCGCTCGCCTTTAAAATCAATCAGAAGCATAATGGTGATAACAATTCAAGGGGTGTCTTGTCTTGTTTTATACAAAAATTACACATCGAGAAACTGTACTGTACATGGTGAGTGATTAGAGGCAGAGAAGAAAATGGGAGATAAGAAAAGGGAAGGACATTTGAGCTGAGCACGTCCAGAGCCGCCTTCCTCTGCTCCTCGGTGTCCAGTCATAGACAGAGAGAAGAAAAGTGGAGAAGAGACGAGTTGGTGGGCGGACACAGTCATCTACCCGGGGTTGTTTTTCTTCCTTTTATTTGGACTGGGACTGGGATCCAGTTTCAGCTCTCGGTACTGCACCTGTTAAAACACACACACGGAAGCACGCACGCACACACAAACACACACCACCCGGTCAGGTGGAAAGAGCAAAGGATGCTTGAATAGCACAGAAACCCTCCAGAGGCTCTCTGAGTCCAGCTGTGTGGAACAGTGGCCTGGGGGATGGGATTACACACTGATTACAACACACACAGACGCACACCAGCATACGAGTACACACATGCACGCACACACAATCCATATACACTGTTCAAAGCACCGACGCACAAAAATACACGTACACACGCATACTTCCACAGATGTGGAACAGTGGCCTACGGGAAGGGATCTCACAAACAAACAGAGACTGGGGCAAGGGCTCATGGGAAAGCTTGGAGAGACAACAGAGTCATCTCAGCATGGCGAGATGGTGAGAAGAGAAAGGGTAGAGGAATGGGAACGAGACAGAAGGTAGAAAAAGAAAACCACGAAAACCAACGACTGTGCTTTGCTACTAGTTGTAGTTAGTAACAATACATTAGTGATTGCATGTAGCTGGATACAAACTGTGCTGTATAACAAGGCACTGTATCATTAACTCTTTCAAAGCTGTTCAAGAAAGAACCCATAATAAAAGTCGGGCCGATAGACTCATAATGTTTATTAGAAAATGTGCATGCATGCAAACTCCCGACCAGAGGTTAACAAACACGCACATTGGAGATTTACACTGTTTGCATCATTCATGGAACAAAAAGCTCAAATATGACCAAGAACAATTTGTTCCACATCATTCTCTCCCCACTCAATCATGACTGAAGTGCAGTTAGCCGTCAGAGAGCAGTCTGTGTGGATCCCTTCTTAATAAACTAATAATAACAGGAAAGTCTCCCACCAAGAAAATATAAAACCCTGCTTCACCTGAACAGCTTTAAAAGAAGAGGCCACATTTATTTAAAGCCTCATGTTATATTATGTTGACATTTATTAAAACTCAGTAATTTTGTGTATGTTCCTCCAACTGTAGCCCTACTTGACCCTGCAAAGTTTTGCATATCACTGAGCTGTTTCTCTTGTGTCTATAGTCTCTATAATAACTGACTTCCCCAAAGTGTCAGAACTATTCCTTAAAACTGATGTTTGGTGGCATGTTGTGATCGCTTCAGAAAAGGTTCAGCATGAATCAAGCTGCCTTGTTGGCCTGTTACACTCATTTTGAATGACTTGACAAATTTGGGCCTAACTTTAACTAAGAGCTTAAAAAAAGCAGTAAAAAAGGAACTCCCCCTCTTTTTGTGGTTGGGTTCAGACGTATCATTGTGTACTTAGAGTTGTAGATTGCTTGAGTCCAGAGCGAACAAATCAATGATGTATAGATATGTAACGATATGATAATATTCTATAAGAGTAAGTTGCCTGGATCCAGGTGATGGGGCAGGTGGTGTTTCTTTGCTTTCCTTGTATATTTTGTGTGTGTATCTGTTTGTATTGTCAGATTTTTTCAATAAAATGAAAAACTCATCATCATCACTGAGGGAGTGTCACTTTTTCTCCCATAGGAAACTGACTCCCACTTGACGTGATGTTTTGCGGAGATGGCGAGCAGAGTTTAGAAAGAAAGTGAGGGACAGTCAGATGCAGCAGCATCACAGTGGCTGAGCTTCAACAACCAGAGACTGTCATCCTGGCAGTCTCTCGCTTTCAGATGTACGCACACACACATGTGAACGCACGCACAAATACAGTCGCTAGCCTCGACAGATTCAAGACACTGACAAGCACTAGCCACTGAATCAGAATACTAATAGAGAAAAAAAAAAAACTTTAACAGTCACAGCACCAAAGAGCAAGTATTGTCTGTGGGATCCCTCCCAGGCTTATGTACTGTAGGCTACTCTGCCTGTCTGACTGACTGACATCCTCTCTGATTCTCCAGGCAGACAACAAACTGACGTCAGTATGGTTCCTCTGTTCTGTCTCATGGTGGGTCTGTCTGCTGTGGACGGGAACAGCAGTGTCTCGCAGCGCTGGCTGGAAACGAGCCTTTATCATCCAACTTCTACTGGATCCCACTGTCGCTTCGGTGATGAATTCCAGTACACTCTGCCTGCAGTGTTCAAACCTGAGATGCTAAGATGTATGTGTGTGCTGTGTTTGTGTTTTCTAGGTAGTGCTCATGTTATGGGGACCTAATCTGTTTACAGTCACATAATGGGAGGTGGTCTTCTGTATGGGGACAAAAAACTAATCTCCATAAGACATGTTTTAATGTCAGGTTAAGATTAGGTTCAGGTTAAAGTGAGGTTAAGATTTAGGAAAACTTTACAAGGGGTTTACCCTGATGAATAAAAATACAGGCTACATAAGACAGTGCTGGGAAAAAGAAGCTAACATAGTAACATCAGAGGAAATGTGCCTTCATATATGGGAAACACAATCCACTGCCACAAATGTATTTTTCTGGTGAGACTTATGTAGGAAGAATCTGAAAATGCTGTCTTCAAAGGAATCCCCCCACCATTAAACTCTTTACATATACATTTTATTTGCATTTTGGAAAAAATTACTTGTACTTTTCAGATTCAAAAGGAGATGAAGGATAAATACTGGGGGAAATCTGACGGCTTCAATCATAAATGTCTTTGAATGTCTGCACATTGTGTACTGTGCCTGTGTCTACCTTACTTATCTAAGTTGCTTTATTAAGCTAAGGTTTAGGTTAAGGTTAGGATAAAGGTTGGGGGCACATTGTAACTGTAAGATCAGAGTATCCAGAAAATTGTGCATTTAGTCATCTACACATTAAAACTACCCATGCCTTCCACATCATGCAAAAACACATCTCTTAGCAAATACACACACACTCACACACACACACACACACACAAGCTATTTCTGCTCTGCTGTCTCACAGTGGTGGTCACCAATGTCCCGTTAAGGTGCTTACAGGGTGGTTAGGCCAGCATGTGTTGCTCTCTACACCTCACTAGGCAGACACACTGAACTGATTCCTCACTGTCCACAAGGCAAACTAACATCCCACCAGACAGCTGTGCAAATACAACCGGTTTGTCGGATACGGTGAGAGAAGAGACCAAAGGATGGTCTAAGAGGCGACACGGAAGCGATCCAGGTGGAGATAACGAGGGAGGACAGGAGGGATGGGAGGCAAAGACAGAAAGAAGGGACAGAAACACAGAGGAAGATGGAGGGAGTGAGGGCAGAGAGCGGGACAAACTAACAAAGGAAACAGGAGAGAAAATATTGAGAGAGTGACGAAGAAGAGTCTGGGTGAGACAGAGGGAGATCTGTGGACGTCCGGGTGATGACAGATACTTTTCTCATGTGGGTGTGGATCCTTTTATAGCCTTGCCAACTAAAGCAGACAACAGAACAAAAACCCAGGGGACAGAGAGGGGTTTACATGGCCCCATCTGTGTGTGGGAATGTGTGTGTGTGTGTGTGTGTGTGTGTGTGCAGTGGTACTTTCGTTAAGGGACCATGACAGTCCTGGCAGAGTGCCCACATTGACTGCGATCAATGACAGTGGTGCATTCATGGATGAAAATGTGAGTGAATGGTTGAATGATTTAATTCACTCATGAGTAAAGGAGTAACAGCACATCTGAATGCAGCGCACTAACACGAACATACTGCACATTTGTTAATATCAAATCATTTAAAAGAAATTCTTCATCTTAATGTAAAAAATGTCTCATTCTCACTCAATGTTTTGCTACAAGATTCAAACAAGCGGATCCAAAAGTAGGACAGGTATTATATGGGATCACTGGCTGGTTGTGGTCCCATTATACGGCCAAACGCCTACAGCAGCAAAAAGGAATACAGCAATTTAATTCTGCGCATTGACATTCCTGTCCAAACAAAACTCTTTGTCAGTGCAGACACACAAAGAAAAGTTTGCATTTCAGTGGAAAATAGGGTTTTGTTTCGCGTGAAGAGTAGTGAAGGGGATCGACAAAAAGAAAGGGTGCAGGGAAGAAAAAAAAAAACAATATCTCAATCAAACGGGAGTTTGTTTGTGAAGAGCTGCCAGCCAGGAGAAATGGGGCTTATGCGTCACAGGTTCAGTTCCACCTTACAGGTGACAGGCCTGCCTGATGCTGTACCCTTGGCTCCCAGCTCACCTCACCCACTAACAAACACAAGCACACACAACCCGACGTAGATAACAAGAGCTAGTTAAAGTCAAAAACAGAGGGAAAGGCAGAGGAGGCGAGGAGAAAGTGGGACGTTAGCATAATAAAAGAAACTGGAATTGGGTGAAAGTAAAAAGTGAGGTAATGTGGCGAGCACACAAGCAATTTGGGTACATGAACGGGGAGCTTAAAGGGAACAGCGACGGGAGAGGCAGTGGGTAAAGACCCGGCGTCGCTCAAAGGCTGCTCCACCCTCGCTCCTCTCCTCTCGCTATCCCAAATGTTGACAGTACAAGTGCAAAACAGGCTTTGAAGTGCGCTCTGCTGAAGGGGCGCCGTGTACCATGCATCGTGCTTCGTTTAACAGCGTTACCCACAAAGCATCCCGGGACCTGCTCCTCTATGCCGCTCTCATTCTCTCCCTCTCTCCCTCTCGCATTGAACCTTTGACAGTGTTTTGATGATGCTGGTGTGGGCAGACACACAGAGTGAAACCAAGGTGGGTGACAGTGAGCAAAGAAAAAGACAAGGCGAGTAAATAAATGAAGTCAAAAACGGCACAGGGGCTAGGTTTTAATGATACTGAGCAGAAAACTCAGCAGGTTTTTGTGATGCCTAACGGAGCCTAAGGGTTATTAAATGTTTCCAAGGAAACACTTTTGTGTACAGTTCAGACATTCGCAGATCGGAGGATTCAGCACTGATGTCTATCGTTGGGAAAGAAGAGGCATGTCAAGGTGACATAAGCCAGTGAGCAACAAAAATTACAAAGTAAGGAAAGTTTTGCCTGTTAGCTGCTGAGGCACGACACACACTGAAGAGTGACTAATTGGCCACTTGCGGTGAATTGTTTAAATTTGTCACAAAAGTGGGCAAGGACAAAGCAGAGGAGAGAGAGAGAGACACCTCTGGTAGATGTGAGTGATGGCATCTGGCAACGTTTCAACCTTTAACTCTCCTGTCTTTGACCCGTGTGTGTCCAGCGAGGTTTCATCCTCAACATAAATGTTGTCTAAAAATATTAACCAGATCCCCGCTGTTCATTAGGCACTAAATTGGAATTCATGCTTATTTTTGTACAGGGGGCTTGATCTGGCTTCTTTACACCAATCATAAAGGGCCACTTGGCATGCTAATTGCCTTGGCCCTATTTATGCACTCCGTAGCTCGCATGGCTAATGGCGTCGTAAAACATACTATTGCGCTGACACCTCCCAAACGCCAAGTAGGGAACACTTAGCACTATAAAGGTGCTCAGCTTGGCCTCGTTTTAGAGGACATGAAGGATTTCTTGATAATGGCCATAAAGATAGTGTACGCTGGTCAAAGATCCAAACCAGATACGAGAAACTGTTAAGAGGGACAGTGGCTCTCGCGCACCCATGCACTACACACACCATGTCAGCTCTTAACATTGCTGCTCACAGAGGGACATGATGATTTAGGTAAACCGTTCAGATGGTAAAAAGGTTGCTCCGCCTGTTGCAGCTTTGATGCATCACCAGGGATTCAGTTTTTAAAGGGTGTTTGACTTGTCTGTTACAGGCCCTGTGTCAGGTATTAAAAACCTTGATTAAATTAAAGAAACCTTCTGCTAACAGTATGATTGACGAGAAATTATTGTTACTGCTCCTAAATCCAAAGTTTATGTTATGTACTTGAATACAATAAACAGCAATGAATGATGAAGAACAGGGGCTGAAAGCTGTTCCACAGTCTGTGTTGCTGTGCGGCTATATACATTATGATGGACTGTGGGCCAGAATGGTTGCCCTTTGTATATAAAGTCATTAGAGCCTCATCAGTCCTGGCTGCACCAAAGCACCTCCAAATGATGCGGAACAGTACCCTGAAATACCCCCAACCCGCCTCACATGCACTGTTGCTGGGAGAGCATTAGTGTGTGTGTCTGTGTGCTAATGTATGTTTCTTAGGTCACACCGGGGCCCTGAAATAGCACTTCATTAGTCATCCAGGGTGTCAGGCATAGTAGGCCCCTGCACCAATGCCAGTGGGTGCCATGGACACGTGCCCCTGAGGGGACGCTCCATTTGGACCCCAACACCTCTCTGCATTGCTGAAGAGCCTCAGGGGCTTAATCCCCACAGACAGCTATGACCCGGCAAGGTGGCGGCGGGCATTGAGGTGAACCCACCACCGGAGGCAGCAGCGGGACGCACCGGAGATCAGAGCGTTCTGGTCTGTTTTTAGACCAACGACCACAGAACAGGGTGGAGAAAACTAACCTTATAGCATTCAATGAGAAAGAGAACAGTACAGGTTCTTTATCAGCTGACTAAGCAGAGAAATTACATTTCAATGACAAATAAAACTTCCCTGCCTTAAAAAATCAAACTACTCTACCTGTGCTTTCTGTCCTCATTTCTGGTTCCATTTCTCCATTTCCATCTTCCCTCACAAATATCTATTCTTACCCCCCACCTCCGTCTATCACCCACATGACTCAGTAAGTCTCCAAACTGTCAGTGAAACCTGGCAACAATTACCATTCCACCAGCTGCAGCAATAACTGTTACAGTAGCACTTAAAGTCTTACTTATACAGTAGGCACAACTCCAGCAGCACGGGCACCAGACCAGAGCAGCATGTCTGCCCCCACCTTCCCCAGCCAGCAGGCCCTCATTAGGGGCCTTGTAAAGTCGTCGTACCTGCCGGGCCTGGGCCTCCTCGCCGCTCCACTCCTCCAGGCTCCAGGTGTGTAAGGTGGCTGCACTTTACCAGAGGGGACAGCTTGGGCTCATTTAAGCCGATGACTACCTGCCTTGTGCCTACTGCTTCTGCAGGCCCCAGTAAACTACGAATGTGTAAAACTGCACGGGGGCAGAAAAGGGGGAGAACACGACGGGCTGGCAGGGGTGTGTAGAGGAGCAAGGATTATGACCCTGTAAAGATGAAAGAAGTTGCAGGCAACAAGCGATCAAAGAGGAAGTGTGTTAGCACTGAAGTGGCAGGGGATTGGTCTGATGTGGCCCCGGGTCGTTCGGCCTCAGCCTGAGTATGTGTGCATGTGCGTGTGTACTGAACTCAGCACAGCAGGGCTTAACGGCCACAGCGGACACCATCGGTGCTGGATAACACAACGACTTTCACAAGCTGCCGCTTAATTGCAGTTTAAACTGCACTTTGTCCTGAGCAGCACAGCACGTTACATTACACACACACACACAAATATATTTTACGTCGCAAAGGATCTGTCGTCTTCAGCCACAGAGTTAATCTGATCTCACGGTTAATGTAGAAGCAAAACCGCATGGAGCTGGTTAACTGTTGGTTTACACTCCGTTCAAATTACTAGCATAGCTGGAAAACAACAGCCAACTGTAATTGTGTGCGAGAATATGGAGTCAATCAACCTAGTTATATGCCGGGCACTAAACTCACTTAACCCTGTTATATTACACAGCTCCAGCTTTGTATGTGGAAATTGAATTGGACGTGGCAGCTATTAAAAGCAAAACACAGAAATGACTTTGAAATAATTTGATTAGGAGTCTGTGTGGCTCAACCAAAGGATAGACATGAAAAATAAAAGAGAGAGGAGCCAGCAGCTGAGAGGAGGAAAAAGAACGAGAACAGACGGGGACAGAGGAGATGATAAAAGGAGCCCCTAACCCATGTCTGGATCCGACAGACGTGTTCGTCAAAAAGATAAAAAAAGATGAAAGTGGACAGTTCACCCACCACTTGTACATCTGAGGGTACTCTGGACAGAAAGTCCAGCAGCTCGTTGTTGTCAATGGTGTAAGGGTCTCGCAGCTTCTTGGTGAATTTGTTCACCCCTGCAGAGACAAAAACAGTAGCGGACATGAGCACAACTTGTGAGTCAGACAAGTTGTATAAAAACCTGTGATTGTTATTGTCGCTAGGAAACAACTTATGAAATTGCCTTACACAGCAACAAATTTATCTGTTTACCTACTAAATCCACAAATGTCTGTCTGTTTGTATCTGGTACACATATCTGTTCATAACTGTGTATTCTCTGAGGAATCTGTTACAATTTAGGCATCTAATGCATGAAGTATTAATAAAATGACTCATAAAACCAGCCTGTTGTTCACTGATCAATATTCATACAATCACTTCCTCTAAGTAATTTATCTACAGATTAATAGCACAATGTTTTTTTGCTGCTTTATATCAATATGAACTACAAAGCTTTTAATTTGAAAGAATAGTGACCTATGTTCTGATTGTGTCAGTTGCTTAACAGACCCTTAAAATAACTGACATGCAATGTATATATTAAAAAAACCACTAGTTAAAATATTCAAACCTGTATATAAACCACACGTAATGAACAGTAATGAATTCAATTTTATTTTATGAAAAACATTGACGATAAAATCTTCTTAGCAGAAAAACCAGAGAGGATGAAAACAATTTTTCACTCTGCACCATAGAGGGTTAATAAAAAGCTTTGCACACAAACAATAAAAAGTGACATTATATTGTAGAACTGTTTAATCAGGACTAATGACAGGGAATAAATCTGAAGTCACTCCTGAGCATTAACACAGGCCAAGAGAACAGAACAATCTAACAAGGCAGTATCTTTATTGTGTATATGAAGTAACATCTTTGACATTAGCTCACCCCAGGCCAGTACGATGTATCGTAGAGGGATGAAGTAGATAATGATGGTGGCCACTCCGAGAGCCACAATGGCCAGCCAGCTTAAAAAAGGCACAGTCCAGTTAAATGTGCTGCGAAGAGAGAGAGGGGGAAATGGGCCTGTTAAAATTAAAAGACATGGAAAATACCGATAAGGAATGTCAACAGGAGGAATGGAAGGCATTTTCAAACTTAATACTTCTGCACTAACACTTCTTAGAGGTCAGCATCGCAAAGGAAGGGCATTATTCAGTTCAGAGGTCATGCAGGGTTAAGTGAGATGCGACTGACGAAGACAGACTGGCTGCCTTTGTGTCTCAGACTGGCAAGGGGAAGTGGGACAACCTGGCACTGTGAGAAAAAAAACCCCCAAAACATTGGGACGTGCGGAGCAAAGCAGAGTGGAGCAGGCCGGGTGCCGAGGAGCAGGCTTACGACTCACTTCTTTATCCTCTCGCCATAGGAGGCCACTTCATCCAGTGCATTCTGCACGCTGATGCACACGTCCTGAATGGCATAAAGCTTGTTCATGAAGCCCTTTCTCTCAGAGTCCTGCGAGAGGACAGATAGAGATGTAGGCGAGGGAGAAAGAAAGCACGGGTGAGGGTGGAAGAGATTGGGTGAGACAGAGGAGAGACAGGAGGAGAGAGACAGAGGGGAGAGGAGACAGAGGCATCTTTGCGAAAACAATACATTTTAAATAGCGTCGAAGATTTGGAGTGAGGAGCCAAATCATCGGATATCCTGCATGAACTGACAGAGCGCTTTCATTCCAGGCAGTAATAGAGATATAAAGTCGGCAGAACAAATCAAAATGTTTTCCTCCTTACTAAAGCTCACACAGGAAAATTTGAATATGTGAATAGAGAGACAGAATTAAACTGAAAGCCGAATGGATACATCAATCTTTCTCTCTTTCTCTCTCCCTCTCTCTGCTGCTGCCAAGACAGCTAGGAAGACCGGGCAGAGCCCTCTTTTGTTCGGCTGGCTGGCACACTGTGATGATGTCACCAGCAGTGACATCATTATCATCCTTATTAACGCCGTCAGCCACCATGAAGAGCTCCTCCTTTTCAACTTTTGTCAGTTGAGAACTTGAGAATACTACACGTGAACTGAGGGCAGAAACCACGACCAGGCAGGCAATGTAAAATGTCCTCCAACCCACAACCCCCACCTACTGAGACAAAGTGAAACATTTTTAAGAAGTCATGCAACAAGCTGCCTGCTGACTGACTGACTGACAGGCAGGGACAGGATGGATGTGGACAGAATGAGGTGACGGAGAGGGATCGAGAGCCGTTGGCTGAATCAGGACATCAACACGCAGACTGGCTGTGGTGCCTGGATGTGATTGGAGGGCATGCTGGGGAGACAAAAGTGGGACATGACCAGAAGAGGAGGAATATCTCATTACAATCATCAGAAAGTTCAAGAGATTAGAGCGTCCAGTGGTGCGTTCACATGTGGTCAGATTGCAGTACGGCGACAGTAGGGGGAATATGAACAACCGACTTAAATTATAAGATCATCATTTTCCAGAGAGTAACCTGTCAAAAACTCTCAATCAATCAATTCAACTTATGTGTATATCACCTTTTATACAAGTTAGTGCAGTTCTAAGTGCTTCACAGTAGCCAGAGGAGACAAGAATCACACAAATGAATACAATGAAAACACCATTAAAAAAGAATTTAAAGCAAAAATAACAATTTAAACAATTTAAGATAATTAAATTGAAGAAATAAAAGTCAATAAATGGGATAAAACATACTGATAATAACAAACAGATGAAATAGAATATAATTTATAGATTCAATAAAATAACGTCTATAAACCACACCAAATCAAGAGGAGTAAAAATGTATTTGTCAAAGATTTGCAAATTAAAAAACAGAATCAAAGGATTAGATTCAGGAGAGGATTATGGATTAAGGATAAGACTAGATAAGATTTGTGATTTTTTACACAGCTGAAGAATCTTACTCCAAATAAAGCAACAAGGAAAGCGCTTAGTAAGAAAACCAAAAGAGGAGTAAAATAAACTTTAATAATATGAAAGGTTATGGTTAAATCTTCCATGGCCACCAAATACAATATCTCTCTTCTGTTAGAGAAACATCATGTACAGTAATGGCCGTGTTATTGATGAAGATGGATGGACATTAGAAGTAAAACACTGACTAATCCTTATCATTATACCCAAAGAGGACAGTGAAGCAATCAAAGACATGAAACCTCCAGGACCCCAGGGGCCTTAACCACATTTTGCTCCATGCGACCCCCCCCACCTCACCACAATCCTCCCACTGAGACCCGACTCTCCCACCCACCCTCTTCTTCTTGCTCTCCGTCCTCGGATCAGATAATGTGAAAAATGAACCATAGAGAGTCGCAGAGACCACATGGCCTCCCAAGCAAAACCACACAAGACAAATAGATATAATTAGACAGAGTCCCTGGGTTATTTTTCTTCGCAAATATTTTACAAGACTCCCTTTCTTTCTTCCTCCGTCTCTCCTCCTCTTCTCAGCTCTCTCCTCAGAGTCCATCTGTTTTTCATTGCTCGCTCAAACAAATCTCAGAACGCAGGGTCTATTGTGCTGGGCTGGGTTAGGCCGAGTCGAGCCGGGCTGGGCCGGGTCAGGCCATTATATTTTCGGGCCCGCACTCGGGGGAGAGTGTTTGAGGGCCAGGGGAGTGGTGTGAGAGAGCGGGCGGGGGTGGAGAGGATAGGTCAGAGGTCGACGGAGTATAAACCATTGCCACATGCCCCTCGGACTGCGGTCTGACTCCTATTTCCTGTCTTCAAACACGGCTCAGGGAGGCGGGAGGTAGCAATAACAGAGAGGGCCACGGAGAACCTTGTTTTCCCAGCTTCCCCGCACACTGTGCACATATGGAGCCAGGCAACCTGTTCTTATAATGCAACCTAATATGCACAAACACACACACACACACACACACACACACCCTACAGCTATTAGATAAGGTTGATGTGCACACCTGGTCTTGCTGTGTGAGTCTACAAACGATATCACATCCTGACACTGATTAGAGGATGAGGGCCTTTGACTTTTACAAGCAATTTCCTTCATACTGAGAAAGTTTCTTTTAGACTGTAATGTGACCACTGACAGAGAGGGACACCGAGCAGAGAGACAGGACATTAACACTAGTGAACGACCGGTCGCTCTGTCGCTCACAAGGCAAATGAATAGAAATTGCTGCAGACATTTAAATTAAGTACGCATGAGGACATTCTGATTTACTTAAGCAATTAGAGACAAAGCACACTTATTTTTAAATATTGAAATACCCATATTGGTCGTCCACAAATTCAAACATCACTGCCAAAATTAAAAGAATCTTTCAGTTGAATTACATATTTAATTTGAACCGAGGGGGCAAGAGTGGATCCATCTCTATTATTATTAGTAGTAAATCAAGATTCCGTCATACTTTGTGTGTTTTATTAAAGAATGAGTGTCAAGAGTTAACCACGACCTAACACGTGATTTGTAATGAGAACGTGTTTTTCCAGTCCTGACCAGCTTCAGGTCCCACTCAGACCGAGGAGCAGGGTTATTACAGGAGACTCATTTATTTCCATCCGTCTCTTCCTGTGTGTGTCAGGGAAACTAAGTGGGTTTGTTTGGAGACCTGAAGGCACGGCTAATAAAGAGAAGTCTCTGAGGCCGCTTGCTCTGACTTGGCTTCACAGTTGCAAGTCATGTTAATGCTCAAAGAATGCTACAAATCCCAACACTTCTGACAACAGCGTTCTGATGGATGTTGCTACACGGCTTGACTCGTGCAGACAGATAGCATAATAAGGCTGCCTAATGAGTTTAGCATCATGCATTCTGATAGACTGCAAGTGTGGAATCATCTGTAATGTGTTAACGCCAACGACATGTTACGGTACCTGCCAGTTCAGTCTGCGCTCTACAAATTATCACCGGGGATGACAGAGCATTCACTCTCGACTGTTTCACCTATTGAAAAAATAATACTTTTCTGTCAGGTACTTAAAGTATACCGTGTTTCCCTGTATGCAAAGTACAGTACAGTACATACTGCATAACACTACATGCAATGTAATTAATTGTGCTTAAAAAAATTCCAATATAATTTTGACACAAATCACAAAGATCTATTGCTTGTTTTCTGCAGCAACTGCTCTACATCTGAAATAACACAAAAGATGCAAAAAGATTGCGTAAACTGTTCAGCAGGAGCAGTAGTATAAAATAAAAATATAAAAGCAAGAATATAAAAACACTGCATTTAATTAAGCATTCACAGTTGACAGAATATATAAGAAGAATATAGATTGTTTTGACCATCAGAACTCTGCTAATGCTTGGCAATTGTCTGCAATACATTCTCTTATAGCTAATATAAGGAATCAACCTTTATTATTCATTCTCTTTGTGGTTTCTTGTGCGACGGTTTATCTCTTCTATGAAAAATCCTTTTATAATCAACTATATAGAAAAAAGTCTGATGTGAGTTCAGGGTTAGGTAAGTAGAGCAGTTTATTACCATGTATTAAATTCTAAAAAACTGCATTGAGAAACTGAATGACATGTTTCTATGTTTAGAAGACATTATTTGAAATTAATTAACTCCAATTAAGTTGGTAATAGTGAATATTTGCTGATGTATTGTCCCTTGTTGGCAGAAAGCTGCATGTTTTAATTCCATACATGCCATTTGAGGACAATATATGCAGCTTTTGTGGTTATGTCCAAAGTTTGCATCATTGTTTGGATGTGTGGTGTGTGATATGAAATCTCAGCCGAGCACCCATCAGTTCAGCGCTGAGCCACCCTGCGTGAAAGTGTGCAAAGCAGGCTGCATCATGGGAGCGCTCCCATCAGGAGAGACAGGGACGAAGAAGGCTCGTTAAAGTGATTTGAGTTGTTTGCATGTGTTAAGAAGAAACAACCCACAGTGACACTATGAGAGCCCAGGGACACACACACAGAGACACACACACACACACACACACACACAGAGAAACAGCCCACTCAGGCTAACCACATTGCACTTGCTGGTAAACTGTGGTAAACAAATGTGGTAAACTCCTTGAAATGCTTGATTAAATATTTAACAAAAGAACACTTCACAATGCCTCTGTGTACTCGACTGCTCCATTTCTCTTTCAGAGCATCGTGGCAGAGTACGTCTATATACAAAAAGTGCAAAGTGAGCAGTTGTAAACTTTGCAAAGACAGTTTGTTCTGTACTGACCTAAGGCCTCGAGCTAAACAAGAGAGAGGTCACTGAGGACTGTCAGGATGGACTCAAATATCTGTCCTATATCTGCTAGGTGAAAATAGAGAGAGCCATTTGAGACTGTTTTAACCTCCGATGGCGTCGCTCTCCCTGCTGGGTTGCACCATAAAATGATAAACTGGTTATAATGCAGCAGCATATATATCCCATCACAGCACAAAATGAGTCTGAACCCCAACTGGCTTCTGCTCATTGCTGCTGTGCTAAAATTGCACCTGTTTTTCTTTGTTTTTCCTTTTGTCCTCTCTCAGTCTGGCAGCACAGTAAAAATTGAAATGTCATATAAAATGTGACAGGATGCTAATATGTGGCTCCCAAAGGGCGTCTGAAAGCGCTGTTGTTGAATTTGTGACTGCGGAGAGTCAGGACCCCTCCCATTTTCACCCCAGGAAAAAAAAAAGGCAAAAAAAAAATTAGCAAAAGTTGAGGAATGCTTTAGTGGCAACAGACAAATTCAATTTCCAAAGCCTGAGCAGGGATTAGGAATGATAGGATAATAAAGAGTGCATGCAATTAGCAATAACAGTAGACATGTATCTGTCACTAAAAACTGTAATCACATAAATACAAAAATATATTGTGGTTCAACCTATTGGTATTTTGGGTGCCAGATGTGAGTTACAATGCTGAGTCAAAATAATACAATGTTAAAATTGTCTACCTTCAAAATAAGGCAAGTAACACGAACATGGATATGATATTTTCATGGTGAGTCAAATGTTTAATTTTCATGACAATTGAAATAGTTTGGCTAAAACAGGGACAGGTATAGACAGACTACTGCCCTTAAAAATAAATCTAATATCTTCCATTAGTGTCATTAGTATTACAAACTCTACTGTAGACCAATAAGTCACAGATTTAACCAACTGGGATTTGAGAATAGTTCCTCAGGGAGAAAAAAAAAAAGAAACTTGGGGACCCAGTGGCCTAGAAGAACATCTCCCCGCTGTCAGCATATGACAAAAATATGAGACAAAGGCCCAGCCTCAGAGACCACCATGCACCCTGGCACCTTGCCAGTGCCACGTGAAAGCGGCAGATGTGATTTTTTTGAAATAAATTATTTATCCAACACAACAGTTAATCCACGAGCGAATTTGGGGGAATACATCAATTTTTCCCTTCCTCTGTTTTGATCATAAACACATAAATATCTGTTTATCTAGGGCGTTAAAATGCGCCGCCTGTCCTCCTGTCTCTCATCAGGGCACGATGAGACGTGGAGCGGCGTCCCCTCTCCCACGGGCCCACATGGCTGGATGTGAGGGGAGAGCGTAATAAGTGTTTCTGTGTGTATCAGAGGTACATAAAGATTTCTATGAGAATATCTTTATTGGCAGAGGGTTTGCGCCCACAAGGCCAAAGTCAAACTGCACTAAGACTGTCAGCTGAAGGTGGAGCGGGCAGACAATGCTCTCTAGTGCTAATTAATCTCTTCACCCAGCCCAGTCCCACAGCGAGGATAAATATACACGTATTTAAAAGAGAGGGATAGAGGGGACGAGAGAAAGAGGGAATAAAAGGTAGAGGTGTTGATGGTGACTTATTTTCAGTTTGACCTCTGCTTCCTCTCCTAAAGAGAAAGGTTTCTGTTGTTATGAGTGTGCGCTTGTGTGCACGTCTCTAATGTGTCTAGGGTGGTGGGAGGTTATTTGCCACTGATCATCTTTCCCCCCCCATCTACCCCCGGGGGTCTCCCATCACTTCCACCACACCAGCAACTCCATCAGACTCAAGGTCGGCCACGACACAGACACACACACACCACCCTGTACCTTCTGCACTTCCTCTTCCTCACCTCCTGCTGAATGCCACCCAACCCCTATCAAGCCTGAACCCCCCCCACCCTTCTTCACCTCTGCTCCCCTGCTCCTGCTCTCTCCTTCCCCTGTCCTTCCCGGGATCCAGCATGGCAGTGTGTGATGAATGGGACAACATTACTCTTGTCCTCTGTTGGCCTGGTTTAGCAGCTCCAACCCATCTCCCCCCATCCGTCTGTCAGACTGTTCTGTCTATTTGTCTGTCTCAGTCTCTCCGTCTGTGCTGAATTATAACAGAATAAGTAAAGGAAAAGAATATATGGTCTTTTATATCTTTAGATAAAGTGCAGAATATAGATAATTATGTCAGAAATGTATTTTTAAGATGGATATACTTTTTTGATTCTGTAAGGATAATGCATCCACAAGGGTCTATTCTATTTAACTACTTTTTTAATTTTGACATTATTGAATTCCTTTTTTAATTTTGACATTATTGAATTCCTTTTTTATTATTGAAATAATATCTTGGTCTTGTTTGGGTTAAATTAGATTTGATTCATCACCTTCGTCTTTAAAACTTGCAAACTTTGCCGTACTTTTAATTACATCTCCATGTGCACAGAGAGACAGGCAATAGAAACTGTTGTAACAGCCACTGTTTTAAACCCTGTTTTGGAAGGAAAAAAAACGACAGAGCGAGAGTGCATCTCTATGAAGTGAAGGGATCATGTCTTCAAAAAAGTAAATAAAATATGCATCCTCTCTGTGCTCATTACAGATTTATGACTCTTGTTAAAAGAAAAGGTGGCGGCTGCCTCCTTACATGTCTGACTTTCAAATTCAGACGACACTGCTGTCAAGTGTTGTGCTCCACATTCTGTCCAATGAGAGACCGGGAGGGCTGAGTGTGTGCCATCTTCGACATCCTATCCGGTGAGAGTCTCAGAGAGAGTTACTTTGGGCGGATGAGAGCGCACAAGAACTCCTCACCTACAGTGCAACGAGTGCTCGTCGTAGCGCTTTGATGCATAGTTCATCAGTCAAAAAGTTCAGTTGCTACAGCCGCTTGTGTGCATGCGTTTCAGAACAATAACGGTTGGGGGGAATAGGCATCGCTGCATTAGGCATAATGAGCAGTGGGACTTGCTTTAGTAATATGAAATAGTTTGGCTGTTTCTGTAGCAACTATTTAGAAAAGTGCATTCAAATCCACGACACACACGCACACACACACATAACTCAAGGCTCTGATTTGAAAATTAAGGGTTATAAATTGTGAAAACAACTCTTATTTCTGAGAGAGATGTAATTAGAGCATGTTTTAAAATATCTTAATCTAAAAGTGTATTTTTGGCACACAAAAAAAAAGTACAATAAACAACTGAGATTGTATTCCTCTATGGTCCCTGTCCCTTCATATATAATATTCAACACCAGTACAAATACTCTCAAGTTACTCCCAGTGTCACCCTTGAAGTACCCCAGAGCCAGAAGTCCCACAAGCAGAAACAAAGTTGTCACACCTCAATCTGCAGCTCTAACATCACAGTGTAAAAGGTCGACAGTGCAAAAGGGAAGTCACACACGGAACACGGAAGCAGCCTTCCATGCTGGAGCCCCGTTAGCGTCCCCATCACCTTAGAGAGCAGGCAGAGGCAGAGGCCTCGAGGTGGGGTAAAGGTTGCGGGCCGAACGTGCAGTGTGTGGGTGTTAATTGAGACGCGGACAGGGAACAGGTGCTGTGTACACAAACCCCCGACAGGACGGAAGACAGAGGCCGCTGGACAGACGATGAACTAATAGGAAACCCGAAGACAGCGACAAACACCACCAGGAGTCAAGTGCCAGAGCCACACACATGCCCACTTACCACCATCGTTCGTATCCACTCAAAGTGCCAGGAAGCCAACATATCCTCGAGGATATGGTTTTTATCACAGCTCTCCTCCCAGGGGCCTGGTTTAGGGTCCTTTTGGATAGATTACAGTGAGATTTTCTCTTTACAACCCACAGAAATTAAGGTGAAAGGGTTAGAGAGAAAAAAATATTGGATGCTTTACAAGTGGGGCCTTGAAGAAACAAGGCTGTGCCATGTGTGTATAATATTGTCTACCACTAAATGTAGACATTGTAAACGTAGGCACTTGTCAATACTCACCTTTGTTTAGACTTTTGTATTTTGTAGAAACAGGATGGATTTAAAAGCCATGTGAGGCTTTTATTTGGGTGAATTGTTGAATATAGCGATATGCAGGGGAGCATCTAGTCTATAATCTCAACAATAGCAGTGGTGAGTACTCAGTAAATGTTGTTAAAGTGCAGGTATACATAATAAAACTACAAAAAAGTTAATTTAAATAACAAAAACCAGAGTTAAAGTAGAAGTGTTAAGAGAAAGACAGAGTCAGAGAATGAAGGAGAGATGACAGCAGAAGACAAAGCAGGAGATGTGTATCTGGGGGGAATAGAAATAGTGAGGGATGATCCACCTGATGTATGTGCGTAACAAAGAGGGAAAAACAAACAAACAATGCAGTGTATTTTGCATAGAGAGACAATACTGCTGCATGCCTCTTTCACCCTCCTTTTTGTTTTCATTCCTCTCTATTAGCCAAACATGATTAAAATGCAGTTCCTACCAGCGTCTCTGCTGAACAATGGAAAAACACACACACACACACACACAGAATGAGATGGGAAGAAAAATGAAGCGGAAAAGTCAAAAGCATCTTTTACAGCGTGACGCTTTTTATCCTTCACAGGCGGCGAGAAGAAAAGAACACAGACATTCAAACTTTTTCTATCCCCCTCCTCAGCCTCTGAGAACACCCCTTGATACCAGAGGACAACCCCGCTCAATAGCCTCCCCCCAGAACAAAAATTTCAGTCACACTCTTTTTATTATTTTGCAGAACATTGATATAATTCCCAGTGCTCTCTTTAGTCCAATTACATTATGCCAAGTCACTATCCTATCTAAGCGATCAGCGCAGTGCCGTGACTGGGACTGAGAGGGGAGCGCCAGGGCTCGGGGAAGGTGCAGCGCAGCGCCGTATGCTATCTGGAGATAAGTCGAAAAAAAAACTGTTTTAACCATATTCACACTGAGTTAAAGTGTGTGCCTTATTTAACATTTCATGGAGCGGAGAGCAGAGGCACTTGAGGCGCTCGTTTAATGGTACACAGCAGAAGAGACGGAAGCTGTGACATAGATGGGGGGGAAGGAAAGACAACAGACAGACAATGTATGTTAAAAATCAGGCCTGTAGGATGGGAAGTGGTGCAGTGTGCTAATACCATTCTGTGAGCCAATTAATAAACACACGTGTAGGGTTGTGTGTGTGAACATGTGTGTGCATGAGTCATACCTACAGGGAAAGCATCAGAGGGTGGAGCAGCTGTCTCAGCAGTACAGATGAGGGGGATAAAGAGATATTGAGGGGTATGAAGACGACTGTTTGGCAGGAGAGATGAAGAAACTGAGAGGATCTTGTATTCTCAGTCTCATATACACAGTGGAGTCATCGGTAAGACTTCCAAACGTAGGAAAAACCCCATTAGCCTTCACCAGATGTACATCCAAACTTACGATAACCTTTTTGTGACCAAGGGTTTGCTGGGTATTAACCCCCCCCCCCCGTATCATGACCCTGTATGACATAATTAATAAGCTGATGTCTAAAAGGGATAAAACCAGTCTTGGAAAGTGGTTTGACCTTCAAATTGAAAGAAAAAAAACAACAAATTGCCGATTCCTGTGGAGAACAACTGGGTAAATAAATTTGCCTAAATTATAGTTAAAAATTCAGATTTTACAGATCAATAAGAGCTAATGAATAATATCAACTCTGCATTTTACCATCCACTGTGCACATGAGGGAGATGGAAGCGGAAAATGAGCGAGAAACTCGAGACGAGAAAGATTTTGTAGGTGCGCGTGCGTGTGTATGTGTGCGAGCGAGATAGAGATAGATAGACGCAGGGAGAGAAAGAGAGAAGGAGTGCACCGAGCAGTAAGCCCGTGAGCAGGACATGATTGCAATGTGTATCTTATCGGTGTCAGGTCCTCCTGAGGCTAGTGGAGCCTAGCTGAGCGGAGCACGAGCGCTTCAGTGACCAGTCAACCGTGTGAGGGGTAATCTCCTCGCTCAGTCTCTCTCTCTCTTACACACACACACTCCGTTTTTCCAGTAAGCCCCCCCCATTCTCCTCTGGGAGGCAGTTGAGCCACTCTAGCAGAGAAGCTCACACAAACACACAAACATATCGAAGCGCACAAACAGTTGCACCCATGCAGAGCCGCAGGTGATTGCCTCATGCCAGCTCTGGACGGTCACCCCACAGGTGAGAGGAGACATCACAGGCTAGATTGCACACTGAAGCCCCTGCAGCCAGGAGCCTGCAAATATAGCACTGAGTTGGAAATGCTGTACCTCTCTCAACGTTATTTTAAGCTGAATTGGAAGATATTGAATTGGCACAAAAACACAGGGGGAATTATTTCAAAATTCAAAAAAGACAGAACATAAATAAAAATCTTGGGGTTGAAGCCATTGACAGTTGCTGCTTTCCACCTCTCCCCAGTGTCAGGGCCCTGGGATTGTGCATGAATAAAGGCATTTCCTCTGTTTTAATGTAGGCTTGTGCTTCATCTAACATGACAAGTCAAAATGTCTGCCACAATAAAAGTCTATTCCATTATTTGTGAAAATGCTCTCAACATATTTTTCCAAAAACAAAGCCAATAATCTCTGATAATAATAAAAAATAATCAGTGTTACTAGGAAGGAGATGTACATGGCACAAGGTTGACGAAGTCTAAAGTGAGTTCTGGCGGTAATCCTATTTGTTTCATAGATATATATATCTATTGACTTGTAGAACTGATAATGAATATATAGATATCAGACAATAAGGTGTGTTTAAGTATAGTGTGGTGTCTGAAATGCTATGTGTAGTCTTCCCCATAAAAGAAATTTATCTTTAGGTTTGAGGTCCACAGGTCTTGAGGAATTTGGAGAAAGCCTGAACAAATGGTAGGGTGATAGGTCACAGCTCTAAGTGCAACACTAAATTTGGGCTAGTGTCGTCTCCCTTCCTGTCACTGTATAACCGTGAAGAGCTGGATAAGAAAGCCAGATGCATTTTCTTTAGGTTTACGCAAACAACCCTCCTATATAAACGAGGAGATGAAGTTGCCTCAGCAGAAGAGATTCATATTGGCTCCGAATCTCTCTCCAGGCAGCAGAGAAGATTCACATTGGCCCCGAATCTCTCTCCAGGCAGATTGCTTTGCTTGTATTGATGCTGAACTTTTTGTATTAAACTTTTATATACAATCAAGACGGTGTCATCGGAGATTCCTTCATCATCTTCACATCATCGCAACCCCAATATACGACAAGACTTGGCGTCACGAACTTCGGACGTGCTGTGTCCTGCAGCGTCGCCGACAACTTCAGCTGACCTACTCCCGCACCAAGCCGGCAAAAGAAAAGGGTGAGCATTTCTCACATTATTGGGCGCTGGTACGTTCGTTGCTGCTGTTGTGTGCTGCTGTTTGGTCACACCGTAAATGATTCATCTGTGTGGGCATGTCATGATGTGTTGCTGTTGAGTGGAGCTCCGTTCTAAATTTGACTTTGTTGCGTAGTGCACAACGCAACAGGGGGGAGTACAATAGAGAATATAAGGAATATAAGGAATATAAGGAATATGAGTAAAAGAAAATGGAAAGTACTGAAGATAGTACAGAGTTAAAGTAAAGGTGTAGAATAGTCTGATTAGTAACGATAAGGTGAGCTAAATAACACCATGCGAGATTAATGAAGAAAGGGCCCTCATCTTCTTAACGGTAAGACATGTGTAGATTAGACGCTGCGTGAAAATAGACTTTAAGGAATAGTCGGATTTGGTTTAAAAAAAAAAGTAAGTAACAATCCTGGGCCCAGGAGTAATTGGTAATGTGTAAAAAGATGTAAAAAGGGATAAGGTAAAAGGATAAAGATAAGGAATAAGGTAAAAGGATAAAGATAAAGGAATAAAGTAAAAGGATGAAATAAGAGTAAATGCTTGTAAAGCAAATAGGAATAAAGGTAAGAATTAAAAGAAAAAGCCGCGGATTTGACCAAGCCCTCAGGGAGGCGATTCTAAATCGGCCTAAATCCTAGAAAGTCACTAAGTGAATTTCAGGTCAGTTCAAGGAACTGGAGATGTAGAAATAAAATTCAATTGTAAGTTTTCAGCAATAGTTGACGAACAGATGCTCGAATTAACCTCTCATTGAATAACTACACCTCAAAAGGTAGCATAAATTTAGATTTAAAAGGATAAGGAAGGAGCGGCTGAAAGCATGCTATAGGAAAAGTATGAATGAGTCGACTTGAAACTTTAGGATTGGATGCTGTCTGTGTCTTTGGAGTGATGCCAAAGTTCTCTGTGTGTGTGTGTAAAATCAGCTGCCGAAGTTCTCTGTGTGTGTGCGTAAGATCAGCTGTTGGAGCTCTGTGTGTGTATGTGTGTGAGATCAGTTGAGAGCGCTTGATCTGAGTGGTTTGTGTTGCTGTGTTGGTTTAAATTGAATAAATACATGTGGTTGAGTAATAAAGAGACTTACTATTTTATAATATAAGATATTTTGTTTTTAATCTGTTAAAGAACATTCATGAGCCCTATTGATGATAAAGGGACTTTATGATTTGATTAATTACATGAGCCTTTTTTGGGGACGCTTCAAATATTTTAATAAACCTAATGAGCCTCTGAAAGGAGGACATAATGATTGGTTAAACATGAGCCCCAAAAAGGACGTTTATAACTATTAAGAGAAATAAAGAAATCAGTGAGGATGTTTTGTGTGCATAAGCATGGATAAAACAAGAGAGTATTGGGAAACACTGCTTGGGGATAATAAAATACTATTAAAATTTGAGATGCTATTAGGGTGAATAAAATTTTGTATTGATGATGTCTGGTATGTGACTGTGCGCTGATGTTTGAAAAGTGGATGACTTCTGTCATAGATAAAACTGATCTAATGTGTTGGCAGATGTGCGTAAATTGTATTGAATTGTTATTTTGCTGTTATAAGGACTTAGTGGGATATTAAGTTTCTGTCTGTTTTTTCCCTTATCCACCTATGGTGTGTAAGGGAGAGGAGAGAAGAGAGACACAGACGATAAGCAGAGACGCTGACCAGTGTGTCCTACGGAGCGATACTTGCTGTGTGCGCCTCCTGATTCCAATCTGATTAAGGCCAGTGCAGTTTTATCCACAAACTCTTTAACCTATATCTGCATTTAAACATATGTATGTCCACTCATTTATAGTCATTATTATTGATAGATATTAGTTTTCTTTGACTTAAAGGCTTTTATAAAGATATTTCTCAATTAGGGGGGTGTTGGAGAAATACCTCAGTAAAGTGAGAAGATAAATTGAGCGAGTTGGGAGATCGTTAAAGTGTTACTTTTATAGCTCTGAGTTGGTTGTGATTGATGTTTGTGTGACACTTCTGGTGTTTGCTTGACTTTTTACAAACACTTAGTGGTAGAACATCTGGTTTTGTATGGTTTGTTTATGAACTCCTGCCACTTCTCCTACATCATGTGTTTCTCTTACACTAAATTGACTTAGATAAACATTTCAGTATTGCCTGGTATCCATTAAGCAACTTGAGACTCTGAGTTGTTTCCTTTTTAGCAGAAAACTACCATTGTCTATACTTGGACTAATCTGAGCGATCAGTTTTTGTACTTGTACATTTTTACCTTTAGTGCATTAGTACATCCATCTGTCTGCTTATATATGACATCTCACATGCTGTAGTTTTTTAACAGAGACGCTTGGCAAAACTCTGACCAGTTGATGAATTTAATTAATTCATGGAGTATGATGATTTGATTTAAACTCAATGCTGAAAGTTGCAAAAGTGAATTTGTTGTCTGTGTATGGTTCATTCTGATTTGAGCTTCATTGATAATTCAATTTTGTGATTGTTTGATGATTTGAGGTGAATGTGTGTGTGTTTGATGACAATTAGGTGGTTGTCTGGCTGTGAGTGGGAGCACATTTGCTGATAGTTTGTCCCTTGTTGGAACGCTAGATTTTTTGAGCTTTAATTCTGATTGACTTTTCTTTGTTTGCAAGACATTGAGAAAAGTGTGTTTACAATTTGATAGATTGTTTGTGTGCTGAGTCGACATTTTATGTGGACTTATTGTGGTAATCTTGCTATAATATTAATAAGTCCTTGATTTCTTTAGAGTTGGCAAATTAATTTCATTTTCTCTCACTGATTGTTATAACATAATGGCTTATTAAAAATCAATTAATTAATGAATTAAATTAAATTAAAAGAAACAAATAAAATAAAAAGTGATCCAATTAGCTTTAAATTGTCTTAAGTTTAAATAATTAGTTTAAAATACAATAAAGGGATATAAAGGCACCATTAAAATGTTTAAAAAGGACATTAAAACTTCAAAAGCACTCACTCCGGTTGATATAGTACAGAAAAATAACCCTTTAATTAAAGGCATAGGCATCGTAAAGTTATCAGAGAAATGGCATAAGCGTTGGCCTGATATTGACCAACCATGGCCAGTTCAGGGGACTCTTAACCCTGATGTAATTAAAATAATGCAGGTTCTTGTGTCTACATATAAGGCAAACCAAAGGTTCAAAAAAAGTAAGAGGAAAAAAACAAGTATGGAAGCTAAAGGTGGTTTGAGGATGAGAAAGATGGAAACTGAAAGTGATGATGATCAGAGTGACTCGGAGCAGTTGATAGGTGGATATGACTCTGAAGTCAGATGGATGCTGGCTAGAGCGGAAAAGAGAGGTGATATAACTTGGAGGACAAAGGACTTGGGAGATGCTAGCTCCAATGAGACTGGAAAAGTGAAGATCAACGATTCATTAAGATTATGATCTCTGCTCAAGGACAGGGACAGCCACAAATAGTGCGGATGACACATGAGTCAATCTACAGTGTTAAGGAGAGCTTAGACACTATGAGAGAGGAAATGCTGCAACAAGTTCCAGAATGCTTATGGTCACGACATAGTACTGATATTGGACTTGTGAAGTCAGCCCAACCGACGAAAGTTGAACTCCGACCAGGAGTCAGACCTCCTTGGAAGAACCAGTATCCACTAAAAGAAGAGGCAATCCAAGGGATTGAACCACAAATTGAAGGACTTCTGAAAGCAGATGTTCTTAAGATAACACAGAATCCTCAAAGTAACACGTCTTTGTTACCTGTGAAGAAGCCAGATGATTCTTATCGCCTGGTACATGATTTGAGAGCAGTAAATGAAGTAGTAGCTGATTCTCCAGCAGAAGTGCCGGATCCGCATACTTTGCTAACTCAAATTCCTCCAGATTCAACACATTTCACAGTATTAGATCTATGTGGTGCCTTTTTCAGTGTTCCACTTAGTTTAGAAAGCCAGGGTCTATTTGGGTTCACATATAAGGGACTATTTTATGAGTATAAGAGATTGCCACAAGGGTTCAAACATAGTCCACATATTTTCAATAAAGTATTGAAAGATGATTTGGCAGGGATAAATCAGGAACTAAAAAGCACTGTTGTTCAATATGTGGATGATATTATCATCTGTTCACCAGATAAAGAGACATGTCATAAGGATTCGATTAAACTACTACAGATACTGGCAGAGAAGGGGCACAAGGCCTCTCAGAAGAAGCTGCAGTACTGTCAGGAGAAAGTGGTTTATTTGGGTCAGACGATAACAAAGGGACATAGAAGTATTTCTGATAGTCAGTTAGAAGCTATTCGAAAGGCTCCAAAGCCTAGAACAGTTAGAGAAATGATGACATTTCTTGGTATTGCTGGCTATTCCTCAGCATGGATAGAGGATTATGCTAGTTTAACGGGGCCGTTGAGAGCTATGATTAAAGATACTGGCAATAATCAACTTCATGGTAATCTTTCCTGGACACAGGAAGGCCTTTTGGCATTTGAGACTATCAAACAGAGATTACAGGAGGCTCCAGCATTAGCACTTCCAGATTACACTAAGAACTTCTTGTTGTATGTGTCCACTTCTTCTGGGGGTAAATATGCGTGTGCAGTTCTTTGTCAACCAACAGGAACGGGGACAAGTCCACAACCTATTTCTTACTATTCCACTGCTTATTCAGAAGTTGAACTGGGACTACCACTGTGCTACAGAGCAATGGTGGGAGTTTCTTTAATGTATGATAAAGCATCATCTGTTACAATGGGTTATCCGGTAACAATTCTTACACATCATAGTCTCAGAAATCTCTTGAACTATGGTAAATACACATTGACTATGTCTAGGTTAAGAGACTATCATAGGCTTTTAGAGCAGGAAGATGTCACCCTAGCCAGGTGTGTCACGGTGAATCCAGCTGAGAGTTTGCCAACCCCAGAGGATGGTGAACCGCATGACTGTTTGCATGAAGCAGAAAAATACTCTAGACTTAGATCAGATTTGCAAGCCCTCCCTTTGCGTGAGGCGGATCTTGAGTATTGGACTGATGGATCTTGTTATCGTGTGGGTGATAAATTGAGTGCTGGCTATGCAGTGGTAAAAGCCCAAGGAACGGGATTTGTTGTTGAGAAGGCTGAAGTAGTGCCACAGCCTGCATCAGCGCAACTTGCTGAACTAGTGGGGCTAACTGAAGCATGTTTGTTGGCGGAAGGTAAGCGAGTGACAATATTTACAGATTCTGCGTATGCACATAATGTGTGTCATTTGTTTGGATCAGTGTGGAAGAACCGAGGGTTTAAGAAAACAGATGGTTCTCCAATACAACATCACGATCAAATAATGAAACTGTTGCATGCCATGATGAAACCTAAAGAGATAGCGATAGCTAAATGTGCAGCACATAAAAACGATGTATCAAAAGTCACACAAGGAAATAAAGCGGCTGACGAAGCTGCAAAGGCAGTCACATGTGCAGATAAATTGGGAAAGATCTTTCTAGTCACTCATGAAGTGGACTTAGAAGAAAAAATTACACTCAGAGATGTGATCTTAATGCAAGAAACTGCTGTTGCAGCTGATAAACAGCTTTGGCTAGATCGAGGTGCAACCCGAGATTCTACTGGACTTTGGAGAAATCACGAGGGGCTGATAGTAGCACCTCCAGACCTGTTGGGTCTGATGATTCAGGAAGCTCATGGGTTAGCTCATGTTGCAAGGGGGGAAGTTAGGAGAAAGATCACAAAGGAGTATGGTTTTTGGGCACCATACTTGCTTGAACAAATTGACTATGTTATTGGCAGATGTACCATCTGTTTGAAAAATAATATTCAGAGGGGTGTACCAGTACCTCCTGGTTACATTCCAACTCCGAGAGGTCCAATGCGTGAGTTAGTAGTGGATTATGTTGACATGATAAAACCAGTTGAAGGAAAAAGATATATGCTGGTTGTTGTGGACAGATTTTCACGATGGCCTGAAGCTTGTCCAACCAAGCGGAAGGATGCTCAGTCTGTAGCGAAATTTTTGTGTAGAGAAGTCATCAGTAGATGGGGACTTCCAGATCGAATTTCCTCAGACAATGGCAAAGAGTTCGTGGATAAGACGATAAAACTAATACTGCAAAAACTAGGAATTAAACAACGTCTCGGTGCGGTCTATCATCCGCCCTGTGTTTTTGGTATTTTTTATATATATAGAATGTTATTATAAAAGGGGGGAAATGGAAATAGTGACTCATAATTGGAAATAATGTGATGTCATGAATTATACATTTCTATGCATTTGATTGTTTCTGCAAAAGATACTGTTTGGTGTTTTCTTTTCTTTCCTCCTAGAACAATATTGGGGGATATGCTGAAGGGATTAAGACACTCAAACATGGACAATAAGAATGGACTGAAGGACTCTGAGCAAGGACACTGAGATAACATGTCTAGAAGTCACCACACCATCGACACTGCACTGAGAGTCGACGCTGCGAAGGAGCTGCAGTGTGATATATTCTTGTCTTTTCTTATATATTTTTTTGTTGTAATCTTTGATAATGCTTATGATAATCTTAGTACAATATAAATGTTTGACTTAGCTTTTAGTTCTTTTATTATTGTATGAGCAATATTTAACTTTTATAACATTTTCTTTTACGATAATCTTTGAAGAATGATGTTGTTACTGGGTGAATATATTGGGACCTCAGATTTTTTGATTGTTTTGATGTTTAGGGATATTGGGGCTAGGCAAGGACAGGTCCATTGGAAGGTGCGATGGGTCGACCAGCCTGAATTTGGACATTTTTTGATTTTATTTTTCTGAGGTTTCCATATGTATTTGTTTCAGTAATATTCATATACAGATTATTAAATTCTTCATTTTTTTGATTGGTCTGGAGTACTACGTGTGGCCGCCCAAGGCAGAGGGGCCGTGAGAGAATTTTCCTGTCTAGATTGATTGAGGGATGTTTCAGGAAAGATAGCTGCCTGACAGGTTTTTCACTCTCGCACTCCATAAAGTTACTTAATGTTGCTAAATCACAAATATAACATATATGTTATTATTTTTGTTTTTCGAGACTCTGCGCAGTCTCGAAGGGGGGAAATATGTGGTGTCTGAAATGCTATGTGTAGTCTTCCCCATAAAAGAAATTTATCTTTAGGTTTGAGGTCCACAGGTCTTGAGGAATTTGGAGAAAGCCTGAACAAATGGTAGGGTGATAGGTCACAGCTCTAAGTGCAACACTAAATTTGGGCTAGTGTCGTCTCCCTTCCTGTCACTGTATAACCGTGAAGAGCTGGATAAGAAAGCCAGATGCATTTTCTTTAGGTTTACGCAAACAACCCTCCTATATAAACGAGGAGATGAAGTTGCCTCAGCAGAAGAGATTCATATTGGCTCCGAATCTCTCTCCAGGCAGCAGAGAAGATTCACATTGGCCCCGAATCTCTCTCCAGGCAGATTGCTTTGCTTGTATTGATGCTGAACTTTTTGTATTAAACTTTTATATACAATCAAGACGGTGTCATCGGAGATTCCTTCATCATCTTCACATCATCGCAACCCCAATATACGACAATAGCATATTGGATACATTTTCCGAGCACGTCCAAAATAGAGTTAGAAAAAAAAGGAATGGTATATTATTTCATCTCAATTCAATATCTCTTATTAGGCAAACACATTAACTGCAGAGTAAGATAATGACAGTGTGCTGGTGACACAGAGATTCTTCCACCATTACATCCACACACATTGAAAATGGTTCTGCAATAAGACAAAGTGGTTCTTTTGGACCATCTGAATCTAAAGTGTGAAATCCTTATTTATCTTAAAAACCTCTTTATTGTAGCACACAGACGTTCTTTCCACGTGGTATATATGTTGAATTCTATTTCGCAGCATCCATTTTTACATTTTCTGTTCCATCTATGTACTGCATCACTAATGTGCTTTGGAAAGAAATGCACCTGCAACTTGTGTTTAAAATTAGTTTTTTGAAAATTGAGGTTAAAAACTGGGGCATATTTCACGCATGTGTGTGGTTTTCTGTGTGTGTGTGTGTGTGTGTGTGTGTATGTATGCAATAGGAATCAAGCAACATTCCACATTGAAGGTCAGCACACACACTCAAACACAAAACGTGGGGGAGTCGGGGAGAAGGAGAAGAAAAAAGTCGGCCATGTCTAACATTCCTTCAGCCGTCATGTGCCTGCCTGTTTGGCTTAAACAACTGAGCCATCCCCATCAATTAGTCTTGATGTTGGACTTTCATTGAGATTAAGTGACTAATATCAGTGCTTGCTCACAAGAAAGACACTTTTCACATCTGCCCAACAATCTGTTAAGTCAAAACACATGTGGTGATCCAAGGCAAAAAGCCTGCAAGGGGTCCTCTCTGCAATGAAAAACAGGTGCTCTACTTTTTGGCCATGTAATACCCCATTTAGCCTCTGGAGCAAAGGTTATCCAGCTAATAGCTGCCTTGTGGTGCACTGGGAAGAGCCGCGCACATGGTCGGAGTAAACATCTGGGACAGATTGTACATACTTGCAACATATGCTTCAAGTTCAATTAAAATGAGGCCTTGGCACATTTATTAATCTTTTTTACCTCTCCTCTCCTTTCTCTTCTTCCTTCTCTCCCTAAAGGCCTGTGCCATAAAAGAGGCCTCCTTTGACCCGTCCTTAATACTTACTCATACAATCTTAAGTTACCTCACATCCAATGTGAAAGACCTCATGTGCAATGTAAAAAGACAAATTTGTTAAGCCTTGAAACTCCATTTGTTCTCCAACACCAGGCTGGTGGGAGAGCAAAGGGAAGAGAGATAGAGAGAATTTGTGTCAGAATGAAAGGAAAAAAATGCAGGGAAGGGGACGATTGAAGGAAGGGAGGAAGGAGAGTGGGAGGAGAGAGAGATGTAGGTGAAGAAAAAAGAAAAATGCCCCCCTTTCAACTTCCCTACAGCTCAAATGAAATGCTAACAGTCGAGGGGAGCAATAGATCAAAATGTATGAAGCCAGAGTTGGTAAATTGTAGCCTTTGTGGCAGCTGTGCTATCCAGCATCCCAGTGCTGTGTGAGCACAGAGAGCAGGGCCTTCTTACGAGGAATAATCAGTTTGGCACGAAATCTGACGGAGGCTGCATAAGCTGCCACTGCACCTCATTTCAATATGAAAGTCCAAATGTATTTCATATAATCTGCAGTTTTCCAAATGCCTGTATTTGTATTTTATTTTCCCCGAGAGGTGGTTCGAAATGCAGCAATGGAGGGCAGATGTAAAGAAGGGGTTAAAAAAAATGGTTCAAGGTTGCCTGGTGCATATCTTCAGTCAGCGCCCCCCCCTGTATGTTTCAGCCTTGGAACTTCACAGCCATGAAACTTTGCCTCTGCATCTCTGTGGGAGAGGATGTAATGCTCACGTATCTTTGTGCACTCATCGCCCAACTGGCTGCCTTGTTGACTGATTGCCTGACTGGCTGACTCACTGGTGGGGATGACTATTTGGCCATCTGCACTATAACACTTTCTTTTTAACCCCTTTGTTACCTACTTGCACTTACGACCCTCACAGAGGTTGCAGCGAGGTTGCAGTTGCATAAGTTCATTCGGGACAAACTGTTTCCTCGAGCAAAATTAATTTTCAAATATCAAATTTCCTGGTCAAAGGCCTCGACAATTACCATTACAAACAGCAGTGGTAATTGTTTTGCTCCAAAAAGATTACCAAGCCAGATCAGCCAAATTACCACATCTTAGCCTGCTAACCTTCATATTGCTGGAGTGCGGCTGCAAGGCATCAAGTATCAGCTCGAATAATTTCAGATTCCAGACTGTTTAGTCAAGGTACTTTACAGTTTTCACAGTGAAAGATTTGGACTTCACTTAAAAGCTTAAGTTATGATTCTGCTCCAGTTGGAATTATTTTTTGCCTCAGACAACAGAGTAGGTGGATAAATAGCTTTACTGGCGCAATTACCATTAGCAAGTGGAACATTGACAAGGTGCTGTATCCTATCCAGTGGCATTTGTTTCAGTGGCTCGTCCTACAGCGTAAATGCACAGAGGCAGTAAAGCAGCCACCTGTTGTTACATGATAGTGTCTGGACAAGCCCAGATGCTGTTTTACTGGGACATAAAGGAGCAGTGAATGGACCTAAATACCTAACTAAGCATTTATATGGGTGTATGTTCTCAGGTAGCTGTCGATGTTGGTAACTTAAATTCAACTTAGTGTTATTTGAAGGGAAAAAAACAAGATGGTGCAGTAAATGACTACAGACACCACAGAAGAAAAAAAGGTGAGGAATATGCCATGTGTGCCAGCTACAGAGTAAACTTTTCAAAAGGTTAAAAGGTTGTACAATCTCTGTACATGTGTTTGCGCCTCAGGCTGCCAGAATAACTGAACAGGGGAGGAGTTGGGAGGGAAAGATGGAGTCATTTCATTTGTCTGTTTGCGTTTCCGGTCTGTGAAGCAGTGTCAACCCCTCCTGAGGCAGTGTGCCAATGAGTGTGTGTGTGCGAGTGAGTGGAAACGTGTTTATATACGAGAGCATCACTGACATTAGACATAATTACCTTGTCATCTTTGTCAAAATCCTCATCCTCGTCCTCCATCAGGTCCTCCATCGCTTGCTGACAGTTGTAACACAGAAAAGGGAAAAAAGAGAAAGAAAATGAGAAATAAAAATGTTTATGCAGCAGCTATAGTGCAGATAAACATTAGATAACACAGGGTTAACATCATCAGAGCAGCCACAGAGGCATATTAAAGCGGATTGGTTATGCATATGTCTGGCAAGAGTTTTTAAATGAGTATGGAACGGGGTGTGGAACTATCGGATTGGTGTGTGCTAATATGTCATGAGCTTCAGAATGGGTTTGAATTAGAATTTAATTTTAGAAACATTCCGTTGTTCAAATGTGTTGACACTTCTGGAAATGTAAGGAAACACTCTGGCTTTGAATTTCAACTGAGGATTAAAGTCTATTCATCCACTCAAATCACGTCGCAGGGCATTTAAATCTCGCACCATTCAGTGGGATGAGACAGCACAACTCTTCTTCTTCTGATTGTGCTCGTTCTCCTTTGACCTCTTTAACCCTCGGACTCATTTTTAACCCCGACCTCACCGTGCCCATACATTCATCTATCTATCGTGTCGCATGCTCTCACAGAGCGATGCTCCATGAAGAGAGTGGAGAGGGAAGCTTGCAGCACAGACAGCGAGTCGCAAAGAACAGCAACTATGTGCTTCAGTGGTCCACAACCGATGAAACAGGAGCTGGTGCAGCTCTGATACCCAGAGACACCACGATACATACTGTACAACACAAAGGGGAAAAAACAACACACATGTGCACGACTTCAGAACCACAAACACAAAAGCACATTTGGATAAATATACTGTGCAACATAACAATGGTGCATGATACAAGTTGCAGCCTCTCCTGTCATTCACAGTTAAATTCTACACATACATAAAAGGCTTCATGGAAAATCATATACAGGTCACTTATGTCTTTATGTGAAAACAAGCAATTACACAAATGCCTTGACATATATGAGAATCCCTGAACCAATCAGATCTGCTTGAGCCACTGCGTTTACTGATATTGTGTCTGGGCACTGTACAGTACCCGTGTCATTGTGCGTCTTTGCGCGAAAGCACAAGCTCGCAAGATGCTGAAAAAAACACAGATCACTGCTAAATCCCATCCACCCACTTTCTGTCAATCACACATCAAAGCCACAAGGTCATATTACTCCCATTCTACATAAACAAACAGCCATATCATAAGCCTTACAGCTGTCAACCACAGCATTCATCTTCTCGCATTGTTGTACCAGCTCCAACTCCCACGAACCTTCGCCCAGCTTTGACATCACCACAAGCCCCTAACCACCTCCAGAACAGCACAAACTGGTTTGGAGAAATCCAAAAATCATTACTTAACAAGACAATAGCTTTTGTCCGTTTTGTTTTCATTGGAATAAGGGGGGGAAACTATATGGCGGCTGACATAAGCCTCTTATGTAAATGCAGCTTCCCACACAAACAAAGAAGAGTTCAGAACAGCAGAGTTGAAAGGGTAGAGTCAATAGCGTGTGTGTGTGTGTGTGTATGTATGTGTTCTATCAATAGCTCTGAGTCACTAGGGCAAAGTGTTGTGCATGTGTGCATGCTACTCCTTGTTTTAACTGTCTGACTGTACAGCAACTAGTTATTCCCACTTCACTAAGACTCCGTCACTGTCTAGACAAATAAGCTTGACTTTTCACAGTTCACAGTCTCTTTATTGATACTGAATACATTGACTCTCCTCCGCCATTCAAATACCAGCGAGGGGAATTTTCGGTGCTCAGCCGAGGCAGAAGATGAAAACGTGATACTGTAAAATGAAAGCCTTCTGGCATCTCCTAACAAACGGCCTATAACTGTTTATAAAGTCATCATGGTTCCTCCCAAATCCTTTCACCCATGCCAAAATACAAACATAATGGATTCCTCCACACAGAGGCTTTGCTGGGGCACGCCTGGCACACGCTCCGAACTTTAAACAAAGGGAATGAGCATGAGCTAGCTGGAGAAGCATGACCTAGAGAGACAGAGAGAATGATAGAGTCGTTTGTCTCCCTACGCTCTCCGCTCTGCTCTCTCCCTTCCATCGCCTGTGGTTACAGGGAGAAGTCATGTTTCCCGCAATGAGACACAGTGTAAAATTAATAAATAAAAAGACATGGAACATGTCATCTGCCCTGAAGATTGCCACGGCTAAATGCGTGCAATGAAACTACTGTCTCAGTGAGGGAGGATATAAATTACCTCAGTGCAGCCGATGAATTCCAAACATCTATGTGTCTTTCTCTCCGTGCACCTCGCTCTATTTGCCTTATTCTTCCTCTCCTTCTAAGACCTGTTTGGTGTATGATATCATTTGTCTGCTTATCCCCCCATTATCATGTTGTTTGAATTACTATCATTACAACACTGCAGCATCAAAGCCTCGCTGTCGACAGGATCGTGTCGAGCTCGTGTTGCCTGCAGAGCTGCTCCAGTCAATTCAATATCTACTGAGGTGGGGATTAACATATTCAGACCTATTCAAATGATACAGGGATGATGCAGGCTACTCTTACAGATTACACTGTGCCCCGTAAATACATACAAAGATGGTGATAATATAAAGTACACACAAAGAATGTAAGTGACTACAATGACATTGAGCGTTCAGGCGGCAGTGAGAATATTAATGTGTCCGTTTGGCCTTAGTGGCTTCATCCAACGGATGATTTGCAAGTTTTAAGTTTGTGTTGCTGTGTGGCTCAGATTCCAGAACAAACTACATCACTCAGAGTTTCCATGAATCTATCCATGAAGGACACATCTCTGTGAATATTAAAAGGAAAAAACTATTGTGCATTATCTATTTTTCTTTACTGTCGGTGGAGCTGTAAAGTAGTAGGAGAAGGGTCACATCATAGCAAGTTCCCACAGAGCATCAAGATATGTATTAATTGAACTATGACAACTTCCCAAAATTCCCACCCATCGCTTTACAATTTGGTGACTGATACTTACAGAGCTGCAGAACAGGAGCTGTGACATTTTCATACATCTTTATGTGGGTGAACATATTTAAAACTCCCAAACCAGGAACCATAAGAGTACTGCACATTAATGCAAACCTGCATATATATTTATATATTTATACACATACATTTTAGTGGTTTATGGTCAAGACGTAGGACACACAGCTTGAAACTGAGACATTCCCAAGCTAACCAGGACTGTTGGTCACTGTAATTTTGATGTCGGTACAATTTTACATTCAGCCTTAAAGAGCAAAAATCTTTCTGTGATCCCCCCCCCAAAAAAAAAAAAAAAAACGTCTGAAGAAATAATGTATTGCAGTTGTAAAGTTTTGCAGTTTGGATCTGAGGGCGACTTGTGAGGGCGAAGCCATGCAGCACCAACTAATGTGATGAAGAAGTTGTTATAGTTAAATAGAATAGCAGGAAATATAGTTTTAAAAAATATATATTATAGCAGGAAAAACAGGTATACATTTCTAATAATCTATTGATTCCTGAGGGGAAAATTTGTATATCGTCCCTTTGCCTTCACAGGGAGCTTCTTGCACACTGTGGCACAACAGCGCCCCTTGTGTCTGTTCAAGGAAAAAGACGACACACTCGGGGGCAAAAGAGATCATTGTTCTGACCTTCAGCTTTCGAGACAGTCTAATGGCTCTGTAGTGTTGTGGTGAATGAGATGATACAAGGGATTCTAAGACCCTTAACTTACACTGATCAGCCACAACATTAAAAAAAACTATTAGTGATTTAATTTCATATTAGATTTTAGCAGTTTTTATTTTGCTTCATGGCTCTGTTAAGTAAAAAAACAGTCATAAGTTTATACAGTTTCTATATATATATTTTAATATTGTAGTTGATTGGTGTAAATCAGGGCAGCATTTCTATCTGTGCAGTAACTGTAGCACCGTCTTGGCTGAAGTTTGATGCTGTATTAGCTGTATGGTTTTACCTTACAGAGCTTAAAGTAACAAGAGCTTTAAACAGAAGCTACATCCAATTATGTGTAAAATAAAAAAAATAGCAAGGGTTACTAAATATTTAACTACACATAGATATCCATAACTATAGTGCATGGAGACAACGGAAGAGTTTAAACCACTTGACAAGTTTGGAACACAAAGTTTGTGGAAGGTTGTTTCATTCATGTGTGTAAAACAATATTCAGTCTGATTTTATGGAACGAGTGCACACACAGATTCACACCCACATACAGTTTGCTTATCTATACTTGTTTGGGACTGATTCCCAGTTATTCAGGAGAGCCTAACTAACCTAAACATAAGCTTAAATCTACTGTATCTCAGTTCACACCCATGACCTCAACCAGGACCTCAGGAATGAAATGCTGTCTCATACAGGGTTTTGGTGCCAATGAGGACAACTGGTACCAACAAGGTTGACCAGAAGAGATCCTGAAGAGGTAAAAAAAAAACATTTACACCAACACACAGCCCAGAGAGGGAAAGTAAAAATCTACTATCTGAAGTAGCCACAGTATTTTCACCATTTGCCTGAGAGCCTCTATACTGGCTCCTCTCTCTCCCTGGCCGGGCAGAGTTCCACTATCTCCCCTCCTAACCTTCCCAATGACAGCCGCAGGGGGAATTGACACCAAGGCAGACATCCCAGCGAACATGAAGATATACTTTCTCCTCCTTTTTTTATCCCATTCCTCTGTCCCTCCCTCCCTCCATCCTCCTGCTGCTCTTCCTCTTTGATACGTTAGGGGGTTTTAACCTCTCCAGCTGCTGAGGTTTGGCCGACTGGCTGGCTGGGGGATCTCAAGGCCCTACTTGGTATGCACTGTCCGTGAGCTTATGTGTATGTGTGTGAGCTTTGCGTGTACATATTGCCTACACCACAGTTTCTGCAGACTGGGGGAGGGCTGTGTGTCTGATAAGCGCTGCTAGCTGAGCCTGGCTGACCCACACAGGCCCTTCACAAGCTGTCAGAGCCGTGGCCCTTGGAGGGGGGCCCTTCCATCTGCACTGCCCAAGCCGTGGCTCACCCAGCAGGGGGCTAGATAGGGGTGAGGCTAGGGTGCTACCAGAGCTGGAGGCAGGGGGTGGGGGTGAGAAGGGCAGCTCCATATTCATGAAACACCAAATCTGTGAGCATTGGAAAAGATTGGCTGCTTTTAAACTGCCTCTTCAAGGCGGGAATGCTGTATCTTAATTCCACCTCGTAGTTCTGTATAAAAGGCACAAGCATGGGATGGGAGAAGGGTGGTTGTTCCTCCTTTAAGCCAGCAGTAGCGGTGATGGACACAGAGCCAAATCGATGTCTGTGTAAAAGGGGACGGGGAGAACAGCTTGAAGAGATGCTGATATTGTAGTCTCACACATCTCTGATCTTGGAATGTGGGCATGCCATATAAAATCACACATGGGGGCAGCAGCATGATAGCTTAGTAAGCCTAAGTGAAGCAGCATAAAAGCACAGTCACACACACGTGAATACAGGCAAATGACAATCACCTGCAGAGGAGAATTATGTATCATTGCTAACTGAATGTGGGCATTGATGTGGGACAAACAGGAATCAGTTGTGTGTAGTAGTGGTCGTGGTATCGGACGAGCGTGTTTTGGGTTGAGGCAGCCTGATGTCCGACATCATAAAGTACCAGCTGGTTCAAGTTAGCTAATATCCGGGCCTCCTCCATCTTGGCTCACCCTGAAAAGTACAGCCAGCGACACCCAAGTGGAGTCACTAAATGTAGGTGCTATTACTATCAAGTCGCCGATCAAGGTTCAACAACCAAAGCAAATGTTTTATCTACCACTCTCTCACACATAATGGAAGTGAACAGGAAGCAATGGTCACCACCGCTATATTCACGTGTGCAGGCATCCCTGTCTAATTACAGGATAAGTTAACCTTATTCTTTGACAAATCAGCAAGTGTGTTGAGTCCCAAAGATTCCAGCCGCTATTCAGAGGAATTCACAATTTCACTTGTTCCACCTGCATTGTTGAGTCAGTCCGTAAATGTCCCTCTTAAACAGATGCTACTGTCTTGTTGTTTGTTATACTATGAAAAAGAGAGAAAGAGCTGCTACATGGCTGATGTGCTATCTAATGCACGCAAACTCACAAACATCAGTCGGCTCAAGCTCAAAGTTTAAACTATAAAAAGGTGCAGCTGCAGCGGCTGTACTGTATAGACAAAACAACAACAACGAGAGGCACCGAGGCAGACATCTTGAGCTGCTGACGTTGTTAGCAAAGAGCACAGACAGTTACAAAGGTTCAGTGTGATGAAGGGAGTCAGACAAATGGAGGGAAAGAAAGTGAAAGAGAGACAACATGATGAAAAGGGAGGCTGGGAGGATTCCGCAGTGGCATTCCTGATGCTCCCGATGCTCCCGTCCCGCTTCAAACTATGCCCGTCGCCTGTCTTTCTGCCTGCCAGCCTGCCATCCTATCTGCCAGTTTAGCAGAGACAGAGAGACAGCGCGAGGAGCAGAAAGGAGCAGAGAGGAGCAGAGAGGAGCGTGGTGATGCCGGGGCGGCACGGGGGAAATCAGTGGGGCACAGGCGCTCCCAGTTAAAAGTGACATGACCTTTTGATTTTGTCACCTGTCACCAACTGCCATGTCTGACTCTGCACTGAGGAGTGCCTGCCATCCACCGCTGCTTGCCTATGCCTCCGTCTTTCTGTCGCTGCCTCCCTCTGAATGCCTCCCCATCTTCCTCTGCTCCCATTCCATCTCCTTTTCTCATTCTCCTTTTCTTTCCAGAGTTGCAGTTTTATGGGGGGGAAACGTGGAGGAGTGACTTTCTGCAGGAGTTGAGGTATAATAGGCAGCGATTCCTCTTTTTCCTTGCAGCTCTCCTAATATTTACTCTTCTCTACGTTCGTTGTGTGTGTCTCTTAATGAGGGCAGATGTCACGGCACAGTGTGTTTAGAGATGCAGAAAAGTTGGGGGGGGGTTGCGATACAAAATCAGGAAGAAAATAGAAAAGATAAAATTGGCAATGAAGTACAATGTTCAAATAGATCAGATATTATTACCAGGTTCTTTTTACACTAATGAACAATATACTGCTGTCATACTGGGTGTGTCACAGTCAGGGACGTGAAGATTAAGCTGGTACTAGTACTAGTTGAAGTAGATGGAGAACTAATAAAAATCAGTAGTAAATATTGCTTTATTTTTAAGGATGACTTACTTATATATTTGCTTTTATTGAAATGCTATGAATCAGGATGAAGAGCTGTGGTCAGCTCTATCTGCTCTGAAGTATCTTCATACCATTAAGGTCTTCTCTTCTGTAATGGCTTGGCAGATCCAGTGGGTGAATCTATGTAATGGACTAAAGTATGGCATAAAGAGGATGGTCCTCCAGTATGACGAGGCCTAATTGCCCATCATTCTGTGCGAGAGAGAGACATCACCAGTTTCGTATGAGCCCTCTACGACAGCCTGCACTGAAATTACCACCTTTATAACATCTGGTACGGACCTTTTTGGGCCAACTGAACAGCAAGGAAGGAGTTCTACTGGGATGTGTCCCTGCTTGTTAATCTCAATGCACATCATATAGACTCACGCAGGCAGACACACACATGAACATGACACGCTGCTACGGAAATATACACACACGTGTGTACACGCACGCCTTGCAGCCTTTTTCCTCTCGCAGCACAGCCGCCTGTCCTCTGATTGACCGAGTCCAGCCTGCTGGCAGCTTCCTCTGCAGCAGGCTTGGGATGGATTGACGCTCCAAACTGTTTCAGGTTTCAAAACAAGATAAAGATGGAGAGGAGATGGTTGTGTCATTAAAGCGCTTCTCCCAGTCCGAACAATAGGTGAGACTCACTTGATAGTATATTATCGGCTTTGAATGTCAAAGTAGAAGCTGGATCATCCTCTGCATATATTCAGGAGCATTAAAGGGCATCTTCTTTGTTTGTTTCATTCAGCGTGTTGCAGCGTAACACACAGGTCAGCGAACAGTGTTGAGGAGTCAGGGTTCATGGGTCCGAGTGATACATGATAAGAGAGGAGGTCGGCGACCCTGCTGCTGCGTCGCCTCCTTTAAATCGCTGTTCTGAGGAGGCTCTGACTGCTTAGCAGGTAGCGGTCAAGGTTGGGGCGAGGGTTAGGAGCTCTGATCCGGGATCTGTTTGCAAAGCAGCGTGTAACCACACAACAGTCAGTGACCCTGAGTGCTGAATTACAGCATGTAAAAAAACACTGCGTTTGTTTATTTGCTATCGACAGCGCTAAGGACTGTGGTTGTGGTGTAAAAATCGGAGAAGGATCCCCACCTTGAACCCATCATGATGAAGCAAGACCCTTCCCTTCATTAAGAAGTCTGTACTCTAGTGTATACTTTTGTTTTCTCTCTTTCTTCCCTTGGCCTATCCCCCTCTCTCTCTCTCCCGCTCTCTCTGTTTCACCCTTCAGAGTGAGTTCAGCGGAGATTCCTTTGGCATTACCCTCACCCCAGACTGCTGGAAAACCACAGCGCTCCGGATGCTGACCCTTGCTCGGCTCAGCACAATGCTTTAATTTGGTGTGTTGTTTAAAGTAATTAGAAAGCCCCCTTTCCCTTGTTTTCTTTTCTATTCTTCTCTGTTCCCTGCCAAGTGCGAGGGGGAAACAGTGAGTCGTCCATGACTTCAGCTTGATAAAGACTCGGAAGATGAATCCGGGGGACCTGGAGAGGAAGCAAAGAACGCAAATACTGTATGCTCCCACCCCCCTGCATCCCCGCTGACTGGGAAACTCTGTCTCAAAACAAACAGGGACAAGACTCGGGGGAAACTTTTGTCTGAACGTGTGTGTACAGCATTTGCAAACAAAAATGCAGGAAAAATAATGAACACTTACACCACCGCACATTAGTTTTACTGTACATATTCCAATTTGACACAGGGAAGTAATCTCAACACTGAAGGAGGCAGAGAGTTGATGATCGAGGAAGGAGAGAGGGTTCGTCGCATTCACCGATCCCGAGGTGGTGGGACTGCGGCGCAGAGACGATGATTGTCAGAGAATCTTCTTTGTGTCACCTGTGCTTTTCTGTACTTTTCCGTGTTACTGTCACAGCGGCAAGACAAGGAGCATTATTGGTGGTAATCTTTGACAATTAATCTCACTTTCATCAGATATGTTGCTGCAAATAATGTTTGCACGTAGTCCTGGAAACTTGTGTATGCACACATTGACACGTCTCTTATAGTTTGTATAAGCTGCTGCTGTCCCGTTCTCTTGCCTCTGGCTGTCTAACCACCAGTACATTTCTCCACATACCTTCTTAGTCAATATAAACACTGACACACACACATCCAGTCAATACTGTCCAATCCAGACAGTGGAGATATTTAATCAAAGATATTACCAGATATCATATCATTTCTATCACTGCTACATAAAATGTTCCTTGGTGATCAGGCCACATATCCTCAAACCACATTCTGAAGATGATGATATTTAAACAAACTCCAAAGGCAGATTCCTTTGGGTTGGACTGTAACTAGAGAAATCCAAAAGACTAACTACAAGAGAGTCAACAAGAAATTGAAATAAGTTATAGGTTTTCAAATTGAACGTTTGAATCAGTGACTTCAGGATTCCTTGTCTGGATGTAAAATTGCCCGTGAGTCAAGCATCGTGACGCTACAACAAATATTAGATATTCAAAACAGTGAAACTACAAGATCCTAAGACAGCACAGTAAATGTCCATATCTCCTCTTTTCTCTGAGCATGGGAGAACTTTGCGTAAACGTGTTATCTCACAAAAAGGCACTTGCCATGCAAGTATCAACAGTATCACCATGTCTTAATGTTCCAACCAATTCCTGAGGTACTTGAGACACAATGGTCCCTTTCAAGTAGCGGAGAAAAGCAATTTTACATGAAGTGGGAGTTACATGTACTTATTTGTATGTGAAGTGAGTGGCACATTATGAGGATGTGCATGGGAAAGGAATATCATTAGGTTTGGATAAATACAAGCAGCAGGTATGTGGGGACAGATCATCATGCCAGGGTTTGTCTTAATAGTGAGTGATTATTTTTAAGCAGGCAATGTCGCCATCTACAGGAGGGGAAAGACCCCTCTGAAGTGTCATTCACAAATAAAGGGTTTTACTTTGACTATGAACCTGTTTACTTTTAAAAACCTTATATTCTTAACTCAAATCATTATATCAAGTCAAATATACTGAATTATTATAAACGTAAAGTATATTGACTGGGTTGATGTGAAGTAATACAAGGCTTGTGGTTCTCGGTTTGCATTTTGCAACTCTTTTACAGATCAACATTACATGTGGAAATAGAGGCTTATAAAAAGAGATGCTCAGCTCTGAAGACTTACCAAATTAAATGTTGTAAGTAATAATGTACAGTTCACAGCTAATTCCATTTTCTGTGCAATATTATGACACACAGCTATGAGTTTTGCTTCATTGTAATGACTGAATCTAATATCTCCTCCAAATCCAATCAAACTCCAAGAATCCTTATGAAGAGATAAATACACACATATAGAGGGTGAGCGAGTGTAAGAAAATCTAAGGTCTGTTAACTGGTTATTTCCAACGGAGTCTGGGAAAAAGGTACTTATTAAAATTAATCACTTCGTTGTTCACGCTCACTCCGTAGTCCAGTTCTCGCTCACTCTCGTTTTTACTCTCTACTCTCCAAATGTGCCTGGCCATGATTAAAACATGTCTGTTTCTCCATGACATTGCTTTGACATCATTTAATTGGTATAAGAGATAAAAATAAATGAATTAAATAAATATACTACCAGGTAAGTGGCGTAACGTAGCTCAAGGTGACAGCCTATTATTTCTCCTTTTTCTTTGCCTGAAAGGAGGCAAAGTGAGAAATGTGAGATTGCACCGAGAATGCAGCACCTCAACGGGGAGATGGAGTAAGTAAAAAAAAAAATGAAGCACAAAGATTTTTTTTAAATTTAATTCCAATTTGCTCCAAGTTTATGATTCCAATTTAATAAAAGATATGTTGTAAATTAGTTTTTTACCTTTATGCTGTTTCTATAAAAGAAGTATTTTGATTTCTCGTTCATCAGGGATGAATTGTATGTAAACGTGATGGACGTCGTAAATAAGATGAGCGCGTAAACGTCTCCACGAGACAATGGTGTCTGAGTGTTAACCCTGCATTGTCTACGAAAGGGGGCTTTTACAGTGAAATGAAAGAAAGGCGGAGGGATATCGAGAAGCGATGTGTTACTCACCACATCTTGCCTGGTGTCCTTCCCCGAAGCGATGAGGATGTAGTTCCAGGCCAACGGCAGAAGCAACGCCAGCGGGATCATGTAGAGCTCAAAGTTCCAAACGAGGATGACAAAAAGCTGATGAGAGAGAGAAAAGACGAAACCCTTAGGAAAAGAAAAGCGAGACAAAAACGTGAGGGCGGCATGGGTTGAGGATGTATACATTCACGACCCCATCCTGAACCCGCATGGAGGGAAAGTCCTAAGAACGTACGCCGACCATATGTGCAACTGGAAGCAACGCTCAAACACATTCATATGCAGAATCATAACCACCGTGGAACAAAGCGTAAAAATAAGGTTGTGCTTCAACAAAAGATACAGGCCTGGTGTCGTTGGGCAGAGGTTCAATACCCTGACCCTCAAGGCTTTTCTGAGGCCTCCAGCTGTGGATGAGGACGACGAGGAGGAAGACTACGAGACGTCAGAGCCTCTTTCCTCCACGCCAATCATCCCAGAGGCTGAGGTCATGTACCATTTCAGCTGCGGCGCATCAACGCTGACCCTTCCACACTGACGCCCATACCCCAGCATCTGACCTCACACACCCCACACCCCGAGTCCCTAACCCTGTCACTCCAAGCTCCAATACCCTCTCTCTTACCCCAAAAGACTCATATGCCCCATCCCTAACCTTCTCTGCACCCATCTGCCAAAACCATAACCTCTATACCTCCCCTCTCATCACCAAACAAGAAAAGTACCATCTCAATATTAACCTCTTGCTAAAAACCTGTATTCTTGTGTTGCCAGGGCTCTTAAGCCTCTGACAGCAGATTATTGTGGTGCCTGAGTGAATATAACTGTGGGAAAGTGAAAGTGCAAATGATGGAAGCTTGTTATTTCACGGCACTATTGAATTTATTGTGAGAAAGCAATTTGTGAAATATTGTTGAAAAATGAAGATAATTCTGGGAGAATTAATACAAATTTTCTAGCGATAGTATATTTATAATATTTGATCTTTTTTTATAATTTCAATCTTGAAGCACAAAGATTTTTCAAGGCTGATAAAACCTAAGCAGCAGTTTTAAGAAATGCTGAAAATGCAAACCATGGCTAATGCTCAATCTTTACTTGCAGAACATATTTATCATATTCAAGTGCAAGAAATCCATTATTTCAAATAAGAGCAAAGAAGATTTGAAAAATAATTACTCTGTGTGGAAATGCATTGCTGTTCAACAGTCAGCTTTGATGGGAAACTTTAGAGACTGAAACTGAGACTATGACTGTATAAGGCAGATTTACTGCTGTGTGTACCAATTATGATCTATGATAAGAGAAACAGAGAGCTGAGTAATCAACAATCAAACTGTTTTATTTCTGTGTGTGTGTGAAATTCAGGATTCAAGCTCCTCACTATGTTTAATGTGAATATGAAGTTCAACAGCTCATCAAGACTGTGTATGCAGATCTGCTGAGACTGTAGTGGAGCCAGTCGGACAACACGCCGCACACATTCTCACGCACTGTGCAGTCAGTGCTTCATATTCTTTTCACCCACACACACACACACACACACACACACACACACACACACACACACACAATGAAAGAAATGCATCTGAATATCAATGCAAGCAACTCCTCACAATAACATCGCAATCAAACAATTCAATTATTTCAACTTCTCACATGGAAACGTTTGAATGGTTCATATCCAAACTTTTTGAGTAGATCCAGGAACTTCATGCAAAATTAACAAACAGACACTGAGTGTGCAAAGCAAAAAATAAATACATTAAACATTAGAAATGACCAGAGCATTTGCATAATGCACACAGTAAAATTTCATCATCAATCAAACCTGAATGGCCTTGGTGCAACAAGCAAATTCTCCCAAAAGGATCAAAATCTTTCTCCATCTCTCTCAGGCTCAAAATCCCTTTCAAAACACACACACAGACTCTTTTCTCTGACACAGCTGTGTACGACTGTGCTAAAGAAGCTATTTAATAATTCATCTTTGTATACTAATAAAAAACACAACCACTTCCCTTCATTCATCATGAAAAGCTGCTAGAACTGTGAAAGCTCAGAAACAGAAACTCATTCACAGACAAACAATACAAAAAGTTCACACAAACAATTTCCCCCACAAAATGCAACCATTCTAAAATTACACATCTTCCCCAAAATTATCATAATTTACAAATCTGTAGGATCTGCTGATGAACACTGGAATAATGTGGAGAAACATGAATCCAGTCAGACAAACAAAGGAGCTCACTTGTTTTAAACCTATTCTGGTAGATGCTATAAATAACTGCGCACTTATAAATGTCTTCATGCACATCCTGCTCCTTTCAAAAGCTCTGCTATAAATATAACCTACAGTAGTAGTGCATTGTACGGTAAATATATTTCTCTAATCTAATGTTATTGTTACCACACAATAGACAAATTAATTTCTCCTCACTGTCCCGATGTTTATATGAAACCCCAAAACCCTCTGTATATTTTCTTTTAAATCTCACTTTCTTCACCATATGCCTGAGGTTGTTTAACCTGTCGTCTCCCTTTATTCCTCCATTTGGTTAAAGTAGCTGAGGGCGAAGTTTTGACTGGCAGCTCTAGGAACCGGACACCTAGGCTCAGCAGTGGCCAGCTCTGCCCCGTCTCCATACCCCCCGGCTGGGTAATAGGGGCCCTGCAGTGCCTGGACCTTTCCTTCTAGACTGGGCAATCACAGCCACCCCCCATCGCTTGCTACACCAGATAGCAGGCTCTTCGCCTGGGGAAGAGAGAGTGGGAAGCAGCCTGCTGTGGATGTCAGTGACCGGAATAAGGCAGAGAGGGAAAAAAAAGACGATGGAAACGTGCTGGATCGAAGGGAAAAAGGGGGGGGGATGAAAAATGAAGCTCCAGATGTAGTGTGAAGGAATAATTTGTAGAGAGTTTGTTGATAGAGACACATTATGTCGTGATAGAGAGTGAATATCTGAACACTCGTGCACACACTAACTCCTGCTTTTCTTTACCAGTTCTGCTGAACTCTTGTCTGTGTGGTAAAGTAAAAATATAACTCAGTCAGTGTTTTGTCTCTCTGTATATAAACATTTATTATTTAAATTATGCAAACTCTAATATTAAGTTTGGAGAGCATTAAAAAAGGAGATTAATAAAACAAATGTGCAACTTATATTATATACACAAAGGTGTATTGTATTCCAACAATTGTAACAAATATCATCAAGACTTTTATGAATAGAAGTTATCGATATCAATTTTAGTTTTGTTTATTTGTTTATTACTGGACATTTGATTTGTCACTTAAACGACCTGCTGTTGTGAAAAAATAAAAAAGGTCAGATCTTTTTTTTCTCAGTCACAATCTATTTAAAAATGATTTGCACTTCAATAAGTCTCTGGTGAAATCCACAGAAATGTCCCAACAACAAAACAATTCAATTGTCACTAAACAAAGTAAAAATAATATTTTCCACTGTCAAATCTGATGAAACATTTCAAACACAGCTGAAGGCTTTGTCTGAACTGGGCAAACTTCACATCTGAGCGTAAGTTTAAAATTCAAATGAGACATGTAATTAAAATAGACAACCACAAACACGAACAAAGCAAAAACCATGGCTCGATAATTTGTAATATTTGGGCTAAAATACCCACACACAAATTCAGCAAAATAAATTATTTTGACAAGTAGTTGAATTTCATGTTGTCACAATCTTTGATGCTTTCTCTTAATACTAAGAATCCCCTGAACTTGAGAGGATATATTAAAAATGTAAAAAAGAAAAGGGAACATGTTTTATTCAAGCACTCAGCGAGGCACGTTGAGAACTGTATCTCGCATTATTTGTTTCAAAACACAAGCCGTGTCCTTACAGCTCTGAGCCGCAGCACTGTGGGAGGGTAATATTCAGTACTTTGGCTTACATTAACCACACACCAGGCTAACTTTCCCCCTGCTCTGTCTCAGTGGAGTGAAACTGAAGTTTGGATTTCAGAGTTCCCCTTTATCTTTCTTACATCAACTTCCATGCTGGCACTAAGTGTTGCCAGATAGCAACTAGAAGTCCTGTTAAGTTCGAAAGAACTAAAGAGAGGGAGGGAGACTGTGTCCTGTTAGTGACCGGACCTTACCCATCATTCAGTGGTGCTAGACTGCCCCCTGCTGTACTCCTGCAGAACATAGATCTACAGCACAAGTAATTCTCATCATACGATAAAAAAGCAGCCTGAATCTTTCAAAAATTTGTTGTAAAGTGTTAAAATAAAACATCCACCATTTTATGGACGCAGCGCTACAACAGCTCTGGTACCTGCGGAGAAGTGCAGATGCTGAAACTCCTCGAGTGCTCAACAAAGGGCCTCACGCATTTTCTCTTAAACTCCTCGTCTACTCAACAAAGGGTCTCACGCATTTCCTCTCTATCTCTGGTGATTAAACTCTGACTTTGTATTCTCTGTTAGTCATGCCACCATATTTCAACTATCATTCATTTTGCAAATCAGGAGAGCAGTAAAATGTGAAAGTATATCTTTCAAAGCTGTCCCTTGCTGTGGGCAAAGACGAACTCCAGACTTTAAAACTTTTAAAAGTTAGACAGGTTCTTTGAAGAGGAGTCAAAGGAGCAATTTAAAGAGACCTCAAGTGGTGTGTACCACTGACTGCTATGGCGTCTCAGCGCTGTGCGTGTGTGTATGCGTGTATCAAACTGCCAACCAGATATGTGCAAACACACATATACACACAAAAAACACACACAGACACTCCAATAGTTGCTTCTGTACCTGTCTTTGCTTTTTTCCCTTTTTATTTCAGCAGGGTGAATTTTTATCTAAATGCAAAGCAGGTGATAGGTGCTCCAGTTTCCTCTAGAAGTAGCTCCCTTGTCTGGGCTCTCTTCCTGATAAGAGTCCTACTTTGCCTGACATAAAAGAGCCCGGTATCATTTCCCCTGCCTCCCCAACAACCCCCAGCTCGCTGCCCTCGCCCTTCCCCTAGCTTCACAAAGCTGCCTCTATTTGCTCCCAATTCAGGGCCCAATTGCAGATAAAGTTACAGCAAATTTGTTTGGAGGAAGAGCTGCTGAGGCCTGCGGTCCCTGGGGCAATAACAGCCTTGTCTTGCAGGGGCCGTAGGGAGAGCTGGCAGCGGCGGGAGAACAGAACCCAACACCGCTCAGCCCCACAATGGCCTCAAGTCTCCAGGAGGGAAAGGCAAGAGGGAGGGGAGGAGAGGGATAGATAAAGAGGAGCAGGGATGGATGGACGATTTGAAGAGAGAGAGAGAGACATTCAGCTCGCAGGTGTGGGGAGAGGAAGCTGACGCTTAACCTCCAGACAGGGAGACGGAGACACTATGATCCACCCATACACACGCACACACACACACACACACACACAGACAGACACCACCCATCATGCAGGACAGGAGGTAACTCCAGTCCCGTCCATTGTGCCAACGCCTCAGGCAAAGCTGCCACGGTGGCTGATTCACTGTCAGGATGGGTGGGTGACAACAGCGTGGGTGTGAGAGAGAGAGAGAGAAAGGCTGCATGTGAGACTATACGATATCTCTCTTTCTCTCTCTCTCACACACACACACACACAAAATATATACACAAATCACAGCTGGCACTAATGGACGATGTGTACATGCGGCTGGCACTGCAGAACATGGGCAGAAGGAGAGTAGGGGACCATGAAGAAAAATGTGAGCATATTTTGTTGAGGGAATGTTGTGAAGTAGCAAAGTGTGACAACTGCATTTCGATGCCTTCACAATATCCACCAGGATTGCGTCGCTGTTGCACGCTTTTGTAAATTTATGGGTTGAATTGCCCAAGACCCTACCTCTGCAGCTACAGGAAAGTTAAGTGGAACATCTGTGTAGAGAGACGGCCAGACAAGACACACACGCGAACATGTGAACAGACACACGTGCCCGTAATTGCACACAGCCGCACACCTTTATGAACGCACCACCTTGGCCAGATGGCCCCCCATAAAAACCCACTTAAAGAGATGAGCGAAGTGATTAAGAGGCCTCTCAAAGTGAGGGAGAAATGAGAAAAGGATGAAGAAATGGAGGGTGGGGAGGGGGGGTACCTATGTGGAGGAGAGACCCTAAATACTCTGATGCTTTTAGCTAAGTGCATACTCCTACGATAGCACACTCCCAAAAGTGGGAGGAGAGGAGGGGGCCACAATGACACCTACATTTCAGACTTTGTGGAAACTATAAAACGCTGTGTCCTTGGCCTTGATAAATCCTTTATTGTCATCTGAATACTTCAAATTTAGGTGAGTACAGTGAGAATATGAATAGTTGGCTCTTTTAATCTGAAACGGATGAACTACGAACTATGATTACGAAAAAGGTTTACAAGGTATGCAACATGTGTTTGTGCTCTGACATGTAGGCTGCACCATCCAAGGCTGCGTCCTCCCTTTCTCCATTCACCATGTATAGAGTGGACATTCTGGAGTGACCTTGTTTTGTGTGAATTCCGACATTTCTTTTTTCTCATTTATTTCTGTGGGAGCTTGTACCTCGCTCAGCCTCACATGAGGAAATGCAAACACACACGACACACCAGGCTTACACACACACAGAGGGAAAATGTTAACTGATCAATAGTATGTCTCTTCTGACCCGTGTCTTGTGATGACACTGTGACCTGCTGTACAAACACACACACATACACACATGCAGCCCCTGCAGAGATAAAACTGGTGACAGACAGCCAAATGCTGCTAATGTCTAACGTCTGCCGTGGAACACTGCCGTGGTAAAGGGCCGGGGCGGGGCCACCTGTCCTGTAGCTGCTTAAGTCGGGACACTAAACCAGACAGGATTAAATGTCTGCTCTGTCATCTTTAGGGTAGGAACCTCCATGCAACCACTCACTGCCCTGCAGGAGAATGTCTTTTACTGATAGCTCTGCTGTCCAATTACACTTCACCTTTTAATACCAGACACAGATGACAGGAAGGGAGAGAGGGAGAGGGTGGAGAGTGAGGAGAGGTTGAAGAGGAGGGCTGACGGGAGAGGCTGCCACTTCCACTGTCTGTACACAGCCTGTCACACTTCAGTAGATTGTAGTTGCATCTTCTATGTTGTCTTGCATATACGAGAGTCTTATTTAGATTGTGCTTAAGCTGCAACTGCATCAAAACACACACTCATCAAGTATACACAAAGTATGCTTGTATATTTGATGCAAAGCAAGGAGAAGGAGCTAATGGAGACCATCATATCACCGTATTTAGTGTGTGAGTAGTCTGCAGTAAGGGGTTACAGTGTGTACTCAACTGTGCTTGAGACGTCAACAATCTCTCGTGTTAAAGTGTGCAATTACCAGTGGAGGATCCATACTTTGTTAGCAGAAATGCCTAAAGTGTAAGCTCCTACTGCGTGTGTGTCCAGACTAGTTTGTTAGTGCATGTAGAAACAGTATAGACTTCAAGCTAAATCCTCAGATTTGTGGGTAATATGCTACAGTTTATGGCACTGCATATGAAAGCTCACTTCTACGTACCAAAAAAGCACAGATGCTCCTCTGTGGTGAGTGCCATTCGAAGCAGCTGTTGATATAGCAGCCAGTATTGATGAGGAACATGATGCAGCGTCTGACTCTGTTAAAGTTGCGTAACAGCAGCTGGAAAGTAAAACAATAAAAAAGACAAATACGTGTTTTAGACAATCGAAGGTTAAAAAAGTGTACTGTAAGGTTATGTTAGGTCAAACTTTATAGTCCACAATGTTGAAATTTGGCTTCACAGAAAAACAACGTCATAGATTACAAATAAGAACAATAGGATAAAACAGTAAATCTGGAGAGTCGCAGACAGCCTAACAAGGGAATCAGCATGGAGGTCCATCGCTCTATTATGAAATGAGTGTACATAGTTCATGTTGACAGTTTGTAAAGTGAAAACACTTATTGAACTCTTCTGATGTTTCCACATTAGCTGCACTGTATATTCTGTTTGTTTAATCTTATTAAAAGACAAAGTAATTAAAGGAGCAAAGTGATCAATCTATGAGGTTACTCTCTGATAAAGTAAAAGTTTGTGAGGACATACTGTTAAAATCACTCCTCCTTAATTGATTAAATCACATGTGAATTCATCACAACTTCATAAGTAAATGTGTTTAGAACCTTGAAATGAAAAACAGCCACTAACTCTTTTCATGGAAGGTTCCGAGCCTGTGGTGTCTCATTCTGCTGTCACTTTGTAAACTGCCGCATTTACAAGTTACAACTTCAGATTGGTGGCATTGACCTTACTTTGTCTTCAATGTTGCAGCATCAGAGTGCTGACGACAGCACAAGGACATTATCATTGTCAGCTACACATGCATGTGGATCAACATATAGGACAAATGGCTCCTTTAAACCTAACAAGCTGACACACAGTGTTTCTTTGAGTCTACTGTCCCAGTGATAAAGTTAAGTACAATAATAACAATTTCCAACACGCCCCCTGGATTCCCCCCCCTCAGGGTTCTCCAGGCATTTGGCCAGAGATGAGAGAGAACTGGCTAACTGCTGTCCTCCCAATGGGTTGGCAACCATTTGGGGAATAGCATAACAGCTATCACCCAATCAGGTCACCACCAGGAGAAAGTGCTCCCGAAGGACACACCGTCTCCGCAGATCGCTGTTCAAAATAACATTCTAGGCCATTATTCTACTCTTTGGAAAATTGTGTGTGTGAATGGGAGTTCTGTGGGTACGCAAGTATATGTTTGCAACACTACAGAAACATCTATTGTCTGGATGTCTGTTTCCGGGTGGATTTGCATGTGGTTAGGGGTGGCTTGGCTGCTTTGATGCTAGATGAGAGGAGGATTCCTTATTCTCTATGTATAATTATGTGAAGCTTTTTGTTGCCAAACTGAGGATGACTGTATGATGTCCTGCTGGGGACACAGAGACCCTGAGGACGGCAAGACTGTGAATCATCCATTTCAATGTTCCTCAGCGCATGCACTTGATGTACACGCTGTACTCTGCCAGCCTCATTATTGCCATAACTGCCTTGATAAGAATTTTTTTTTTCATGAATTATTTCAAAGAGTGCCTTGAGTTATTCCTTAAAAAACACTTAGAAAAGCAGTGAAGCCATTTATTAAGTCAAATGTCATAATTGCAATTAAATGGTTGTATTTGGCAGGCGGGCAGCTTATGTGCTTTTTTTCCCTCTCTATTCTGTGTGTGTGTGTGTCAGCACACTAAACAGCAAGCAATGGCAGGGGAGCTCCTACCACACAAAAGAGCCCTCATGGGGCAATCCCTCCAAAGCAGCCAGTGACATCATCATTGGGAGACACTGACATGGGTCATCTCAGTGAGTCAGAGGTGAAATGGATGAAAAAAAAAAAAGATTCCGCACTTGGGAGAAGAGCAGAGAGACACAGTGAGACAGAGAGCAGCAGAGATGGCAGACGCAGTGAGGAAGAGGGGAATATATAGAGGGCTGACAAAAGGGTGGTATGGGACCGGCTGTGCCGCGCTGGGCCGACCACGGCTGTGCTCGACTGTGCATGGCGCAGCATTGACTGCTCAGCCCAAACGGTCACTCATATGACACATCTGATGTGGGCCAGCCCCTACCATTCAGCCCTTTGTGGTGCCGCCACACTGAGTGGCGTGACAATGAAGTGCAAAGCAGCAGTGGCAAAGAGGGCCAACTATAAGGATAGCCAATCTACTTATGCACCCCACAGCTGACAGCTTGACATTTCTATTCACCACTCAGAGTGGATACGAGGGGGGGAGTGATGAGAGAAGGGAGAGAGGAGGGAAGAAGAAGAAAAAAAAGAGAAACGAAAAGAAACGCTGTTTTTCCTTCAATCATCCTGTTATATCTTGCCCACACAGTTGTTGTACTTTGCAAGATGCCACTCTCCAGGCTTGTTGGTTTTTGCTTCAGACAGCTGAGCAGAATGGCTCATACGGTGGTGGACACAGATAAAAACGAGGCGGAGAGGTGGAAGATAAGTGTTGGTTGCTGATGTACCTGTTTGGACACTCTGGGCTCCTCCTCGATGTACTTCTGCTCGATGGGAATCAGCGTCCTGAGACCAGCCTTCACCTGGAGGATGGAGGGAGCACACACTGTGTCACAAACAGCAAATGGTGAGATTGAAATGCCACTGATCCAGATAAGGGAAATTATAGAGAGGAAGGGGACTGTATTTGGATCGATTAGTGGGATTTTCTAACACAGCCAGTGCTGATGTTACATGGCAGCCCATGCGTAGAGCAATGCCCAGTGTCAGAGGCTATAGTGAGAGCAGCGGAGAGAGCGAGCGGTAAGATGGCCGCTGCAGGACACACACAGCGATGGTGACTGGGGGAACAAAGACTGCTGAGAGGGAGTCTTCGATAATTAAAGCCAAAACGAGGACGAGGGACAAGGGACGAGGGATGAGATGGAAGCAAGGGAAGGGGGGGGGGGCAAACAGAATAAAGACAACAGCGGCGTGAGGGGGGGATGCTGGATAGAACAAGAGAGGATGGAGAGAGAGAGAGAGAGGGAGAGAGGGAGGATAATGGGGGTGGAGGGCAAAAAAAAAATCAGGGAGGAGAATCAAAAAAGCAAAAAGAGAGACTTACAGCATTAAATATCACGTCTATTTCGAGAAAGATGACCCCTTTTGTTGGCCCTGTCAGCTCCTTGCTTTTCAAGGCGTAGGCTTTGCGTTCTCCATTTTGGATCTGTGGGAGAGGGACATGACAGGCGTCTGTCTGGCAATACCCGGCTGAATCGGCTCCCCGGGCCACCTTTGAACCCCAGCTGCTGCCAGTGACAGGGAACCCAAAACAACTGTGGCAACTCTGACAAGTACCTGTTCATTACCCACTGCAGCTCGGCTCTGTCAAACAGAAATTAACTATCCTGGGGAATCACACAGTACAGCGGAGCATGGATATATTAGATACACGGCTCTTTCAGCGGCCATATATTTCTAAAATATAAGAGACACTCTTCATTCTTTTTTTCTCCAAATCACATCGTTCTATCTCTCGATCAGTGTCATTTTCACATTATCTTCCAGCCCCTGACTTTCTTTCTTCTCACCTATCAATCTCTTATGTTTTTTTCCTCAGCATCTCTTAATTTTTTTTCTCCTTCCTGTCATCTCTATATCTTTGTGAAATAATAACAGTCTCATCTGTGGAGTTGCAAAAATAACCTCTGCTTTTTATATCTTCCACTGTGTGTTTTCATTCTTACTGTTCCTCTATGTTCTATCCGCTATCCCCATGGGGAGAAGAAGAAGAAACACACACATTCACACACAGAAATCTATCTTTGACTCACATTTAGTAGAGGAATAGCCACTTTCCCCAGGAAATCTGCACTTCTGTCTCTGTCCTCGTCGTAAACGGTGACCTCGAGTACCGAGTGGATGTCCTTCACGTTACTGGACCACACACAAAGACAATATCACTGACATATTTAACAGAAGGGCGACAAACTCAAAATGTGTGAAAGCGATCACACTTCTTTAAATATTAAAGACACTAAAGGAAACAGTGTTAAACACCATTTGAGGCATAAAACTGCCTCGTATTGGAAAACCCTCTAAAGCATTTACATAAATGATTAAAATTCATTAACATGCTTTATGTGATATTGCGCTACATTACTGCATGAGCCAAGTAGAACTCAAGTGTGAAGCTCAGACGTCTCATCATTTGAAAACAAGGCTAGAGAGAATATGGCTGAAGTATGTATAGAAAGCAGGATATGAGGATGTGCACTCAGAGAAAGTCAAAATGAATTTGTACCATTACTGAAAGTTTTTACCATGAATCATTCACAGTATTTGTAAACCAAAAATTATGTAGGATTACATGAAAACATATAATAATATATATTATAATCTAATAATAAAACTTGAATTTGAGTTTTGTGTGCAAACACTATAAATAAGCAATTATAACAACAACAAAATTGTATTTTTAAGATCAAAATTCAATAATTCAGAATATAAATTGTGATCAATAAACATTTTCATGCCAATTTTTTATTACAAAACATAGATAAACTATTGAATGATATGAAGTAAAAAAAAAAAGAGAGACAGTTTAAAAACTAAAATAAAAAATAATCAATCTTTATTTTCATCACTGTTGTGAATACAAACTGTCCGTGTGCATTAACACACTCCACTCACAAAGTGAAGACTTTGTTCCACTCTGGGTTGAGGTTTTTGTAGACGGTGTGAGTTTGCAGTCGATCATTACTCAGCTCCACCACACAGAACGGGTCACTCTTACCTACGGAGCACAAACACAAGAATGACCTTCTCAGGGAAGAGAGAGAAATACACACTGCGGACACTATAGTCCCGTCAGCTTGAGGTTTCAAGGAAAGCAAGAATTCTCAGTAATTCCAGCAGTCCATCTCAAATCCATCATATTAAAACAGATCTTATATACAGCATCCGCCCCTTATAGCATATCACAGCTCTGATACTCTGGACTTATCACAACTGCAATAATATGATTCTTTCATTTTTAGCCCTGATGTCGTATATATTATACAACAGTATATCAGTGGAACAGCTGCAAGCCGTTTCTATCAACACCCTGGGAACATGGACGACTAGAAGATAAGCTCCAGGACAACTGTGCCCTCGGCACTCACGAGGAGGGGGTGGGAGAGAGAGCAGACAGAAGATTTGGAGAATGGATGGTGCTGAGAACACAGAGGGCGACGTGGCTCTGAAGGCCACAGAAGTTCAGAGTAGGAGATAAAGAGAGCGGAGCAGGGTGGTGAGAAACAGAGCTGGTCCACGATTAGCGATTCCAGAGCGAGCAGTGACACGGCAGCGGCAACGACGTGAAGGAAAGAATGATGTGAGATTTAAATGATGGAAGAACGACAGAGAAAACATTTCCTCATTGCATTTCTGCAGAGACAGATTTGGAATTCAACTCCGTGGCAGCAATTTCATTAATTAATTTCATTAATATAACAAGTGATATTTTACAGTAATAATAAAAAAGAACAACATACATCCACACGTAGATTTATCCTCCAGAGTAAATCATTTTAAAAACTCAAGGATCACACATAAAATCATTTGAGTGGCCTGTCGCTGCGAAAGATAAAACTTTACTACACCGTGTGAGAACTTTTAAGACTCTTCAATATCATAAAGCAATAATGATATATGGCTCATTATAAATCATATTCATCAATGCTAATTCATTCCAACTAAACCTTCAATTCACAATTTACTCTTGTTACGCAACGGGGTAGAGAGAAGGTGAGCGAGACGGAGATGAGGAAAAAGAAACATGATCACAAACGTATGTCGTCCTCCTGAGAATAGCGTACTGTACTATGTCCTATATATTCTCTATTTGTTTACTAACGTCTCACATTTCCGTTTCTCTGTACGCAGAAAGGACTGAGACCAGCTCCCCACGCCTCCCGTCAACCGCCTCGAAATGAACTAAAAAAACAACACAACTCTTAATTCAGCCTTTGATCGTTACAGGGCTTTTTGTTTCTTTTAACTAAAACTGTTGGGAGCTGTTGAGCTGTTTGTTCAAGCTTATCACTTGAAAAGGCTGGGTCAGGAAGTTAAAAAAAAAATATGTCCTACGAAAATTTCCTGGGACAATACTGAGGATGTAAAAAGAATGTTAGTAAAGCAGCGATGTTGCATAATAAGAGTCGGTAAAAGTTGGGATTGAGTTCAAAACCCCCCACCCTCTCACATTAATGTGTGTGTGTGTGTGTGTCATGGGAAATTTGTGTGAGTGAGTGTGTCATTGATTGGTGTGATTTTCTTCAAATGTTGTGACAAGGGCAGGACATTTAGTGGGCGTGCAAAGTAAATGTCACTGTGATCAATGCTGAGCCGTAGGTGTTGCCTTTCATATCCGTTTGTGGCGCTCTATTGATGTGGAGCGTTTGAAGTGGATATTGACAGCTACGACTCCTACGACAGAAACACAGATACATTAAAATACACAAAACACAACAGAATCAAGAGCCCACTGCTCTGTGCGTCTCCATATTCACACTTTGTCAGCTACGAGAGCTGTCTGACTTCCAGGTACACGGTATACTGAAATGAAAACTCACTCTACACATAAAAATGTTTTTTTTAAATTGTCAATAAGTGCAAATATTTTTTTAGGAGCAGTTTCATTCAGTATTTTTACAGTAGTGAAAAATATAAATCCTCTTTCATCATCCCAGAGCCTTCACAGCATAAACAAATCTGGTCTCATTAAATTTATATGCAATCACACAAATTAAGAAATGGAAATTATCTGCGCTGAAGCCCGTCCCTCCCCAAGTTTCTCTCTAATATTTTGCTTTTAATGACACGGCATGCTGTGTTGCCGCAGAGACCCAGTTGTCGTTGGTGATGAACTTTCACCTTCTTGGCCACCATCACCAGAGGCAGCTGTCTTAACAAATTACACGCTCAGGTTTGAGCGCCACTCAGCGATCATCCAGGTAATGTCCGAGCACAGCACCCCCCATCCTCTGGGTCCCGTCTCCGTGGTGCTGGCTGGGGGTCTGCGGGGACGAGTGGGCTCGCACTCATTTCAGGGCGCCCTAAGATAAATGTGGAGGATGAATACAGTGGCGGAGATGAAGGAGCACGCTGTAATTGCCTCGCAGGAAGCTTAGCGTTGGTGAGGGGTGAGGTTACAGAGGGAATGCATGCTCTCGTGTTTCCGAGCAATCAAAATTAATTATTATTCAGACTTTAAAATGTAAATCAGTTGCATTTTTGTCAGTATTCTTGTTTCATTTCTGTGTCACTTCATAATACGTCACTATGCAATATATGCTAAAGTATTTCCCTTTGTGTCAAATAAAAACCTTTACTTTACAGGCAGCTTACTGAGAGAGAGTCTACACTGGCTGCAGTGCTGCTGAACGTGCGTGTGTGTTTCTATGCGTGTGTTCCTTCTGAAATGCTCCAACACTGTAGCATCCACTCAGAGGGACAAGAGCTGGCAGACAAAAGGGATTGTTGGTTTTAGAGACTATTTTCAGTTATCCTACTCGGCCTGGAGAGGAGCTACTCCACAAAAACACTTCAATTAGAGAGAGAGATGGAGAGAGGGGAGAGAGAGAGAGAGAGAGAGGATAAAAGACAGGAGAGGAGACAGGCAGCATGAATGGGAGAGAGAGGGTGAACTCTCTTTCGCTCACTGACCTCCTCTCCCTCTCTCGCTCTCAGTGCGTCTGTTTGTCTGTCCGCCTGTTCTCTCTCACCTTGCTCCTGACCCTCTCTTGGTCTGGGATGTTAAAATAGGGTGTTCATGCGGCGAGGGCTCTTACGAGGCTCTCACACAGAGCTATTGTTTCTGCCAGTGAGACACACACACACACACACAGACACACACACAGACAGACACACAGCTTCACAAAAAAAAAAACAGGAATTTTCTTTGGCTTTTTGTCTCTTATCTGTATGAGATCTTGTACTGTATCTACTTGTGAAAGAAAATATTTTCTAAGAAAAAAGAAAAATATTGTATAGAATATAGAAGTGTGAATCTTTTTTCTTCCTTTCTCATCATTTTAAATTTCCACACATTCAGCAAAAGGTATCCTTTATCAGGTTAAACACGTTCCCATGTGTTCATGTCAATAATTAATCCAAACGAATTTTATTTGTGTAGCTAATATTCACAAAACACAGTTTGCCTCATAGCATGAGTGTGTGACATCCTCTGTCCGTGACCCTCGAGCAGACTGAGGAAAATTACCCCCCTCAAATAAAACATTTTAAACAGCAAAAGAAAAAATACAAAGAAACCTCAGAGGGTCACAAGCAAGGGATCGCTCTCCCAAGACCAACAAGTCGGAAGTCGTGTTAACTTTTTACTCAAATGTCGTCAGTTACAGTAAAGTGAACCTAGAACAATAATTTCATTTTCACCACAGGCTGTCACAAAACTGCTCTGAAATCAAACATGTGACCACGTCAAGTTTACAGAGAACGAATGAAAATCAAATAAACAACCAATAGACATTTGACTGTAATTCCACTTTTTTTTAACGAGGATCCATGAAGTTCAGACTGAATGATGAGCTCTACAACGAGGTCATGGAGCAGATTTGTGCTCCGAGTGAAATACAAGAGCCATTAGCCCTGCACTCCGGTCGCTCCACGCAATAACCCAAATCAACCAGCTCCAGTCCGTATTGGCTAATGGTACTGTGTCTGCTTCAAATGAAGAGAAACTCCAGACTTTCTCTCTTTCACACACACACACACACACACGCACACACACACACACACACACACACACACTTCTTCTTTCTACTAGATAATACAGAGTGAAAAACTAGCCCTGTCCACTGTAGACCTAATTAAAAGTAAGAATTAATGGAGAATGGAGGATTCAGAGAGAGCAAGCAGGGAAAGAGGAGGAGGGAGGGAGGAGGGAGGGAGGAGGGAGGGAGGAGGGAGGGAGGAGGGAGAGAGATTTGTTGGTTCAAATGTGTACTTTTTCTCTATTATTCAAATGAGCAGCCAGCATCTTCTTCTAAAAATGTAGAGACAAATTTAGTGACCTGCACAAAGTCGACTTTAACTCTCTCTAAGGATTCTCACACAGGATCATCCCTTAACCAAAATTACACCCTGACTTTATCTTTGGCTATAGATTTATGGAAGATTACTGGTAGAGGAAAACACACCATGGAAATTGGTCAATGTCGAGCTCCAAAACTTGAGCAAAGTAAAAGTGTGAGTATAAAGATGAAAAATCAAAGGCACAGCTTCTGACAACGTGAACAAGAACTACAGAGGTTACTATCCTGTCGTTTGAACCTAAGGTTGCCATCTTACCTGTGACATCTGCCGCCATCAGTCCCTCCGCCCTGATGACCTTTACCTGCACCACGCCGACATCTTTCAGGTTGTGCAGTGACCTCCACAGGCTCTGAAACATCACAGGGACAGGGGTGAAAGGTCAAAGAGGGTGGCAAATTAGCATCGAAGAGAAAGACAGGTCAATAGCCTGACATTTCATTAAAAGAGGAAAGGGTAGAATATGTCCTTTAGCAGTCCTTACGTGAAAATGTTGAGCTGGCATTTATGGTCCAAGACAAATGGCCGGATTTAATTTCACTGAATAGCTGCTCTCGCCTGTGTAAGATGTTTCCTGACTTTGTACTTCTTGGATAAAATGGAACTTTACCGGTTCTAGTAAAGAATATGAGCCATGTAGCAATACACTGTAAAATGTTACAGCAAATAAAAATTATACACAGATAAATGTAGAACAAAGACAGGTTATTGTAGGCACAGGCAAGTTTAGTGCTGCAATAGGTTATGGATGAAGTAGATTTCAACACTGTATTTATTAATGGGGGGGATGCATAAAAACTATGCACTGTGAAAATTAGAGCAGGTGTTTCTTTTGTGTTTTTCCATTAATTTGTCTACTAAAATAAATAAGTCACTTGGTTACAGAGGAAACAGTTTTTGTGAAAAGTAAACTTTTGTTTATTGATCATTATGGGAACAAACAAAAGGAATACAATTAAAGGACTTTGAATGCAGTATTAACAAAATGCTGCAAGTTTGATGTTTGGCACATAGGGCTGAGCAATAATACTTATCAATAATTAGTCCAATGTATCATGTAAGCACAGAGGGGAGATATAACATAATTAAACTACCTCAGAGTTTTTTGCAGTTTATCAAGAGTTCTTCATTCTCTGTCCATAAAGAAGAGTGTCTTTAAACTCAAAAGAAATTATATTTCAACATTAATTGTGAAAATTATTGATACTGACTGATGTGGAAACTTTTATTGTGAAATAATTATTGAACATATTCCCCAGCCCTACTGAAATTATTGAATGAATTTTCTTTTTCAAGCTGATTCACCTCCTGTCAGTCTGGATAGTTTTGGTATCAAATATTTTATCCCAGTCATTCCACAAAGTGCTTCCTCATTAAGTAAGATTGAGATGTTTAAACAGTGAATAGCAGTGTCAGCTAACATAAATGTATATGATATGGAATAATAACATTCTTACACCAAAAATTCCAAGTAAAATGTGCAAGAAATGACAGCACATGATCACAATTTGCATGTGATGTGATTTCACTGATATTATCGCGTCTGGGTTTGCATTATTGAGACGCAGAGTGAGAGTATTAGGCTTGATATGTGATAATAGAGGTATTGTAGTGAGTAGACACATCCAATGAAGCGTGCAGTGATATAGTTATCACATCACACACACACACACACACACAGGTGACCTCCACACACAAATGGTTGATAAACACATCAACTGTAAAACAAGAACAGTCGGACACACAAGCTTACTCACAAACAAAGCACATATCCCCACTTGATATTCTTCTCCTCTTCCAGGCGTACACACCATAACAGGACATTTACATACACAGCCAGGAGTTGCCATGAGGCCTTGTGATTGTCTAAAAGGAGAAGGTGAAAAACTCTGTACACAAGGTTTTAATAACCAGGAGACAGAGGAATGACTATGTAAAAAGAGTTGTTTGTAAATCTGACGTATAAAGGAGGACCTGTGGAGATCTGGGCCGTGAGGCACTGACACACACACACACACACACACACACACACACACACACACACACACACACACACACAACCATAAACTCATGCTTTTGTTCACACCCAAATACTCAGGTATAAACACATGCATAGAAAAACCTACACTGAGGCCAAATTGAGTAGCATGTCGGCGTGTCTTAAAAGCAGAGTGGAAATGCACTTCACTTCAATTTATTTCTCTCTCCCTGGCAATAACCCCTTCCATCCCCACAGGAGTAATTATAATTTAAATTTCAGAGTCAGGGCCAGGCTACAGACTTAATTCATTATTACCAACTCTGTCAGACTCTGCCTGTTTCCTGCGATATCATTGTCCAAAAGCTCTCTAAAGGAGATGAGAGGGGAGAGTGTGTGAAAGAAAGAGGGGGGAGAAAAAAAAGAGAGTGTGTGAAAAAGAGAGAGACATACAGGGAGAGGGATAGAGGGGACAAGTCTCAATCTTAAGGCACGATTTCTCTGAAGATACAGCTGCTTGTTGTGATTATTGGGGGGCAGCCAAGAAGAGAGGGAGGAAAAGAGTCAGAGAGAGGGCATGAAGGAGGCGACAGAGAAAAAGATGAGGGCAAACTGTTGGCTGGCCACTGGGTGTGTTATACCAAAATTTGCACACACAGGTCTTTTAATGTGGGTGAAAGGTGGGGTTGACTCCTTCCCCATTGCCAGTGGAGGAGTTTGCCTAGAGTCTCAACAATGCAAAACAACTGAGGCGCTCTCTCACTTCGCTGTCTCTCCTAATGATCACATTCACCTGGGTGTTTCCATCACTGCCAACGGGAGCCAGAGCCGATCAAATCCTGTGTCCACTGTGGAGTCATTTAACCCGGGAGTAAATACCAATAGCCAGATGGTTAGTGGGTGTTAGTGAGTTTTTTTGACCAGTGGAAAAGAGGCTTTAGTGTTCAACAGTAGAAATGTCCTAATAGTGATAACGCAGGTGGAAGCCTTTACAGTACTTTTTTAGCTACTCCTCAGAATGTGTGTGTGTGTGTGTGTGTGTGTGTGTGATATTTATGGATTTACATTGTAACTAAACCAATTTAGATTGTGTCTTATTGATTAATATGTAATTTCATCATTTCTCAATACAGTTTATACAGGTTATGATTTGAAATAATATTTTAATTGTATTTATTTGGTTTTGGAAAACTTGGCTGCTTGACATTTTAGAAAATCCCCAAAAAATATTATGAAAAAAAATTGTTTGTATCCCATAGTATCATAAAATGTAAGAATACCAAGCAAAAGATACATAAAACAGGCACAGACACTCGCAGAAGAAAATGAGAAACAATTATTTCTCTAATAAATAGATGTAGAGATTATTTTTCATCCCCCAACCAATTCTCCGCTCTTCATCCCTTCCTCCTTCCACCATCTCGTCTCCCTGAGGGGACATTTAAGGTTCAACCTCCATCCATGATTGGTGGAGAAGACAAACCCATCCTCCTCGAGGATTCAAATCCCCATTAGAAAGATAGACAGCAATAGATGGACTGGACAGACACACAAGTAGAAAGACAGAGAGATGAAGGGAGGCCAAGACCAACCCCCATTCCTCCATTTACATCTCTGCACACCCCCCATCAGCATGCAGGTGGAATGATGGGCATAAGGAGATGAAAAGGAGGGATGAACAGAGGAGAAAAAAGGATGGACAGAGGCTTTTATAAGACAAACCCCCATCCTGTCAGTGATTGACATGTTGTCACAGTGACGTCTTGTTCCCATCTCTGTCATATTGCACAAACGCAAATGAATCAACGTCGGTAAAGCCTCATGACTCACTGTCATCTTTGCATCGTGTCACCTTTCATCAGCACTGAATATAATATGACACACACACAAGGAGAGCATCTGCCCAGTAACCATTAGTTTTAGGGGGACATTTGATCAAATGACTGTAAACGCCCAACCACAAACAGAAATGCTGCCAACTACCACTCCTGTTCATCAGCTCACCATCACTGTCTGTCAAGAATCCATCTCAAAGTTTGCCGTCCGCCCTTCTAACACTTCACTGCAGCCCCTGATTGCACTTCCTGTCCGGGTTGTGTCCTCTCACCTCACCTTAGAGCAGTGCACCGGAGTGGGTGGGAGAGGTACTGCAGGTGTGTGAGTGTGTGTGTGCAATACAGTACATGAGGGTGAGTGGTGAAGTGCCACCACTTCGGTGGAGGTCACCACGTCCTCCTCCTCTCATCCACTCATCTTGCGGCCAACTCAGGCCCATTAAGAGCCATTAGTGTGTGTGCTCCTTTGCCATCATAATGCATAAATTTCTTCTTTTCCTTCTCCCTCTGTCTCTCTCTACTTCTAGGAAACAGTAATTAGGGATGAAAGAAAGGTTACAGTGAGCAATAGTACATCTAAGGCAGTTGTCACTGAGTGGGTGTATTGCACCGTGTTGCATACAGCTCTGCCATCAGCTGCATTCAAAGTAGTTTGAGGCAGAATTTCTTATGTACTCGTTCACACGCATGATGTACGCTGTGAATGCAAGTGTACAGAGGCACATATAACAGACCTGATAGACACATGCATATACTGTATGTGACAGGCATCATAATGCAGATCCGCTGGAGTTCATTATCTGTTTTCAATGTCCTCAGATGCATGGTTTAAAATCTATGCAGTCTTCTTCAAAATTTTGATTATTGAACAGAGTGCACACAGCAGTATTTTATGATCCACTGCTACACACTGCCTTACAGTACTTGTGTGTGATTATTTTTTTAAGATGAGCAAGGTGGGACGAGCAGAGGACTTCAGTTGTCTTCTCTACTTTAGTATTGTCTGTAAATGTATCTGCTCTTTAAAGCTGTGATGATGACAGAATGGTTCTTGTATTACTCTGCCATCCCCCATCTCTTTACTAGATAGCTGACACAGGTAGGTACTGTTTTTGTGTGTGTGTGTGTGTGTGTGTGTGTGTGTGTGTGTGTGTGTGTGTGTGTGTGCACACCTCTGTTTGTGATTAGCAGTAGTGGATGATTTGTGCAGGCTTGTGCTGAACAGCTGATCTCAAGCTGATAATACTAGTCATTAAAATTGTGCCCAAGCACAAACACACACACAGGGCAGATTAGTGGGCTTTGAGCAGCACTGTTATGAATGAGTGGTGGTACTTGGTCTTATCAGTACTTTTTGATAAGGTACTTCTTTATTGAATTCTGCAACTGAAAGACAGCCAGTCTGGGAATAAGGAATATGTTAATGGGGTAGAGACCATTCAAGTCTGCAAACCGACCTCACAGTGCCCCTCCATCTGTACCCCCCACCACCACCACCCTCTATCTCTCTGTCCCTTCATCTGACGGGAGGGCCACGGCGGCGACAGAGAAAGAGCCGAGGGCTGACGGGAGAGCGGGACAGAAACGCCGGGGTGCGAGAGAAAGAAGGAAAAGAGGTAGGCGAGGGACGGGAAATGTCTTGGCCTCAGCCGAGCAGAAAAACGGGGTCTGCGCGAGTTGTGTGAGAGGTGAAATAGCTTTTTCTTTTCATTTTGCACGCCTTCCCTTCCCAGTGCAACCATCACCCTTTACCTCTCGCCCCCTATTACACACACACACACACACACACTAACACATACACACACACTCCCCGCCATCATTTTGTTAGTGTGAGGAGAGGCACAGCGTTTGTGTCTCGGTCCTAGAGCTCCCCCCTCTGATCCTGGGTGGTTGCTGCAGTGTGGAGCAAAGTGATCGACCTCCTGCAGCTAGCCAATAAGGTACCGGCACGGTTATGTAGGTCGTGGCACCCGTGTTTGGCCTGTGGAGCCTCGCCATTGGTGCTTATGCACAAATGCTGAAAAACGCTTCTCAGAACACATCCTATGGGCTCACAAGTACAAACCAACAGCTGTTTACTACACATGAACACATTCACTGTACATCCACAAAAAACAGATGGAACTAAGTGGCACTCGTGGGAAAATGTGCCTCCACATGTCTACTACATAATTAAATACAATAGGTGCAATCATGACATATATCTTACATTTTTATTATCATATAAAGTCTCAAACCAAACTGAAAATATTAAATGAAAAAATGTAATTACCTATTAAAATAAGTCAAGCAAATACTGATAATACCACATGACGTTTTGTTGATGTGCAGAGAAATGTCTCATGTCAAGGCTGTCAGTGAATGCAACCTATTGAGAGTGTGTGCGAGTATGTGTGCTAGTCGTTGAGTGTCTTTGTAGCACGGAGTGAGGATGACAGGGTGTGAAGGGTTAACTAGGCTAAGACAAAGACATAGGCTGAAAGCATTGTGTTGAGTGGAGGGCCTCTGGAACAGATGGGGCCTTGGGGCTTACTCTTTCTCTTTTCTTTCTCTCCATCTCTCCAATACTAAGCTCAAATCAGCGACAACTGGCTAACAAGCTAAGACTTTTTACACCCAAATAAATAACTCACATGCATTAATCATACACTCACAACACACACAAATCACTGCAGGACATCAATGCAAATATCAAACAATACTTGTGGTGTGAATCATAACGGCAGAGGCAAAGCAGTGATGTGAGCGGGGACATTTTCCAAACATCCCGAAAGAGATGTGATTTCTCGTCTCCTTCCTTGACCCCTAAACCCAATGTTTTTCTTGTCTTCTATTTTTTGCACCTCCCACTCCTCCACTTCTAACTTCAAATCACAGCTGCAGGTTGGTGGATTTTATTCCAAGAGTTGCTTTTTGACACGTCAGTCTGACTTATGACACAAGAACAATACTTTGTTCGAAACTTGGACAAGTTGACAGTTCATGTCACACAGTCACATAAACCGAGGGATGAAGCCATAGAATTAGATATATGGGAAATCAGTAATGCAGAAGGTGACTGCATGAAATTGTTTTTAGCAGAGTGAAGGAAAATATAAAGTATATGGGCATGGATTTCAAGGAGGGGAACTTTGGAACAATGGATATTTTTAAGTTTCAGTATTTATGCTTCCTCTGACTGTATTGGTGTGCTCAGACCAAACACAAAGCATTTTTTTCCTGAGAATATCCTCAAACAGTAATGATGTATGTTGAACATATGGACACGATCAAGAATGTGTGCACAGATCATCAATGACAAATCTCAATAACAGCATCACAAATATGTGTCTGCACAAGCTGAAATTTTACATCACATATCTCAACAACCGATCATCTTATCGGCTTCACACTTGGCATGTGTATTGTTTAGGGCCCAATGAGGTACAGTGTGCAATTTTGAGTCAGTCGGTCTTTACTTGGCACAGCTCATTACTGCAGGTCTTTTACAGCAGGTGACACTGTCATGAAGGTCAGTGTTGACATTCTTCTGACATCACAGACCAAACCAAAAATGGGCCATAAACATATTGTCACCCTCTGGTGGTAATCAAAATGGAGATGGCCAATAGAAAGTTAAGTGATATAATTTGACCACCAGGTAAACATCTGTTTCTACACTCCAGTCATTGGTTCTATCAAACAATGAACCAAGCTAGCACTAGGATTAGCTACCTTCCCCGGTTAGTCAAAAACAGTCGAGTGGCTAAGACACACAAGGTTAAATTGTGCCGTAAACCTGAGGAGGCATTATATTCCTTAAAAACCTAAAAACTTCATCTTAAGGTCTTGAGTTCTGGCCCACTGCGCATCTGCCTGTCAAAAGTATTCACACATTTATCTTACACTCACTCATACAAGGCTGCACTTTCAGTAAACTCACATATCTGTGCATGATCTGATGTCTCTCGTTCGGGTCGTCCAGCATGTTGATTGACAGGTCTGAGATGGAAACGGCAGCAGAGGCAGTGAGTGTAACCAGGAGAACCAGCACTCCTTCGCTTTCCTCCAGCGGCAGGTCCAGCTTGTGTGTGTGCTCTTTACTGAGATGCGACAGGTCAATGGTACACCTAAAGTGAACACACATGCAAAAACAAAGAAATACAATTACTGAGATCGCATTTATTCCATTTCTGACAACCTAGCCAAGCTGATACAATTAAAACCTTTTAGCAGTAACCTGAAACCATCACAATTGATTTTTCAGCCTGACCTTGATGTATCTCTGGTTAATATCAAGGCAGGCTTGTAGTAATTATTGCATTTGGGTCAAAGAGTTCAAAGCAAATGTTTCCTCAATTGGCTCCACTCCGATGAAAACAAGAAAATATTCCACAGGGAATGGCATAATATTCACCCAGGGTTTCAATTTGCACAGGAATGTTACTGCAGTATGTTGAACACAGGGTTAAAAAAAAGATTAAGTCCATAGAAATTAGAGACATGGTCATTTTGGCCAAAAAACAATCATTGTGCAATTTCTTTAAAACCTACAGTGTGAAGGATAGGTCATTCTGCCACAGGCTACACCTGTTCTACCCTAACAACCTGCAAAGTAGTTAGATCACAACATATCCAGAGACGGAGAGACCACTGTACCTTCCCATGAAGTCATCCTTCTTGCCAGCATCTTTGTCCCACACTGTGATGTCTACAAAACCTCCCTGCTCCTCATACAGGTGGAAATCAAACTGCTCTCTCCACTGGGGGTTCAGCGTTTTGGGAATTGTCTGAGAAAACAACAGAAGCAAATACACTGTTGATGGATTCGCTATTTAGATGAGATATGTATATGTCTATAGTTGACAGAGCTACTTAAACTTGGACTTTTCACAGACTATATGAATTAAAAATAATAAACTGTTAAAGCGTTACAAGACAAACAATAAGAAAAGACTAAATCTGTATATTCTCACTGATAAGTGATGCATTTTCCTTTCATAGTGTTAATAAAGACAAGAATGAGGAACTGAGAAATGTAAAAAAGATCAAGAGTGATTGCAGACATTTCTGCTTGTACGTAAACAAGTTGTTTTTCTAATGAACAATATGGAAATATAAATATGAAAATGAACAAAATCTCAACATATAAATGCTCCTCCAATGTATTCTCCAACAGGAGGACGTTTACCTTGCTTTTGTACTTCTGGTGCCCCATCCTGAATTTGACGTAAGGGTCACTGAGGCCATTGGTGTCCATGGGCTGCAGGCGGCGACCTTCTATCAGACTGATGCTGACTATACCTCGCCACAGCTGGGCTTTTCTGTGCACATCTGACAGACGCATACTCTGATACTGCAGCAAGCACACACACATTCACGCAAACGTGCATTTATTATGACAAGCACAATCACGAACACACACAAAGCAAGCACACATACACAGACATATGTATTGATTAACCCCAAGGTACAATTGTGGCTGTTGAAAACTTCGTCAACAGCAAACTACAAAACACAGATAGGAAGGAGAACACACCAGATAACACAGAAACACAAAACAGTTGAATTTACCCTTGAGGTGTGGGCTCACCTGACCAGAACAGCCAGTAAATAGGTAATAGGTTAAAAATATAGCCATCGCACTATATCCACTGAACAGTTTCATGGGAAAAAAGAGTGGCTTGTCAGTAGCAGCGTGTCTGCAGAAAAACGAGGAACATGTACCATGACCTCTTTCTACGCTTGTTTACCGGGAATCTACTGTCGAAAAAAAATTATATTTCATTGCATCTACTTGTTTTGTTTTTTATTCTACACAAAATTTGAAATATATCAAATAATAAACAAAGGATGCAAGTGATTTATAGTCTGTCTTACCCAAACTGGAAAGACCACTGAGACACTGTACTTCTGTAAATTTTGTATTCCATCTGGCAGTGCTGTAAGCTGACAGCTCCGCAAACTCAGATTGATGATTATCCATATTTTAAGTCTGTAGTTTTTTTTCCCTCCAACACTTTTCTCAGCACTTACAGGCCTATTTAACCTCTCTTTGAATCATGTCAGTATTCTTCACTAAAACAAAGAGCAGGGTATTTATTTGTCAAACAAATACACCCCCTTCTCTCTCCCTTTCTCTGCCTTCCTCTCTCCTCCTTCCTCGTTAGGGAGAATTTATTAGCATAGCTTTTGTTTTGCGGGTGAATTTCATTAAACTCTGAACAAACCCTGCCTTGCAAGTGCGGCCCTTTGATCTGGAGACGGAGCCTCTTAATTTCCATTCTCCAGACATTAAACAATGCGAATGGCTCCCTGAAATACAGCCAACCTCCCATACAGCAACTCCAACATCTTTCATTCCTCCTGTTCAATTGCTCCGAAACACACTGTATGCTAATGACGAGAGGTTGCCGTTATGTCCTACGCTAGCGTGATCCTAATTGTTTCCTTGTTTTGTTGCTACATATTTCTTCTCGCAAAAGAAGAACCATGGGCTATTTGAATTAGGGATCTGCATCCTCTCTGCCAGAGCGCAGCAGGAGAGAGATTGTGCACGGAGATGTTCGCGGGCTAAAAGTCTTGAAGAGATACCAGTGTTCATTTTAAAAACTAATACTGCCTTGCACATGGTTCAACTTTTCATGAGGAAAACGTTTGAAGTGCCAAAAGAAGCATTTTGCCTTGTGGTAAAAGTTAGAGACCTGAATTCAGCATGCATCTGACTTATAATTATTATCTCAAACTACTTCTTGAATAGTTTGCATCTCCTACTGTGGGTTCAGCACTCACATATGCTTCATTAAAAAGAAGTGGTTGTGTAAAAATAACCGTGCACTGTGTTGCTGTCGAGCACGGAGGCAGGGAGGCACTCAGGAGCAGCGCCTTTTTGGTGGGGTAGCACAGTAGCTAGTTCGTTAGTGTTTGAGCTAATTCCCGAGTCACAGGCGGGATGGCCCAGTTAGGAGGCTTCAAAGGCTCGGTTTAGGGAAGCACAATACAGCAGGACGTCTGCCCAGCTCCAACCAAGCGCACTTCAAATGTGTGTCTGTGTCTCTTGGTGGGTATCAAACTTTTTCACGGTTGGTTGAGGAATCATTCAAAACCTCTAGGTGCGATTTAGGAAATCAACTAAAAGTAAAACAGAGTTTCCAGATTCAGCCCTACACGGTGACAACAGGAAAATAAATACTGATGTTCCTTATTAGGAGTGAAACATGAGCAAACACGGCTGCAAATTAACATAATCGTGCTTACAAAATCGTCCCTGATACTTATATAATTCTGTATTTAGCTTCAAAAAAACATGGCAGGTGCTTCATGCAGGAGCAAATAAGAAGCAGAGCCTCAAACAGCATTAAACAGCCACATATAGCAAAACCAAAAAGGTAGCGGTCTGTTACGGCAAGATGGGAACTCAAATAATATCAACTTAAAAGATTTCCACTAGATGTAAGGGGTCTAAGAATGTCCTCCAATCTGCCAAGGATCTGGACGCCTTTAAAACCCCAGAAAACAAATAACTATTATTTTCTCACACGGTAGCTGCAATACACAGTGCAGGTCAAAGGTGGGAGAAGCACGGACATATCGTACTTGGAGCTCAGGCCGAGCAAAAGCACAAAGTTCACAGGATTATTTTACCTGTGAGATGAATTCATAATGAAGCCATGTTACACAACAGATCATCTTATTAATAACTGACTTCGCTGTAAATAGCTGGAGGTTTGTGATAGCTGTTTTTAGGGTTTAAGTGAAAAATAATGTAGAGCTCTAAACTCACTTAAATTTAAAAATGAAATGTTGATAAGAACAATCCAAAAAGCAGAAAATTAATTTCTCATAACAGTAGTATTTGTATCAAGTTACTTCTGCCCTTGGGGCAAATTTTCATGACTTATGACACATGGTTCCCCTTTAATTGCACTTGCATCCCAACAAAAGTTTTACATTGCCTCAGCTGATGTAAAACGCAGGTGGTGTATTGCAGCTTGTGGAAAATAAACTGGTGACGATGATAACTAAAGAACTGATCGAGAAAAGGAAAAAAGGTATAATACCACTGTGGGAGGGAAGGGGAGGAGGGGGAGGAAGAGGGGAGACTCCATCGACGTACCAGGACACCAGTGAAGAGTGCAGGAGGGGTGAGGTGTGGTTGGTAGTGAGGTTACAGTACAGTTGGGAGTTTGTGGGTGGGGTTACATGCTGTTTTAGTTTACCTTACTAGATCGTTTCCAGTTCCTTCTCAAAAGCATGGTCTGTAAATGAGACAAAGCTGTTACAGAGCGCCCCCCAATGTCTCCCCCTTAAAGCTGAGGATCAGAAGTTAAAGGGCATGGGGGTGTATGATGGTCACGTTAGCCTCGGTCTGGTGCAGGGTGGGTTAGATAAGGAGAGGGGGGCAGTCGTCAGTCATGCATGTTATAAGCAGGGAGAGTATGAGAAGTGCTTGTCATATGGTCTGAGGTGTAGGCGTATGCACACACGCTGTATCACAGACTGTATATAAAGATGGACGACACATCTTCACCTCCTCCCAATGTCCAGGTTTGAAGCCAAAATATCCCAGATACGAGCGCTGCCATCTTGCGCCGATGACGTCATGTGGAGACAAAGTCTGTGCAGTGGTGATCAGGGGATGGAGCCGCAGCAGTGAGGTCCAGCCAATACACATGCTCGACCAATCATGAGTCAGTCTCGGCTGTCAATCATGACGTCATCCCAACAAACTTCAATAATAAACTAAATCCTAACTAAAATTAGCACTCGGACACATGTGGGCGAGAGGAGCGACTTAAAATGGTAAGATCCTCCTTGAAAAAGTATGTACTTTGACTTTTCAGTTTGGTTCATGTCCCATTCACTAACATAGAGGAAGGAGGGTTAATGACATATACTGCAGCAAGCCGACCAAAATAATTTGGCTTCACTTTTGGGAGGCCGTCATGTCGTCCATCTATAAATACAGTCTTTGGTTTATATAAATACAACAGCTACTGTTTGTGCCTGTTATACATTATATTCACACAATGTACACACTCAAACAGAGACAGTAACTGATCCAGCCTGTTTGTTTAACTTAACTGTTTTGGTCCAGTTTTGGAGAATCACCTTGAAAAGCAGTTGAACTTAAGGAAGAACTTTTCTTATACTGACCAGGCATAAGAGTGAGGATTATGGGCATGTCCTCAAAATAGCTTAAGGTATTTTTGCATGTTTCAAAGTTTGGCGTCAATTTATTTTTGTGATTATCAGTGAATGTAATCATCAATGCAAAGGTTTCAAATATATATCCTCACATATATATATGTGAGGATTAACATGTGCACAACACATGAACTTGAAAACACAGTACATGAATCTGATCACCACATACAGAAACACTTGATTCTGCATAATACCTAAAATCATCGGATTATTAGCTATTTAATTGGGGATAGATTTAAATATAGAGTTAAGTATATTTTCCTTTTCTCTTCCATACCAGTAGATGGCAACAGAGAGAGCCTTGACAAATGTACTGGTATAACCTTGTACTAATTTTCTTCACAGTTGGAGAAATCCAAAATGATGCTTAACCTAAATAGAGTTTATTTGTTCTGTCAAATGTGGACTCTCTGAACTACAGTACTAAATAAGCACCAGCATTAAGACATCAGATCAAAAGGAATAAAATATTTCCCCCATGACTCTGCCTTGTTCTGGATCGAGCATGCAGGGGTCCAATTAACCAAACAAATAATTGAACAGAAATAAATGCAACTCTGAAACATCGAGCATGTCCGCAGAGGCAGGAGCCAACATAATTAAGAAAGAGAATCCGGTGCTCTTTGAACACGAAACTTTTCCACTGAACATGTTAATTACACTTGTGTTTATGCACATGCATTTGCTGAGTTGGAGAGTTTCCAGAAACTGAGGCTGACTGGAGCCAGCGCACTCCAGTTCATCAGCCTGAGCTTCTGATGTGCAGAGACACACTTCCCTGAACTAGAGTAAGAAGTTTCATCATGATCAAACTAGTATTGAGTTGTTTGGTTTCTTACCAAAAAATGTCATACGTAGTTCTTCAGCATTTATATTATTTGCCTTCAGTATACAAGACATCATTGCTTATCATAGTGTGATGTAAACTGGTGGATATGTTAGAGTGAAAAGAATTATTCCCCACAATGAGAAGGAAATTTAGTTTTTTGCATAATAGTAATCTGACGAATAGTTCACATATTTTTCTTACAGCATCCCTAAAGTCTCCCTCCTTCGGTGACAGAGTGACAGCTAGATCCAGGCTGCCCAGGTTGTTTTCAGGGTACTGTGGGTCCTTCAGGTCTAGCGTCACATCCAGTGTCCTGCAGGGAAACACAGCAAACCATGTTCACACACATCTGTACATTCATATGCTTACAATGCAGGGATTCCACATGTGTATATAAAAAATAATGTTTCGCACGCATACACCCGTTCCATCTGAACAGAAAGTCAATTCACATTTTTAATCAGTCTGACAAGATGGATGTGGAGCAGTGAGATGAGCCGCCCCTCTGACTGCTACATTCTGTTTTCTTCCCCTCCCCCTTCTAAATGCCAGTCTTATTGTTATCAAGCGGCCCACCTTGCTAACAATCTTGATTTATGCATATTGAGAAATATGTGAAGGTTTACACCTGCTATTGACAATTCTGTTTGAAGGCATAAACCATACATAAACCAGATGAGTGGTAGTGATGTGTGCCTGTGCAGTCCTGACAACATCTGGGCATGTTCCTAGACCTAGATTGGGGCATCAGTGAGCTCCTGGACAGTCTGCAGCATAACTTGACAGCATTGGATGCATGATACATAACATCCCATAGGTGCTCAATTGGATTAAGGTCAGGGGAACTTGAGGGCCAGTCAATGGCATCAATGCCTTCATCATCCAGGAGCTTTCTACACACTCTGGCCACATGAGGCCGGCACTGTCCTGCACCAGGAGGAACAAGGGCCCACTGCACTAGCGTAAATTCTGACAATCACTGTGGATTTCATTCTGGTAACTAACAGCGGTCAGGGAACCGTTGGCTTTGACATGGAGGTCTGTGCGACCCTCCAAGGATATGCTCCCCCAGACCATCACTGACCCACCAACATACTGGTCCTGCTGCTGGGTGGACGTCTTACGGTCCTGTCCAGATCCAGCAAACCCTCTTGTGACCGCATGTATAGATGTGCCATCCTGGATGAACTGGACTATCTCTGTAACCTGACTGGGCTGAAGATACCGCCTCATGCTACCAGTAGTGACAAGGGCACTAGCAGAACACAAAACTAGAGAAGAACCAGTCATAAAGAGAGAACACTAAATGCAAAGCCAATTCCCTTATTGAGCGGTTTCTTGCTTTTGTCTCTCAATCGATCCTGTTGTCTCTTTCATTTGAACCAAATCAGGTGAAATTGATTCACACTCATCACTTGTGCTCCCTAAATGGACACATTGATCCCTGAAGTTCAACTGACTCGCTGTCATGATTAAGTGTTCCCTTCATTTTTTGGAGCAGTGTATTGGATCACAAAGAAATGAGTCATTTCATTTTTCATAGAAAAAGTACATGTGAGAAAAGGGGCTCAGTTGCATCAAGTGTCCCAGTGAACAGAGACATTGTGGCAGCATCCAAAATACCAGAGCCCTGGAACTTTCTCATCCAACGAGAATGCACTAGTTTTCTAATCACTTACACTTGTGGTTTTCCTGCTATGAAAATCCAAAATGTCTGCAGTGCGCAGGGTCTGTTGTGCATGCTGTATCTCTGTGTCATACTCATGGCTCACCGGGATTATTATATTGATATCATCAGTGTTTTTCCTGTCATGACAACTCAAAATGAGTGTGGTGAGAACATTGCTCTTTGCTTATAACCCAACTTTCACCTGACTAGAGGTGTGATCAGCCAGTGTAATTTAAAACATGCATGCAGTTGATTGTGGTTAACAGATAACAGTATTTCTGCTTAAGAGAAAATATAATGGACTTGATGGTAGTTAAGTTCCTCTTTCTTTTTTCTTCGTACAACCAAAACTCAATATGGGGTTTGAGGTGAGTTACCAAAGACTACCACTAGAGGGAGGCAACAGATCATATTTGATCAAAATGAAGGCAGCAAAGCAAGGTGGGATACTTAGAGACGGGTCAAGACTGAATTTCTTTCCAACCATTAACCTCAATATTTGTTGTCTCTTGACACATGAGAATCTCTAAACATCTCTGAACATGCCTATTGGGATTGTGTTTACTCGTATGTTAAATACAATCAGTGGAGAGTACAGGAGAAGTTAAACTGCAGGGAAATGAGGATAATACAAAGTTTATTAAAAAAAGTGTAACATATAGGTGAAAAGCAGAAGTAAAAAAAGTCAAAGTAGATAAAGAGACCTCTGATGTTCCAGTGACTCCAGGTGGAGATACGCTGAGCCCATGAAATCATCCTGGAGTCCAAAGTCATAGTCAAAAACCTACAAAGAGACAATATACACAACAGTAAACTGAGGACCCTCAACACAGTTCCACAAATGTTATTTTGCCTATGGTAGTCAATATAAGAGCAGGATGAACCTCAACACTTACCTTGACATATAGCGGGTCCCTCAGGTTTTCCACATGTAGGGTCACTCTCTCGTCCCACACCGGGTTGAGGTTCTTATGGATGGTTTTACTCCTGAACACCTCCTTCCCTGCAATCTTGAACTTCACATACGGGTCACTGGTCCCTACAGGGAACGAGAGTAAACACAGAGATACATGTAAATAACATGATTAAGAGGACTCTTTTCACAGCAGCCATTTTGGTATGAAACAGCAGGTAAACACTGGTGTTACTCCACCATTTGTACATATAGTTTACACCATTGTTGTTTTGTTATAACCTCTATTAATGTCACAAGGTTTGTCATGTGACTCGTGTTGTTGTGGGTCAAATGATCAGCAAAATATTTAATGTCGAATCTGTCATGTTTCATGCACTGCCTCTATTTGACCAATAGGTGGTGATATTGATTCACATTTCATTTTTGTAGCACATGTTGGAATCAATTAATACTATAAAACTAGCATTTCCTTTATATGTATAAATAAACATGCATTGGGAGTTAATGGTTAAAAATATTTCTTGCCTCAAAAATGCACAAGCAAATTCTTTATTGTTTATACATAAACCTAAACACACTAATATAAACTTGGGTCTGTAATACTCACAAATAAGGTACAGTGTACACAGAGTAGATGGTTTGAATGTATTATCAATATGTTATCAACTCAGGAAAATAAGCATATAAAGCATATTTTGGGCGATATAACTGGTTTGTTTTGGTATTTATTTATCAGACTGTAATATGTCTACATATCTGGGAGTCATCTTAATATTTCTACCACTGGCACACGTAACTCCGTTGAACACAGTACGATGACAATAAAGGCATCGAATGAAAGTGCTGAATATACTTTCTACAGTACAAGGAAGTACACAAACAAAGTTAATGGAGATGATAAAAATCTATAAAATATAACATCCAAATTGTTTGGTTTATTTTAATATACATGCATTTTCACAAACATCTCTTCAGCTAGCTTCTAGAATCCAACATTATTCATTATGTGTCAACACTAATGATTTATTCTCACATAAAAGACTGAAAGACAGAAATATCTGATCCAAAGGGGGATAGATTTGTTCTCTCAGCTCATGTCTCCAGCTCTGACAGTTGGACAGGGACATGCGACAGGCTTATTAATTTAAACAATGCTATCATGTGGATAAAAGCCATGTGTCTGACAACCTGTTAAATTGCCAGATCTGAAAATCCCACAACTAAAATGCTGCACGGTAACAAACAATAATGTTGAAGTCAGATTTTTGCCCCTCGTCTGTCCCACACGTCCTCTGGACTGATCTGTTTGTTTGTGCTGTTCTTGTCTCAAATCAGATATCATCCTCTGTGACCAAAGCGATTACAAAGCAGGAGAGGGACGGTAATCCTGTTATCAAATATTTCTCACACACAGTTTAAATGTCACAGTTGTCCTTTCTGCCAGACTCTACATCCATCCATCCATTATCTGTACCACTTATCCTTTAAGGGTCGAAGGGGGTGTATCTACATAATAAAACAGACATTTGTGTAAATATAAAATTCATAGAAGAGTATAATTTATTGTATTTTGTATGTTACATAAACCATTAATATGGTAATCTGCCCGGTTTTTCTGTTTAGCAGCAGAGGGGGAATTTATTGTCAACACATATACACACATCAACACACCCAACACAAGACTGACAGTGATGATGCTACATGATGAAAGGCTGAGCTCTGTGTTTGCTCATGTCTCATCCGTTCGAGAGTGTTGCTCTGTCATTAGCAAGAGGAGAACACTACATATCTGACTCTCACATAATGACTTCACTGATGCTTATTAGAGGCAGGACAAAGCTTGTTTCATCATTAGAAATGTGAACTGCACAGTATCCACAACATTAAACAGAAATGTATCACATTTGTTTGGGTCCGAGTAAAAATGATGACGTGATTCCCAGCTTTAATGTGAGCGCAGCAAATTATGCAAAAACACTGGCCTGCTGGGAAAAGATTTCAATTTCTTCATCTAAACACACAAACACACACACACACACACAAAAGCATGAGATACGAGATACACTCGCTGCACACACTGTCGCCCCTGACATATCACTGCAGGACAGCTGCAGCAAAGGGACCGGATGACAAGGCAAGAAAAACAGGAAGAGAAGGGATACAACTAGTGTCTGGGATGGTATTACTGTAGAATAAATTAAAACTAAATTCATAAGGCAAGACAGGATTCTGCAAATCCAAAAACGAGAACAATACAGAGAACACGAGATGATACTTTGGGAACAAGGGCACAAATCACCCCTCGCTTCATCCTGGAGGCAAAAAAGCCACCAATCTCTAAAACTGCAGCAATTCTCTGTTTATCTTTGTCTCTCTCTCTCTCTCTCTATCCCACCGGGTCGATATTCCCCAGACACATCACTGGCTCAGACTCTCTCCATCCCACAGTGCCAGCTCTATGGTGCCATAAACACAAACGGGCTAGAAAGTATGAAATGGAAAAAGATTGCTGCTGTAAGTGGGTGGCGGCTGAATATGAGTCAGCATGGGGACAGCACAGAGGAGTTGATTGAGGTGCATTTTTGGAAATCAACAGCCATGTTTGACATTTCTATCAATTATTTTTAAGTCTTCCCACAGTTGGGGAAAGTCCATAAAGAGAGAAAGTGAATGTGTGTCCCATGTGAGGGCTGGTGGGTGGAGAGATCAATACGCATAGGATCAATAAGCATTAGAAGAATAAATAATGGTTGACGTGAGTGCCTAAAACCAGTTGAGGCCATAGACAGTGGGTTTGATGGATTAGCAGACCCTACATGTCCACCTTGTGAGCAGAAGGCTGTGAAATGGAAAGGCGAGGTAAGGGGGAGGATGAGTGTCACCCGCTGATGAACTGGCAGAGGTAAGTAGGTGCAGCTGCAGCCATTGAAAGTTAACGTGATTTTCTCTTTCCACTATTGATTAATGCTGTTGCGTTTGGAGTAAATAACATTCACAAAAAGTTAATGCCTGTAATGTTTTAAAATCTGTTTCTGTGTTCACCTGGAGGGAGTTCAGTTCTCAGCTTTCAGAGATTTCACAGACAGTAGGTCAGAACACCCCAAATCAGCCAAGCCAGAAAACAGCCATGTTTCCACTCCAATAAAATACAAATAATCTTCATGTAGCTGTAAATGTACAAACGTCACAGACCCAAGGTGACTTTTAAGGAGATGGGCTGTATTTACATAGCGCCACTGAACGCCACATTGAACCACCGACCTCATAACTTAATAAGTCACATAAAGTTACTGGTTACCATTGCAGTAAACCCTGTAACAGTGGCTATTCTGTGGCAGGATTTCCTTGAAGTTTCATGTAAAAGACATAAATACGTCCTAATGCTCCTTTCTGTAGTGACCCCTGTGTCCACAGACCAGTGGGTGAACAAGTGAATGAGGAGAAGATGCCAAAAACCCAATGAGACACTGAATGGTTCTTACAAAGGTGTTAATCTATTAATCCTTAATATGGAATCAGACCAGTGAATACATTGACAGTAGCTGAGAGCAGAAATAAAAGTGTTAATGAGAGGAGCCAGTGGCGCACTCAGCAGGTGAATTTGCCCCAGAAGTCACACACAGGCCGACCCCAAAGCCCCTGATACACTTGTTTTTGATAGCTGCTCTCTGTCTTCCTGACAGGCAGCTGAAAACATAATCCACCACACATTTATCTCCTCTGAACAACTAATGGGCAGCGGCCATAAAAATACTGCTCACTGTGTCTGTCCGCCAGTAAACCAGGCAGCCCTGCCAGACACCTGAGAGAGCCACACTAAGCTTATAAGCACAAGGCTTAAACCAAATGTAAACACAAGCCACTGCTCATAAATCCTACTATTCCCTTTTAGATGGTCACTCAATACAAGGGCAAACACTTACAGAGAACTGTGTTACATTTCAGCAAACCTCTTAAACTGGGATGGGTGAAGAAACACGAATCAGTAAATACTACAAAATGGACCTTCAGTGCTTTGTTTCACTAAAATTCAAAAACAATCTGGAGTCATTCCCCATCCAGTGAGTTCAGAGGGTGAATCTATGAGTGTGATTAAAAAAAAAATGCACTCTGTGCAGGTTCCAACACAGAGGTGCCAGTAGTTACTGTTAATATGCATAATCATATTTTGTTGAATTATGTGCTACTGTGTGAACACCTCTGTTTGAAATCTTACCATCACCACTGGGAGGCGGTGTGTCCTCAGCATTGGAGATGAGTACAAGTCAACCTTACAATGTTCCTCTTTCTGCAGTAGCTTTTATTTATTGACCTGGACTTAATCCAATCTGCCAAATTTAGTTTGAGGACTCAACTTCTGTTGCTGCTCTTATTACTTCCTCCTCCATCCGTTTCTCCTTTATGCAACAACGTCCTTTCTTACCTCATCTCACCAACTTCCCTTTTGTTTTCTTTCCCTCTCCTCCAGCTCTCTGAATCAAATTGCATTATTATGCCTGAACACACTAATTTGCAGTTCATTTCTTTTCTGCCACAGGTACTTAGAGAAAGTTATGGCATCGACATATTCGCACCGTATCATCTGGCAGCCTGATCACGCATCAAGAGGCACAATTTGCCTCGGGGTAAAATGAAAATTGGATCTGCAAAATCAGCATCGTTGCAAAAATGATGGAGCATCTAGTTTTGGAATCCGACTGTTCTGGTGTGTTTCTTCTGGTTGCAGGAAAAATTTAACGGATTTAATATGAATGTACAGATGTATAGTGACAACAATATTGCATTTACATCATTAAGTGATGATGTTATTTGGCATTACTAAATAACCAGCACCTGAATTATTACAGAGAATATATTATAAGTATATAGTGGCTTAGTACGAAGTATGTATGTATACTAATCTATATCACTTTCTTTAACATTGTGAGAAAAACAGTGCAACATTTTACTTGATTTCATGGCATGTTTAGGAGTGATTTAAATGATAACTATTATTAAAAAGTGGATTTTTTGCAGATCCAATAAAAATCAGGACTGAGTGAATTTTAATATTCATATTCTGTTGGCAGAAGTATGCACTCGCTGAGTGCTATTCTAGTCTTAACAGTTTTTTGTTTGTCTTTTTTGTGAGATATTTAAATGTCCTTATTTTTTAAGGCCAAACAGTAACTGTTCAAGAACTTCTGGACTTAAAAACCTTTCAAGTTTACAAATAGCACACAGTGGAGTTAACTATAAATCCATTAAAGATTGAGGAAGACGTTAGTTGAAGCGGTAATGTAACAGCCATTATGGGCCGAGCTGACATTAATCAGAGACTAATGATTTCATGATGACTTTATTTAAATGCCAGTGCATTGCTGGGATGATCCTTGGGCTCCAAACAAACCTCAGAACACTGATGGGGATGGATTTATTTTATAAGCAGAGGAAGAGGAGGACTTCTGCGCAAATGGACCCTCACATACATTTGAGGCAAGACAATTGTCAAGTTAATTGTTGTGAGAGGAAGAAGCAGAGCATAAAAACAATTCCCTAAACCCATGGTCTACCAATAAATTAGCCTCTGGGGGCAATGGTCAATATTTTGGGGCTTCTGGTGAAAACAGTGGATGAGAAACTTCTGTTCACTGCGCACTGTTTACTGAAGTGTCCACATCAAATGTTCCTCCATGCAAAACAAAAACAGCAAGATTTTTATTATGGGTTTTAGGTCCTGATGACATTTCGGCTAATCTCCTTTAACAGCTATCTGGATATGAACACCGTTTACCTGTGGGCAACCGAAGCCTGCTCAAACCTGATTAGTCAAACTGGAAAAAGACACCAGAAGGTTTCCTGTCGCCTACAGACTCTGCATAAATCTAATGGAGAGTCTGTTTAAAGAGATTAATTAAAACAGACACAGCTCATGAGAGTTAAGTCCAACATATGACCCTGACCTTTGAAAAACTAAATCTTGCAAAAAAAAAGATCCATCTGAGACAGTAGAAGCTGGGCAGACTGTTGTTGGATATGTATTCTGTGCAAAGGAGATTTCTGCAGTGAACTGGAATTATATGAGGCTACGGTGAAGTCCAGACTTGTTAAAAACACAGTCTGTACCACTTGACACATTGTCATGGTCAAGTCCTTTTAACAAGATAATGAAAGGTGCTTGTTTCTGCTGAAGGGTGAAAGGTGACGGAGGGTGAGAGGAGGTTGTGATAAGCAGCAAATTTCTAAAATAAAAAGCCATTTCCCTTCACATGGCTTCACACCAATTTGTAAATTAGCCCGCTTCTCTCATTTTCACCATAAATCTGTGGAAAGTCATTACACATTCATGATCGATACAGCTCTCTGTGTCTGTACAGGGCAGACAAATGGTCCTGAATTATTCACTGACAATATATCAGGAGGTAATTACGTGTCTACAGAGGATGGTTCTAAAAATAAAGTATCAGACTTATTATTTCACTGCTTTGGATATTACAATAGAGTAGTGCTGTAAGTCGTGCCCTAAGCAGCGTGCACGTTCCATTAACATTAATCTAGTAAGTTTTCAAAAACACAACACGCACATCACAGTATGAAAATGTTCTGAGGAGAAAATAACAGCACCAGCTCGACACACTCAATCAAACTACACAGTTCGCACAAAACTGTGTTTTATTGGTGAAATGTGTAAAAAATCTGATTGAATTAAAGTAAAGCTTTTTTAGCTCTGACACCTGCTGATATCATTTTGGGTAACCAAATTAAATGAATATGGAAGACAGGCCCTCCTGCTGATAGCCCGCCAATAATGACACCATCAATAATGCATAATGTCAGTATGAACTTGCTGCTAAATAACCCAGTTGTTTAGTTTTCAAACAACAATAAATTACAGTGGATTCTATGTGGGGAAACTCCATAGAAAAAGACAGAATATACAGTTTGTGCCTGAAGATTCACTTTCAGCACATTAATAAGATCGGACACCAAACAGTTTATATCTGCAGCACATTAATGTACAGCAACACACTCGTGCATTGGTTGGAAATGGCTTTGTACATTAGAGCAGAAGTGACACATCTTTCCCAGTGGGTTAACAACACTGTCAGTCACCATTACTGTAAATCACAAACCAGGATCTTCACATGCTGCACTACAACACACTGCCTGCTGCTTTAGACTTCATTCACACTACCTATGCTCAGTCTGCTAATACTGCTGATACCATTGTCAACAGTGAGATTATAGCATGATGGATGACTTATCAAAAAACTATTTGGGCATACTGAAGAAAGCAAATCTTGATTTTGAGAATGATGTAATATTGTGAGTAAGATGAAAATCGAGTCGTAATTTTAACAAGAAAAAAGTCTTAATATACAGGATGAAGAAAAAACTTTTTTTGAAATAGACAGTATCATTTCAAAGTCCTCATCTTATGATAATGCAATGCTGATGAGTCAAATAGACGTTATACGTTATCTGTGAATAATGAAGTATAACTTGACAAGATGCTTCATAGTTCTAAATCAAATAAAGGCAACAGGCTGACCTTCTGATAGTCCCCATCATAAAATAACACATAGCCAAAAATATGTAATTGATTCTTGAAATATCAGCATTTATTTTCCCTAATACTCCATTGTACTACTGCTGGCTGCTCACACAACATGTATACATTCATTGACACTGTCCAGTAACAGAAACATTTAAAAGAGGATTTCTCCCAATGAAAATCAGAGGTGTGAAAAAACGTCCGCTCTGCAGCAAAAAGATTACCTTCAAGAAATGGATCAACCTTAAGCTACAGAGAGGAGCTAATCATCTCTGCTGTAGTTTGCATGGGCAAGGGTTGGGGAAATATTAAAGTTACACCCCAGCAGCTTTTTACACTTCCTAAAACTCGCCTTTATATCTCTAAGATTGCATTTTCAAAAGTTTTAATGTATAATAAATCCTTGAATTGGATGTATGACTGCACTCCTGCCCCCCCCCCCTCAGAGCTCATCTTTCTAGCTACTTAGTCCCACACACAAGTTGGCAGAATTGACTTCTTAGGTTTGTTTCATCACAGATCCATGGCTGTCTGAATCAGGGTTTTTCCCAGACTGACGTAGGTGTGTTCAAGTGGAAAAACTCAGCCACCAACTTATTTGGCTAAAATATGTGATTTATCACTGATAATAAACTTGTGTATTTAAACCCTGTGCCCCCCCTCCTTCTGTGCCAGATTGCCTGTTCCCTTTGAGTCAGCATTCAAGTACTACCTCTCAGTGTGTGCCCTTGTGTCACGACAAGTTTTCTGTACTTTTTGACCTGAGTATGCCCAAGTGGATTTTGGATACCTCTGCTTGATTACTCAGACTGCCTATAGTGTACCAAACCCTGCCAGTAAAGCCATTTGTACATACCTGTCAGCCTGTCAAGTCATGCTTTTGGCTCCTATTTGGGTCATTGTGATACAATAATGTGATTCAAAATAGTTAATCTGAGGATAACAACTCTTAAACCCTTAGCATTGAAGACTTCCTTCCTTCTTTGTGGTCCTATTAACAGCAAGAGGGTTGCTAGTGCTCTGACCATCGCTAGAAACTGCTAATCTGCGTAATTGCAAATTGTGTGCATTTAACAAGAGCTTGAGGTCGACATCTGCATTACGAGTTATCTCTTCTCTTGCTCAGCTCTGAGTGTGTGGGGCATCTCTACTTAGAATGAAGGAGGAAATAACTCCCCAACCATCACTTAGAACAAAGCACTATATTTCACTTTATAGTACAAAAAATGGCTTCATGTTGACCTCAGTATGACCTTTTAAATCCAGTAATCATTCTGCATTGTGCTTCCTCGTGCGTCTCCCTACATAACTGATGTACAGTGCAGGAGGATCTATTCAGAGGTGGCCAACCTATTGCCTGTCAAAACCTGTTATTTAGGAAGATGTGGAGGAGGCTCACTGATGCTTGTCATGAGATGGGAGAACAGGAGACGAGAAAATGTAGTAAAATTGCCTATAAACCCCTCAGTCATGTTCAAGCTGCAAGCTTTAAACAGCTGCACGCTCAGATTGTACGCACTGTGCGAGTAGATTGTGTGTGTGCAAGTCCACGGTCTATGCCCTGTGTCAGGACTGACGGATGGTTGCAGCTCAGGGATTTCTTATTACCCAGAATGCAATCTGTTCAAGAGCATGTATTAGGTAAGGCTGCGAAAACAAGAAACTCCATCATGGGATGCTGACAGATGGGTTAACAGCCGGCCTCATTACAATCACCCACAATCGCACACTTTTGTGGCTCGTGTCGCTTTATGCTGCAGGCGGTTTACTTTTCTGTTTTCCACTGACATTACCCCAAATGAACCTTTACTCATGTGCAACATCATCCCACTGTCATTACAAGAAGTACTTGGCTTTGTACTTACAAGGCAAAGCATGAGATACCATAAGAGCAACATCCCCTGTTTAATACAGCCAGGTAGTGAATGAATAAGCTGAGATAAAAATAAAGCAGACAACTGCACAGCATGTGGGAGAATAACACAGGAGGTGAGAAAACAGCAAAGGGGACTTGAAACTAAATGAGACAAGTTGAAGCCAGTGGTGTCAAGCTCTGCCTCTCACTTTATCGTATTTTAAGAAACTCTTGTGCTTGGAGAAAATTAGGCTTCCTGAAATCTCACTGATCCTAGCTGCACTGAGATGTGATCCCTGTAAACCTCAACACTAGCATTAGTCCAAATACAAATACACACGTCTGTACTTCTATCACTGTGAGGACACTCACTGACATAAAACATTCCCTAGCTCCTTACCTTAACCTAAACTATTCAAACCAAATGCCTAACCCCAACCCAAACTTAATTTAACCCTAAAACACCCCTTTGAAAAAGTAATAAAAAATCTCCTCACTTTCCAAAAATCTCCTCACTCTGTAGGGTCTATGCTTGGTCCTCACACACACACACACACACACACACACACACACCACAAAATGTGCCAGCATATGCAAATTAGTTAGTCTCAGAGGGATGAAATTAGGAATCAGTGGAACTAGGAAGTGGTTGGACTATTTATAGGCAAATTACATTTAGATTTGTTTTTACAACTCGTAGATTCTACAGTATTACATTTCAAGTCTGCATATACAGTATATTATATAAACAACCTTTCTGGGAAAACTCGGTCCAAATCTTTTGTCTTGTATCTATTAAGGCCTCTCAGACACCTACAGTGATGTTGTCCTCTGTTTGACGTAGATGTAACAAACCAAAATCTGAAAACCTCATTTCACAGAGGCTCTATAAATAGAGCTGTTTGTGGCTCCACAACAAAATCAGGGATATTTGGATTGGCAACATGAAAATAACAACAAGAACAATAAAATATGAAACGGGAGAGAATAACAACACATTATGAGAGGAACCAATGAGAAATAACCATCAGCAGGTGAACGAGGTGAATGATACCCGAGGGAGGAAGAGACCACAAACAGGGTGTGATGAAGCACCTAGTATGCACCCAAAACATACAATACAGGTGCATTGTTTTAATTCCGTTCTCAAGTGATCTCAAATAAATAAAAAAACAAGATGAGCTACAGTACAAACAGATCCCATTTTTACCTCCACCACATGGATTTAGTGAAAATATTGTGTCGTTGATCTGCATAGTAAAGATGTACATTTATAACACAATGGAATTAGAAGCTAAACAGAAAGTAATCATTTAATAGACACTCACTGTTAAAAATTGTCAATCCAGTGAACACTATTTTATAACTAGGTGTATTTGCAGAATTATTATTCATTACATGCAAAGCAGAAGTGCAGAGCTGCAGGAATGGTTCAGTAATGTGCATTAGGAGACTCCTCAGAGTTTCAGAGCCTGCGAAGTGAAGACTTGCATGAAAAAACCCATGATAAAAGACATGAAAGGCTCAAGATATATATCCTCTACTTCCTCTGACACCCACGCAAACACACAGTGGTAACGCAAGATGGGAACGGATGAAGTCATGTCGGGTCTTGGACAACAGAGAGACTTCACCTTGTGGTACCTCACCCACAGGGAAGCTGGGTTAGAGACAGATGGAGAGTGTTTTCATCTGAGGTCACATAAAAAGCTTCCCCTCATCATAGGGAGATCTTCATACGTGACAGCTTAGACAGGGATGGGCACCTGGGGACACAACAGGGTCTTACCCACGGGGTATCCAAGTAAGTTACTCAGAGATGGCTTATTTGGTTGGATATAACCACGTATCTATCGCTTCTGTTTTTTTTGTCCATCTTCCTGCAGATTAAATTCAATAAAATATCCCCAGAGGCAGATGTAAATGAATGGAGGCAGGATTAGATGGGAACCACGTCATTAAGGTCGACACATGTTCTCTACAAACTGAACATCGATACAACAACTGTGACAGACGTGTTTCATATGATGTCCCCCTCATTCATCCATGTCCAATGCATATTTTTTATTTCACAGCCTCAATGACGAACCATGTAACAGAATTGGCCTTCTCTCCTGGTGAAAAACTGGAAAATTGGTTAACCATGCAGACTCAAGAGACACTTCTGACACCAAGTTCATTGAGGTTGCATTGAAAAAGAAACCAAATGGTTCTCGTCTGTTTAACGCCGAGAAACTGATGAAATGATATCTCCATGCATCAGTCACAAAACTTTTGCACCACTGTCTTCTAAAAATGAAGGAGATCCCATTGGCTAATGGCCCAACGACTGTAGATTAAAACCAACCTCCGAGAAGAAATCCAAGTGCAAGAGGCTGCAAAAGGCTGAACTGCTTTATGAGGAACATGACTGCTCGTGACAGCTGGAGTAAAGAGTTTCCTTTGGCTCATAAAGAAAGACGTACATTTGATATACAGTTTAAGGTAAGAAATGAGCAGCAGTGTTTTATACCAGAAAAATATGTAAGACTATTGAGTAAAATCAGACAAAATCAATCAATGTTACTGTATAGAGTCTTTATGGGGAAAAATACTGGATATAACCCTTGCAGGTAAGATTTGCAGATGTAAACTTGTTCTTGCTACCTTTCATCAATTTCACTGAATCTGTAAACATTGTCAGTGTCTGCATGATGGACATCAGCCCTAATAGATCATAATAAAGACAAGATCTACTTTTTAAAATTACAATGTATTCCTTGTTGTAAGAGGTAATGTTTTTATCTGTGTAAATTAGCAGGATTACTCAAAAACTACTCAACCGATTTTACATTTTACAATTTTTTTGGCAGAATTTCCCACAATGAAGGAAGGTCACTCTCAGACACACTCTCTCAGAGATTCCAAGTGACATGGAGACAAAAGAGTAAAAGAGAAGTTGTCAAGTGACAAAAAACTGTGTGCCACTACTGGGTAACATTTTCTATTCTGTCAATATGTTTGACTGATATCAAACTGAAATCAGACCCTAGTCTGTCCATTATTCCCCTAAAATGTGTTAAAAAATTACTTACTTTGACCACAGCTATTGAGCACGTTGTTATTAATATCAAAGTCCTTTTGAATTATTCTACATAGTCAGAGAAACAATCCTGTGTTATATGTTCCATTAAGCTTCAGGCTACAATGTAAGCAATGCTCGGTGCAGCTCTGTTTGATGCCACACTAGCTTAGGAAATAAGGAAGTGATTCACATTGTCTGTCGTCGTTCAGAGACATTACTTTGAGCACAGTTATTTTTACTTGAACTTCCAGGGGCACTGGATGTGAAGAAGTGACATTTGTGAATTTCCATATAGCAGAAGTATTTTTCATAAGAGTTTGCCTCAAAATGTTTTGCAGACAAAACTGGGAACTAGTTGTGTCATTTATAATTCATGTCGGGGCTTTTAGTGAATCAATTGTTAGTAGAACTTCCTCCAACAAACTTCTTCAATTTGGCAGCAGAGCTCTACTCTACGTAGCTGTGAAGGGAGCCGAGGCCGACAGGTAAATGGAAAAAAACCTGTCAATCCCATGTCTGTCTCCTCCAGTTTGTCAATCGGCTGCTGTACGACAGCAGCAACCACAAAGGTCCAAGAACTAGATGTAAATATTTGGCATCAACTGATATATCAATATTTCCACGAAGCACCCATATGTCTGTGTCTCCCACTATCTATAATGAGCTGTTTTGATGGACTCATGACAGGACGGGCGATTTCTGCAGCTTACTCATTATCCAGGTGGACAGGTAGTCTGGCAAAATGTACGAGAGATGGAGCAGGGCAGCTTATTTTAAACTGTCAGCACTGAGACTGCAACAATCACTAATGAGACCTTGGCATCAGTCACTATTCAAACCACCGTCGGAGACACCTGGCCTGCTTGTGCGGGCTGCCCTACTACACAAGACATAATTGCCTGCTTATACACACTTATACACTGCTTCAATACAATTCGAGGGCTGTGTTGCAGACAGTTTTCACAGTGGCCAGCAGGCTGTCTGTCCTGCACTTAACATTACGATCACACACCAACTCCAAAGAAGCAGAAAACTACTGTACATCAAGATGCTTTAATGTGAGATAATATCTTTAATACGCGCATGAGAGTAGATAGACTGTTTTCTTCCCACGATGGTTGAAACAGATGCACAGCAGAGGCACAGTTCAGACCTGGTATTAAGAGACAAGAGCAAAAAGAATGTGCCACATGTGTCCCAGACCAACTTTCAATGTGAGTGATTAGACCTCAGGACTCATTCAAGGTTCATTTGGGTGCATTCAGACCTGTTCTCAGCACTGACCACTTGTGATTTGATCACTCAAGGTCTGTACAGGGTCATAGTTAAAACTCATGATAGTAGCACATCAAATTCTGCACTGACCCCTTTTAAAATTATAAAGGACCAGACTAGTGGGGGGTCCTCGGATTTTGATTATTACATATTTGTCAAAAATGCGAGAGTACTGCTGTTCCATTGTGTATGAAATGGAAACGACTTGTCCTGTTATCCAAAAGTATCTAGGAGATCATACAAGCTTCAATCGCCACATCCCTGAATGTGGCAACGTCCAAGCTGAAGCCAAAGTTCAAGTTCTTTTCAGGCCCACATTCACAGGAAATGTGTCACATCATTCATAGGGATTCTATCTCACTTCACACATGGAAAATGTAGTGAGCTGTGGGGATGAGATGTGTGATTTAATAACACAACACGGGGATAGAGAGAGAGACGTGAGAGAAGAAAGGGAAGTAAAATGTGAGAATAGTAAGAAGAGAAGAAAGGAGGACTAAAAATATGACATTGAGAAAAGAGACGGACACAAGAGATGGATGAAGATAAATGAATAGAATATCTGACAATTAAATATAACACAGTTTGAGGATAAAGCGGTACCTTGGGTGTACTTCATGTGCCGGTGATAAAAAGATTTGCTTTGGTAAACTAGAGAGGGGCAGGATTACACTTGTCCCCATCTCTGTGCATTCAAATCTAAATTGTTGCGTGAACAAGTATAAAGAGAAACAGCACTCTGACCTGTCCGATCTCGGATGGCCAGGTTGTTCCCTTTCTTCAGGACGATATCCACCTGATACATGGCTGGACTTGGAGGACGAGGTGGGGGCTCTGCATTACTGGGCCCCACTATGCTGATGCCCTGTGGAGACAATAGACAAAGGTTATTCAGGCTAGAAAACTTCTGTACTCAAGATTTTAAGCGGGGAAGAGACAATAATAACAAAAGGACTAGAAAAACAACCTTGCTTGAAGAAAGACAAGAAAAGGAGAAGAAAGAAACTGATAATAGTTAGTCGGACAACAGTTACAGCCCATATGTGTAATCAGCAAGCACATATGAGACATTAGACTTAATAGATAGCTGCCATTTTATATTGGTCAATAACATTTATATACATTTATTGAAAATTGTTATATCAAACGTACAACACGTAACTTCTCTCAACCCAAACTATAAGAAAAGACCTAGTTTGATGACGTAGTGAAGCAGTGTGGTATTATGGGAGTTTTTGTCTCTAACGCCATTGCTAATGAAAATTTACCTGAGGCGAATTATGATCCATTAAGAGTGACTTATACAGTTGAAGGGAAAAAAGCTGACGGGCTGCTAGCAGAAATTACCTTGAATAAAAAAGTGGGGATTTCTCTAGGTTTGAACATTGTTGGAAACAAGAATATAAGAACACAAGTAAACAAATATATAACATTATTTACACTTGCTACACATTTATCTTTAAAAAAACAATGCATGTCAAGTTCTGGTAATGGTTTTTCAGTAAGTTTGATTGAACTTTGCTGTAGGATCACTATGCTCTGAATAAATCACATTCAGTAAAGCAAAATAAAACAGTAAGATCAGATTAGAAACATAAACAGAGAAATTGCTCATGCTTGACTTGATGTAAGATTCAATTTGTATATTACATAATATATGTAGCATTTGTACTATAGCCTGATAATGATAGGAAGCATGAAACCTCCCTCAGAAGTGTCTGAGTTTGAGACTATTGACGGGGTCATCTATGTGGCTCTGCATGTCACGCTGTAGCCCTGAGGTCAGTACTGTACTCCACTCTGACAGGGATTCCCCACTGGCTCTAATCGTGGTTCCCCAAAGATGTAGAAGCCCATTAGCAAGCCACACAATGAAGCGGGCTGTGCTCCGAGATGCACTGAAGCTTACTTTCTTTCTCCATCTCTGGCTCATCTTATTCTCCCGCCCTCATTTCTCTTCCTCACCCATTAGAGGATCCATGCGTGGGCACTCCTGTCGTGTCTCCCAGCTCTCGTACTCTGACACGAGGCTAAGAATAACCATGAAGGATAGGGGGAAAAAAACGCCAGTGGGCCACTGGGAGGCTCCCATCACACTATCAAGGCTAAAGAGCAACTCCCACTAGGGAGGAGCAGACAGATCTGCAAACAACTAAGAACAAGATTAGGCTGCAAATGGAGAAAGAGAAAGAAGACGAGCCACAAGTGGACCCCTGTATTAACACAGCTATTAAAATGCATACTTCCATTAACAGGGCTTTCATTACATTTCCTGCAGCTGTCAGTAGTATTGTTTCCCTCAAGAATAATGTCTGACTGACCTAAAACATAATTTTACCCTTTAATCCATTTGTTTATTTTGCAGCCGTGATCTATAAGTCCCTGTAGTAATACAGAAGGATGAGGGAGATCCATGTATTTATGTGTATGATGGTGCAGTCATATTTCAAAGACTTTATACAGTATTACAAAGTTTCTCTGTTGCATGCTCAAACAGCCCACAGTGTATTTCCTTGATGAGGCATCGTGGTACTATATTGGGATGGTGATATGATGATGCTGCACTGCTCATTCCATTCGTAAGTGACAGCCGTGCACTGAGACTACAGGTTAATAATGGTGAGTGTAATTACACTGTGGTTCATGTGGTCCCAATGTATTACAGCAATTATCTTGCGCTGCCCTCAGCGATGACTGTGATGAAGATCTTGCTAAACAATCTTTCTCTTTGCATGAGGATAGAGATCTGTAAAAACAAGAAACAAACTGTACTGGAAATAACAAAGAACATAGTAGTAGCAATTCTAGGAGAAATTTGTTTTATAGTATGGATTTAATCAAAATGTATTAAAGCAGACTTTGTAAAGAATGTTCTTAAAATAATAAAATGATAAGATTCAATACCCCACCAACCAAAAAGTTTACATAATAAACAAATGACAGCAAGTTTACAAATGAAAATGTACATTTTTGCACTTGTAGAATTGTGTTACTTGGCACTTGAGTGTGAAATTGATATGGGTTGTAACATAACTGTTTTATTATAGGGAGTACGATAGAAAATCTCACCATTATGTTTCTCTGTTTCTGACCCTGCCTGCCCAGCTGCAAATACCACTTCCTCTGTCAAATTATTATTATTATTATTAATCAGCCCAAAGAAATATCATTAAATAAGTCACCACACATTGAAGTGCAATAATATATAATTTAAGCTTGACTATCACAAGCTTGACTATCACAAGTTTAACAGTAGTAGACCATAGTGCAAAATACATTGATCAGAATTGAAGGCTACAACTGTTGGGTGAAAAATGCTGTTTAAAGCTTGAAACTCAAATCTCAAAGGAAAAGTGAAGCCCAGCACAATTTAAGCTTAACAGCACCTGCTGAAATAAATCACTAATCATCGAAAACACCAAAATGTTATCTGTTAGATAACAGGTGCAGGCTCAGAAATGTTGGAGGGAAACTAATGTGAACATCGGGGACAGACCGAGCTGAAGCTGTGTGATTGGATCGGATAAAAGTATCGGAGCATATAAGTCACTGTAATTGAACTGCATGTGGATACAACCAATGGGACTAGACAACAACTGCAGGGGTCTGACCATCTTACATTAAGCCTCTTTGTCTCTGAAAAATGATAAACAAGCAGAGACACACAGAACAACACAATGTCAGGTTGGGTCACATCATAACACAAAGCAATTAGGAAGGAGACGGAAATCACCAAAAACACTGTGCTCACAGAAAAACCCAACGCACGTGTTTTATGCTTCTGTTGCATTTGTATAAAATCTTCAGTGCTATGTATTTCAGATTTTAGATTGTCTGTATTTAATGTGTGTATCCTGCACAATGCCACTAACAGACACAAGCGCATACACACATGGATGCACACAAACAGAATAGGGACGACAGGATCTGAAACAGATTTGCAGGCTGTTTGTGCTGGCCACATTATAAATGATGGGATCATTGAAATCTTTGCTAAAACAAGCGGTCGACTTGTCTCTTAACTTTTTCAAAAGACACTGATATCGCCACTGTAGCTTCTTTCCAGGAAAACCAATCAAATGGGGGTAGGGCTTGGCATCTGGTAACCAAGATAAATAAAGGAGTTTGTTCTGGTCGTGACTGTCTAGGAGAAGCAGTTCGAGATGACAGAAAGAAACGATCCAAACAAAGACAGAAAAAGCCTAGGAGAGGATCTGCCAGAGACGTAATGCTTCAGATGCTTTTGTCAATGAAACTAAACCCATGCATAGCACTTTTTAATGACGTGCCCCCTCAGAAAAAAAACACAATATGGACAAACAGCATAATAAACTCATCTTTTCCCTTTGGAAGCTCAGCTTTTGCCAAAGATTATAACTGAAGATACTTAAAACATATTTATTTCCTCTGCTGTTAAGGAGAAGAAATTCAGATTGTAAAATGTTTACACAGTACTGTGGATGAAGTGTTGGACAGACTAGTGACTTGGTAACTTGACTCCAGTACAATGACACTTGAAGCTTTAGAGAAGACAACATATCAGAAGCCTGGTGGGTCATTGCAGCAAACCACTGCATCTCATGTGGAAGAACGTCTCAAAAGATGAAACCTGTTACCTCATTTGCAAAATACGCGCACTCGCTCTGAACAGAAGAGATGAACAAGAAGCGGCATGTACCGTCATCTGAAAAGGCATCCATTAATGCTATCTGAGGAACCATCCAAATCCTCATGATAGCAACTTCCACAAAGATGGCAGCTAATGACCAACTTGCTGGTGATTTTTGCTGTCAAAGATTTTAGATGTTGAGCTGCAGTGTACAGAGGCATCTGTGTAAATGGCATGCTGTGTTGTTAGCATCAGCATCTATTATGAATACAGACTGTTGCAAACATTTCCTTCTCCTGAAGTTTTATTCATGACCTCATTGGTTATTTGCTGACGAACAAAAGCAAAGTTATTTAAGGAAACCAATGAGAAACCAAAACACTGACAACATAAAAGACACAAGCACAGATTCTGGGTTTTTCCAATAATCATCTCACCAGGGCATCCTTTGGAATAGACTGTCCATTAAACTATTCCTCTGCACGGTGAGGTCTTCGTTTAAAAAACACTCACACTCCAAAGTAAAAGACTACACTTTCACAATGCCAGAAGTGGAGAATAAGAGTAAAGAGAAAGACATGGAAAGGCAGCCAAGATCCATCCCACTCCACCAGCTCTGTGTCATGTTTCTTTGAAGCTGATAGAGAAGCAAACAAAAGCTTCCACGACCCACTTTTCAGGGCTCTTTTCATTCCCAATCAGCAATAAGCAATTTTGAAAAAAGACCTTACAGAACAATAGAGCGTGTGTGTCTGCGTGTATGTTTGGCCAACAATCTCTGGATGGGACGAGAGAGCTACGACTTTAGAAACCAAATCCAATGCGACAAACCAATTAACTAACCAATTAAGACAACAACTTCATCCATTCAACTACTCAAGTGTACAAATGCACACAACTAAAATTAAAACACACTAATTATCTCAAAACAACAAATTTAACTTCCTGCAAGTGCCACAAAAAACAAAGGACGTGCAGGGAACACAAAAACAAAGTTCTGTAATTGGTGGTGTTGTAGGTATTTGTAGATAGGTTGATTTTTTTTTAATTAGTTGTTTTTTTTTAAATTAAATTTGAAACGATTCCTGAGGGAAGATAACATTCACGAGGCAGAGTTTTGACCTTGACCTTTGACCACCATCATTTTATTAGTTCAGTGAGGCCAACTGAACGCTGGTACCAAATTTGACGAAATTCCTTCAAGGTGCTCTATAGACATCGTGTTGACAAGAATGGGATAGACAACGTGAAAACATAATTCCTCTGGCCACTGGTTGGGGATGGCGTCTATGAGAAAAGGTTATATTTAGTAAATTACTTTCACACATGTCTATTTAAGCAAAGTGCAGCATCATTTAGATACAGGAATTTATAGAAATACAAACAATATTTAACATAGATCCAATTGTCCTCATCCTGAGCCAGATGTTTGTACTTGTGCGTGAGGCTGGTTGTGTGTATGTGTGAATAAATAACATCCAGCACCACAATGTAAATAAAATAAAATATTTCCATTACTACACCATGTTTACATGAAACAATCCCAGGAGAAGCTCACTGGAGACAGCTCTCTGGGTATTTGGATACAAGCATTCAGTGTTTCACACAAAACCCTTCAGACTGATTCCCAACTGAATCCATTTAGATTTGACTCCATGGCTATTTCCTTTTTCAATAACTAAACACTATGGGGCAAACAGTGTCCGGCATTGTGTGTGTGTGTGTACGCATCTGTCCCTCCATTACAGTCCATCAACGACAAAAGCGGTACCTTACAACAATAATGAGCAGGGTTTTCAGCACAGAATTAGAGGCAGGAGCTGACGCTTCATCAATAAATAAGAGAGATGATGGATTGTGCTTCTGAAAGGAGAGAGGCTATAATATTCAACAGGATATTCCACTCCAGCAGGCTGCAGCAGTCAGACACAGTGTGTACTATCCGCTGCTTATAGTCCAGGGAGCAGGCCACATGAGGGTTAGCAGCACATTATGAGGATACACTGTGCAAAGTGTCAGTTCATCCCCGGGATATGTAGTGAAGCCTTGAAAAGCTCTAAGTCAAAGCAGGCTCACTTAACGGCCCCCGGACCTCAATTACAGTTCCACTGTGTACCAAGATACAACCGCACACGCACTGTCCACATGCCACAGTGTGAAGAGTTTTAGTAACACAAAGAGAAATTAAGTGAAACAGAAAAGTGAATCAACAACCTTTTCACCACAGCCGTTTGCTCTTAAGGGGAAAAAAAACACCCAGCCATTTTCCATCTGCATTTTGCTCCTGAATCTCCAGATTTTAGCCACAAATTCAAACTTATAAACTTATAAACTCATAAACGTTGTGTTGGCTGACTGCAGTATAGGTTACAAATCCTTTGTCCGTGTTAATGTACAGGACATGGAACAAAGTAAAAAATCGAAGTAAATTTGAAATACATTTTTCTCAAAGATGGTTTCTGTCGTTTTAGATAGTTCTTATCACATTGCGTCTTCAAGTGTTCATATAATAAACCATCTGGTGTTTATTATCTACTGCTTGTCACCATCTCCCACCAAATTACAATACCAGTATGAGAGGTACAAACTTATCAGTTACTGGTAAGTAACCAGAGTTTTTCTGCATGAGACACAAAACATTTAGGAAGTTTGAATTAATGACCTAAATCTCCAGACTCACTGTCTCATAAATATGAAGCACACATGCAGCATGAGAACTTCCAGACTCTTTTTCCTCTGTTAATAATTCCACCATGACACAGAAAACACTTCTGTGTTTTTCAGCTGCTCTTCAAACACCCATCACCTCCCAGATATACAGGAGATGGTGCTGCCTCATGACAATGTTGTTTGGAAAATTGCTCTTTACGATGTGCTTTCACGTCTTTCAGCGGAGAGCTGCAGTATGATCTTGACAGCTGCATGAAAATAAGTGAAACATGGACTATGGGGGAAGAGTTTACAAAAGTTCACACATCAACAACAACTTCAAAAACTCCAACCAGAGTCATATACTTCTTATCCTGGATTATACATCGTGACAGCAGTGTTATGGAGGAGGAAGCCTGTATTTAGCCGACAGCACTGAGAGGAGCCAGACTCTCCTTTCTCACAGCGATGGCAGGTCATTTCCAGCCTCTACACCTCCCTTCCTGCATAACTATTACTTTATATTTCTGCTTAGCTCATTAACATGCAGATCATGACAGTTCTTCGTCAGTAAGAGGAGATGCCTCTTCCTGCTTACAATATAATACCAATAATACTCCTTTTAATGGCATTGAATCCTCTCCGACCAACCATTTCTCTGTCTGAGACTCTTGTCTCGTTTCCTACAGCGATGCTCTGGGGTGAAAAACTTTGAGTTTACAGATAATGGATGGAGGGTTTTCTGCACAAGCCATGACAAATCAATTTCAGCCATTTGAAAAGTGACTTGCTCATGTGCTGATATTCTTAGGGTATAACTGAAATGATTGAAGTTAATGACTTAAAGTCCTAAAAGCCATAACCTGATGAGATTAGACACATATTTCACTGTGCCATCTGAAATAAAAAGCTCTGCTACGATACATTTAACAAACCACAGTGTGAGCCTATCAAATTAAATGAGGCTCTTTAATACAACATTGATCCACATTGAGAGAAAGGTAATTCAGTTTAGGTGATTCATCGCAGTTCTAAACAATCATTCACATCAGCAGACACCACAGACGCACGATACAAGCAATTCCAGGTGAGGTGGTACAGTGACTACAGTCTACTACTGTTGTTCAAAACCTCCACTGTGGCATTAATCATTTAAAAAAGTTTTACAGCAGCAGGTCGAAGTCAGATGACTCATTCAAGAATACAATATTATGAAATGTGGGTGTTGATAGATGACTTTTACCAGATTTGTTCATTGACACTTTGATGGATCACTGCAGCACAGTGGTGCAGTGTCTCCTTCGAACCTGCCAACCAGGGTCTCTGTGAGGAGTTAGCATGTTCTCCCTGAGTCTGTTTTCTCAGAGCGCTCCAGCTTCCTCTCACAGTCCAAATACATGCAGCTGTGATACCATAGAAGTGAAAGGGAATTTATTTTCTCTGTATGTCAGCCTCGCAACACACTGGTGACCTGACCACAATGCCAGCTGGGATTGGCTCCAGACCACCCCCACCCTACGACCCTAAAGGGATAAGTGGAGTAGATAATGGATGGATGGACACTGGGATGGATGATTCCCTTAGCCACTAGATAATTTCCTTAAGCCACATTGATGGCACAGCAGAGTTTCATCTCTCAGGGTTTAAAAGATAATTCAGTGTGTGTTTCAATGACTACTAACTAACCTCATAATGACAATAGTAATTATTGGATGTCTTATTTAAGCTCTTGGCAGTAATGTGAATGTGTGGTAGGAAATGATTACTTCATAATAAAAAGAAAACTAGAAAGGAAATGTACTTCACAGAGCAGAACTGACAGGAGAGGTTAGAAAAACTGGCACATCCTACTGAAGTTGTTTCCTCGAGGGTGTGAGGTCTTGTGCGGGCAAATCCATAAAATGTAGCGAGTTGCTACACAACCGCAATAAAGAAAGAAAAACCACATTTGTTATCTGTTTGAGGTAAAATAAACCCCCTCCCCTTGTTTTCCACCATTACACAAAAACAATATTGCATAAAGGTGAACCGACACAGTGAGTGTACCGTGAAGATAGGCTGAACATAATGCTGCTCCCAGTCGGAGAGGTGATATTTCACAGGCTAATACAGCAGTGCCATTATTTCTTCTTACAGTTTTATTTCAGCCACAGAGCCTAACAACAAGTTTTGTCTCCACAGGAAATATATTCATCCGTTTAACTACTATTCCAAGGTTTCCAAGATAAAAGAATGTAGGCTCAGCACTATACACAAATTAATCAACTTACACAAGGAGAAACCTTAATGCATTTTCCATACGCACATAGAAAACACATCATACCCAAATGTTTCTTTTACCCTTAGCCTCTGCAATAACCACTGACTTGTAATACATCACAGGCACATGAACACACAACACTATAGACCCTTGTAATGAAAGGAAGGTTCTTGAGGTCTGTCAGTGAGGCCAGATAAAATTGCGAGAAATGTGTCTTTCATATACTTTATCTAAATATAGGATGTACGGGGGCGGGATATAGTGGAGAGGAAGATATTCAAGCCGAGGTTGTTTCCTGTAGGTGACAAACCATTAGAGGCTTTTTCCCTCGAGAGCCTCCTGAAGTGAAGTAAGAGTGTGACATCGACAACATCTTGGTTGATGAATCAGCATATACATTGACTTACAGTGACTTTATTTACCTCTGCCCAGGAGGCTACATACATGTTTTCACCCACGTCCTGTGTGTCGGTTAATTTGTTAGAAGGATTATATTTAAACTATTTAAGCTATTTACACCAAACTGTGGAGGGATGAGGCTTGGGCCAGCAAGGAACCCATTAAATGTTGGCAAGATGCTGGTTCAGCAGCAAATCCAGGAATTTCTATTTTAAATTTCTTAAAGATGGAGGCACGTCCATAATTCAATTTTCAGGGAATACATGTATATATTTGTTTTTCTACAGGTTAGGACTATGTTTTAAGACAAATTAACCATCTAGGTTATCAGACCACTAGATTGTCATGTGTAGGATTGTTCGACCTTGGCGGAGGTATACGATCAACTGCCAGTCTAGTTCTTGAAGAATGACATACTAGAAAATGTTAACACCACATGAAAATATCTCTTTAAATTTGTTTTAAATTGTTCTATGAGTCTTTTCTATCCTAAAAAAAACCTGAGCTCAATTAATGAATTAAATAAACACATACATGTTGTATAAAAACCCACACTGAGTCATATTTCTATTCAGCAGGTCACATATTGAAAGGTGTTAGTCAGCAACTCACAAAATTTGTCACTTCAACAATGACAAGTGAATCATCATCTTTCCCTGCTGGCTCTTTTCTTCTGAATCATCTTACTCCCGCTCTCTCCCCCACAGTGAGACCATATGATTGTACCACAATTGCAAAATCACTTGCCCACTGCCACGTCTGGGACTTATTACATTAATTTAAATATTTATCCCCATACTATATTTTTGCTGGAAACCAATAAAGCATTGATTTCTTTCTCATCGCCCCATGGCGGTAAATAAACTTGGAAAAATGTTCTTCATTACACTTTCCCTGCCAAATGAGCGGCTCCATTACTATTTTACGGCTGTGACTGAACCTCTCTCCTCCCGATTGTGTGCAGGCGGGTAACGTGTAACATGACAAAACACAGAGCCAGTGCTGCGGACTCAAGCAGGCAGAGAGATAAAAGCCATTCGGCTAGATAATGAGGTCTTTGGTGTGTAGTGTTCTTAATAAAAATCTAGAGGCGTACTGCTTGAGGGCAAGCTTCTCCACTCGCTCTTAAACTGAGATAATAAGTCTCATGATGGAGGTGGTGTAATGTCCCGATGATGACAGCTGAAACACTTACTCGTATCTTTGAGCAGGTGACAGTTAAAGACCTTATAAGTAAAAGAGGCAGCAGTGATCCAGGCATCAGAAACGCCTCTGATACTGCCTGACAAATGTCTGGGAAGGCAAATACGTGAATCCATGAACCAAGTTTACACGTCTTTAAAGTATATTCTTTCACCCAAATGAAACTGCAATTTCCTTTCTGGGGAAATCTCTTCTTCTCTGCTGCAGAACAGCAGTTGCGCTGTGCTGCAACTGTCAAGTACTGTTTTTATAAAGAAGAAGCAGTTTTCAGAAGTGTAGCATAAGCCACCGCTAGCTACAATTTCAGCAATAAAATAAGATAAACTGTTATTAATCCCACAATAGGGGAATATGCATTTCATAGTGGAAAGTCCACCAATTGTGACAAATGTGGCAAATTACAAGACCGGCAAAGGGCTGAAAACCATGATAGCAATCATCGCTTTCATACAGAGTTCGTAGCATACAACTCTTAGCAAAGTGTTATTTTTTTAATGCATTGGTGTTGGATTGGTATCGGCCGATATGCTTTCTTTTTATATTCTTGCTCTGCATAATTCATTACTACTAAACACACATTTCCATGCAAATGTGACTGCTCTCCTTGAGTCGGATGCTAATGTCAAACTATATTCTGTTTGCTCCGTCCCCATTATGCCGCTGCTAAACGATGATTTACCAGCTCAGATGGTGATATTTCACAGACTTTCAACAGATCATAAAAGAGAAAAACCCAGTGAGGGGGAGATGGACTCATAAATGGAGAGCAAGTGATTAAAAAGTACAATGACACACTGACTCACTTGTTCAATGTCAGTTTAAGAAAAGAGTTTTTCGAGCTATGGGTGTAATGTTTCAAACATGAAACAATAGCTTTCATAACATTGTTGCAGTGAGGATGTGAGTTGAAATTTGAAATAATAATCAAATTTCTTTGAACAAAAATGAGAACATTCATACAGCAAGTGCAAACATATGGAAAAGTGTCAACATCAAACATCCACCTCATGCAACAAACAGCAGTTTAACAAAAATTATCTGGTTTTTAGTGTACAATGTCACGCAATGTCACCACTCTGCTCCAAAACCTGACAAATCTGTTGATTCAAGGGGACAATGGAAAAGAGTCCAAGATTTACATTTTGCAAACAGAGGCTTGTTCACTTTAGAAATAAATAAAATAAATGTTTCTAAAGCAGCAAACACTGAAAACTGTCAATTAGCAAAAGCTGAGAGCGAGAGTTTCCTTAGATTGATATTGATCTTTACTTAATTTTAAATACAGTCTGATTGTGTTTAGCATTTTAAAAGCTGTGCTTCTTTAGTTAAATGGAAAATAGGGTCATATATAAAAACATATCTTCTACAGGCTTTCACAGCCACCTTGGGCTGAATAAGAATGAATAAGAAAAAGAAACAGAAGCAGCTCACAGGATTGCCTGTAGACTTTGCCTGAGACGATATGATGCTTGAAAGACGAGGACCTTAACTGGTAGTAATTCCATAATATTACTCTGGCAACAAAATTCACATCAGATGAAAGCCCATCGACAAACGAATCAGTACAGGTAGAAGCAACCCAAGTAGGTGACGACACATTATGTACCTAAGTCTATAGTCCGCTCCCTGTATTACAATGTGAATCCCAAACTACCCAGATTAAATGTGAACAATGTAACAAATAAGTAAAACCTTATTTCCTGACCATGAGCCAAACTTTCAGGTGTAAAAACGCCCTCTGTGTTTACATCAAAGTATTTCAAACAATACAGAGTCCTGGTGTATACACTAATGTATAACTGAAGACAGAAATTACTGTTGTTGCTATAAAGTTATTATGTTGGAGTAAAATAGGCAAAGTTCATAGAGATGAAAATTAATATATTGTCTTCACACTTAACATCCCCTGTGAGTGATTCCTGTGATGTAATAACAGCTGAATGTTGTGCATTTAACACCTACTGCAAATGATTTATTGTCAACATGGTCAGATTTTTCAGAAAGGCAGCCATCTCTGTACTCTCAATGCAGTTAAAAGCCTGACTCAGCAAAACCATACTCATCTCCCCAACAACATTGACCAACAATTCATCAATTATCAGATGATTGACTTCCAGAGGATTTTGTCTTACAGTCATCAACGTGAATTCATCTATGGCAGCAATCAATAGCTCTTAATACATCAGTGATATGAAAGAACTGCAATCCATAAGAGATGATTGAACACCCACAGGGCTCTTAATTAAATAATGGCTCTTCTGGAATTGTCATTTAACAACCACAAACATTAATCCTCACCAATCTTGCAGATATCATCACGAGAAAAAGCAGAGTGCATTCATCTTGCAGCTTTTATTGGCAGAATCAGACCCGGCGAGGTCAAGAGTGATGATGAACTGTAGATCAGTTAGTAAGACAGAAGTCATTAAAAAACAGCTTTCATCTCCAATCTTCAGCAAGGAAAATTTTAAATGATTTCTATCCAGAATTTTTGGCAGCTCTTCTGTCTCAGGAAGCTGGAGATCATGAGAAATATCCACTGAGTTTTAAAGGTTCAGTGTGTAAGATTTAGGTGAAAGGGATCTATTGGCAGAAACTGAATATAAAATAATCCTAGTGATGTCTTGTGTTTCCTCTAAATTGGACAAATTGTGGTTTTCTTTACCCTAGAATGGGCCCTTTATATTCAAATACTTTATACCTATGGGAGTGGGTCCTCTCTACGGAGGCTGCTGTTTTTTATGAAAACTGAAGTACCAGGTTCTCATCATGTTTGGAAGGGGAGGGTGAGGTGAAGGGTCTTCAGCTGCAACATGACACTTCACCACTAGAATGAACCTTTAAAGGCTGACAGGCTTTGTCTTTAACACACATGAATACCACTTAAATAGAGAATTAATCAACAAATGTGGCTGCAGAGGGCGCTGTTGCTCAGTAAAAGTTACATAGTGTTGCTTTAAGCTACTGAGTGAAAATGCATTATTCATTATTCTCGTCTATTTGTTATGGATTGACAGTTCCTAAATTGATCAATTTTCATCGGTGATCATGAACATCATCAGGGACATGAGGTCTCTCTCTCTGGCCGTCCTTTCTGTGACACACAAAAACAATACTGAAAGTAACGTTTCCTGTCAATCTGTGGTTGTCTGCAGTTCGGGTAACTAAGAAGATCAAAAGAGCTCAAATGTGGCCTCTACCTGCAGACTCTGGGGCTGTTTGTACATGAATGAGTAATTGTGGTAAAAGACAGGAAGTCAGAAGACAAGCTATAGATGGAAGATGTATCACAGGGGTATTCAACTAAAATTTATAAAATATATAAATAATATAAAATAAATCATTGTATCAGATTTGTGCTCTTTGTAAGTCACATATACTGCACAGATAATCACTGATTTGGATGTAGATATAAGACTGTATGATATGCATATAGAATTATAACTGTACATGTGATAATAATCCAAAATGCAGGACAAATGCTATTCTTTCATTTTATGTTACACTTCTACTATTTAAACGTTGGGACAGAAACAAACATATAAACTGAAATTCTGTTTATGAATTGACAATGGCTCCATGTGTCATACTTGGCAGCTAGAGTGTGCTGAGAGTAAATGCACGTGTGTGTGTGTGTGTGTGTGTGTGTGTGTGTGTGTGTGTGTGTGTGTGTGTGTGTGTGCGCGTTCATATGCATACCATTATGTAATGACTTCTCTGTGCATCGCAGCAATGCTATGGGGAATTGTTGAACACCGTGGCTACACTTGAAAGCCCACTTCATGTTCAACAAAGTCTAACAGAGACAGAAGATGTAAAGAGACAGAGTGACAGATGAAACAACAAGAAGTGGGAACATCAAGTTCCTTTAGACCACACTAAGACACCAGACTCATGACAATTAGGCAGTGCCCCATTCTTTTTTTTTTATTAAAAGACCTGTCTAGGAAACGAATACACCTCCATTCCTCCCTATACACTGGAATTTGATCTCAATGATCATTTTGTCAAATTGCAGTGGTTGAGATAGACAGTAAATAAAAGCAATATGAGAAGAGAAAATATGTGAGATAAGTGAAGCTACGTTTCATGTTTACAGGCATGTTTGAGATGCCGCTCCATGGAAATGTTTGCCTAAGTTAGCATGGCCCAAGTGCATTAGCCTTCAGAAGCTCATATTTTTCATTTGAATCGATATTGGATCATTTAGATGATAGATTTAAGCCGGAAATGATTAAATACTCCTCCTCATCATCCCTCTTAATGTTACCCCAGCTGCCCTCATGTGTGATCTAATCATAAACTCATACCAGTAACCCACTTTCCATGCTTCCTACCAGCTGTTTCACGACCCTCCTTCCCAGTTGTACCAGATGTCAGGGCTGAGCTGCGTGGCTTGGCCCACTTTGGGTTATTGTAAACTGGGCGGTCAGGTGATTAAACACTGGGTCATATACTGGGAGGAGAGCACAGCCTCTCTCAATGTAAATCCCATGATGAGCCAGATTAACTTGAAGTTCTGTTAGTATGTGTGTGTATATGGAAAGTATGTCTGTGGGTTTAACCACTAGCTCAGCCAATCCATGGTTACTTATCGCTATAATATATATTGATTTACTGTTGTCATGGATCTTAATGAAGTATTGCTTTGGTTTAGAGATTGTTTTATGTTTCTCAATGCCTATTGTTCTGTTGCATCAGGCTGGAGAGATTTGTGAACCAGTAGTGCTGATTATGGATTGGTATTGCTCTTGTAAATCAGTTTAATTCAGTTAAAAACATTTAGTCTATTGAGTTTGTGTGAAGAGTGGTTGCCGGGGGAAAGGCTAAGGCAGTAAGAGTATTAGATTAAGAATTATTATGGAACGTGCTTAAGCCAAGTATTTAAGTGCAGTTAGATACAGAACAAAACAGCTTAATATTCAAGATTTAGTTACTGTCCTCATCTTTTATTATTTTGCCCTGTATTTCATGAGGTAAAGTTATAAATGGCTGATTAAGTGTGTAGGATTTAGTGGCATCTAGCTGTGAGGTTGGAGATTATAACCAACAGAATACAGAGCCCCTTCTTTCCCAAGCACTTGGGAATCTACTATTCCCTGCAGGTGATGCAAAAACATTAAGGGACTCTTCAGAGGCAGTGTTCGATTTGTCCATTTTAATAACATAGCAGTGCAACATGGCTGGTTTCATGGAAGAGGACCTGCTCCATTTGCAGAAATGAGGCTCTTAGTATGACAATTGTACAATCTGAATATGAGCTTTAAATGATCAGTTGAACAGCTGCTTCTGAGCAGCAGTGGTGCAGATTCAGAGTTCCTCGAACTTGCTTTACTAACTGTGGTTCACTTGCTGCAGGTCACTTTGCAGTTTCCGAAAGAAAGCTGCAACCAGCATTACTACAGGCCAAGCAAAAAGCCAACAAGCAGGTTTACAACAGGGACTACACCGGCAACTATTGTGAAACTGTAGTATCCACCCTTGTTTATGTTACAGTTTAACACTTGTCTCTGATCGCAGTGACTGAGTTAAACAGCACATTTTACCAGTTGAAGCTAGTACTCTGATATGTTTCATAATGACTAAGTAGAAATGCTTTGCAGTGCATCTCAGGTAAATCTAAGCAAACGGACATATTCAACACATCGACATAAACTGTGTAAGCTCTGAAGGTGTAAATACCACATCCTGATAGCTTTGCACTGGAATTCTCTTTGCAACACATTCTACTGACTGGCAACTCATAATGAGTGGTGTGACAAACAACATCCACAGGCACGTCGACAAGAGCGCGGGGGGGGGTGCAGACTGATCCCGTAAGTGTAGTGAGCATTCAAGAGGAAGAGAAGAGAGACAGAATGGCAGCTTGGAAGCAAAGGTGTAGATTGATAAAGGGAAAGTTGTTACTAGACAGTGAGGTTATGAGAGCGTGAAAGACAGGAACAGGAAAGAGTTGTGGAAGATGGAAAATGAATTTAGGTAGAAAGACAAGAAATCTTTTTTGTAGGAAAACAGACACAAACTGCCTCGACGAGATCGTAAAACACAAAACATCTATCGCACAACAAACATACAGTACTTGGCAGACTGCTTAGCATTAGCATCTTCTTCCCTGTGTGTTTGTCACCACTGAACTTGGTGCGGTGACAAACTGGGATGGCAGTGTCAAATGTCGCTAACATCTCAGACAGACAAGCCGGTCGCCCTGCTGTCAAGCCAACCTGTCAAACCAACTATAGGCGAGTCGGAGCCAGCCGGAGATCACGCTGACACATCTCTCAGAGCAGAGCACGTTCGTCAGGGAACATGTTGATCAAGGGTTCCGTTTGCAGCCTCAGCGACTTCACAGCAGAAGACAGGCAGCCCCAAAAAAGATGCTTATTTCATCTTTTTTTGAAGCAAAACCATCCCACTACCAACCACAGCATACAGCATTTAGACCTCCACGCACCAAAAGACTTTTCAGAACATGAATAATTCAATATAATTTCCTGCAATGTAATAATAAAGAGTGTCAAAACTTGATTAACTGATTCACTCTGGAATAGATGATATTACAATATGTGCATACTTAAAGTGGAAATGTAAGGTTTGTGATATCGCTAAAGAATTATTCACATTATTCATACTATCAATCGTAATAAATTCAAATACAAATAATAATGAGTCCGATTCTTAGTAGTGTGACTCAACTGCAACTGCTTTAGGAACAACTTGTGCTCATGTAAACTAACTAGACTGCTGCTCTGTACTTGTTTCATAAAAGTTAAAAGTACTTCCAACAACAAGCCATTAACTGAGTTTAAACACTGTACTAGGAAGACATGAATCACAGAATGACAACCACTAAGTCATTTATTTTACTGGAGTAAGTCAATCATTTGTCCACCAAAGCAGTTTGGTTTTATGAAAATGAACCTGAGCTTTCAGGCCACATATGCACTTGCCACAGTATGTCAATGACACAATATTCAGTGGCTGCACATCCGACTGCAGTGCTAACCACTGCATCAGGGAAGGTTCTAGGTGAGAACCTGCTGGTCACCTGGGGTGAGGAGTTTGCATGTTCTCCAACATGGGTTTTCTCCCAGTGTTCCATCGTCCTCTCACAGAAAGAGTGAATTTTTGTTTGTCTCCATGTGTCAGCCCTGTGATAGACTGTCCCCTGCCTCTCGTCCAATGTCAACTGGGTTTGGCTCCAGCCCCTCTGCGACCCTCTGAGGATAAGCGGTAAAGCTATGGCAGTGTAGCTAATGGATGGATGGCACTTAAGGAAGTCTGAAAATAAAAAAACTATTATCATCTCATTTTAAATGCACTCTGGTGTGCTGCAGTTCCCTTATGAAACATTTAAAATAGTATTATACTGAACAAAAGCTTGCAGAGCCACACATTTTTTTGTCTTGTCATATGCTGCACCTTCTGTCGTACATACTAATGAGACAGGGGGGAGATTCTGTCCATCATTTCCCTTGTTCTTTACCTCGAGGGGTTTTTACCCTTTTTTTTTCTCCCAATCCGAAGATCCCTCTTTTAACCTGGAGAGAATGAGGGCTGCTATGTGAGGTATGAAATGCCCTGTATTAAATTACATCCATGGCATTTTATTGACAATGGGTGACAGTATTGACTCCTCTGCAGCACCACAACCTCCCCTCATTGCCTGAGTTGTGATGCTTGAGTAAAGATCTGGCCGGAGCAGCATTTTTTCAGATATTACTCTATGCATTGCAAACAGCAGATCTGAAAGGCTCTATAAGCTTTACGTGATATGGTGCAGCAAATATTATTAAATAATGTGCAACAGAAACAATTTGAGCTGCAGTATTCAGGCTAAAAAATAATGTAATAAGCTACACCTCTTATGATCCAAGACCCTCTGCTCTGTTCAAGGTTAAGAACATGGACCAGATGGGCTGGCATCATTCTGACTATCAGCATGAAGATCTTAATGAAATGTGACTTTACGCTCTCATCAAGTTAAGTCATTTTTGTGATGAATAATCATGTGATGAATGTCTGAAATATGACTGCAAATTGAACATCCAAAAAATTAGTCTTCCTTGTTTTTCCTACAAATAGCAGTTTGTCTCAGTGCCAACAAACACTACACACCAGGAGGACAGTGCTACGCACCACGAGGATGGTGCAGATCCAACGCTGTCGTACCACCTCCACACTGGCGAACAAGCCAACTGGCAGAATGACAGCAGTGTCTTTACATCATTACCTCTGGGAACAAGAAATGCTAAGATGGAGTGTTGAGAGGAATTGTAGGAGTAGATGATATCAGTGCAATGAGCAGGTGATGAATGTGCCCGATGATGAAAAGAGACAGAGATAGAAACTGTGAGAGGACGAGCAGAAAAATGGTCATATGGAGATTCAATAAGTTCAATTGATTCACACATAGATACACAAGCCTGGTGACGTTCTCTGTCATGGAGCGCTTCATTTGAGAAGCGCAGGGTTTTTCTGTCGTATTGATGCTGAAAAGCTGTTGAAAAATATCCACCTGCTTAAATAGGTGGCTTCAATGACTTCACCCTCCAAGATAATACAGATCATGTTATTTCATTCAAAACTAAGAAATGAGCAAATCCACCAAGAGAGTGGTTTTCTAACAAATTGCTTTCTTAAATATGTTTAGTTATCGTGGTGTAGAAGCCGAAGAAACACTCAGACTACCTTCATGCTAAAAATCAGCAACCAACAAACCAAATTTATAAGTCGTTGCCTATCCATCTCATCTGCATGAGCAAGAGCGTCCTCCTCGCCAGGTCTCCCCAACTGGGACATTAACTCTTTTAAAATTCTTTAACTCTTTTCAGTTTTGGAGGCAGGGGTCCTGATAAATTTTCTGATCCAGCATCTAAAACTTTCAGAAAAACCCAAATGGCACTCATAGGAGAGCATACCTTGGCCAAGGCTGAACACTCCCCTTAAATTAGCATGCACCAATTTTCACGGTTGTGGATATCAGTTCCCTTAACAATTTGTTTAATCAAATTCCATTCATTATTTCCTGTTAAAGAGTGGAAAACGCTTTATCTCCTGATCCCCCCGACGCGAACTGCATCCTTCCAGCAAGTTTCGTGGTAATCGTTCAGTTGTTTTTGTGTAATCTTACTTACAAACAAATACACACAAAAACCAAACAGCAAACAAATGGGCAGTCCTTGGCAAAGCTATTTATCAACTTGCATCATAAATGCACTGAACAGAAAGTGTGCACGACTGTTTTTAGTGCAGCATATGCAATTTATATGACTAAATGAATGATTCAGTCATGCCTCAGACACACAACACTCCACATCAAGGTACAAGAGTCTCTCCCAGGAGAAACTGAGTGTGCATTATGTATGTACTGTACTGGATGTGTGAGCAGTAACAAGAAGTACTATTCAGGAATTCACTCACAAGTTGTCATTTCTTTCAAGGGAGTGGAAACATTTTACTCGTTTTAGATGACACAGACATTTTGAGGAGGGATGTGAGGACTAGCTTTTCTCGAATGATTTTGCTCCACAAACTGATCTTGGAAATGGATGAAAAACTGTACTTCAACAGAGAGCTGATGCTTGAGGAAAGTCTGCGATGTAGCCAGAATTTAAAATCTGTAGATACTAGATGCAAGTCTCACACACCTTCTCATCATTTCTCTTCCCCCTCTTCAGGCTATCCCCTCCATTTCCACCTGCTGTGCTCTAGTCTTCTATCTTCCTGTGTCTTCCCTTTTTACCTTGCCTCCCTCCTCAATCGTGGCTGTGTTGCTCTCATTCTGAGCACGTTCACAACTCAGCCCTTGGAACAAGAATTAAGAGAACAAGGCTGCGTCTGGAGAGGGGCAGGCAAAGAGATGTGGATCAGGGACACGGGATGCAGGTGAGGGAGGAGAGGGACATACAAGTCTTCTCTCCTTACTCAAGGGAATGATCTTGAAGCAATCTGTCCTTTTTTAAATCATTATCTGGTCAGGATGGAAGCACGAGTGGGAAGCTGTCTGTCTTCAACTGCATCGATTTGTCTCAAGTTCTTCCTCCTTTACTCACGCTTGTGTTCTATACAATATATTTTTATCATCTTCTCTTTATATAGTCTAACTAACAATTTCATGTCATGCCATACCAGCAGCCAGCTCAGGTTCCACACTATCGGAAACTCGACACGACACACCCACTGCACCTCCAACTCGCCGTCTAGTGCCACAAACACACACAGACACACGGTGTAGAGATGGCCGGTGCCTTCTGCTGGAAACACCGACTGCAAATTGCCACTAACCACAGCAGGCACACTCCGGGTTATGCAAATACTGTAAGAAAATATGTGTGCATGCAAATATGTGAACGTGATGAAGTGATGGAAACATTTCACTCAGAATAATGTAAATCCCTTCATCACCTCATGTCACTCAGCTGTCTCTAATCCTCTGGATTCAAAGAACAATACTGTACAGCCACTGTTTGGCTTGATACTCAATACACCAGCAGGAGAATCAAAAAACACAATACAACTACAATTAGCCAACATGGAACAAGAGCTGATAGGCAGAAGAAACATTATCGTGTGTGTGTGTGTTTACCTACAGTCAGGCTCCGTCCCACAGCTGAGAGAGGCAACGCTAACATCCAGACACTGAACACGCTCCACTGTACTACTGCTGCTGATGCTGCTGCTGCTGCTACTGGCTTACTCTCCGATATGAGAGACACCCACAGACTGGCTCCCTACGTATCTTGGTCACGCACACACGCACACACGCACACACACAGCAAAGGGCAACCAGCCGTGAGAGTCTTGCAAACCAAAAGTGCAGTCACTCTGACTTACAACTCTCACTTCCTCTCACTCACTCACATTCTCAATGTCTCCCTCTCTCGCTGTCACTCACGCACCAACAACTGTGTGTAGATATTTACAGCAGACAAACTAATCCACTGGGATGGAACAATATAAAAAAACCTTAATGGAGGCAGAACCACAAATTCGCTACCAGCTGCAGACAACCTGCATACATGTATCCAGTGAGAGGGAGAGAGTTTTATCTTCGCCTCTCCTCTCAGCTGGGCATTTTATAAAGATTACACACACTTAACTGAGCAATGTAACAAAGAGACAGTGACAGAATGCTGAGTGTGCGGAGATGAATTACAGAGGCAGAGAAAGAATTGATATACAAAGGATGTGATGAGAGCAGCAGTAGCAGCTCTAATACGGGGGAACATGTAGTCCTCAATCAGAAAATGGACTGAAGTTATATTGCAATTTATAGCAAAGTGCGTTACACCCTCCCTCTCATCCATCCACCACACACCAACACTGGGTACTTGGGATTCAGTGTCTTGCTCAAGTTTACTTTATGATTACAGTGTTTTGGCAATGCATCTTTTTTTTTTTTTTTTTTTTTTTTTTTTTTTTAAAGGTCCCTAGTGCACCATTTCCTTCACTCTTCTGTCTGGTTTTTATGCAGCTATATGATGAGACAACTGACACTGTTATTATACTGCATTAATGCCATATTGGCAGAAAAGAAAGAGCAAACAAAACCACCTTCTGTTCAGACTTGGGAGCATTTATGAATCGTTTCATGATGGTTAGTCTAACTGCTTGCATTGCAGTGACTGCATCTAATGACTCCATTTACTGTAAATAACCCATATTAGCTACTTCAGTTGTTTTATCTATTTGGAGTATGAACACATTCCTTTTAGAGTAGCTGAATTGATTGATTAGTGGTAATATTGCATTTTAATTAGATATAAATGGCGGCAATATACTCATTTACACATGTTCCCATTTTCTTCTCGCTCTGGGTTACATTTAGTGAGCTGAATGGTTTTTCATCCTCAGCTGCTCATAATCACTGAACAATGTGACATGAGTTGTGGTGTTATTGTGCCTTCTGCTCTTGGCATACTCTCAGCCTCATGACTTTGTTCTCAAAGCTTTAGAGTTTCATCAAATTTTAAAGGGTTTGCTAACATTTTCAGAAATGGCAGAGGCCATGGCAGTTAATTTTGCGGTTGAATGGGACGTTTATATATTGTCATTTTAGTCGTATAGCAGGTTTCTTTAGTAAAATTACATCTGGGGTAAATGTTAATAAAGACAACAGTGTCACTGTTTCCCCAGGATGGAGTTGTATCACAGGCTTCATACTGGAGAGTCCTGGCATATATTTGAGTACATAGGTTACTTTCATTGAAGGAAATAAAGGGGGGGCATGTAACCTCATGTAGCGGCTCTGCTGCTGGCCAGCAGGACTCACGCTCCCTGTGTGTACAACAGAACACTATGAGACGCAGCAGATCAGTGACGCAGCCCTTGAACTCGCACTCGGAGCCAGTGTGGCCCTGGTGACTACAGCTGTGTTTAATATCAAGCACATCATGAGTTCTAATTGAGACAGCATAAGTACCAAGCTTAATGACAATTAAATCAAGAGTCCTACAAACATGTTGATACTGCACTAAATCCTGTCACCACAAAATCTCCCTGATATAACAAGATAAACCTCTGCTGCCTTCATCATTCTTGAAAATCTACACTGAAAGCCAAGTCAAGTGGCAATTGGGATGTTGAACAACAGAATGTTAAACTTTCCCTCTGAAACCAATGAACCCCAGTGCTATAGAGCCACAACCTTCCAGCTGAGTAGCTACTTCCCCTTTCGGACATCACGCTGAGGTGGTTCAGGTTTTTTTCTTTTCTTAATTTAACGCTGTGTGGAAAAACAAAACAAAATGGCCTTCAGCAAAGTTGTCTTAATGAGGCTATTAGACTTTGCTCGGTTCAGTGGTACTGCAGAGAATCAATAAACAAGATTGAAAGATGATAAATACAGAGGTTTGTGCAAGCTTCATGTTGCAAATGTTCTTAGATAATGGTATCATGTATTCTCCTCTTGAGCACATGTGTAAGCTGTAAATAATGTAAAAGACTCCTCACTGCAAGCTACCAGTCCAGAGGAAAAACAGAGAGCCTCATACTGACAGAAACTGTGAGAGGGATCACTTCAAAAATAACAGTTCTGTTTTGGAATTATAAAAGAGATGCTATAAAATAGTAGGAAGAAGTACAGCATCTTATTGATCCCAAAGGTGAAACAAAAGGAGGAAACAGGAGGGAAATCAGATGGTCAATCGAGACAAACCATTCTGATAGCAGCATAGGAAGACACAAAATATGGACAGCAGAAAGAAAAGGAAACTAAATCCATCCCGGGAAGCTTGCACAACATTTCTCGCTGTTTTCTGTAACATCTTTCTGAGCACTCTGCATTTGAGAGGCATTACAGGGCGGTTGCCAGGCCAGAAGGGGGGCATGACAGCAGGGAGGTGCCACTTTGCTTCCTGGCACCGACAGCTTTGCAGAGTCACAAAAAAAAAAAAAAACTTGACACAGTGAAAAGAGAGAGCAGTGTGTTTGTGTGTCTGTGTGTGTGTGTGTGTGTGCACTTCTAGATCCAGTTGAGTTGGTGGTGTGGTGAGTAGACCTCACTGAGTGAAAAGTGAAAACATTTTGTTCAGTTGAGCATGAAGACTTGGTTGTGGGGTTCAAGATAGACTCAGGTTTATGTTAACACTTATGCCAAGGATTGGGATTGAGCATTTAGTGGTAATGGCTAAACACACAATGAAACTTCAGCCACTAGGAGTCTGTCAATCAAAACAAAAGACTGCGGCGTGGGATCATGATGCTTATAACACACAACAGATGCTGAAAAAACACTGTTGTCTGTGTGGTGCCGAGAAAATCAAAAGATCTCTGCAGCGGAGTTAATACGTCACTTCCTGCCTCTGGCTGCTCCGCCTGTCGCCTGAATAATGCGTGAAAGGCAGACTGTGGATAAACTCTGCAGCCAATTCACTGGATTTCACTGGCTTGTCAGGTCTGAAAACAGCTTCTGTCAGCAGGTCTTATGACCTCAGTGGCTGAGCTCAATCCATCACCTCACACACTCATCCTCACAGCCAAGAGAGCGACAGAATAACAATTTGCTCACATCTCCCAAGCTGTAACCACAAACTGGGTTCAGCCTGAGCAGTAAAAGCACATTTCCCTGAAGTTAGAGCGATTCTGACCTTTGAGGCTCAGAGAAAAATAAATGCATGTGCAGCACAGTATGTGTGCATGTGTGTGTCCTAGCTGAGTACATTCACGTATATATTTAGAACATGTAGAGATTGAGGCTATAGTCTGTATACAGGATAACCTTTCAGCACTGCTCAAGGAAATCAAATTGACAACACACACATACAGTATATATACGATCTCTATTCCCTTCTGAAATGTGTAATGCTTCTTCTTTTCTACACGTCTATACACACAAACACTCCCACGTGATGTCTCCATGTTTGCCTGAATCTCCTGTGTTGGCAGGTCTGCACCACTGAACCCTGGAGTGTACGCCATCTGTCTGTTTATCACAGCGCGCACACACACACACAACATTAAAACCACTTAACTGTTTTAATGTCGTGGCTAATTGGTCTATACATACACACTTCAGTCATAAACACTGGAATGACATGACAGTGAAGCTGACACAAGCCTCTGCAAACATCTCCTCTCCCCCTCCATTACTCTTCTGCTCTGGCAGTGTTATCAGTAGAAGACAAGGGAAGAGGGACAGGTTTTATCAGTATTGGAAGTAGCAGGGTGGCCTCTCAGGCAGACGGATGAACAGGAAGAGAAGTGGAAGTGATTTAGAGATAAGCAGAGGGATGAGTGCACAGACGGAGAGGCTGATATATTTAGTTTCATATGCCATATACCCATACTGGAAGGAGACATTTAATCTGGGATACAAAAAAATACTTAATTAAACAAATGTAAAGCAGCAACCAGGAGTGGCCTCTTCATTCAATTACAGCAACAGAAAAGTCTCCATCTCAGCAGGAAACAGATGAGCTCTCCACACATCAGTGGACCAGGTGACATACATATGATGCTGGAAATCCCCAATTTCTGCCCTTGAGTCCCATTGTCCCAATTATTGTCCTCGCTCCTCATCAGTTGTTTTTCTCCTCTTTATTTTAAAGGACAGATAGGTTTGTGCAAGCTTCCAGTTGTAAATGTTCTTAAGATAACAGTATCATGCATTCTTCTCTTGAGTACATGTGTAAGCTGTAAATAATGCAAAAGACAGTCTCTCCTCCTCTTCCTCTGTCAGTTCCATCATCATGCTTTTCTGCCTCCACACATGTAAAGAGTGCTCCTCACCACAAGCTACCAGTCCAGAGGAACAACAGAGAGCTTCATACTGGGAGAGACTGGGAGAGGGTTCACTTCACTCATGAAAAATAACTGTTCTGTTTTGGAATTATAAAAGAGACGCTATACAATAGTGAAAAAATATATACAGCATCTAAGTGTTTGGCTGTGTGTGTGTGTGTGTGTGTGTGTGTATTTTCACCCACACACCCATTGCCTTTCTATTGGATCTTTGTGCAAAGCTGAATTTGACTGGAATGGTCCTGTTGAAAGTCGATAACTCAATAAAGTTTGTATTTGGAACATGATATAATCACCAGTGTACAGATTTAACTATAAGCTGATTATCCAACAGTAATGCCCGGTCCAACTTTTCTCTCCTGAAACTGATTCCAAATTCTCAACTCTGACTATCTGCCAAAACTGCAGACCAAACTGATACCAGTGCTTGCCTTCTTTCACCAAACCTGGAACTCACTGAGAATCCATTTTATGGAAGGTAACATGGAACACTGGGATGGGGTTCACCGTTTGATAATAATAAAGGTTACAAAGGAGGAGACCCCTGGGCCCGGTTGGACCTTAACATACCCTTGGAGACATGAGGAGCTTCGATAAAAGAGTAAAAAGGTTGATTCACCTTCACATTAAAATGAGGATGAGGTGGTTTGGGGATCTAATTAGGAGGCCTCCTGGGAACCTTCCATTAGACCTTTGAATTCAATTTATGGAGGCCACATGCAGGGTGGACGTAGGTCTCACCGGACATTATAGATCTCATCTAGATTATTTTACTTGACCTGCTGCTATGCCGAGAACAATCGTGGCTAATTGGCAGAAAATGATGGATGGATGGATGGATGCAGTTTTATAGATCAACTCTATTTGTAAGATCTAAGATGTGCTCTTATTTTCCATCATAAACGAAGACCCAAAGAAGGCCTTGACATCCCCACTGGCATTGATTAGAGACAAGCATCATCAGTGCTGATGTCAAACAGAAAAAGTTAAAAAAAAAGTGCATAATATTAAAATGCAAAAAATGGTTCAAAACAAAGATTGAAACGAAACGGAGCAAAATGAAATAAGACTGAACAGCGTAATGAAAAATGGAAATGGAAAAAGAAATGTAGACATGTATAAAGGGCAGAGCCTGGTTAAAGGCTGAGTAGCTCTGGTGGCTGCCAGCAAAGGAGGGTAACACACTGTCAGAGCCAGGCATGACACAGTACACCCCCCCGGGAGAACCCCTGCTTCCCCTGGATCCATACATGGATTCATCTCACTGATCTGTTTACTTTATCTCTGCCAATGTCTTTGTCTGTCTCCCTCCTTCTCCTCCAACCCTTCTCGACTTTGCTTCATCACCCACTTGTACTGCTGCCACTCTCCAGCTTCTGACTGAGTCGATCAGGTGCCCAACCCTCGTCTCACTTATGTTTCCATTCTCCTTTGACATGTCAGTTACCTTGGACAGCTTCTGTTACAGCCAGATTGCCAATTTGCTTTTAGCATCTCAAAGACAAAACTAAAGACAAACTAAATGTAATCAGTCACATTAAAGAACATATAAAGAAATGCTGGCTTTAAGTTGAGTTAACTTTTACTCATCATTCCAAATTGCCAGAAGTGATATGAGGCGCCTTGCTAAAATACAATAAGAACTTAACTAATAAACAGTAAAGTGGAATGCTGGATGCAGGTGCAACTCAAAAACACACCAGGACTGGCAAAGGAGATTTTTTTGCATTCAACGATGATCATCAATAGTTCTAGACAACCAAAAGCCAGGATGCTAACTGTGCCAGAGAGTATTTCAAATGATAGGAGGAAATATCTCAATTTTATCTAAGCAAGTGAAAATACACATTGTTCAGAGTGAGTTTCAGTTTCTAATAGCACAACGTTAACAGAGTTTAACATTATCTTGTTATGGCTGTTATGATTTATGATAACATAAGTTGGATCAGTTGATCACAGTGTTAGTTAGCTTCTGTCACTAATGTTCAGTCTGTCAATATAATGCTAAGTTTCTTAATTCATTTCCCACATTAAACAGCTTGTATTCTGACTGAAGCGCATGTACTTGTGTGTACTTGTGTGTGTGTGTGTATGTGTGTAGTAGCCTGTGTTGGGGTTTTTTTGCTTTGGTATTGAATTTGATGTCAAGACTTCAAGAATTCAGTGGTATTGGTGCAGACTGTTACCTGGTAATTGTAACTGTTATTTGTGTTCACTGTGTGTTGCAGGTCATTGTAACTGGAGCCAGGGCAACAGGCGACACAGGCCATGGCCTCATTAAAAAAAAGCTAATTCTAACTTTTAACGCACATTAGCAGCTGTCTTGTGCTTATTAATGGTTATCTGGCTTGGAGGTCTGTGACTCTGGTCCTGCAGGATTCAGAGTCACAGTCTGTTCCTGTCGGCTAATTTTGATCACATGACTGCAGATGCATTGTGACAGAGCTCTGTACATGAACTCAGCTCATCAGTGCGTTAGGAGTGGACCGTCCATACTTATCTAATGCATCCATTGTTAATTGTGACATAGCCTACAATCTATTATCATTTTCTATATTAAAATACTGCCGAACCACAAAGGTGGAGCAACAGTCAATTGAATAGCCAACCAGAGCAAATACTTAGTGAAGGAATACAAAAGTGTCAGTGTACAGAATACTCCATCACTCAACACTGAGTTTGTGGGTACAACTATCACAATACTTTTCAATCTATATAAGCTTTACAAGTCATGTCTGTAGTCCTGGAGGATGCAGAGATACCTTGAATTATACATTTTTGAACTATGCATGACATATTTGTTCTGCCTTCATTGTGTTTTCTTGACATTACTTAGACTATATGATGGGGAATCATTTTATGTTGCACATTAACTTTAGATTTCTTTGAAAATACGTTTTGGGATATTTGTGTTGACCTTGGCCTTTGACCTATCTACACCCACCCACACACCCACCCACCCACCCACACACACAGATGAAAATAATACCCTGCTTGCCGGTGTGCAGGGTAAGTAAAGTCTTATGGGGAAACTGGACTCTGTAGATGCCTGTGTTCAGACCATTTGTCCACTATACAGGCAATAGACAGTGTGTGGATGGATGAAATGATTTATCAATGATGTAGTTCACTGGGCTGCTATAAATTTGTTGTACCAACAACAAGCCTCTAGAGTTGTGACATTATTGAAGCCCAAAAGAACAAAGTATACTGCACAAACAATTTCATCTTTTATATAAATACACAAAGGAAACAATTGCTCCATCTATTCTTCAAGTCCTCTCGAAAACTGACCCAAAGTAACGTTTGGCTGCTGTGTCGATAAAATCAGTCACTACTCAGTCCACTAGTGGGTTTGCCATTTTGTAATGTTTAAGGGGGGATTTCTATACCCTGTATAGTGGACTCATTGTATCCCAAAATGCATTATGAAAAACTCAGTGGTCACTAACCAAGCACTCTGTATTCCATCATGCATTGCACTCAGCCCACAGATGAGAGGATAAAGAACTTTATGATGTGAAAACATAAAGGTTCCATATCTAAATAAAAAGCTTCAGATTAAACTTAATATAAACCGAAAAGAACTGAAAGTTGTGGCAGACAACCAATCAAAGTAATGTGAAATACAAAGAAAAAAAACCGGAGTAGTGTCTGTTATTTTCATTTTGCCTATTAGCTCACTATATAGTCATCTTTCCTCTATATGGAACTCCCTCAACAGTGAGTAGGAGGGAGTGAAAAAATTTGATTTCAGACACAACAATGTTTTCTGACATGAGGGTGCACAACTTTAAACACAAGGACATAAGGACACTACTGGACTGGGTAGTGCTGCGTTGTGCTGGAGAGTCACTGCTGTCATGCCATCAGGACATTTTGTTGGATTAGTGTGCAGTGCAGTTATAACAGTTAATAATACACAATAAAGAAAATACCATAGTGATAATGCTGTTAACGAACTTCATCATATATTACAGTTATAACAAAGGGATATAAAACTCACCCCTGACTCTGTGGAGCTCATAGATGAAACAGTCCAATGACTCACATTCAACAGGCTGAGAAGCACAGATTATTAATGGGTGATGTGTGTGTCTGTGTGTGTCCCATCCAGTATGTCAGCTGGTGTGTCAACAGCAGATGTACACACCAATGGGAATGGGAATCCATTCTCACAGGTTCAGAGGTCCCCAGAAAGGGTGTAGCCCACTGATGTCAGGCCAATGAATTGACACATCTGTGAATGAATGTCTGACACAGACAGCCTGTCAAGAGAAACAGGATATGATCCTTCCTTCACGTCCTTATAAAGTCAACAGTCAGTCCCTGACATTTGTCTTTGAGACAGATCGAGAGAAATATTCAGATAAGACAATGATAAATGAGGCAGATGATAAAAGGCAGGTCAAAAGTAAAGTACAAATGGTAAATGAAATTAAACAAAATGGCGTGAGGGGGAAAGTATTTTGATGGAGACTATGACCTGTGGTCGTAATCAGGACTGACAGAAATAGCAGCCACCTGTTGGAGCACAACACACAACAGCAGAAGGCCTCTGATGGGAATTGGGACAGAACGCAAACTATTACAGATATTTCTGTTCTTACTGATCCTATAATAGCCCTATCTAAAAATAAAGATTTTCCATTGATGTTGATATTGATAGGACAACTGTATAATGTGTGTGTGCAGGCTGCAGATTTCCATAACAAAGTAGTAAAAATCAGTGTTAGGTTTTTATTTAATTCTTAAAAATATGATTTTGGATGCTGTATCTTCATTTAAGTTGGTTTATTAACAATATCCAGCCCCTTTAATTGATGGTAGTTATCTATATAAGCCCTAACTCTAGCTGCCTATACAAATACAACCTGTACAAGCTTTACTTGGTAAAAAGTATACTGTATGTGCGATTGAATTTGTCAAAGTCTCTAAAAAACACATGAAATAATTTTGTTTCTAAAGCTGCTATTTATGCTGATGTGATCCATTAGGTAAGTAAAGGGGTGAAACCCACTTTGAGTGGGGCCTCACAAGTCCTGAAGCTTGTGTTGCTAGGCAACATCTAGAAAAGAAGGGGTGCTTGAAAATTCAACTTGTTCACATGCAAAGATATATTATTATTATCATCATTATAAAACTAGCTTTTATTAAAGGGACTATTTTCGCTTAAGATGACTGGGAAATATGATACTCAAGCGTTCATTTAGTTAAATCCACACTGACCTCTGTTCAGCCAACTCTGTGTGTTTCAATTAGCAGACAAGAGGATAAAAATCAATGTGAAAACACGGGTGTAGCATGGTGTGGATGCTGCATTTAATTAGAAAAGTGCATCTGTACCATGAGATGGGCGCGTGATGGGCAACAGATGCTTCTAACAACACTTTTCATACAACTATATATCGTAATACACGTTTCCTGGTGTCTGCCTGTCCTGTTAGCAAACATTAGGAAACAGACTCGGTGGCTTTGTTATACAGGAAAAGGAGAAAATAAGTTGAAAATCACATATTGTTTCTCCACACAGAACTCAAGACAAGAAAACATCCTAATGCCAACGACTAGCAGAATGAAACGTCTCCATCTCAACAGGAGGCTCTGCATGATTTGGATCAACAGGATGGTGAAGAAGCAAACTGCAGACCTGACACAGTTCCTCCTCATGAAAGAGGTGGTGATGACCGAGCTGGTGGTGACATCACGCTGGCAAGGGAAACTGGAGGAATACCAAAAGAGAGCTGAAATATCCTCTGGCACAACCAGCAGGTAGGATGAGGAAGTGGAACCCACTAAAACGTGAGCAAAGAATTTCATCAGATGCTGCCAGCCAATCAGAGGAGGAGGAAAGCTCAGGGAATCTCTTTCACGCAAACTCCAGCTTCATGAGACGGAAACTACGACGTGAGGTGGTGGAGGAAAATGATTTGCTGAGGGCGAGAAAGTCGAAGAAAAGGATGGACAGACACGAAATGAAAGCCAGATGATCCACAAGAGGAAGTGGACATGAGAGCAGCACCTCCTGCATTAAACAAACAAAGACAGAAAAAAGTAAAAGGAACAAACCCCATAATGAAAATGAAGAGATATTTTTGTTAACTTTTTCAGATTACAAGATTCGGACTGAGACATTTGTCTTTTGTTATGCTTTATAAGAAAGAGTCTGAGTGTAAATGATAGAGAATATAACATTGTGCATAACCAGTAGAATGTCCAGCTATGATATATTAGACAAAAGGGCGTCTCTCCCTCTCGGCATTGTATTGGTGCTGCAGTGTGCATCAGTGTGATTTATGAGTTTCTCACTGGTGGAAAACGTTAGAGGAACTTTCTGGTAACCTATGTGTCTTTTCCACTGATTGCCTCCTCTCCTTTTCCTCATCCTATTCCCTCCTCAAAAACACAAGGTATGCAGAGCTCTTATGTTCTTCAAAAATACATTTCTAAATTGTGAGATTTATTCAACAGCTCACCAGGGGAAGGAGTTCTGTTGCTAAAAGTCCATGGCAGAGATACAGATCAAAGGTTCCCAGACGCCTACATTAACTTTCATCTATCAGGGAGACACGATGTTGGAGTGCATCCATCTAAAAGCCTCCCAGCTTTAAAACTTCAGAAAAGGGAAAATATCTGGAACACATTTCAGTTACATTTTTCATACAAGGCGTGAAAAGTAGAAAATTGTACTTCCCATTTCCATGGTAAATTTATGATTAAGATTTTGCATCTAGATGGAAACTTTTACTTCTATTTATGCCTTTCATCATAGCTCTGCTTACATTTACTTGGCCACAATTAGTGAATCATACAAATCATTTATGTAAAAATTATTTCCAAATTATATTTTAGTGATGGTGGTGGGGAGAGCTGTCTAACCCACCAATACACAATTTGCCATATTACACCCATTTTCCCTTGATTTGAGCTCAGGCGACTGTGGAAGCATATATTTCATAACATTTTGAAACTCAACCATTCAGTGACCCCTCGTACCCACAGATGGAAATATTGTCACCTTGTTTCTCCAGCCTTTTTGCCAAGTTTTTTTTTCCAGAATGCATCACCTGTCTCACCCATCTGTATATTCATCTCTGCAACAAAAATTCACAAGATAAATGAGAGTTCTGATGGAGTTTTCAAGTGTTCAGGGTAAATCAATCTCAGAAGGAAATATATTTGTATTATTGCATTCAGAGCCCTATAGTTGAAATAACTGAAATCATTTAACCTGATGTGACTTCAATCAGTTGAAAAAACAGTGTTTAATGATGTCTTCGGATGATTGATTTTCTAGCGAGGACAAAAGGCCTCTTCATAGTGAGGAGGAAAAGCAGCAGTGACATTGCCTGACTCTGGCTGCTGTAGACTCTGCTGTCTCATTAAAGCAATCACGCACAGATCATCCAGTGCAAATGCAACCTGCATGCACACACAACACGAGAAGGCATATGCATTTTAAAGAAAAATGTTAATAACCCTGCAATAGGCTAGTTGGCAGTCTGACATCTGTCACAAATTAAAAATATGTTACATTTGAATTTACATGACAAATAAGGCACGTTGTTGTTAACCTGCCTGTTAATAAATCTAACAAGGTGCTGACAAGAATGGATGAAGTACAGACATTAGGTGCAGATCCTGTTAGAAGCTGGTCTACGTTACCTCTTAAACATACATAAGATAAAGCACAAAATAACTAAAATATAACTGTCATCAAACACACACACCTGCGAATGAACAGACGGTGTAACTTATGTAATTTAGCCTGATCTTAAAGACCTTACCCTGCAACCTAAGAACTTTAAATATTAAGAGGTTTCAGGGGGAAAAGCCCAATTTTAAAAGCACTTAACCTCACCCATGAAGAGATTATGATTTATACATGAATGGTGTCCAACATCTTTTTTAAAGCTACTATAAAAGTGATTTATAATCCCAGAGAAAACGTGCAGTGTTTAGAAAGTGGTGCGGAAAGTGGTTATGACTTGATATTAATGGAAGGTCAAGCAACACATCCATCTAGGATCAAATTAAAGCCTCTCTAATCGTATCCTGACAGTTTTCTATTTTCTCTCCAGAGATCAACATCAGCTTTGCACCAGTAGGTGGCACCAAGTCCAAGCATTGGCCAAATTCAGCTGCAGTGTCAACAAAGTTAATAACCCATGAGTTTTCTCTTTGAAGCACATTAGACACTGATTTCATGCTCTTCACTTACAGGTGGAGGTTAACATCAGTCTGCACGCAGTGGCAGCATCCCGATGGAAGTACAGCAGAGATGCTGCTGTCTGTTATTTTCTGTTATGTGATGGTAATGTGCTAAATGATGCTGCTCTCAGGCAGAGAAAATTATACCACCACCAACAAAATCACAGCTTCACGAGACGCTAACAGAAATAACATAGATGAATAGATGAATCTGAGATTTCAGGCAAAAGCAACTGAAAATAAATACACAATATAAATATAAAATATATAAATTAACTGTGCTATTCAAAGTTGTGCCATTGCTGTTTCAGAGAAGGCTTTATATTGTTTATATAAAGCAGCAGTAACTGAGTTAGTGGGATCATGGCCAACTGTAAAGGTCAAGTCTATAAGCCATGACTGTTAGAAAAGAGATTAAGGGTTGATCATCTCTTTAGCTTTAGCTAACACGCTTGTCTCACTGAAGCACCAGTTTATGTGTAAGGGCGAGATACAGATTCATTTATAATCCAGACTTCATCCAATACATTTTTTCATAAAGTCCTAACAATACTTAGCTGAGTGCTTTTGTCAACTGACCTGCTGTTCATTCAGTTTTTTCCTACACCCTCTTGTTTTTTGATTTTCTTTCAAACATCCCACAGAGAGAAAAAAGCAAATCAGGACCACTGATATTAAGTTGAGCTTAAAGTGACTCTTTTAAAAACACACCCGACACAATATGTTGCTTTGCGATAAGCCAAAGCCAATGTCAAATGGCCCAAGAGAATCACATTGACCTCTCACATAACATCAAACAGTATCAATGATCTAAACCGCACTGATAAGGCTTTCCCTCTGTCACCACCGTCATTTTCATCTGATGCGCACAATGCTTTACATAAACCAACCAGGGCTCCATATGAGAACGATCAGTTGTGCTCAGCCGTGATGAGGTGCATCCTTCCACACCAGTGTTTCAGGACAGCAGCCGTCAGTGCACAGGCAGCTGTCTGCTCCATGTTCAGATGGCAAACCAACAAAAAAAGACTAATAATGGTTTGTGTTGACTCAATCTAACTCTCTTTTATCACCTCGGAAAAGAGTGAACTTGCCATAATATATGTTTCATGTCAATAATTATAGAAAAACAAATGTGGGTGTGTCTGAACACACTGGTTAAATCAAAGTTAAAGTCAAAGTCAAAAGTCAAAAAAACAAAACCAAAGAGAAAGAAAAACGTCATTGAAAAAATCATTTATTAAAAAAACACTATTTATACAAACTTACTTTATAGACTTATATCCAGATTGTTATCTCTAACCAAAAAGTGAATTCTTTTTGAAAGAACAAACAAACGGATTAAAAGATTTGTATGCAAATTTCCACTCAGCTAATTTAAGTGCAGTGGAAATCTTGCCTCTAAATCAGTCCCAGAGTACCTGGAACTGACAAATTCACTGAAAACAGGCCAGACATTACTGAGGAGACGTCCAATAGAAAACATGGGGTGGGCGTTTAAATCTCACTTACAAATATTGCCCAAACTCTACATCGGCATCACCAACTTCCATCTGTGTCTCTGCTTCTCTCTCTGTCTCTGAATCAATACAGTGGCTTTTTAGGTGATTACATCGACTTCCCAGTAAACCCCATTAAGATGCTCCCTCCCTGTTCAAAACCTTCAGATTGATTAAACCCTTCGTCACAACTTAGCAATTCTGATGTGCGAATGAGGACCTTACGAATTGCACCCTAAAAATAGGGACAGTTATGAAATTATATTTTAAATGTTAACAAACTGAGTTATAGTGAGAGTTTATAATTTATGCTGCATTGTAAAATAAAGTCATCAATATAAAAAAGTAGCTTGGTGGTAGACTTTAACAGCAGTTCTGACAGCACATTGGTCACATTAGCCATCATTTCTCTTTTTTGTCCTCTGCCAAAAGCTCATCGACAAAAACTATCCCATATTACTAGAAACAAAACAGAATACAGATGACTGACAGGATATTTAGATTTATGTGAATGTGTATCAAATGAGGCACCAGGGTGAGACAATAAGGAAATCTGCTCATTTAAAGTCCTCGAGTGGGTATTGTGGCAGAATGGACCACATTCATATTAAACAACCGGTAGGCACTGAAAACACACATGACCAGGATGAGAGGCGCACACACGTGTCCTCTTAATATGCAGCTCCCATATTGATCTAAATGGGCCAAAGGAGCACTTACAACTCGCTGACTATTGGGACAGCTTCATCTATGCTACAGGGAAGCTCATTTGCAATTATTCAATATTCCCTCGCCACTGAGGAAGTGCATTGAGTTGCAAATTATCTGCGTTTGATTAGCATGTGGAGTAGGGAAAGCACCCCACAGACTTTGGTCACCACGTATTGTTTTGTCTGGAAAAGAATGGCCGCAGCCCACCTGGGCCATTTCATTGCCGTCTGTCTGTCTGCGACTAACTGGGTTTGTCTTTTCATCTAATGCATCTGACCAGCTCGTCAAAGCCGGCATAGCTCAGTTGATTGCTTTTTAAATTTTCACAGTCTTTTTCTGTGCTCTCAAACGAGAAAATTACACCTTTACTCGACCTGTCAGACACAAAGGCGACACAAACAGGTGTCGTGTATCAGGATGCTTCCTGATAAACGACACCTGTCACACAGCAGGCTATTGTGGGATGTCGTCCGTAATTTACACAAACACGCACACACGCACGCACACGCACGCACGTGCACGCACGCGCACGCACACGCACGCACACGGAGATCCACCGCTTTGGTTGGACCCTCGACTGATGATTAATCTGTGGCGGGGCAGCATTAAGAGTTAGAAAGCTATCCTTGGCTCAACCTATTGATTTAAAGGCCGACTCATCCTACTTGCTGTGTCGTTACTCTGACAATGTTTGCTCCTGCTTTTGGCCTTTGTTAATGTATTCTGCAGGCCTGATCATTGCATCATGCAGATAAAAGAGGAGTTGATTCTGAGCATAATATCAGCACCACATCAATCAGTTTGTGTCCGTCTGGGCAAAGCTGCCATTCAGGAGGGCGCACGAGCACTTCTGAGTCATTTAGTAGTCTACACTCTCACAGTTAACCTTGTTTACAATAACACTCGGGCCTCAGACTACTGATCGTCTGTGTGTGCAGGATAGTGATTACATTAGCTGCATGTGTATGGGCTTGGCTGTGTGTGCGTATGAGGCTGTGGACTAACTGAGACGGGAGAGACCAACGCCGGAGGGTAACACAATGTCACAGTGCACAGCTCCCGTCTTGCAGCACACAGTCTGTGCTTCTGACGACGGAGGAAATACTTCAGATTTGTCCTCACAAAGCTCTTTTAAAGGAAGAGTGATGTCATCCGAGAGATTGAGGCTAGGATCAGAGCAGAGGACATGTGAGATAGATCAGGGAGAGACAATGCAGGTAAGTTTATCCCTCAAGGACTCATGAGGAGTGACGCAAGGAAGGAAAATGACACCTTTCTTTTGGGATGGCTGAGGGCAAGGACTGACTAACACAGAAAGATTGTGCCCTTGCTGCAGGAACATATATGGAATGATTGAAAGGTAGAGGGGAGGATAAAGTAAAAAAAAACAAAAAAACAATTTTTTGATCAAGTGACAGTTTAACTGGCATTTGAACTTGTTGCAAAAAGACTCAATTTCACACTCAAATGAATTTACAATAGAAATAATCAAAATCTTGTTGATTCCAGTCTATAAAAGTTGATAGCTTCCAGCATCTTTCTTTCCATTACTCAATTAATCTAATATTTTTGTGACTTTGGTTCAATATAGGCATCAGTGTTACCAACATTAGCAGATAATTACTAAGTTCCCAGTTCAGTTTGGAAACCATCCATCATCTACACTTACTATTTGAGTGTCGCAGAGGGAGATGGGACCAATCCCAGGAGATGGGGTACATCCACGACAAGTCACCTGCATATCGCAGAGTAGACGTACAGGAACTCTCATGCTCACAATCACACCTACAGTCAGTTGTGAGTCCCAAATTAAAATGAGCCACAGTATGACTGTGGGAGGAAGCTGGAGTAACTTGAGAAAACCCACGCAGATACAGAGAGAAACTCAGCACAGATAGAACTTCTTACTGTGAGGTGAAAGTGCAAATCACTGCACCGCTGCGTTGCCTTGAATTTGGCTTTCTCAAAGAAAATAAAAAATAGCCAAATATATTCTTTATATTGCAGCACAAATGCTCTAAAGGTTTTTTCTCTTCTTCTCTTCATGGCTAAAACAAACGAATTGGGACAGAGCTTTTACATTAAGAAGTGCTATAGTTGCTTGAGTAATGTGGATTGATAAAGAACGACAATATATTTGAATATGGAAAGAATCTGATAAGCAAAAAAAAAAAGAGATGAAATGACTTAAAACTGAACAAAGGCTAAATGACTTCTCTTTTTCCAGGGTATAACAAATCGAAAGCAACATACCGTCAAGTCACTAATTCAATTTATAAGATTATACTCACATTCATACATGTGGGAAATTATAGTTTTCAATGCACCCAAGTTGCACGTCTTCAAATACTGAGAGGTGTTGGAAACTCATACGAAGCAGAAGCAACACTTTCGTCAACACTGGAAATGACTGAGCCATCACATCAGCTCCATGAATTAAATTAGATCTAAATTTGCTGCCATTAATAGCACTTGCCATGTAAGACCAATCAAACTGTCCATCACAGTTGTTCACACACATGTCCGTCATGGCAGAGACAGAGTTACAGTCAGATGTGTGGGAAGCAGACACCAGACAGTATGAGACACACTCACACAAAGTAAGAGCTAAAATCTATCAACATCTCCAAATGGTGTCTGCCATACTTTCACTCGTGTGATTTCTTGCCACCTAGTTCTTCTTGACCAGACACCCGCGAGGTCAGAATCAATCATTTCCCTGTCAGAGTCTGTTACAGCCCACCCCGGGCTGTAATGAATCCTAATTTAAGCTGTCACCAGGACGCTTCCAGAAAGAGGCCGGGCTGTTCCCATGTGACCACGCTGCTGTTCATTTTCCCCCCCCGCCCCAAGTCAGGACATCTAAACATCCCTCATCTCACAGTCAGTGCATCGTCAAAAAAAGGACAATAACTAAAACAAATCGTCACTAAATCTGGCATGCAGGATGAACCGGCATCGTTCTGAAAACATTTCTGCAAACTGATTAATCAATTGCTGCGGAAGGAGCCTGTTTACAAGATTTTTAGATTTAAGTAACAGAACATTCTCAGACAAGCTGCAAGATAAGAGGATAAGGAAAAGGAACCAAATCACTAATTGTGATCATGTACACCTTATTAACTCCACATACCTCCAGATACTGTACTATTTGAAAACTTTAAAAGCAACATGCTGACTCAGTGGTTTAAAAAGGATGAAGCACTTGTCGAGGCCGTGTTCATCCAAAAACAGATGTATAATATATATATGTCGTGTCCAAACAATATCAATAGGATTGGAAATATTGGGTATATTTAGCATTAGGCTGTTAGTCTCTGTGACACAAAAACCTACTTGCCTGGTTCATGTGTGTTAAATAATTTAAGTACTTCATAAGAGCTGAGCAGATGGATGGAGGAAGGAAAACACGAGTGAGAACTACTACTGTGATTTGTTTTGGGTTGATTAAATTGAATATTGAATTTTAAATAAAAATATGTAAAAATCTGCTGCATCACCTCTGTAGATTCTTTAACAGAGATGGCGGCGCTGGTATCAGGGGCCGTGCAGGTGCACTGGCCCGAGGACCTTCACGCTGTGTGAAACACGTCTTACTATATTTGGCTATGAACGTTTTCAAACTAATATGTCCAACATGGCAGAAGAGGCCACGTGTGAGCGCAATAAACTGGCTGGAGCAGGCAGCTGATGCCCCCACACAGTGAGCCATCAGATCACCTCGACATCTCTCCTGATTACTTATAATGCTCTAACATGAGCTAAAATGAGGAAAACATTAGCTATTTAAGCTAATTGATATTAGGTGTGCTTCCATATATGGAGTGGACAAACTTTATGCCCAAATATGGCATTCAGCTCATTTTCTGGATATTTTAGTATTATCTTTCAAAAAACACTTTGTACCTTCCGTTTTTTTAATATACAGCACTTTGGTCGATTCTGGTTGTTATAAATATTTTGAAGGCTTCATAAACTTGACTTGTCTCGATTACTTTTTAACTTGCAACTATCAGTTTAAATTTTGATTTATTATCTTACCCACCATTCTTTTTTTCCCAGTGTACAGCTGATGGCAAATGTTCTTCAGCAAATGAAACTGACGCTAGCGTACTTTACAGGCATATAAAGTAACATGGTAAGGTAATGAGGCCAAACCGAGAGTATTGATTAGAATTAGTATTATTATGCCAGACATGGGAGACTGAGAGGCAAGGAATGAAGCAAATAAATAATATATAAATGAAATACAGCTCCACTTGGTCTGGTGGCCTAAAAACCTTGCAAGCTGTCTTGAAGCAGTCCAAACTATTTGAGACATTATTTATGATGAATGTATATTAATGAAATCATTTAAATTCAGAACCTGTGTTTAAAACTCAATGTTTGACCAGATCAGTGCAGAGCTAAGTATCTCCATCAAATATATGCTTCACCTCAGTCTGTATTTAACATTAATGTTGGGCTGCAGGGGAATTGGTAACACAGCTTTGCCTGAGACTGAGGGTCGGAGAGTTAACCACTCCAGAGAAAGAGAGGAGTGTGACATCGAACTGGCAAAATAATCACTGGAGACACTAAACATTATACATTTCAAAAAGGTAAGAGGTTACACCAGATAACCCACTTTGCTAGAGAACAAACACACATATAAAAACATTATTGAAACCTCTGATTATCCTGAATAGAAGACTACAAAGGAACAAACCCAATACAATTTGACATTTACAATTAAAGAGACGGACTGAGGAGGGACACAATAACTACACTAACTCATCTTCAAGTGAATACTGAGTGAATCAAAACATAACTCATATAACTTATAACGATTGTATATTGATTCAAAAAGTCATTTACACAAGTGAAATATAGAGCGTTGAGGGGATAATACTGGGAAGATGACTGTAATAAGTTTCGATTTCTGCAGGTGCTGACACACACAAACAATAAGATGTAACTGTCCTGCATCGCCAGCAGCAAAAGTTAAATGCACTCATTTTTTCTCTCTGCTGAGTCAATAGTGGAATCAGAAACTTGGCAATAATCCCTCCCATCACTCATTTTCCATATCAAACGATGAAATGTTTCGTTCCATCTATTCTTATTCAATTTATGAAATTGGGGCGTGGAGCTTTATGCTTTTACTTTAATAAAAAAAAGTTAAATACACTCAACTAATGATGGGTTTGTGTATGACTGCAAACATGTCTGACTTTCTGATCCTTGTTGGAACAGGAAAGTGTGCATGCAAAATGCACCAAACAGGCATTTTAAATAGAACATACCTGATTTTAAAAAAGAAAAGAAAGAATATACGTCCAATCTCATCTTTTCTTTCTTCACATCTTTTCCTCTTATCTTTAATCTTCCTCTATCACACTTCCCATCACCTTCTGTCCTAACTCATTTAATCTCATCTCCGTCACCTTATCACCTTTCATTATCTCTCTAACCCAGTGTGACCTCTCTTAATCATATTTATTTCCTTTCATTGCCCATCATCTCGTGCCTTTGTTTCATTTCATCTTTCTGTAACCTCATTACATGAGACTTATATCATGCTGTATATGTTACAGCATGCTGCTGCTACTGTAAGTAGTGTTTGCCACTGCTCTCTTCTTTCCATGTGGAAAATCCAACAAATGAATAACAGACTCTGATAAACATGCCAACAATAGGATGTAAGCAATGGCTCACGCTGAATGCTAAAACTTGATTTGGCAGAGTGAGACCTCTTTGTATTATGTAATTGCCATGGCAAGGGCTGTGATGAATCTGCGAGATCAGTTTCAATGAAGTCATTATTTCTTTCCTCTACCTCTTCAGCTGAGTGCAATGCACTTCTGAGAGATTTAATGGATGGGAGATATTTGGCACCAACTTTAGTGGGGGTGGGGTGTTTTTGTGCACTAAATTACTTTTTGACAGTGATCTGGATGAGGCTCAGAAGCAGGTTCTGGAACGCTTCAACAGTGAGGTGAGATCTGAAGCTTTCCAATAACTGCTACGCTGATGAGGAGGCACTTATGGTCTATCGCAGGTAGTCATGTATCTTCTATATTTCTTTCTTACAGTTGGCAGCAGGACAGAATTGACATAAGATGGTCTAATGAATAGAAGTGATATCAGGGAATGAGTCCTTAGAGACTTCTCACTCTCTTCAGATCTAGTTCACTCCAGCTCGCATGGCCCTGTGATTCAGTTCTTCCTGGGAGACCCTGACTCAGCACATTGAGTGATGTGGGAATCTACCTGACATCCATCTCCTACACTGCTGATGGCATGGCCCGTTGTACATTCGCCTACTGGGCCACTTTTCATGAAAGGGAAAGATCATATAAAACCCTTCCTTCAGCATGCACAGGCCTTTTTGCAGCCTCAGGCAAGGACACTGTGACAAATGGTCAATGAAGCAAGTGGGCAATAACTATTATGGCAAGAAGAGTGTGCAAAGGGAGGGTGTTTGAAATACCAGTGCATTTGTAGACTGTGTTGACATCAATATAAGGAATTAAGTTTATATACCAGGGTGCAGCAGGGATGGTGATGTGATATCAAACCAAGAAGCTCGTGGTGTAGGCTCTCAGCCTGTTATTAGTGAAGATCACACGGGCCTATACGATTAACATTGGTTGTAGTCTGGGCCACACACCTCTACACGCTGCAGGATATGAGTAAAGGAGGCAGTGGGTCGGTGAATCGATGAGCGCCTCCCAGCATCATGAAACTTAATTTAATCTCCAGGGCATTGCAGTCTATCCTCATGCATTTTATTATCCACCATCCCTTAGTCCTGACAGAGTTACCAAGAAGAGTGTTTAGCCACATGTGTCTGCTCTTTTACTCACGGAATCGCTTGCGTTTTTACGCAGCTGCTCTTCCTCTCCCAGCTCCGCGGCCGGCTCCACCACCAGCTTCTCGAAGCATGCCGAGCCCAGAGAGGAGCTCTTCTGCTGGTACGTGATCAGCTGGGACACGGGGAGCTTGGGACTCCCGTGCGTCGTCAGCTCTGGCTTGCTCCCCGTGGCTCCAGAGGCTGCGCCAAGGGGATGCAGCAGGGGTCGTCCGCCCGCGCTGGTGCCTGGGACCGCGTCGCCGCCACCGGACCTCGTGTCCCCTTCAAAGGAGGCCGGTGTAGAGCTGCACAGATTGGGCTGCGACGACGAAAACACCCGGTCCAGCTGTTTCTTTTTCCTTTTAAACATCCACAGCCCCGATTCCTTCTTGCTGCCCTCCGCGCCCCCTGCGCCGCGACGCTCCGATCCCAGTTTCGGACTGAGCCAGGGCTTGGTTTTCCCCTGGAAATTCTTCCACATCCTCCGCTGGTAGGACTCCTGTCCTTTGCCGGTGCCCTCATCCTTGGGTGATTTTTGCTCCATGGTGCCTGTGCAGCAGCCGGCCAGCCTGAGCACACTCTGTATGTATAGTGGATGGATGGCACTGTTGGGCTGCTGCGGCTCGGGACTTCCACCGATGATCGGTTTAGAGCGCCAAGAGGAAAACGCACAGTGTGGTGATGGAGGGGGTGTTAGTCGCACAACGAGCCTTGTAGAATACCTCTGCAGGCCACACTGTACATGTCATGTCACACACTGTGCAGCACGATTTCTGGAAAGCAGAAGCTCCATCTACTGAGGATTTATCTAATCTCAGTGGTGAAGTTGGAAGCTCATGCAGTGACTTCTGCAAGATTAGCTACAAAAGAAATGCTGCGCTGGGCTGCTGTCGGTCTTTGCGTCCCTGCTGTGCCCACTGTGCCTAACCAGGGTTTGGGTAAACTTCCTCATTAATTGCTTTATTCAAATGAAGGCTGCACCGTGCGCCTCCCTCTGGCCAACCCCCGTCACATGCCTGGATCGTCTGTGTGCTGGTGATTGCATAACACAGCTTCAAAGTGCCTCGTGGAGATGTTTATGTTTCAATGGTGGGTTCACTGTCCCCTCACCTAAGTGGTAGTCTTTGCAGATTGACAAGATGTGATGGCCTCTTGATTCATTCCTTCCAAGTACAGAGCTGTGTGTGTGAGTTGACCATGACCTCTAAACCTTGGAGGTTTTGAAGACTTCTCATCTCCTGTGTTGGATTGATTGTTTCTGCACAGCAGCCGTGCCTGGATCTGCTCTCCCCATCAAATGGGTCAGGCTTCAGTGAATGTTATCACCCACACGCAGCAGCCAAGAGCAGGCAGCTTCCTCTCTTTTTAGCTGCTGCTCTGCTGCTGCTGCAGTGTAACAACCCACCACGTCCTCCCCTCTGGCACCTAGTTTTAGCCCTGTCCCCCTGGTTAACACTGTACCCAGAGTCACATAAACAAAAACACTGAGATGATAATGAACACCTCTCTCCATACTCCCTGTAGCACATGCAAGATGTAACAGCACGACCTTTTCTCTGCCAACAGGGCGGGTGAAATTGCCTTAACAAAAGAGATTATACAATTGCATGGACATGATTCAACTATTAGAGAGGAGGGAGGGTCCAAGTCCTTCTGGTGAGACACTGATATGACATTGGTATCACTTGTAGGAGTGATGATAGAGGCTTCTGCTGATTCATTCATGGCAATAGACCACTATAGAAAACAGCTTCATATATCTTGGGTAGCTTAATTATGTTTTCCCTGAAACTAGTGCAGCACCTGTCTGTGCGCTCATCCTGTGGCAACAGTTCTACAATATACTGTCACTTTGTTATCGTGTTAGTGCTGGACATGTGCAGAGCTGTTTATATATATGGGTCTATGGTGCAGAGTGACGTTAGATAACATTGTGAGCATTCTACCTGGTTTATCTGCAATGGAGATTGTATGTTTTTCAAAAAATGAAACTGAAGTTGCTACATACATTCCATGTCGGCTATTTCAAAGGTCTGACACAACCCACACAATCTTCCGATACAAGCAAGCTAGCCCACCCCCACTGCCCGCTACATCCACTTTTATTAGTTTTGAACGGGTTGTGAATCCAAATTGCACCAAATTTGACACTACACTTCCCAGGACCACCTAGAAAGCACATGGAAAATGTGAAGCCGATGAGCTGAACAGTTTGCGAGATATGTTTTTCACATACAGACAGACAGACAGACTGATGTCTGTGGAATGAACAGGAAGATATTCATCTATGAGTAATCTGAAAATCAAACAGTATAAACACCAACTGACAAACTTTCTTGTATTAAGGAATCAGTTGATATCTCATCAATCCCATTAAATAAAAGACTTTAATTAAAATCAGGAGGTGCGCTGGCAGCAGCTCTGAACCAAACTGCTCTCTCAGTTAAGTAAAGGGGGGGTGAGCCAGACACTTCCTTTCAGCTGCCAGTGGCTTTTTCTATTGGGCCAGCGAGGATAACTGATGAGACTGCATTGAGCAGGCCTTTCCTCTTAATGATGCTGGTCCTGTTGATAAGAGACTAATCCATAGTGTTTGTGGCTGCGCACACACGCACACAAACATCAGCCACACATAGATGCTCAGAAACATCTTTCGCTGACCGCATTACGTGTATTTCAGTGGAGCAACTTGATTCATGCTGAGCTATAATGTAGGCTAGGTCTTGGTTAAATTGGAAATGTGACAAGGCCTTTTTCAACCCTGGAGGTTGATTCATTCCCTTCATGATTCATTCAGTGCAGAGAAAGATGAATGTTCAATGGATAACTATAGTGCTACACAACAAAATATTTTATAATATATTGTGTGCAGTGAAAAAAAACAGAATAGAATGGCTTTCCTGACTTGACATACGTTCCCTTCTTTTCCATGGTCAGTTAAAATAATGAAATATTCTGTTTAACAGTCTCAGCCTCCTTCAGCTAGTAAGGGGTACAGGCAGCTCTGGTTCAACCTGGTTGTACAAGCTCTGTTCCTCTTTCTGGACAAAGAGCAGTTACACTAATATGATTTAAATCTAAAGTGCTTCACTGAATCAGCTACAGGATGATGAGTCAAAGCTTTGAATTTGCTTTTTTACCTTGAAATGTTTGTGAACTGAGTCCAAGATTTAAAGCAATGGTTTTTTTTCCTTTGAATACAAAAAGCTTTTATAATCCTTATACAGCAGGAAAGAGCAGAATTTTAATCAGAAATGCCAGTGATCTGCGTCTCTAATCTGCACTGTCATGAACCACATTTAAAGCTTTTCTACTTTAATATTATCTGACAAGCAAGACCATTCAGGAAGGTCTGGATTCTTGTACTTCACAGAGATGAGCATTATCAAATATTCAAACCATTTATGAAATATCAAAATTTTATTGAGATAAGGCTAATTCTGGTCAAATGGAAATCCAAATCCAATATTTTAAATTATATATACCTTAGCAAATCAGAAAAAAGAGAAACTGGTGAATAAGATGAATAAGACATGACTTAAATCATCAATACACAGCAAAGTGTTGCAGCATCTAGGTGCATTTTGTGGTCTATTGGCTTGGAAACTGCAGTTTACTCAAACTGATCTGTTCATCACATTTCAAAGAGTATTAAGTAAAACTCAAGTTCACACTCCCGGCTCAGCAGTTAGTCAAGGGACACTGCTTCACCACAAGCAGTATTCTCGCATAACTGCTCTGACAAATTCACACTGGCAGAAGCGGGCACGCCCCAACTCAAGGAGACCACAGTTACCAAGTGACATGACAACACACACATGAAGTGAAGAAAGAGCCAACTGAAGAAAACCACACAGGCCTGTGAGTATGAAAAAGAAAGCAACTGCATAATATACTGTTCATAAAGGGGAACATATCACATTAGTCTCTTATAGTGAGGAGCTTGTTATGCTTGGACAAGACTGTAAAGATGTCTATTGATTACAGTAATAAAAAGTGATTATACATTTAACAAAGCAATACAGTTGCATTAGAAACACAAGTAAAAATGACTGTAGATCTCACCAATATGTAATATGTGTTTCTTTTTAGAAAAGAAGAATGTCATATGAGTCAAAGTTAACGCCCTATCAGAATCACAGCAGGTAAAGTCCCTTTTCTAAACACTGTATTTCATACTTTATGTATTGCAACCGTCAAGCTGTCAAAATATGTACTGCATCATAGCAAACAAACTTCCTAACTTTCTGGAGCTCTCTAACTCAATTCTAAAAAGCAGCCTGTCAGAGATAAGTTCTACTTCCCCTCCTGCTGATGGGATGAAAATAAGGCTGGGAACCACAAGTGACCTTTCTAACACCGCTGTGAATCACATTGATTAAATTAATCCTTAATCCACAGTAGCATCACGCAGGGTGACACAGCACACATGGGGACATGAAGTCAATGAGAGATCTGGTTTGAGAATGACCTGAGGGTATGAAAAGCAAAGCACAACATCCCATTTCATCTTCATTATCCTTCTGGGTGGATGACTGCTTCATTGAATTATGCAGTTGACTTTATTCCCTCCCCTCCCTGAATGTTTTCCTGTGCCCTAGTGCAAGAAAATGTTAACTTGACTCTGTAAAAATAACTTTGTTGTTTAACTTTATTTTGAATTCTATGACTCAGACCTTTTTTTTTTTTCATCTACTTACTTCCTGATTAAGGCCTGATGTCCTGGAGGGTCGTCTGGGCGGTCAGGAGAGGACGCTGGCTGTGCTGCTGGAGCAGGCGTTTGCCATCAAAGCGGAGGTGGCAGCAGGCCTGCAGTCCGCCAAGGGCTCCGTCCAGGTCGAGGCACTTTCCCGCAAGCTGCTGGAGAGTCACATAATGACTATCACACGCATTGTCAAGCAGCTCAATGTGGACATACAGGTATACAAATAGGTAGATAAGTTGACAAGTTGTATTTCATCAAACTGTCACCTCACCCTACATTTTGTAACTATATTTTCTGATAAATGTGATATTAAAATCTGCATTAATGTATTCAATATAAGAACAATCATACAATTTAGTTTGCAGCTTAAAAATGCAATTAAAGGTGCAGTGTGTAGAATTTAATGACATCTAGTGGTGAAGTTGTACGTTGCAGCTGAATACCCCTCACCTCACCCTCCCCTTCTAAACATGAGAGAGAACATGTGGTAGTCTTCAGTTGTCAATGGGTATTTAGTTTGTCCAGTTTGCACCACTGTAAAAAAACATGGCAGCCTCCGTAGAGAGGATCCACTACCCATGTAAATATAAAGTATTTAAATATAAAGGGCTCATTCTAGGGTAAAGAAAACAACAATTAGTACAATGTAGATAAAACACTAGTGAAAACATTGCTAGGATTATTTTATATTCAATATCTGCCCCCAGGATCCCTTTTACCTAAATCTTACACACTGAACCTTTAAGAGTGCAGTATCTCTTTAATGTACTATGGGCATTCAAACTAGCTGCCTCGTGGTTGAATTTGTTTTGTCTTTATCTACAATTTTCTTTTCCTGCACACACTTTTTATCTGCTCTCTTCTTCTCGTCTGTCTTGATGAGCAGTGCACACACACACACACACTGACTCGCAGCTGATTTGATTACACCTGATAGAATGGTGCACCGCCTGAGCAGAGCCTGACTGAGTGACTCTTCCTCATCAGCTCATAGTCATTGTCTGTATAAGCATCGAGCTGAAGATGTACACAGTGTGTGGTTAAATAACGACTTTAAACGTTACACAACCATGCCTGAAATACAGCAGCGAGAATCATTGCTGGAAAGTGCCAGGAGATCAGACTCTTGAGAGTGATGAAGATTCATCTTTAGTAAACTCATATTCAAACTCAGAAATGACACACGCAGCTTCATTAGTACACACCACACAGGCCATTAACATGATTACAGGCTGACATTATCTGAAATATTAGACGGATGCCTAAGAACTAATTAATATTGAACATGAAGAAGTAATAAGCTAAGCTGTTTGCTCTTGTGATAAGCCAATGTGTCGCCTTTTTGATGTTAGCTCACATTCAACACAATCCTGCGGAAACGTCACTCATGCGAAGGTGCTGATGAAACTTCTTAGTAATTAAATATTTCTACTGCATCAAAAAGGGGGAACAGAAAGGTAATTAACTCTCAACACTTAATTTATCTGCACTTGTCCTCATCCATCTTATGTTGCATTTTCATTTACTGAGAAAATATGGCCATGGATATCAAATATAGTAGATTATATACATATATAATATGTATTCTGTCTTTGTTCCGATCACAGGCACTAGAGAGACAGATCGCCCAGCGGGACTCTGTCACATATGGAAATTCACTGGCCGTTCAAAGCTTAGACCAGAAAACCCTGGCCGGCATTGGAGACCTAAGAGGAAGAGTCGCCAGGTATGCACACACAAGTCCTGGGTCAAACGCGGTCTGGAAAAAAAAACAAAAACTGGTGCACAACAATGAAATGAGCACCAAATCAATATTTAGAGGGCCTGTACAATAATTTATACCCGGGTCTGCTGAGTGGTCGTACTGATTAATTCTCCTTGCAGATACTCTACTTGGGTTTTCTCCTCCTCTAAGGAAGAAGAACATACAGCCTGCATGCTGTCTGGCAGCTCACACACAAATTATTCCACTCTCCCCAGACTGACGTTTCTAGGTTTGCACACACTCTGATCAGCACTTCCTCATTATTTTAGGTCTGTGCAGATTACCCTTATTAGACTGAAGAGGCTCTGTCATCTTAGCGCTCTGCTCAACAGTACATGTGTCAGGATTAAGATGTGGTGTGATTTTGTTAACTACGGTCTCACAACAGGCCTGCCCTCCCCCATGTTGATTAAGAGGTCGGTGGTGAGAAGGGACATTGGCTATGACTTACCAAACAACTGATTTATGGTCCAATAATGTGTATAGAAAAATGCCACCTACTCAGTCTAATGAGTTCTTGCATAGTCATAAATAATCAGGTACCTAGGCTAAGGGCCAGAGGTTTCAGTATTGGTATCTAAGGCTCTCTATTGGGGTCTACGGGGAAATAACCCAAATTGCAAATTGAACATTGCAATAATTAGCTGCTATATTGGAGCTGGATCACAAATATTATATTGACAAACAACAATAATCAATTAAACCAATTTTATTATTGATCGTATTGTTTTGCCTGTTTGTCAGCTACCCTTCAATAAATGCAAACACATATGCACTGGAGCAGTTACATGTGTTTGGTCAGCATTTAAAGGTTAAGTCGCACAGCTCCAGATGCAGCAGAGCCTTCTTTGGTGTCCATTAGCTCACCTTGGAAAATACTGATGAGGCCAGCTGTCTGATTTTTTATTCCCCCATTTCACTGTCTGGTTGTCAGCCATCCTAACTGTGGACGCTTCCCCCCAAACTTCCCATTCTTCACACTCCTTCCTTATCTCGCTCCCAACCCCATATGGTGTCTTATCCCCCCCACTGTGCTTCCTCAATTATTACCTCAGGTGTGATGCCAGCATCGCCAAGCTGAGCGCCAATGTGAGCTCTGGGGAGCGGCACATGATCAGGCTGCAGCAGGAGATGAAAGAGCTCAGAGCAGGTGTGGATGTGAAGCTGGAGGAGCTGGAAGTCAAGGTGAGAGATGGTGCATCATTGCCATGGACCTTATATAAAGATGGACGCCACGACTGCTCCCCAAAAGTGAGGCCAAAGCATTTTGATTTCCCTCTGGTGGTTGGCTGCAGTATAGGTCATTAAAAAAAAAGCATCCTCTGTGTTAGCAGATGAGACATGCCGACCAAAAAGTCAAAGTACATATTATATTTTTTAACCCTTTTTTGTAATTTTAGGTCATTCTAATAACACTGATGATTGCAGCAGGTTTGGTTTTCATTATATATTTGATGCTCACCTCATGTTTGACAGCTGACAACGGACTCATTTGGTCGAGCATGTCTATATGCGCGACCTCGATACGCAGGCTCTTCCTCCAAATTATGTCACAGGCACAAGATGGCAGCGTTCTTATCTGGGATATGTTGGCCTCATTTCTGGATAGTGGGAGGAAGTGGAGGTGTGTTGTCCATCTTTATATAGAGTCTGTGTTCATTGCTGTCAAAAGGTTTGGCAAAAGAGACGTGAATCAGTTTAATGCTTCATACAAGACGGCTACACATTCATATGTCTTTGATCTCAAACACAACTCAATGGATTGCTATGAAACTGTGTTCAGACACTCATGGTCCTCAGAAGATAACCCCGGGGACAGTGGTTGTCCTGTGACTTTTGCTCTTGTGCCACCATCAGGTTGAATATCTATTGAGTGCCACTGGATGGGGATTACATTCATTTAATTGCTGCTTCCATGAGAAAAATAATAATCTGATAATACACAGGGGGTGTTTCTGTGATTTGGAGGTTACTGCTGCCACAATCACAGAACCTGATAGATGGAAATGAGAAGTAAAATAAATTTAAGGATAAGGAAAGACAAGTCTCTCCATTGATACCTTATACTGGTCACACACCCAAGCTGATACAGTCTGTAAGCTGTTCTGTTTGTGGCACAAGGTGGTAAATCACTGATGGCAGCCCATTAGCCGCGGAGCAGTGGTCAAGCATGTACAGTACCACCATAAGGATAATTGAAAATGCAGAGAAAGTGGGTCACTGCTGTTTTGTGGCTGCAGGAGTGGTGCAGTAGGTTGATCGGCTCGAATCAGCAGAAACTGCGAAGGGTAAAGGTTAGTTCATGGCGCCATTACCACAGGATGCTCTCACATCACATTACGGAATATGTTTGTTCTTTACTCAGCTTCATCGTGACCTTGACAGACTGTCGGCATCATTGACAGAGCTCACCCAGAACCAGAGGAGCTCCATGTGCGATCTGCATAGACAAGTTCAACTACTAGATGAGAAGTAAGGCCATTTATCTAAGTGTAAGCACAACCCACACTTGGATAGTTATCTATACAAAGGCATATTTCAGTTTTGTTTCTTATCTTTTTATGGAATGACAGTTCACAGTGTTTAGGTACATTTACAGCAACAGGAGCAGCAGTAGTGACGAGTGGAAAAACAAATGTAAGAAAACTAAAATGCTTACAACTGATACTGTGAAACGAGAATGGCCCTGCGTCCCCTTAAAGGTACAGTGTGTAGAATTTTGTGATATCTATTGTTTAAATTGCATGTTGCAGCTGAATAGTCCCTGACCTCCCCCTCCCCTTCCAAACATGAAAAAGAACCTGTGGTAGCTTCAGTTGTCAATAAAACTCTAAAGGTGTTTAGTTTGTCCAGTCTGGACTAATATAAAAAACATGGCGGCCTCTGTAGAGAGGGTCCCCTCGATGAAACTGTTTGTAACAGTATAGTCAGAGCAACACATCTTCTGTGATGGTGCTAATGTTATGTGGAGACATACTGACGTCACTTTATCATAATTCCATACTTTCTCCAGCCTTGAATGTCTTGTATTATTCAGTGTGCTGCTTGTGACTGACGAGAACGGCAGCTAAATCAAGTCAAACCAAAAAAAGTGGCACTGTTTCTGTGGAAGTCTCAGCTCTAATTAACACAGACATTAACAGCTATTGATTAATGATTGACACTTTGTTTTCACAGCACAGACATTTTACTTGGGGCAAGTTGTTTATTAGACAAGGGGTGCCAATTAACTATAGGTTATGGAAACAAATTATTTTTCGGTTGCCAAGCACTTCGGAGGAACTGGATATAACAAATCTTAATTATTTAATAATTAACAGCAAGTGTTGCCCACTATTAGATCCTCAGGTGTCCAGACCGGGGTCAGTCTATTTGCATTTATCAGACTTTTAAAAATCTATTCCCACCCTCTAAAGATAAGATAATAAGAAATAAGATCTTAAAATGCAGCCTGCAACTTGAGCTATGACTGCATCTTCAAAGTACATCCTACTGCATGTTTGTACTTTCTTGGTAGGATGTCAGGTGGGCTTAGGGAGGCCAAGGAGCAGACAGATTCACTGAGAAAGTGGACAGAACAACAGCTCAACAGCTTTCTGCAGACACATGCACAGAGCAGCCAGCACGACTCACAACTACAAGATAAAACGGTAGGACCCACAGTTTATTTAGGATATGATACAGCATATCTTTTAGGACAGGAAGTGTTCAATAATGTTTACCAGGAAAAAGGCTATTTCTATATTTCTGTATTTATTAATTTATATAGTTCTTCATTTATTTCTGTATTTATACATTTCTGACATTTATGATTACACCACCATACAAAAATCTGGCTTTATGCTGTGTTAAGCCTGCCTACCTAACTAACATAGAAAGACAAATAAATAAATAAATGTAGGAATACAAAAATACATATGTAATTGAATGGATGATTGTAGAAATCAATGAATGAATGTATAGATAAATAGATGAATTACATAAATAAATATTGAAATGTATCAATTAATTCATAACTGTAAAATGAATGAATAAAATATTAAATGAAATATGCACATCAATGTTGAAATATAGAAATAGCCTTTTTCATCCAAAACTGCATTTATTTTTATATACTGTATCATTTTTTTGTCCTTCGTATTATCTATGCATTGTGTGTCCTCTTCCTTTGCTGGCTTGACCTGAAAGAGACAACAGTTGATTTTGTGGTGTTGAAAAGTGCAGGGTCAGTAGCACTTCCCAAGCTGTGAATCAACATTCTTAACTATTTGCTATTCAAGTGGAACAGATGCTGAGAAAGCTGCAGAGAGTCTAATAGTGTTTTGTGTCAGCAGATGGTTCAAGGTGGCACATGAATGAACATTTGTAACAATCAATATATAATTTAAAATTAACGTTGTCACCTGTGATGTACATTTCATACTAAAAAGGCAGGTTAATCTTTTATTAGCAGCATCTTTTACACTTTGATTTTACTGAAGTTGAAAAAGTTTGAGAAACTTTTTAATTGTTTCATCCTTTTGTCATTACACAATCATCATTTTTCACTCCTGTTTCATACCACAGATGAGCAGAAGAACGCAATAGTGGCTGCAGGTATACAGAGTTTTGTCAAAAGTTTAGTAAAAAGATTTTGAAAATAAAGCTCAAATGTGAAGATAAGATAAACATTATTGATCCAATGTGAACTCATTTGTTACAGCAGCAGATGGTCAAAAAAGATAGACCAAAGAACATGTTAAAGTATAAAATATAAAGAGTGAAAGAAATTATATATAATAATCTCACTACAGATGGAATATTATGGGTAGAGAAAAATGCAGTGGCATAGGATGATTGCATTGATATACTGTTTTTCTTCATTATGTATATGTAGATATTGAAATAAATATATAGGCAGGTATGGTTTTCTATATCAATGATCAATGTCTTTGAATCAGGATTTAAAAAGAAGATTCAGGGTGTGAGGATTAAAAAGCTGTTGTGCAGTATTCAGGGTTTTAATTGCTGGGTCTTACTTGTATGTGTATTTTGTGTTCAGTTGGAGTCAGAATCTAAATTAGCCATTCTGCTGCATGCTCTGGAGGCCCGGGTGGAGCTGTCTGAGACCCAGCGAGTACAATCTGACCAAAGTCATGCAGACCGGCTGAAACGCTGTGAAACCAAACTCAGAGAGAGAGTGAGCTCAGTAAAGAGCAGCCTGCATCAGGAGCTGCAGCTGCTCAAACACGAATACTTAAAAGGTGGGTGATCGCTGTCTGTAACTGACTGTCATCAGCGAGTAAATACACACAGTGCATGTACCTTACTATATACGTCAAGGAAAAAATGCACATGCAAAACAGAGACACCAAGTGAGAGGCTGTTCCTAATTTGTCATAAATTGAGTTAAATGACCACTTGACAAATTAATTTCTTTTGCACACAAATGAGATTCTCACTTCAGTTAGGGTGACAAAACTGAGAAAGGTGAGACACACACACACAAAGGACATTTCCAATTCAGTCTTTGATCAGACTTACGAGTTTGGTGAAAAGGTCGGCAGTCAAATCAGGTGGAAGTATCCAAACCAGAAAGGCAACAGACAAGTAAACATATCTGGGGAACAATGATGGTTCCCTCACTACTGATGAGATGAAGTGGTGGAAAACAAAAGGAAACACAGACTAATTACACAGGTGAAATGAATCAAAGGCTGGCAGGTAATCATGAAGGGCAGGAAGGCCGACAAAGACAGGAAGCAGAGTCCTCCGAAATGAGAAACACTACGTACAAAATAAAACAGGAAGTAACAAAGGTACAAATACATGAAAAAATAAGTAGGAAAAATAATGGTATATGATTCCCTATAGACCACTGTTTACATCACCAAGACGCTACTAAATGTAGTATGTTTACTTTATCACATGAGGTCAAGGAAATATCTTAATGCCGAAACCCAGGATTGAACCAGGGACCTTTAGATCTTCAGTCTAACGCTCTCCCAACTGAGCTATTTTGGCTCTTACAGTGAAGAAATTTTTTTTAACTTCCTTTAAGAGATCTTGACGGAAGTATGCATTTTCCAAGTGGCCTTCTGGTTTTACACATAAGCTGCAGCCAATGTAAAACATTAATTAAATAAATAACTTGAAAAGGCAAATGTGTGGATGTTAATGTGTTGGACGGTATGAGACACTTTACTAACATATCATAGTATATAATTCACTGTGACCCGCAGAATTTAAGGTACTATGCGACAGTATAACATTACCATAGTATGGTTTATACTTTGAGGTAAAGGAAGTGCCAACCTGCCGAAACCCGGGATCGAACCAGGGACCTTTAGATCTTCAGTCTAACGCTCTCCCAACTGAGCTATTTCGGCTCCTACAGAGAAGAAAATATGACCGGTACATTCTATATGACTATATATGTGTGTATAGATATATTGAATCTAGAGGTCAGTCAAGGGGAATTTTTGTTAACTTCCTTCAAGAGATAGGGCGCAGGTCTTGACAGAGGTATGCATTTTCCAAGTGCCCTTCTGGTTTTACATGTTAGCAGCAGCCAATGGAAAACATAAATTAAACTGACAAATGCGTTGGACAGTATGAGACACTTTGAGATTACAGTATATTGACATATCATAGTATACAATTTACTGTTGCCCGCAGAACATGCCGTACTACGAGACATTACCATTACCGTAACTTTGCTGTAGTATGGTTTATACTTTGAGGTAAAGGAAACACTTTTTTGCCGAAACCCGGGATTGAACCAGGGACCTTTAGATCTTCAGTCTAACGCTCTCCTTTACTTTTGGGAGTTATATCAGCCCTTGAGAAACCACATCGGTCGACCCCTATTGAGCAGGCTGGCCAGAGGCCCAACACACACAACCGCAATCTCAAGCAGCACCCAGAGAATAATGCTAATCTCAAATGTATTATGTGTAATAATGGTATCATACCTCTTTTGGACAGGGTTCCGCTCTGTGCATGATTCCATGGAGTCCCTGAGGCAGATAGGGGACATCAAATCTCGTCTTGACAAGGACGAGCTGCAGAACGATAACAGGCATGTGCAGCAAGGTGGCAGAGATCAGTGACTCGTGACTAAAGGGGAACTTCTTTGAGGCTGCTCCGATCCTGAAGTGATCGAGTCACTCTTTTTATATCAGAAGACTTCACTCTCATTATCTTCTGTGAGCCAACAGTTATTAAATACTCGAGATATATGTAATGTTCTCCCTCTCTGAAAAACAGTGAGATGACCTTACAGTTTTCAGTTATAAATGAGTATCACTATAAATGAAGCATGTGACTTAAGAAATATTACCTTGATCATTTTTTTCAATATTTTTTGTCATTGTTGTTTAGATTACTGAATTAAAAGAACGTAATAAAAGAAACTATCAAAACAATTTGTTTTGAATAAATGAAAAAATATTCATCTAGAGTATAATAATAAATGATTTTTAAAGATGACATGTGTTTTCCATGATTTAACAGATAATTCTTATTGGTTGCTGCCAAGTTCGTCCTGTCAGTGTCGTGTCCACAGCCTGTCTCTGCTGCTCCCTGGTGGCCAGAGGCCTGGTGGCTTGCTATCCATCCAATTTTTCATTTATAGAATCTGTAAATAGAAAAGGTGTCTGACCTCATCGTTGTCTTTGCATTTATACAACAGAGTCAAAATCACACCTTCTACCTACTGTTGAGGCTCACTACTGCTATGATGTGGTATTCACGTATCAATAAAAATGATTATTATTACTATTTATTTATTTACTTTTATTATTGAACCAGAGCAAACTAAAGCTTGAGATGAAAACACTACTGAATTAAAGGTATTAACAGAATGTTGCACTATTAACACATTATTTCCCCCAGGAGCCAAAAAAAAGAGATGATGATGAGTAATAAACTTACGTTTGCCAGTTGGTTAGAAACAGACTCCATGTCGAAACACATTACCACGTGTTGTGACCATATATCTCTGCTGCTCTCTAGTGGGCAGGAGGGTCATCCAAATTTTGATCGGGCTCCAGGAGATCCACTGCACCTTCAGTCTGGAAACATGTTTTTCAAATAACTAATTAATAAACCAAACTTACCAGGAAAATTAGTAATTGAACATGACGCTGGTAAGAACAACTTAAAATAATGATAATCCTAAAAAAACATCAGTTACTGAGCAGGTAGACATTACAATGGTAAGGTTGATCTATTTCAAGTTTTCATTTAAGTGCATTTAAAGTTGAACAAATTTGAAAGAGTAAACATGAGTGTTGTGAAAGCAGCTGGTGTCAAGATTGAAACATGAGAAGAAACAGACAAGAATAGAGATTAGAACGCAGTAGCAGGGGTAATCTGGGTAAACTTGTACTTGCATTTGAGCATGTTGGGTATGAGGAAAGGTTTGAGTACCAAATAATCGTATTTTTCCCAGGCTGACAGAATAAAGCTTTTTCTAAAAGTTGATGGATGTACACAACACAGGCCTGCACGGTTCTAAGGCAGAGCAAGTGAAGTTCAAGATGAAAAGATTTTCAGCCTAGTTGTCTGAGGCAGTTGTGCATCAGCATATAGATCTATTCAAACTAAATTACAACTGATCCTAAAGTCTATTGCAACGCAGGAGGGAACCTGCCCTCTGGTGGCGTAACGACAAAAAGTTAAAACTGCTATGGCCAGTACGGGGATCGAACCCGCGACCTTGGCGTTATTAGCACCACGCTCTAACCAACTGAGCTAACCGGCCACAAAAAAAAGAAAAACATGTCACTGCCAGCATTTATTGGGGGTCCATGTGTGTCTGTGCTGAAGATGGGATGAGACTCACTTAAATACACTTCATGAAGAATGACCCGTCAACATGTTGTGCTCAGTACAACACGAGACGAGACGATCACAGTCAGGACTCAGTGAGAAAACAACATGATCAGACACCATCGATTAATAACTCAACTTTGTTTCTAAATCATCCCAATTAAAAAATCCACTTGGAGCTCGATCTTTTTAAGTGTGAGCTGACACAACACTATTTTTTATTTACTCATTTATACTGAAGTTATTTTTAGTCCTCCATATGTGTGTGTCACTCTGACACAACACACACACACACACACACACACACACACACACACACACACACACACACACACACACACACACACCAAAACGAAACCTCGATTCAAAACGAAACGTACAGATCAGAAAGTGAAATTGACAGAAGGTGGCAGACAGAACGAGTCCTCAGCGAAGGTAAGGTTGATCTGTTCGAATGTTCACACGAGTTTAACAAGCCGGATTTGTTTTGTATAAGTAGTTGGAATGAAAAGTGGTGATTTCTAAAAGTTGCTGGGTTTACCAATAAAATATATTAGACTTGATTAGATTAGATATACTTTATTCATCCCACAACGGGGAAATTTACATGTTACAGCAGCAGAGAGAACAGACAATGTGCAAAAGGGTACCGAGGATAAAAGAGTGGCATGATATAAAACGTATTGTAGTGTAAAGTAAAGTATATAAGTAATGTTGCCAAAGTAAGTGATATAAACAAGTGAATTGTTTTGACCAGTTGTCTGAGGGTAGAGTTACAGTTTGTTGCAGCAGGCCTGAAAGTGAAAGTGTTGAAGTGACTGAATGGTGAAGTGGATGTTTTTCATACAACACAGTAAATGTTACAGTGTGTTTATTAAAAGAGATACATTTATTTTGTTGAGCTCGCTGATATAAGAGTGTTCTGAAAGTGGCTGGTGTCAAGATTCAAACATGAGAAGAAACAGACGAGAACAGAGTAAACCTGAGAACAGAGGTTACATTGCACTTACATTACATTCGCACTGGTTTAGCTCAGTGGTTACTTCATCAACTTTCTCCTTGAGAATCACTGATCACCAGTCCCTCACGGGATCGAAACCACGGGCGCTGTCCAGTGTTTTTTTTTTTTTACCTCATTCCAGTGTTTTTTTTTTTACCTCATTTCCCCTTGGGGCTGAATAAAGTAATCTATCTATCGCAGTGCCAGATGTGCCAGATGTGCCAGTTTAGGTCAATTTGAAGTTGGATTTCAGGAGGTGAGTCATTCTTCTTCCAAAGGGGTGACAGACAGAAAAACTTATCTAATGTCTCATTGTACTTGCGTCCGTTAAGAGATGTTACATCCCCTCTCAATTCTGCTATAACGTGGTGTCATATCTGTGTTCTCATTTCTCACAGAGTTGCAGATCTCTACACTTGAAGATCTCTGTTTAATCCTCAATCACGATGCCCGTGCAGTTCTCTGGCTGGGAGGTGGTCGATGACGGTGCTTCCTTTCCTGGTGTGCTGCTGAATGCAGGTCAGAGCCCTCAGGACCAGGGCGTTTACACTATGTACCACGGGACCAGCGTTGCCAGTGCAAGGCTCATCATTGCCAATGGTTTCAGACGGTCGCTTACTGGCATGCTGGGAGAGGGCGTGTATGTCAGCCGTAGTATGTTAAAGGCATCCAGTTATCCTAAGAATAGCAAGAAATCAGAGCGTGTGGTCCTTGAGGTTCGTGTGCGCGTTGGCCGTGTCAAGCGCATTGATAAGGACGACCACCCTCTGCAGTATACCTGGAGCACAAGTGGCTACAACACCGCCTGGGTACCCCCTAATTGTGGCATGCAGTCTGTGCCCAGCGGACTAGAGGAGGATTGCGTGTATGACCCCAATAGAGTGAAGGTGGTGTGCATCGCAAAGGCCCCGAGCGCCGCCATCGAGAGGGAGCTTCAACAGCTCGTGGCGAGATCCACTAGCGGAGGTGGCGGCAGTGCTCCGGACGGGTGCCCACTGTGTAAGAGGATGACCCAGCAGGGATCTCCACACATCAAGCAGCAGTGCTGGAAGTGTGGGGAAAAAATCTGCATTCTCATGTCCAAGCATTTCTGTCCAGTGTGTAAGATTTAGGTGAAAATAAACTATTGACAGAAATTGAATGTAGAATAATCCTAATGATGTTTTCACTAGTTTGTTTCATCTAAATTGCATGAATTGTAGTTTTCTTTACCCCAGAAAAGACCCTTTATATATTAATACTTCAATATTTACATCGAGGGGGTCCTCTCCATGTTTTTTACATTAGTCCAGACTGGACAAACAAAACACTTTTTGAGTTTTTATGACAACTGAAGCTACCACAGGTTTTTTTCATGTTTGGAAGAGGAGGGTGAGGTGAGGGGTTTTCAGCTGCAACATGCAACTTCAACACTAAATATCACAAAATTCTACACACTGTACCTTTAAACCCTGACAGCGGTCGAGGGAGGAAGACGGCTTGGAAAACAGAGCAGAACAATCAAGCGAAGACAACCTACAGCCACACGGACAAACCCAGAGTGCATGTGATGAGTTTTGGCACGAGAACCACAGCAGAGTTGTACTGACAGGAAACACAATTACATCAACACACAACTTCATAAAGTCTACACTCTTTAAACACCTTGAGTGCTCTCACAGCATCAGTTTACACACCAGTTGTCTCAGAAAGATTTTCTTGTATCGTCACCAAATACTATGGATTGTTTTCATTATATATATTCATATAGATTTTTCAGTGTCTGTGTATCTCTGCATTAACAGTTAAACGACTACTTTTACTTAAATGTTAATTTCTGATTTCTACTGTGTTATACTCTCCGATCACCACACATTATGAATTTGTGCCTTAATATGAAAAACTCTATGTAAAGCACATTTTTGAAATGTAATAATAAAGAATGATTCTGATTCTTGGAAATAGTTGACATCTATTCAGCACTACATTTTGTAACAGATCTAATATATATATATATATATAAACACTCAGTATATATATATTTAAGATGCATCACGTAGACATTTTACATAGATATTTTACACAATACTATTTTGTCATTCAAAATTCTGGGACATTGTTTCTCTCTGTATGCTCTGCACACATAATAAAGCAGAGAGCACTGTATGCTGTCAGTGAATATTGTGTATCTCAAACTAAATTACAATTGATCCTCTAAAAGTCTATCGCAACCTCTTTATATACAGTCTATGATCGCAACACAGGGAACCCGCCCTCTGCTGGCTGAACAATAAAAGCTTACACTGTTGTTGATGTAGATGTTTTTAATTCATCAACACAGTACGTGGTACATAATGTGTTCTATGTTGATTTTTAGAGGATATCATTTGCATGTATTTCCGTATGAGTGATGGAAGTTAAGAATAAATTAAGGCATGGCCCGTACGGGGATCGAACCCGCGACCTTGGCGTTATTAGCACCACGCTCTAACCAACTGAGCTAACCGGCCACGTACAACACTGTGACGTCATTAACAAAAATGGAAAACGATAGAGGACTAAGGTTACTCAGCATTGACTGTCACGTTTTCTAAATTTAAGAATCTGAGCCCTGCAGCAGATTTGGCAGATGTTGACAGTGCTCTGAAACAAGCTGCTTAGAAGACACGTTACATAATGGAATCCATGCGTATTTATCAACAGGTTTGATGGGGAACATAACTAAATCACAGTTGACGAGCGGGGGGCACTTTCTCAATAAAAGACAGTTCAGATGCATACCTGAATGATTGTTATTTGTAGTTATTGATGAAAAGGCAGCCATGTGCAATAGCAAAGAAAATTGAGGATGTGATACACTTGGAAGTGAATCATGAACAAGTGAATTGTAATGGAATCATTAGGCTACTAAAGATTCACACCTCTAGTAGGAATGTTATAATCCTTAGGTCTAAACAGGATTTCCTATTCCTGCAGACTAATTTAACCAAACACCACATGGATGTGGATAAGACCATTGTGGCCGCAGCCATCTTGTTCCAAGTGAAAACTACTAGGAAGTAAGGTCGCTTCAGAGCAAAAGTGGACAAGAGAGAGAACTGAGTCCTCCTTCAAATGTACGGACAATGTAAACACAAAAAGAACAGAGTCTGTTTAATGGTCCACTTTGAGAGGACTAAGCTCGTTTAAAGAGAATTATATGTGAAAGGTTTAAAAAACTTAGCTGTTCAGATATTTTTTAGATACAGTCAACAACTTAGTTTAACATATGTTAATAATAGCATTGGGTGCAAAAAAATTGCAATAGTTTCTACTGAACGTGCCTCAACATCTTTTAATGGTACTGCATAGAAGTTATTGTTGATAATGTCCTTCACCATAAAGTGAACACATCGGCATGTGTTGGGATCATGTGCAATCAAGATACGACAATCTTTGTGTGGCATCATACCTTTATTTCAGCCTGAAGGTGGACGTTGGTAACATTTTGAAAAATATGTGACATGTCAGAACTTTCACGACTGTATTGATTTGATTTCCTCAAACTGTATAATGCACAACAAAAGAATCATGCGAAGCTAGTTAATGTCTTATTTGTGATATAAGACCCATGGTGTCCAGTTTGATATGATTTAGCTCAAGAGAATAAAGCCCTGTAACGCGACAGGACTTCAGTGAGATGCATGTGTTGATCTGCAAAACTCAAGACGAGGCGTCTTCAAGGAGTACACTGAATTCCAACAGTCTCTGATTTCCCTTCATTTTGGCATGTTGCAAGAGCACCTGCAAAAATAGAAAATGCTTTCACTTTTGAGATGTACACCAGTGACCAGTTTCACTTTTGCTATTTGCATGTGCTGTTAGGGTTTCCACTTGAGTCGTGATATGGCATAGGTATGCATTTCTGTAATCCGGTGTGAGTGTGTGTATGACGCAGTTGTGTGCTCACATTTATCAGCTCCTGGTCATTTTTGGCATACAAGTGTCTGAGAAAGTACCAGCTGGCCACCTGCACCACTGTCACTGGAAAGTCTGGAGAGGAAACGTACACCAGCCTCTCCAACAAACGTCTCGTGTCCCTGCAGAAGACACGCTCAGAAATGGGCAAAAGGTATAACAAGTATTTGTCATCAGTATTTTCTACTATATACAATAAAATTAAACTTATTTTTGGCACTGAGTTGTTAGAATTTAACCCATTCATGACAAGCACGTGTTCTCTTTCGCCTCTGAAAACTGAAGCACTCCAAAACTGTTTTCAGACATAACCTTTCTTTTGCACATGCACAACACAGTGGGAGGTTCTCTGCACAGGCGGGTTCACAACAGCAACCAATCCTCCACAATATTCAGGCGAGAGGTGGAGAAGTGATGTATTAACTCTGCTGCTGAGATCATGTGATCATGTTTACAGCTCTTATCACCACAGACTCTCTTGACATCTTTGTCAGTGTGCTTAACGTGTGTTTCACCGGGAGATATTTGTTTTGTTTTTGCGTCGGTGGCGTGTTAGAAGCGCCATCACCCCCCTGCAGCTAAGAGATGTAGCCATGCAGTTGAAGTTTCTGAAACCTTATTTGATCACTTTAGATTACATATTACAAACAGTGCAAAAAAGTATTTACATGCAACCAGCAGCAGCAGAGAAAGAACACTGTGAGAGGCACTGACCTAGCTGCCATCTTGGTCACATACTGGAGCAGGGCCTGGAAGAGGTTAGCCACAGGGGATGAGCCTAGCTTCAAAACCTCAGTAGTGGCTTCTACTACCAGATCCTTCCACTCGTTTCCTGGGGTCCCTGCCTGAGAGGTCAGATCACACACGGTTAAAGAATAACTAGCTAAAACAAGCCTGAACATTTTAAATTACGTGTGATTCAGCTACTTTAATGATTTTAAAACATTTTTTTAACTGTATTGTTTGCAACAATGTGCATTTACACCTGTGTAACTGCTTTCAGAGGAGTGGCTGATTAGCTAAATGTCAAAGAGAAAAGATTTGTGTTTACACAACCAAGGGATTGGGATGGGATTTTCTGCCATGTGAGCAATGGATTATAAACCACATTTGCTGTAGTTAAATCACAAAGGAAGCTTCTTGTCATACTTTTATTTCCATTTGGTCATGGCTGCTGACACTGTAATTCTGCTCAATACCCCTCTACTTTGTTTCTGCATACATAACAGGAATATAGCCAGGAGCTGCCTCCGGCCTCCTGTATGTGTGTAGGAATATGTAAATCGGTCAGTCATTATTCCAAAACCCTACTAGCTGAAACATAACAGCTGGGATCATTGTTTTAGAGATGTTCCGATGCAGAAACCAGCATCATATATGCTGCCACAAATCCTGGGTCAAGCATCAGGGAGTTCGCAAATCTATGTACTGATCCAATACCCCATCTTTAAAGTACAAATAAAACGGCAATCTTCTTTTCATGGATATCACTTCTTTGCCACTCGGAAACAGGAGTTGTGTTGTACTGCAGTGTAGCATTGGCAATCATCACTTCCATACAGGGTAAGTGCCATAAAGCTGTTAAAAGCATTATGTTTGTTATTCAAATTCACTGATTATGGATGGCGTTTGGTGTCAGCCGATGTGCCACGCATCGACAAGGGGGAAAAAGTGGTATCAGAACACCTCTACTATTTTAAATTACAATTTGCTATACTATTAGATTTGTACTATCTGAAAGGATCATTTTTGGAGCCATGTTGAAAGAAAAAAATCATTACAGTCCAGTAACAGCTGTACCTTATCACAGTAAGACAAGGAATATTATAGATCTAGATTTGTGTAATATCTGGTGCAGAGACTCACCATACAGGGTCCTAGAGCTAGCAGGGCCAATCGGAGGAGGCTGGCCACCTGACCGCTGTGCAGGCCGAGCTGTAAGGCAAGCTGCAGACTCTGCCTGTAAGCCATAACTGCCTGCACCAGAAGACCCTGCCTACGATACACCTCAGCCAGCCACTGACAGGAGGAGAATGACAGAGCAGACCATGATGAGTGGGAGTAGAGGTGAGGAAGGATGATTCATAGAGGAACATGTGGGAGAGAGAATACGAGAGGTGTAGGAAGAGGGGCATAGATGGGGTTCTTAGAGGCAAAGAGAGATGAGAAGAAAGAAAGATTAAATGATACAACAATCTTCTATAAATCATGTATGAGCTTCAGTCAGTGAGTCAACCATAGTTTGATCATTTCTATGCAACATGGCCTGAACGTACACAAACACCAATCCTGGACTGAGACAACCACTTAATAACTTTCAAGGTTAATTTGTTTTTATACCATCACATGCTCGTGTGAACAATGTTGCATAAGACTGTTTCAAATCCTGAAGCATCTGGTCCTTGAAATTAAAAAACAGCTCATCAGTAATTCACAGCAACACAAAGTTCTTTCGTAACATCTTAATAGACTGTGTCCACTTACATGCCATGCTCCGATGTTGGTGGAGTTCATCATCACCGTGTTGCTAAGCTGCTCCAGCACTGAGTCTGGGAGGACATTACCACCATCTGCCACAAGGAGGCGCTGACATTGCACCTGTCTCAGTGACAGCATCACTGCTGGGTGTTCTGGCGAAACATTTAGGACCTTGGAAAAAAGGTGGCATGAGAAACATGCAAGTGAAGGGAAAGAGTTGTCGCACGCAATCAATCTGAATAGAACTTGTGATTACATGAAGTCTAAAGTAAATCACAAAATAATGATGTGTGAGTGTGTGTCGAACCTGTGAGCAGAGGGCTTCTGCCTGCTCCAGCTCTCCCCCTAACATCAGACCAGTCACTGCCTGTTGTAGTACCCATCCCTCGAGAGACTGGGCTAGAGGGCGCTCTATCTCCTCCACACTTTGCACTGGGGCACAGAAAGCTGTCAGTTATACACACACACACACACACACACACACACACACACACACACACACACACACACACACACACACACACACACACACACACACACACACACACACACACACACACACACACACACACACACACACACACACACACACAAGGCCACACACCAATGTACACACCTTTCTCAGAAACCACTGACATGAGGACTTTCTCCAGTCCTTGTCTGCTGGGAGCAGAACCTGAGAGATAACAGGTTGTGTTTTCTGTGTGACAGGCAGCCATTAATCCCGCCCATGCTGCTGGATCATCTGAAAGAATAGAGAGAAGTTAGTTAGAAGGTAGCTTTACACTCTGATAGAGAAAAACATAAACTCAAGCTCAAGTGTCACAGAGCAGAAAAACTTCATTGTACTGAATATTACCAGGTTCTCGCAGTAGAGTTACAAGCATAATGCTTCATTACATAACCCATGAATTACAGAATTTATACAAATGAATTCACATAGTTTTTCATGACCGGTTTTACAACACATCTTCTTTTAGAGTGTGTTTGTATGGGAGGTAGTTAAAAGTGTTTATTGTGATGTGGTGTGTGTATTTATGCGCATGTCTACCGGGACAGAGCAGCACAGCTCTCTGCATAGTTTTCAGTGCATTCCTGTGAACGTCCTCTCCAGAGTGTCTTCCGATAGCCAGCTGGTTCACTCCACTGTACAACAGCGCCCTCTGCAGGGACACAATGTCAATCACAACAATTTAACATACAAGTTCCATGGCAAAGACAGTAAAGAAAACAATTGTTTTTCCGCTTTTGAATATCTACAATGTGCAATAGATGAAGCGTGATTGAGTTTGAGCAGAAGTAGAGAACACTGATTAAATGAATGACTGCGAGGTACTAGAATAGATAAAGAGAGGACTGTCAATAGATAGACACACTACTGTGATATTTTTTACCTTTCCTTGGGTCATACTGGAGAGACAGGCAACATGACCAGCCACTGCTCCACCCTAAAACACACAGAAAACAAAACAATGCACAAAACTCCACATCAGTTTTACAGCAAGAGAGGATGGAGCTGCTCGGTTAATTATTTGAGTATACTATATTTCCTGGGTTTGAAATGGGGTGTGTGTGCGATAATTGTGTGTGGGTAGATGCTTACATTTGCCTTCCTGGGATAGTATTGTGGTATCACTCTGGACAGCAGGGCCCACAGAGAGGGGTTTCCAGGATTGCTATAGTAAGAGAGAAAAATCGGACAGAGGACGACTTGTGTGTGTGATGTGTTGCTACACTGTGCAGGAAACATACTGATAATTCTTCAAATAAAGTATTTCTGATTCTAGTTTCAAAACACAAATTTCAATTAAGTGATCTTCTTCCACAATCAAAGTGTGTATGGTTGCAGGGTACAACACATCAGTGGAGTGCTCCAAACAATCTGTTTACCTGTGTACAGCTCTGGAGGCCTCTCTTTGCACTGCACTGTAGTTGCCCTTCAGGACAAGCAAGGTGCAGGTGAGTAAACACCGCTGCTCTACGACACTCCCAGTGGCTGTACCTTGTTTAAGCAGCTCAGTCAGGGCAGCAGCAGCTAGTGTAACATCACTGTGGACTAACCCCAGGGCACATAAACACAGCAGAGACTCCGAGATTGGCTCCTTTAACATTGAGCTGTGGAGACAGAAAGCATGTATAGAGCAAGTATCACACATCAGGTGGTAATGCAATCCTTAGCACAATCAAATGGTCTCAGGAACCAACACATTTAAACAATAGTTTTACATAAATATTTAGTTTTTTCCTGACTGAAACAGAAATACCACTTTATCTGTAAAAAGAAGAAAAATAGCTTTCTCTACTTCGCATTTCGTATATTTCTCAAAATAACTACAATAGTAACAGCTTTCTGAGAAATTAAAAAAAATTAAGGGTGGACTATCTAACACTCCAAAGTGTCAACTCTGATATATATTGGCCTGGACAGAAATGAGGATAGGTGAGGGAAACATAGTTTTATTTGCTGAACTGGAACCAACAGAACCAAGGTGCACTCTCACCATTTAAACAGCAGAGTCTTGGCTGAGTCCAGGTTGCCCTGCCGGTGCTGCAGCAGGGCCAGAGCTGTCAGGATGTAAGCTTTCTCCTTCTCACTGGACGCCACAGCCAAGGCACGCTCATAGGCTGCAGTGCAAACACAACTGATTATTCACAATCAGTCAAACAAATGATGTGATGTCTGATTTCAGTGCATCTCTGAGTCCTCACCGTTGGTGCTCTCTGGAATGAGTCCTGCCCTGTAGTACGCCAGAGCCAACCCAGTGAGATCGCTGAGCTCCTGGAGTGGAGTGGAATTATAAACCTGAACGGCCTCCTCCCACTGGCCTGAGGTGCTGCAAAAAAGCACAGTGGGACATACAAAGAAGAGTTTGAGGAAGTATTTTCTAAAGATGGTATTTTCAATTACATGGTAATGAGGCAAGTTGTTGTTACCACAGAGCGCGGCCATATCTGCCCAGAGCAAAAGTCAGTTCTTCTGCTGAGGACGTGGACTGCAGCAGTTCAACAGCTCTGAGGGAAGAGAATTAAGAGTGTAAATTCGAAGCAATTATGTAATAAAATGAGTCCCTGATACATATATAGAACAAACATATTCTGTATATATATATTTATATATATATTTATATATATATATACACACACGCCCCTATGCAGACTTTTGTGTGCAGCACAAAATTTGTGACCGCACTGATGACATGAGTCCACTTGGAAAGGAATGTGGGAATCAGGTACGCATGTGTGACCAGAACGAGTATGCAACTCTCAGTCAGTGGACACAGAACACAGAAAGTATTGTCAACCCTTCAGTCAGTGTAATTCACACCTTTGGTAAGCCTGTAAGGCTTGTCTCTTCAGCTGCAGATGCTCATTCAGGTATCCCAGCATAATGAAGGCTTCAGGATCAGACTGGATCCTCTCTGAGAGGAGCACAAGAGAAAGCTCACACAACCCTCTCTAACACATTACACAAATAAATCTGAGGTATCTGTACATCCTGCAGGATCATCAACACAGAGATAGATTGTGTACCTGTGTACTTGCAGAGAACCACCTGAGCAGCAGAGATGGCGTTCATCTGGACTATGTTGTAGCGGTACAGTTCAGAGTCTCTGTTGCTCTTATCTAGCAAGGTGGAACATACCCAGTAGGCATAACCTTTAACTCCCTCCACCTGCCAGGGAAAGATGAATGAGGGAAATGACAATGAAGAGAGAGCTAACAAATGAAAACAGAGTCTGACAAAGTATGACAGGGGGAACAAATCTACTTTCTGTTTCAAGATGGTGTCATCACTAATTCCTTCATAAAAAAGGGCAGAATGACTGAGGCAGAATGAAGCCTGGATTAAACTATTATCCAGCTAGTGGTTGTTACAATAGCGAGCCCAGAGTGTTTAGGAGGTCACACACATGTGTACTGAGTTCAGTGGTGTGCCTGAAAAGATCCATGGTGTCGTAGCTTCCCACTTTCTCTGCTATCAGCGCCTGAGGGGATGGAAAAGAGTTACACAGATTTAGAGGGAGAGAGTCAAAGAGGTCAAAAACAGGAAACCAATCATTTTCGTGGCACTGAAATGACCTTTAAAACATTGTTTCATGACTTAAAATGACTTTAAAGGACATAAAATATGCTCGGGTGGGGTTCAGTACCTGTCCAATCCAGCAGTTGACATACAGCGGCTCCAAGGACTGTGCAATCTTGAAGGCCTTGTGTGCAAGCTAAGACAATAAGACCAGAGATTTACTATAGAAATGTCCGCCGGCTATGATAATGACAAAAATATATCACACATGCACAAACCTCTATGTTGTCCTTCTTCAAATAGAGGGTGCCAAGGTTTGTCCAGGCAACAACATTCTGGAATGAAATATTAAGTTTAGTAAAAACACAATATTTTCATTTCAGTTCTTTTCATCAATCGGACCAAAGGTGTTGTACCTACATTTGGCTCAACTTGTATGGACTTGATGAAGGAATGTTGAGCCAGAGCAAAGTTCTCAAGACCTGATGTGATGATAAAAAATTAATTTAAATCAGTTGTATTAATGATGCCTTTTTTTTTTTTTTTAGTTGCATACCTTTGTTCATAGAAATCACCCCCAGGCCATTCCAGTAGCTATGGTTCCCACAGTCCATCATGATGGCTTTCTTAAAACACTGGAAAGAGAAAAAAAATCTTTTGAGACCACCCCTGGGAACAAACAATGCAAAATTGCAGTGAAGGATCCAGTGAATTACCTGCTGGGCTTTCTCTAGGATCAGAGATTGGGAGTTTTGGTCTCCTTCTGAAGAGCTTGGCAGTTTTGCCTGGTGATAATAGTTGAGTCCTAAGTCATACCAAAGGCTGGGGGCTTCAGACATCAGCTTCAAAGCATGGGCATAGCACCTGTGGAAAAAAACATGCACTTAATCTTCAGTATTCATATGATTGGCCAACAGGGGCCGACACTGTATGCAAGAGCAATGGATAAATTGTTATTCCACTGAATCTAATCAATTTCAACGTCTGATTCTCATTTGTAAACATACCTCTCGCCCACTTTGAGTGTCTGGGCCTGGTTCAGCACATGCCTCTGTGAGTTGGGGTCTAAACCAGCCAACAGGGCAGGCACAAGAACCTGTGCTCTGTTTAGCGAAACACTGCTGACTGTGGTGCATGCATCTCCCAGTAGCTTCCATAAGCAGGACAGGTCTGGACGCAGCTCCACGGCTCTGAGAGCAAAGAAATGAGAAAGGATGGACAAAGGAAGTATGAGACATCACAAAATGAGTGATAAAGAAATGTCATTTATCACAGACTAAACATTTTATATGGAGGTTTGCAAGCTGAATAAACACCTGAAGAGGTTCTGTATAGCTTGCTGAATGAGGTCAATGGCTCCCCCATCTCTGCAGTCCTCCATCAAACCTTTTGCCAGAGACAGCTGGCACTCCCCAAGTCCTTCAAAACAGACCATACACATCAAATTAAAGCTTTGAATAGATATCTAAACAGATATATGCACAAAGCATTACACCAATTGTTAGGCTATAGTTCAACAAAAACCAACCTTTAAGAGCAGGAACATAGTCCTGCTGTGCTGTGATCTGCAAGTACTCTGCAACCGCTTCTCTGAACTTGCCCAGGGTCTGTTTGATCGCGGCAGCCTGGTAAACACTGTAGATGGAGGAGGGCTGAAGTTGATGGGCCTTACCAAATGCCTTCAGCGCAGCAGTGAAGCTCCGGCGGTTTAGGTAGGCCTCACCCAAACACTCCCAGCACACCCAGTCCTCTGGGTCTGCTCTCAGAGCTGCCTGCAGACTGCAAACATTAACTGAAGGGTCAGTAATGTTCATAAAGTTAAAACATCTGGACAAATATCATAGATTTATATCAGGTTTGAAATTCTTACTCAGAGATGGCCTGTTGATGCTCCCCGACCTTCAGGTAGTAAAGGCCTCGTCTCATCCAGGCCCATTTAGCTGAACCGGGAGTGGCTTTCTTTATCACTGACTCCAGTGTTGCTAAGGCAGTGTCCTGTAGCATTAAGGAAGGACACTTTTACAGAAACACAATGAAAAAGTACAGACAGCACACCTGACAACTCTGAAAACTGGCTTTCTAACCACCGAGGCCACTCACCATATCCTCCTGCTCCATACTGAGATCCACTGAGGCACTTCCAGACTCAGAATCCTCATTGTCCAACTCGAAGGCCTTCTTATAACAGCCTCGTGCACGACCACGATCGTTAGCTGTCTCCCTGTAGTAATGGCCAAGGTAACGGAAAACACAGCCGAGGTGTGGCTCTAACTTTGCAGCCTGAAATGTAAAAGTGGAACCTTTCAAAAAGATGTCATTCAACACTACGCTACAACTGTTAATAAAAAAAGATATGGTGACATTTCTTCTCAATACTTTTTTGACAAGTGGTTTTATTAATCTAAAATGAACAGATCATGTTATAACATTTTCTATAGTTGTACCAACCTTTAGCAAGTGTGTATGAGCTTTGCTTCTGTCTTTGCGGGTCTCTTCTCCCATGTCCCAGTAGAGCTGTCCCAGCAAAAAATAGTACTCTCCACAGTTTGGGCTCAGGGCAGCTGCCTTCAGGAAACTTTGCAATGAAGTGCAAGAAAAGTTACGTCAGCGCATCATACAAATGGACCATTTTACAAATGTTTAAGACAGTGGGGTGCCACAGATGTAAGACATGCACACAGGTAAAGACAAAAGACAGGTCTTACCTCTGCTCTGCCAGCTGCTGCTGACCTTCAGCTGAATGAACCAGTCCTCTCAGAGCTAGACCCTGGTCCAGGTTTGGGTTGGAGGCCACAAGCTCTGATGACACCTATGGAAGATAAAACGGTTTAATTATACTTATTAATCTTCAATCTAATACAAGATAAATATTCATCAATAAGATGATACATTCATACCACTGGTCATATATGTTTTGATTTAATCAGTTGCTAAATTATTATGTTTCTTATGTTAATCACAAAGTAGAAGTTACAGTTTCATGAACAGAATTCCATCAGCCAAATGTTTTCAACCTTAAGTGCTTGATCAATCTGTCCTTTGTTCAGGTATGCACGTCCTTTAAAGGCAACTAGAACTTGATCTTTTTCAGCATCTGGAATCTGAAAAATCAAATTAAAAACAAACAGAGACTTGACATTTCCTTGGACGATCTGTGACCATTCATACACATGTTTAAAATAGCAAAATAAACCCAGTATGAATAAAAATGATCTATAAACTACTGAATTACTTAAAACCCATTTATGTAAAAATAAAATAAAAATTGTAGTACAAACAAACTGGTTAAAACATAGTGTATTAGTATTAATTGCTTTACTTGTGAAAAGGTCTCCAAAGCATGATCTGCAGCCTTCTCTCCTCCACTTCTGACTAAAGTCTCGAGCTGCAATCTCAGCAGTTTGACCTTCAGCTCCTTGTCTCCAGAAGCACACGGCATCAGACCTAAAAGAAAAAATATTAACACTGAAGTTCAGTTGGTTACTCTGGGACTAAAGACCAGGAGCCTGTGGTTATTGGGGTCACTTCACGTTTACTTTAGGGTTTTAATTCCTAAGAAGCTCGTTCCCTTCTTATCTGGGTAAATCACCATGGTAACTTATGCTGAACCAGCTAACCTGCTCCGGAGCAGGTTAAGTTGGAGATAAGAGATCAACCTGTATAAAAGAACCGCTCACTGACCAATCAGTTTCTTTGAAACATGGCATCACCATTCTTAGAGGATCCCGTTGAGCTTGGTAAGCAGATTGTTTAAGGGTCTCTGGGGAGGGCAAGGGTCATTCAGAGACCGACAAAATCCTTTTACATACTCCCATGACTATCCTTATGAAAGATTTGCCAGCTGTCCTTCCTGTTGTTTCTTTTAGTCTGATAGATAAATATATTAACATTATTGTCTGTCCCAAGTAACAGAAATACTCCTTTTGACAGGGCTCAACAATAATAGACCATGTGTTTGTACTCTCGTATTTTTCTAACGTAATAGTTTGAAATTGTGAAATATGCGGCTCTGCTGTCAGTACACTTGTGCATGCGCTCATATCTAGAGTAGGAAAGCCGGGGGTGACTTATTGCGTTGATACCCAGCATCATGTGACTGTTTAGCCTGACTGCGATTGTTAAGTTAAGTCGAGCTGGATTACCAAAAGATATCCGGGATATGTTGAGCTCGCTTTGTAATACAGGAGCCAGTTCCACTAACATAGAGGCTTAGATGTGTCTTTCATTTGGGACTTACATCAGCGATGACATGTTGTTGTTATACAGTCTGAATGCTTATAGTGAGATACAAAAGACTACACAAACCTTGGCAGCATGACGTAGCACTGTCCGAGTATCTGTGCACTTTAAACTGAGCTTCAGCCAGACTGTACCATCCTGTGCTACAGCTCATCTTCTTCAACCCTAATAAAACAGAGGTGATACATCATGCAGAGTTATCATCAACTATAACTTTCATTCTGAATTACAGAGTTGCTCATGAAGTGCATGTCTCACTGTGTGCCCTGCAAAAAGCATTCACTCTGGGTTTCAGATCAAACTAACCTTGTGAAAGGTCCTTTATGGCGTCTTTATATCTTCCTTCCTGAAGTGCTTTAGTGCCAAGACCCAAGTGACCTAACCCAGAGTCAGGGGCCAGATCCAGGAGCCGGGAGAAGCAGCTAATTGTATCATCATTCAGGATACCTTCAAATTAAAATATATCACATATTAAAAATTACACTGCCATTTACTACCATGCATTTTGAGTTCAATTCAATTACTCTCCTCAATGCTCTGGAGATGTACTGGAAATAAAAGAAGCAGTCATTTTGATGATAAATGCCAAATAGAAAGTACGTGATACATATTCAAATTATTGTACCTGTTTTGAGGTAATGCGAAGAAAGGACCTCAAGAGGATAACTTTGGTTGGGGTAGTGAGCGAGCATGGACTCACAAGCCTTTTTCATTTTGTTTTCTTCTTTTGGCAGCTAAAGTAGGAGCAGAATCATGAGGAGTCATAATGAAATGATTAATTCAATTGTTGTATTTTATCAGAAGCCAAAAATAAAAACAACTAATAAATATAAGCATTAAATACATGCCATAAGCCATTGAAAACCTGAATTGCTTGATCACTAATGATGAGCAGGCAAATATGAAAGATCTTAGGAAACAGGGGGCATAAGAGAGTGTGTGCTTACTTTAGAGAGACAATTAATAAAGTCGGCTGAGATCTTCTTGTGTTTCTCTCCTGGTACAGGGTCCAAGAGAACCATGGTGTTCTCAAAAGCTGTGATTAACTGGTGGTGACAAACAAACAATACAAATACCAAATGGCAGATATGTGCACAAAAAATAGGATTAAGTAGGATTGTGTAATGCAATGGGTTGCACAAAGAGATATGCTAATGTTTGCAGGTTTAAAATCACATTTCGGTATATCTTACATGCTGTTGTGTTTCATTGTCCTGCACTTCATTAGGGCAGCCTGAGAGGTGCTGGATCATCTCCTGCCACAGCTGCAGTAACTCTGTCTTGTCCACAGCTTCTTCCTCTTTCAGGTGAATGAGCTGCAGCCAAAGCTTTGCCAGCTATCCGCACATACAAAAACATTAAAATGTGCTAAAACAAAAACCCACTAACTTTTTATTATTGTTGACCACATATTTTTAGAGTTACATACCTTTAAATAATCTTCGTCAGACAGATAAATATCTGACAACTTTTTGATCACCTCGTAACATTTCTTTTTGTCCGAGCTGTAAATAGACAAAATTAATTAAATATAGTAAGAACCTTTTGAGGGTTTTTTTAATGAAATTATCAGACACGTATACTGATTAAATATCTTACCTGGCGTATAGATCAACAAGCTTCTGATAAATGTTGGGCAGCTCAACTTTGAAATCCCACTGATCTGTCTTTTCATAAAGATTGGCTAAGCCCTAAAGCAAAAACACATTGTTGACATTAATAATACACATAGACACACTGAGACAAGTAGCATCAAATGCAACATCCTCTGTCAGAACAAAACACTTTAAGGACATTGCCACTGTGGAATGTAACCTGGCTGTAATTTCACTGCTGTCCACCAACGAGGTTATGGTTTTGTCTGCATTTGTTTGTAAGGAGGATTATGCAAAAATTACAGAAAGGATTTCAACTGAAACTTTGGGAAGGGTGTGGTAGGGGTCAGGAAAGAACCCATTAAATGTTGGTGTGGATCCAGGAACCTTTTCTTAATGACCTTCTTTAACTGTATGGGAAAGGGGCATTTTGCAACATTTTCATTAATTGAAATCAGGCTTTAGGGAACTGATATTCATGAGTGTGTGCCATTTGGGGAAGGTCCAAATAAAAATCTGGATCGAGTGATATTAAATGTGGTTTCATCAGGGGACTGTTAGGCCTTAGTGGAGGTAGGTGCTGCCCTTGTATTTTAGACTCAAACGATAGAAGACATTATGACTTAATTAATTTTTAATGAGTCAGTTACAACTACACATACAAATCGTACCTGCCATGCCAGAAGCTGCTCAGGCTCCAGCTCCACTGCCTTTTTATAGGCTGACTGGGACTGATCTGGTTGCTCCATTTCACTGGCTGCCAGGCCGATGAACACCCAGGCATTATAATTGGTCTTCTCCAGTTTTAAAACAGCCTAAAAACCATATTAAGGAAAACAAAGTCAAGCAAACAACATGAGAGATGCAGTTTCTCACTGAGTACCACAGATTACATATAGCAGATGGACATTTCCAGCTCAGATCTTGTGTTAATACCTTATTTTCCCCAGGACCTCAGCTATCTTACCTTACAGTGTCTCAGAGCATCTTTGTACTCTTTGTTTTTAATGGCCTCTCTGGCACTTTTCAGCTCTGTCTTCACTTCTTTGCTGGACATCTTGTGATCACCTGAAACAAAATGAGCCCAAAACTTTAACTTGGTTATTAGCTTCACAGACGGACCTGCAACACACCAAGAGAGAAGGAACTGAGCTAATTAACGGCAATCCTATTTATTTGAATTAAAATATGCTACAAACGTTAGCTCGCCTTTGTGCCTGAATGGAAAGTTGACAAGGGATTTCACAAAGCTAACTGAAGTAGCTGGAGTTTGTGTTAGCCAGATACAATTTAGCATTAGCTGTTAGGTTGTCAGGGACTATAAACAAAGTACTTTATCTTATTTAAACCCATAACTTACACATACTCACTTTGTTTAGTTGCTTCAGGTCGCTGTCTCCCATGTAGGTTTCGTACATGTGAATAAAAGTTGGTGCCACCCACTGTGATGTTGACAACCTGCACCAGTTTCACGTTTGCTAACACGGAAGTGAAAAACATGAAGGCACGCCCATGCTGGATTTTCAAAATAAAATCCCATGCAGTCTGATCCGTCTGAGAATGTGCTGCATCAGGCAAGCTACAAAATAAAAGTATACACTGGAGACCAGCAAAAATTACCCAAAACAAAAATGGAGTAAAAGATTTATTCATTTAAAATAAAAGTCCAGCTCATAAAATAACAAGCATCATCATGATGAGCCATAAAGCCAACTGTCAATAGCTCTCTGATTGGCTAACACGTCTCTCTGCCAGTCTACATGCCATCTGAGATTAGCGATGGCCTGGCTGTAGCTTCCTCCCAGATCATCTCTCCAGGCCCCAAATGCTTTTTTGTTATAGAGATGGACAGCTGAGGAGACTTCTGGGTAATCTACGATGCTGCGCAGTAACTTCTCCAGATGCACCTTCACCTCTAGGAATTTGTGAACCACATTGTGAAGCTCTTCCTTGTCCAGTAAAAGGTCTGCAAAAGAGAAACGATGAACAGAAAAATCAAAGTTATAGTGGTTTGAATGAAAAGCATATAGTGACTGAACTGTGAACGCCAGGAACTCACCAAAAAGCTGGGGCGGGACGCTCAGGCCATCTGAATAGGTGATGTATTTCCACCTGCCACTTCTCAGCATGTATGTGGAGGCATTGACGTTACAGCCATGATATTCACTCAGAACCCAGTCTGGATGTTGCTTTTTGAATAAGCCACTAGACTTAGACAGCAGAGGAAGGAGGGAGTGTCCACTGAGGTTACCTCCAGGTGAAATACCAGCAATGTCTGAGAAATACATAAGTGTGTTAGGTCAAGTTAAATCAATAAAATTAAAATCTACTTAAGCTTTTATTTTGTTGTTTTTACAGATGTTGGGCAGATGCTTTAAATCCTGGATTGACACTCCAATGATTTATAATCTTTAATAGATGTTTTAATTACGTTTTCTGTCTACTTTCTTACCCAGCAGAGTGGGATAGAGATCAACCAAAGACACGAGTTGGTTGATCTGTCGGCCAGACATCAGGCCAGGCCCCATGATCAGCAGGGGAACATGGGAACTGCCCTCATACATCGACATCTTATAGAACTGCCGGTGCTCCATGGCCAGCTCTCCATGGTCAGCCGTAAAGATCACAACAGTGTTGTTGAGCAGCCCAGTTTCTCTCAGGGCTGATATCACATGGCCTGGTGAGACAGAGGGTGTGGGAGACAGAATAAGCACAGAGTTACAGATTAGTTCAGTCAAAATACATTACTAAAACCATAGCAAAGAGATAAAATGCTGGTGAACAGGATCTCATGGCAGATTCATTTCTAAAATGTAAAATATTTTACTGTTGACATTTTAACACAATAAAACTTTTAGTCAGAAATGTAATATACCATAAGAAATTAATGACTGAATATACGGTATTATATATAGAATAGAACTCAGTAGAGCTAATACCTCATTTCCTTAATGTGTCATGACTCACTCCCAAAGAAAGAAAGGGGTGAAAACATAACCTCCTTGGCGGAGTTCATGAATATGGGCATAGTTGAGCAATTAAGAGAAAAGAGGAGACTGCTGTAGGTAGATCATTGTGGCACAGAGGAAATAGAGCTTACTAAAATTACCATATCTTTATTTATTCAGGAAGTTTTACTGACAGGAATTAAAGTCAAAGTTTCAGCTGCACTGGATCGACAGTTACACAAGAAATTCAGTGAAATGTTCCCTTTAGAGATGATCTATTAGTATCACTGATACACCTCAAATCTAGCTGCCTGCTGTTTCCTTCTATACTTCGCCTTGTGTTATAGCCAGAGGCACACTGGCTGTGCTGCAAACACTGTCAATAAGACTGCTTCTCTTTCATACATGTTTTAGTCCATGTTGGGCTCCTGTAAAAGTGTGACTCCTACTTTTTCCTGCAGTATATGTTTGGATTTGAGAACCTGAACAAGAAAAGAAATCAAACTTTGCAGGTTTGGTATGTTTCATGAAATATCCACAAGTCTAATCCACAAATCACTCTTGGTTTGGAGAATTACTGCAGTCAACTAACCCAGCATGGCATCGGCTTCAGCGCACATGGCATAATAGAAGGCCCGAATGCTTTTGACTTCGTCCTCGGTGAAAACGCCACTGCAGTTTTTGGTGAAAACGGAGTAGAAATCAACAGGGTGCATGGCAGCCATAGGCAGCCATTTTGGAACAGTGATGAGATCAGACGACACCTGTGTGTGTAAAACAAGGAACTAGGATTTCTCAGGGATTTTTATCGATACTATGTAATTCTGCAACAACACAGGAAGCATTAAAAAAGGGGTGTAAATAATTCATGCCTTTGTGAGCCAGTACGGAGAGGAACGGAAGGTGGATCCTCCTGCAGTGGGCCCCAGGGATTCCGTTTTGTAAGGGTGAGGTAAATTGAGGCCAAGGTAAAGAGCAAAAGGCTGGTGAGAGGTTGCAGCTGTTTGGTGGATCCACTGCGCAGCCTTGTCTGTGTTTTTCCAGTCTTCTCTCATAATCCTCACTGTGGACATGTTCCCAACAAGTTGTGTAACCGGCCGGCCCTCCTGGCGCAGGAGGAAATGAACATCTCGTGTCCAGGCCTCAACTCGATTACTGTGGGCAATTGCACAAACATACAAGAATACCAAGGAAATGCAGAGAGCAGCACAAGAACGGGAAGTGGAAAAGAAGGAGGAGAAGAGAACAAAAAAGATGATTCACACTGCTCTGGAAAATACCTGCCCACATAAAAAGACAGTTTTTGCTTATTACTCACACAGTAGGTTGATGACGATTTCTTTGTAGGTTGTCTGTTTGTTATGTAGATCTTTGTTAGGTGAATAAGTAAAAGTTAGTTAAGGGGTTTTCTTTCCTGGACCCACACTAATCATGGATACAGGCTCTACTTTACAGACAATCTTCAATTCTATTCAATTTTATTTGAATAGTGGCAAATCGCAACATACATTATCTTAAGGCACCTAATATTCTAAGGTTTAGACCTTAGAATATTGTAGAGAAACCCAACAGTTCCCACAACGAGTAAAGCCCTTTGGCGACTCCCTTTAAAGGTTCAATGTGTAGACTTTAGTGATATCTAGTGGTGAAGTTGCATGTTGCAGCTGAATACCCCTCCCATTCCAAACATGAAAGAGAACCTGTGGTAGCCTTCAGTTGACATAAAAACTCAAAAGGTGTTTTGTTTGTCCAGTCTGGATGACAATAAAAAACATGGAGGCCTCTGTAGAGAGGACCAGCTCCCAATGTGAATATAAAGTATTCAAATATATATAGGGCTCATTCTAGGGTAAAGAAAACAACATTTCATACAATGTAGATGAAACACACCAGTGAAAACATCACTGAGATTATTTCATACTTTCTGCCAATAAATCCCTTTCACCTACACACTGGACCTTTAAACAGGAATAAACCTCGATCAGATCCAGACTCAAGCGTGCTGCTTATTAACGTAATGATGTTATTAACTGAAAGCGTCTGCCTACCTGACAGAGTGACTCCCTGAGGTATAGTCCAGCTTGCCCATCGCCTTGGTGAGATATCCCTTCGCCTCCAGCTCATCCATCCACGTGGACGCATTTGCATCGAGGCCCTTGAAGTTGTTCCACGACTGCGTGAGGTGGACAAACCGACCGCTCCACATCGCTGACAACAATCACCACGATATCTGTTTTCTTGCATTTTAAAGGGAACTCCTCCTCTGTGTGTTTTTTGTGGTTAAATCTTGCCACTTACCTGCTCTTGAGGGGCAGCAGATGGGAGAATTGGTGTAGGCATTGAGGAAGGTAGCGCCAAGCTCCCTGAGGTACTTTACATAGGGCAGCTGTACAACTTTACTGCCAGGGTCAAAGGTCAATCGCCCATCCTTCAGAAAAAAGAAAACTGGCAATCAAAACCACAAGCCAATACAAAACAGATAATCAATCAGTCAATGTATAAAATATTAAGAATATGTGCTGCTTAACCTAAAGTTATAGACCTGTTCTCTGTTACTGCTGCTGCCTTATAACTGAAACACACTGCAGTTACTGTTGTGCAGTAATAAAACTCTGTGGTGTCACTTAAATCATACTTACAAATGCATCACTCATCACCATCACAATGTTAGGTTTGGTTCCATTTTGGCAAAAACTTTGACCGTAAATTAGAAACAGGAAACTCAGGGCCAGGACTAACACATTCATAGTGACGTTTCACCTCCTCCAGGTGATTTTCTGTTGAAGTGGATGAGATTCATCAGAGCAAACTTTAAAACAAGTCGCAGGCTGTCTGTTCCGTCCAGTCTGAAGTACATCCAGGTCACACTTTCAAAATAAGAGTCTTACATTGAAATGAAGAACTCCATTTAACGATGATCAAATGTTTTTTTTCAGAGGAGACTAAATGTGTGAAGATAAATATTGAACACTCATCACCACTGCAATCAACCATCCCAAATATTCATCACAGAGGGGAAATAAAGGCTTAGGAGATGGTGAATACATCAATTTCTGGTTTAACGTGCAATAACACACAATCGCCTATAGGGGGGAGCATTGATCTGTTAAAAAATGGTTGCACAGTTTTGTTGAGTTGGCACTGTCATGATCAGAGATGTGTACTATTAGTGTATTAGTATCACAAAGATGAATGTCCATATATTTGTTTTGGGAAATCAAATACAAAGTTAGCAAGTGGATGCAAAACTAAAATAAAAAGTAAAAATAAAACTCATATGTATTTGTATATGGTGGGATGCATCATGAAAATGGGATTCAACATACTTCGGTCATTCATTGTTTTGGTGATTGTGTTTTAATCATATGCCATCTGATGGGGTTGGGTGAAAGGAATGTTATACACAGACCTGCATCCACCCCTTACACTAAGAAATAACACGTCAAATGAAACAAATCAATGAATGGATGAATAAAATTAATGAAATCATGTATTTTTAATTGAAATGTCTGAATTCTAAAATCAACATTTAAAAAACACTTGAATTTAGTTTCTAATACCTGTTTCAGGACGGGAACTCTAAAGAACTACAGATTCAGGGACCTGACAGCAGTGTTACACAGTCAATGCACTGTACATTGCAGTCTGGTGTGTAACAGGTGATATCTGCTCAGCAGGAGGGCTTGGTGTCCACCAGGTGGCGTTTTGAGAGTCAGCTGAGTTGTTTTCCTGAAAAACTGAGTTGAACGCAATGAGAAACCCCCACCCCCTATGTGCATGGATCATTTTAATCTTAATCCAAAAACACTATATGTGCTCTTGCACGTGGGGAGCTTTTCTGAAGGTCTGTACTACTCTCTTAACCCATAAACCCACATATTATCCAACAGGCCTGTGCTGAAGCCACAATGCAACATGCAGCTCTGCAGTTTTCTGTTGAGCTGCAGGGGGATGTGAAGGCTGTAATGGGCCTGGATGTATGGGAGACCATGTGTGTGGATTATATCACAGATTATTGAGTCTAGACATAAAGATGTTCATTGTATAAAAACATCATGCAGTGGTGCATTCATATGAAAGGCAAGACCTTTGAAAGAGTGGGGCTGTGTTTTCTCATTTGTTTCCAGTACAATCACCAAACATTCCTCAGAATGGCTGAATAAGGAGTTGGAGTAAGACAAAACCTGCTGGGTGGATGCATTCATGTATTTTAAATAAAACAGATTACCTGTAGAGGGTCACCTATATATAAAAAAAACACATAGTGGTGAACATTTCTTTGTGCAGCTGTTTGACCAAACTTGTCATCTGGCTGTGAGCCACTCTTCCACTCTGCCTCGACCAGAAGGCGGAAGGAGGGGGCAGTGAAGGCCTGCGCATGCGCCCAAGGTTGTTTTTCACACAGCCCGTCGCTTAAAGTGAGCTGAGCTCCGGGGGTTTCCTTGTCTTTGACTGGAGACCGTCGAGCAGGAGAGGCGGACGATGACAGCATCCATTGCTGTTATTCAGCCTTCACACATCTCAATGAACTGCCCGCACAGAAGCCACTGATCGTGCCTGCTGCGTCCTGCAGGGGCAGAGATACTGATCAGTGTCTTTCAAATAAGAAGAGACACTGCGTCCATCTTTTTTACTTATGAGGTGTTTTTCATAGACTCCTCTTTTTTATTTTGAAACTTCCGCAGTCTGTCCCTCTCTCTGTCTCCACCATGGTGCTAGGAAAGGTGAAGAGCTTCACAGTAAGCTACGACTGTCTCAATGACAGCAACGTCCCCGTGTTCTCCAGCGGGGACTGCGTCTCAGGGAGGGTGGTCATCGAAGTCACCGGAGAGATCCGCGTGAAATCCCTCAAGATCCACGCGAAGGGATTTGCAAAAGTTCGCTGGACTGAGTCGAGGAACGCAGGCTCCAACACTGCCTACACGCAAAATTACACAGAAGAAGTGGAATATCTGAATCACAAAGACATCTTGATTGGACACGAGAGAGGTAAGATCGTGTGTTTTATTTATTCAACCAGTTTTGTGGGAAGTGACTGTGAGATGCTCTTTGTGCTGGATGGAGATCAGGTTCACTGGAGGATGCTGTTGCCCTGCATTTGTAAAACTTCAAATATATAATTCAGTGTAAGACCAGGAACATCAAAGGCAAGTAGTGCTAATACTGAAATGTTCGTACTTGAAGACATTTGCTGGATAACACTCCATCGTCACTTGTTTGTGTCAAGGTGTCAGAATGAATGACAGCAGCTGTGCTTGCACTTGTTTTTCACTGTTTTTCAAGTGGAAAACGACTATTTCTGTTAATTTTCGACACACCGAGCGACAGACTGATATCTTACATTGACATATCTGCGGCTTTGTTGCAGAAATTCGCCGCAGAACCGCGTCATATTGAGCGTTTCTTTGTAGCTTTGTGAAGTTTCCACCCATTGTTCAAAGCGGTTCAATCCTGTTCAGAAAACTGGACCAGGGAGGGGGCGGTAGTAACGCACAGACCCCGCCCCTGGCCGCTTGTCATTGGCTTAGGTGCTCATGTGTGGCCGAATGACATCACTTTCATGCGGAGAGAGGCAGAACATTGAGCTACTTTGGGGTAAAAAACTATTTTAAAAAGCTTAATACTACACTTTAAAGATATTACCTGTAATCACTCAAAAATAAGAAAATATTTTTGGCTTTTTTTCTTTCTTTTTTTATATACCGTTATGATGGTAATAAATAAGGAAGAAATGTCACCACAAATCTTTCTTGTTATTTCATAAAAGTGCAGATTTTTAGGGGCTTAAACATTTTTTTAAACTCACTGATTAAACAGGTAAAAAGGGGTTTCATTATTTCTCCCTCAGCAACAATTCATATGCCATTCACCAATTACAACATTAATCATATCATAAGTAGTAGTTCCTCATGTTGAAACGTGTGCATGCAGTGTAGTGATGAGTGGATGCAGCAGCAGCTCCAGCAGCCGGCTCATAGTAGTGACTGCGGCGGCGCACAGTGAATGCGTAATGAGAGCAGAGCGGCTGTGGGAAGCTGCTCGCACCGGTTCAGGCCGGTCTCCTCCTGCTGGAGTCTGCAGCTTGACTGACAGCTCCGCACTTGTTTACCACACTGCTGCTGCTGCTAGGGGGAGGGAGGAGTGCTGAGCTGGCAGGAGCACACACCCGGCCCCTGCTCTTCACACTGCACTCCTCATCATCATGTTAGAAATAAAAATAAAAAATATAATTTGAAACATTTTAGGAGCAGCTTCACAATGCAACAGTGTCCTCTTTGGAAGACAGGGGAGCTATCTAGGTTTACAGATTCCTCATCACATACCACAGTGGCCGTCTTTGTTGGCACAAAAGCACCGTCTTTTCCCACACATTCAGCCTCTTTGGTTTGCTCTAAATATCGGTTGCCTTGGTTTTTCCACAGACAGATATACTGTAGTAAAATCCGTTTATTCTCTTTTCTTCTCCCCCACCCTGTGTTTTTTTGTTTTCTTTGGTATGACTTTCAGATGCCTTCGTAGAGCATTTTACACAGGTATGGTATACATGTGTTTGGAATATTGTCCTCCTTGTTTTTCAGACGATGACAACTCGGAGGAAGGGCTCACCACTATCCCTTCAGGAAGACATGAGTATGCATTCAGCCTCGAGCTTCCACAGACGTAAGGGTCCCTTTATATTACACATTATTCTAAAAATTAACATCAATACCGCTGTGCCCTGTTTGAGCTTTTGGTACTTAACTCTGCTTTTTCTGCCTCCCTTTGTTTTCCTGCAGACCTCTGGCTACCTCTTTCGAAGGGAAGCACGGCAGCGTGCGCTACTGGGTAAAGGCAGAACTTCACAGACCTTGGCTCCTGCCCATGAAGACCAAGAAGGAATTTACAGTCTTTGAGCACATTGACATCAACACTCCACTGTTGCTGGTAAGCTATTTGAAACATATGCTTGGTTTTAAATGTGGGAATATGACTTACTTATGACAACTTAATCTGGATGATTTTCCTAATTATGGGGAATCATGGGAAAGAACATGTCAGCAGTGTGAGTGCTGGAGAGATGAAGAGTTTTGACTGATTAATCATTCAAGAGCAAGAAATAGTCACTATAATCATAAACATGTTAATTTAATACATAATTTTTTGGGCAAAACCGTCCAAAATTCTACTTGTAATAATGATTATATTTTTTTCTCCTTCAGTCACCACAGGCTGGCACAAAAGACAAGACACTTTGCTGCTGGTTCTGCACCTCAGGTCCTATTTCCCTAAGTGCCAAAATTGAAAGGAAGGGATACACCCCAGGTGAGAATAAGTCACTGATCAATAATGCAACTGATTGTTAATCATCTATTGAGTGAATGAATGATGGCATTACACTTATTTCATTGATTTGTAAATACACACAGGATAAGGCTGATACCTGCTGATTTTAAAACATCATGGAACTTCCGTTAACCTCTCCTATGTGCCTCCCGTAGGAGAGTCGATCCAGATCTTTGCCGAGATCGAGAACTGTTCGTCCCGCATGGTGGTGCCAAAGGCAGCCATCTACCAGACCCAGACCTTCTATGCCAAAGGGAAGATGAAGGAGGTCAAGCAGCTGGTGGCCAACTTGCGGGGAGAGTCTTTGTCCTCGGGCAAAACAGAGACCTGGAGTGGCAAGATGCTGAAGATCCCGCCTGTGTCACCCTCCATCCTGGACTGCAGCATCATCAGAGTGGAGTACTCGCTCATGGTGAGCACAGCTCTGTTGCGTTTGGGATCAATTGCCCTTTCGTTTTGTTTGTTGTCACCTCACCTTGATCCAGATATCACTGGCCTAGAGACTTGAATTGGTTTCCTTTACTCCATTACTCAGTGCCATTATCTTACTTAATCAATACTTCCTGGTAAGCCAGTATCTCTTCTGCTAAACAACCAGGCTGACTCAGCTAGCACCAGCCAACCTGGGCCATGGCCAGGTGTTATCGCCACATGCTACTAAGAGCATTAGCCCAGAATATCTGTGGTAACACCTGCCTTGAAGGCGCTTATAACCTCCTTACCTTGAGGACAGACAGGCACCAGGCAAGGGCTCTACCTTGCATAAGCAACTGACCTCAAGATATTGACCCACATCTTGTTGAACTTCGCACAACCCATAAAGCCCAGGCTAGTGTGGTATAGGGTTAATTTCATGGTGAATCCTCAACCCCAGAGCAAATTCCAACCTGGTGTCATTATTTTCCTGCTCAGGTATATGTGGACATACCCGGAGCAATCAACCTATCCCTGAACCTGCCCCTGGTCATCGGTACTATCCCTCTCCACTCCTTTGGTTCCCGCACTTCGAGCGTGAGCAGCCAGTGCAGCATGAGCTGGCTGGGCATGGGCCTGCCCGAGCGACCAGAAGGTAGGTTACATCTCATGATCCTGAATCAAATATAAATTTCTATCTTTTAAATATAATTTCCACTGACTCATGGCGTTGCTCTTCCCCACTGCAGCTCCTCCTAGCTATGCAGAAATTGTGACAGAAGAGCAGAGGCAGAGCAGTCTAGACGTCCCTGCAGCCCGTGAGGAGTTGGATGGACCTCTCTTCGCCTATATCCACGAGTTCCGCTTCCAGCCTCCTCCTCTGTACTCTGAGGTAAACACCAAATACCATAAAACAAAACCTTATGTATTAATCTTTCTATAACTGACTGAATTAGATCAGTTATTTGTTTCCATAAAGCATCATATTCTTTTCCCTTCTATCCTCCAGATTGATCCAAACCCAGATCACGTCAGCCGCACGGAGGAGCGCAGGCTTGATGCTTGTCCATCACGCTGAAAGGTGTTCCTGAAATACTCCTGACCGATTTCAGGAACTAACAGAAACCTGTTTTGTAGGCTCGGCTTTGTTTGTTTCTCTCCGACGACGATGTTCATGCTACGCTGTTGACATCAGGGGAAAAACAAAGTATCCAACCAACCAACTGATGAAATCTTGGACAAATATCTACAGTTGAGTTGGGTTGGACACATCTGTTTCTGCCTTTCCTAGTGAGAGAAACAGGAGTTACAAGTTTGGGGTGTCACTGCTGCTGATGGTGGGATGTGTACAGATGAAAAAATAATGACCCCACTAGCAACGAGAGCCCCGGCGATAGCGTTGATGATGGGAAGGAAGAATCCCCAACTAAGGCTCAGCCCGCCAAGCTTCGCTTTCACCCTTGATTCTTCTGCACTCATGGCACATATGGACATGGCTCCTCAACACAAAGGGCAGGACTGATCATGTCCAGACTTCAGCTGAATCACAGAAAATGGGATGAAGAGAGACAACAACAACAACGTTCTAACCACCATCAGTCCGTATGAATGAAAGTTTTCAGCGGCAGCAGTCATCACCAGAGCAAAGACTAAGGTCCCCTTGCCTCATTTTGGGATTTTGTTTTGCACATTTTTTTCCTTACTTGAGTTGTGTGGCTTCGTTTAATGATGAGAATTGAAAAAAAAATCACTAATAGTTTGGTTTCAGCCTTGTTATGCGCCAGACTAAAAATACGAGAGTGCAGGCTTAACATTTTAAGACTTTCTTCTGCTTAACTTTGAGCAACGCTGAGAACAGGATTTTATTTTTTGGAAGAAGAAACTTAAAGAAAAAGACTGAAAGGGTCAAGAACAATGCACTGAATTTGTTTTAAGCTGTTTAAGAATTTTTCTTTCTCTCCTTACGACATTTCCTCAGTGACTTAAAACAACTAGACTGGACTTTTACAACAGCTGCAGCACATGATTTTCATCTGGAAGCTCTTTATAAGATGTTGCCTCTTCAGCTTGGATCCAAGTGTGGCTTCTCTGTTTTTTTTAGTTTAGCTCTGTTATTCTGTTCTTGTATTTAGCTCAAATCATAGAATAGTTTTTTTTTAGCCTTTTTTGTGTTGTGGTTGCTCTGGTTTTGGACTAGGAGGGTTGCAGACCTGCGTTTGCCACTAAAATGCCACTAGAGGAGAAAAGTTGTTTGTGTGTGTGCATAACAGAAGGTCGAGGGACCCGCCTCGCCTTAATCGCCTGCAGCCCCTCTACTCCTAATCTCAGGGTAAACCAGGCTTGCATAAACTGCCCAAAAAGCACTGTCTCAGGTGGTCTTCTCACTTGCCAAACGGTTGGAAAAAAAAAAGAGAGAAAAAAAACGTAAAATTGCACTGTTCAAAAATAATGAAGAGTTCTTTTATTTTTTAAAACTACCAAACGAGAGAATAGACCTGTAGAGAAGCAAGGCAGCTTTCTGAGATGAATCACATTCCCTTTTTGTCCTGCTGCACTTGCCCAGTTCATCCAACCACAAGTTCGATTTAACCAGACCAGTGAAGCCAGAATGCTAAGTTTAAAAAAAAAAAAAAAAGACAGTAAGAAGGAAATAAGTAGAGGACATGACACTGCTTCTACATCTTAGAAGCAAACCCAGCATGTGTGAAAAGCTGGGGACGCTGTTAAACCTCTGTTCAGTCTGGTCAGAACAAGTAGTAGTAGGTTGACATGAGTAATACATTGGTTTTCTAACTCATTCAACACAATAAAAGTCCAGCTGCAACAGAGGTTTGACAAAGTCAGGAAATAAAAAAGAAAAGCAGCACTTTTTTTGATAAGAAAAAAAAACGCATTCAATGGTGAAGGTCTGGAGAGAAAAAACATGTAGGACGTAAATGCATTACTTAATTTTTTTTTAAGATCAATAATCTTTTAGTTGTTTTTTTTTAAGTTTACATTAAAACATAGCTGACAACTATCTTCGTACGTGGTGTGTGTGTGGGTGCGCATGCTCTTATCGAGATCCAGCTGGCAACTCAATATACAGCTTCTGACAGTAATCAACGCACTGCAGTTAAAGTGATCTTATCTTAGTGGCCTTGACTCAGACAAAGTAAAACCTGATCATGATTCTTCATCTTTCAGTGTCTACGTTAACTCTTGTTCTCTTTTTTTTAAATGATGTTTGTGAACACCTGTATGTTTTACACCTTTCCGTGTTTTATTTTCCGAAAGGACAAAAAGGGAAGAGGTTTAAAATAAGTCCTTTAGAAGCAAGTGTTTAAAAAAAAAAAAAAAAAAAAAGACATCCTGGACAGGTTTCTCAATTGTTTTTAATTTTCTGAGGCTGATGAGGGTTGACATTATTTTTTTCCATGTATTTCTGGGCATTGATATAGTTTGCTTTCTAGTTTAACAAGCAACCTTGTTGGGTTAGTCTCCCTGACCTCTGATCCCCCCCAGGCCCCAGGGGGGGCAGCTGTTGACCAGCGCCCCTCCCCATCCCAAACTCTGAAACATTTTGGTAACATGGGACAGCAGACAACCTGCTTCTTCCACTCATGTTCTATCCTGTTCTGTTCTGTTTGCAGTTCTTTGTTTTTGGATCTTATCTTAGGGAAAAGTGAATCAAGCTACGCTGTGATGAATAAGCTCACACAGTTGTTTCAGGTTGGTCGATTCCATAGTCCATTTGCTTGGGCCTCAGAGTAGTCCAGTGTCAAAACTAAGCTAAACTCCTGGTCTGTTTAAAGGCAGGAACTGAAATGTTCAGAGTTTTAAAGAACCCACGAGACGGGATCTGAAACATTTTAGAAACAAAGTGCAATATTACTCACTGAATTTTTCTTCATTCTCCATTTTCATGTTTGTTTTTGTCTTTTTTTTGTCTGTTAATCATGACGTTGTATAGATATTCTATGAATATGCTATGTTCTGAATGATTTTACCTTTTGTCTAGTTCTTCCTTTTGATTTGAATAAACATTTTGTTCAAAATTACAATGGACTCTGACTGTATGTACAACATTGAATACAAATACGTATGTGAAATAGAATTTGTGAAGATATATATCACACACAATTTTCGACAGAATCACAACAAAATATCTCTTCAACTGAGACCAAGCATAAGGATAAACAAATGATTCATAACTTTCTTTTGATTTACCCTGGAAACCTATATTATTTGGGTCATTCTTCTCTGGATAGGGATTCACTGAAAAAAAGTACAACAGCGCCCCTAGAGGTGGGGGAAAGGCAGCACAAGGCCTTGCTGGTAAGTTAAGAAATGCGAAAAAACCTTAAAAAAGTCAGAAAAACCAGTGAAGCAACAGGCTACATGCACAGTTGACAGACATTCTGTTCAGAGTTCCGTTACAAGAATAGAAATGCAAAACAGCGATCTTGTTTGAAAAGAATCATTCAGAGCACCCTTCTCTAGGAAACTCACAGTGAACCTGATATGAGTTGATGGCTACAAGCCAGACAATCCACAGCTACAGGTCAACATGCAGCAAAACAAAGCCCAGGCTTTATTGATCGCTCCTGCTTTTTCATGATAAACAAGTCTATGAACTAATGAAAAGCACATAAAACATAAATGCTCCACTGTGAGGTGAAAGTAAAAGGAGCAGTGTTGAGTCAAGATGGAGCAGTCCTTCAAAGATCAGGCACCACTGCAACACAAGAACATGTCCTCTGCACTGTTTGTGCAAACCAAACATGAAGTTGCTGTGATCAGCAAAATACTACCAATCTGAGTCTGAATATCAGAGCAAAGTTTTGTCATGAAGAAAAAGAATGTTAGATGGGTTTAAATTGGGTTAAGCCTTTGTGCTTTAGTTTGAATTTTGTTTTCAACTATTTTCACCACAAGCGCACATCAGCAAATGGCACAGCCTTAGCTCACAATGTAGAAATTAAATGTTTTGTAAAGTAAGAAGAGAAAAATGAAGATTTGGATAACTCACCATTTTGTGTCTGCGTCCATTTTCTAGAAGTTTACACTTTTTGTCATCCAATGGATTTGTATAACTGATTATTTCAAAGTAATGCGACCCAACTCTGTTAATATCTATACGATCGTGTGTTTCTAAAATCCTTGATTTGCTTTACACTGCAGTAAATATTTAACTTGCACAGGTTGCACTATCCCATCTTTAAATTTTTGTTTTCACATGACCCATTTATGACAGTCAGCAGTCTGTTTCGTGAGCAGCAAGTCGATACAACTCGTAGTGTATCGACTGGCGTGTTACGTCAGCCCACTAATTGATTTTCAAGCTAACTACAGGCATGCATGAGCAAATGAGCTCAGCAAATTCAATCATACCAGTTGTGAATGAGTATACTGTGTTCTATGTGTCTCGTATCGGTCAAGCTGGAATGCAATGCACAGAATAATCTACAAAAAGCATGAAAGTCGTCACTGTTGCATAACTGAGGCTGGCAGTGATCTGATTTCCAAACATCCTGTGATGCATAAACACGAGTCAAGGTACAGAAAGAGGAAAACTGCTTCTGACCCCAAACCGACCAATGACAAGTCATCAACTTCTCATCTGTGGATTTTTTTGTGTGCAAATAATCAGTTTGAAGCAGCATCAGTGATGACTCAGCAGCCCCCCCCCACTTCCCATCAGCTTTGAGCAAGCACTTCAGTTTGCTTTTGTCCCGTCCCCTCCTTCCCTTTGGGCCCCTCTGACTTTTGTGGGCACAGGCCTTTGTGGGTGACTGACCCCTGTGGATTGAAAAAAAAAGGAGGAGGGGATTATCGAGGGAGAGCATAGATTGGGGGGCGGCGTGCGTGTATGCGTGTGCAGTGGGAGCGTTGATTAGCAAGTGCTGACACTGGACAGGCCTCAGCTGTTTCCTCTCACCAGCTAATCCCACTGCCCTGAAGCCGCTGTGATCCAGAGGTTCTCGGCAGTGCAGTGTGACCGGGCACGTTCAGCATGGATGGGGGGAGAATTGGGACAGAGGGCCCCCTGTACACCTGCCACATCATCACTGTGACATAATAGAAGCACACACACACACACACACACACACACACACACACACACACACTGAGGCACAGAGCTAAGCATCTTTTTCAGCCCGCACATTCCTCGAAACAATGGAATAACCAATATTACCACATATCGGACAAAAGCAGGAAATGATCTGCAGACAGGGATTATAAATGACTGCTATTTTAAATTGAAGTCAGATGTGTAAAATCCTCATGTCCATGTCATTTTACACAACTTATATCACTCATATTCATTCCCATAAAACATGTTGCACAGGTTAAACTGTTTGAGCAGTAGAAGATTCATCAGAGATCAGGTTTTTCTTGTGTGTTTCTAAAGCTGTTGTAATATTTGAAACCACATTTATTGGCAAACCCATGCAACCAGGCTGTGCAATTTCTCCTTTCCCATGGACAAAAATGATTTTTACTAGTTTGTCACAAAAACATGGTATCCTCCTGCCAAATAAACTCAACTGCACTCTAAACTATATCTTCATAACCCTATCATTGTCTCTCTGTGCTCCTCCTTCCCTCATCACAGTTTTACTGCTTGGCACGAAATGTCTCCTTCTCAGTCTGTTTTCATCAAGTTCACAACAAGTCTACATCACACTTGTGTTAGTTGGTTGTTGGATCCCAACCAGTAGCCAATATTTGAGATATCACAGAATCCCGTTTGTGAGTCTCTCTTCAACATTTAGACAGAGGGATGTTCTCTCTTCCTCGGCTGAATGTGAAATCAGTCTGCAAGAGTCAAACAATTTTTTGTGGAGAGGGATATGTTGGTAGTTATTAAGTTAATACATCATGTAGAAAGGTGCATCAGAGAACACACTACTCATGAACTACTTTATCATCCTCACTGACTCAGAGTCACATCAGCAGCTCTGCAGCCACTCTCCATCTGTCCCAATCACAGGGTAACTCTGTTTTTTCTTAAACTGGAGAACAGATAGAGATAGAGCTGCAGATAGAGGTGGAGTGGGCAGCAATGTCCTTTTTTTCCCAAGGACTTTTCCTCATGATCTTCCTTGGCAGCTGGTTCATTCCGGTTTGAAACACTCCTGCAAGAGGAGGCTGACAGCAAAGGCTGCTGGTTTTTCGTCACTGTTGTTTTGACCTTGCCGGGAACAAGTTGTTTTCCTCTGCTGAATGTACCATGTTGGACCATTGAAAGAGAGAATAACTTACCACGACACAAAGGTTGACCGGTTTTATACACAGGATAAATAAAAGTAGAAAAGACACTGTAGGTTGATGGGGTAAAACAACACCTGAAAATATAACTTACAGAATGGATTACATACAGTACATGAGATGTTATGATTTGCATTACTGTATTAATATTAGAGACTGAAGTTTTCACCTATGGAATTTACTCCCTCATTTTTTTATCACACCAACTATATTATAAACTAATAAAAAAAAGGGCGTATGTGAGATAATTCTGGCTTAGTCTATGAGAAAAACTTATTGAGGAAACAACTTTCAAAGATATGTGTTATAATTAAAATCTACAAATGTGAATATACAACGTGCAGTACAACAAACACCTGAATGTTAATTTTCTTCTAATTGGTCTGAAAGAATTAAAGCAAAATTCTAAAAATGAACCGCTGGAAAAAACACAATGTTTTTCTCTGTGGTGTCTGGAGCAGAACATCATGCAGACCATTTGTCCCGGCATCTTCTCTCATTACCAACACATATGCACATGTGTTGTTTACAGCAACAACAAGTGAATGTTAACGCATGTGCATGCATATCAACAGCAGCTGCAGAACAGTATATGTCACTTGTCAGTTTTTAGCCTGCTTGACTTTTTAGTCCCACAGTGGAGGACAGATGTCAAATTCCTCTTTTAATCTCAGCCACAAGAGTCTGTCGTCACTTTGGTGATGTGTCATTATTTCTGTTAACTAGACAAACTTTTTATTGTTTTTTTAAATTACGAAACAGAGGCAGTTTGCAGTTGTTAGCCTTGACACAGGGACTAAGTATAATCGATGATGATATAGTGCTAATTGAAAATCCTTTTGAATATCCTCGGTGGAGCTGCTTGGGCAGTTGTGGACCTCCATGTTTAGTACGGACAGGAACCTGATCGCCACAGTGACACTGTGCTATGTTCCCATGCCAGAACTTCCATCCCTGCCATACCAAAGACCCCAGCATGGTCAGCATTCCACCTCCGACCATCCCTCATACACTGTACTCCAGTCCCCTCCAATGGCATGCATGCAACTCTTACGCACCGCAAGTTCAAGACCCTGCAGTTACTACCGCTGGGAAAAGTCTTGCACAGCTCACACCTCTTTTTGCTCCCACTGTAGAACCGGCCAAAATAGATGCAGTAACATGTAGGGTTCATGTCGAGGGTGCAGAAGCTGATTTTAGGTGTCATTTTAATAGTATATAGAGAGAAACAGTTTGTATGAAACTAGGCCATATTAATCTCCAAAGTCACCTTTGAGATTGGAGTTGATCCAGCTCTTTTGTAACCATCGTAACCGAGCCCACAGAGTCAAAATAAGATCAGTGCACAGTGACGTTAGTTTGATCTCTTGTTACTCAGGCTGCAGAGACATTAAATAGCTAACCTATTGTGTAGGTATATGATATGTACTGTCATATGTACTGTATATGCAGTTTCAACTCTCCACTTTTGAAACTAGCATTGGGATCCATATTTGTTACTATTAAGCCACACTGGATTCTGGAATATCTTGCTTTTCATTTCTGTGCTCATGTTATCAGGTTAGATCAGCCACACTGCCTGCGTGAGCCAAGAATTCAATGTCACAATCATTAATATTTGCAACATGTCCTGTACCTCACTCTAGTGTTTTAGTTGATTGAAACAATTTTTTTGTATCAACAATGTTTTTTTTTGTTATTATTGCAGGACCTGAAGATGAATGGCTTTATGCTGTAGAATCCTGGCATTTAGTTGGGTACAAAGACTACTTTTTTTTTTTTTTCAGTGACACAGCTGCCATGCCCATACTTTAAGGTAGCCACTTCTGGGTTTATCGTTTTTAGATGTGGAAGCAAAATTCTCGCATAGAAACAACTCCAGGCTGTGGTGCAAATAGAAGTATATATTTTTTATAAAATCTTGTTCAACATCATTTCCCCACACACTCATTCACTGGTGTCTCAAACCTGCAAGTTGCTTTTTAACTTTCTTTCTTTCACGCAGACCTGAGTACAATACTTAAAAATCCTGTCAGAGCTAGGCCACAAAGAAAAAGTCACCCAGAGTTCACTTCTGACAGACTTGCCCTTTTCTCCCTCCCCCTCTCTTTCTCTCTTTTTTCCAGCATTTTTCATCTGCAGCATTTCGTGCATCCACATTGCTGTCCCCCCTAAGTTTCCATCTAAATCCTCACCTCATCACCAGGCATGACGAAACTGCTTTGACAACTACTGCAGAACAACAGCAGATGGTATTTGTTATACCGTTGACTTTGGACACTGCATGACATGATGGATCCAAGGAGAAAAAAAACAAAGTGGGGACCAACATCGCCTCTGCGTGTAAAATGTACCACACATATACATAAAGTGAAGTTACATACCATTCAACTCAGATAACCGTATTTCCTCACCGGGGTGAGCAATGCTGGGTGCTCTGCTCTATTCTGTGACCTCGAGGGGAGGAATGGGAGATATCTCCACCACGCCGCCTCTCCTCCTATTCACCCAGGATTTGGCTGCAGAACATACTGCGGCTGAAATTCCACTGTAGCCCTAAAAGCAGACGCTGAGATGCTGCCAAATAAACCCACAAAATGTCGCAGTTAATACCTTGTTAAGAGGTGAATTGATTGTACGTCCACATTAGTGGCTCTGCGTATCTTCAGGGTCTTAATATAGTATCCTACAATCTCCCTTGCTAATTCATTCAATCAGAAGTCGTAGCCGAGGGCTCAGATGCAGCGGGTATCGTCAACATCATGTCATCACATCTTGTAAACTGAGATCCCAGGTGATTTAGGTGCTCAACTGTCTATTCCCAATGTCGATAATTGCTATTCAGTCTATTTGTGCCGATAAAATATGATATGTGACCGCATGTGGCCAAATAAAGCATGATTATATAAGGTGAAATTGAATGTACATTTTATAGAACTCTCTCGCCAAAGTCCTTGGTCACCTTATGCTCGGCCTCAAGGGGATGAGAAGCCAGACTCAAGAATGCTGCTTCACCACATGTCTTATCTTACACCGCTGGTTCCCGCTGGAAGTTTCCTTTTTTAGCCATGGCTGACTCATAGCATAGCCCCCACTCCAGTCCACTCCACCGTACCCAGCCCTCCTCCTAGCTTTTTTCGCAAAGTCCCTGCTCAGCTTAGTGTCCCTCCCTGTGCCTGCTCAGATTCTCCTGAGTCACAGGCAGCGAATACACCCCGCTCCTCGGCCCACCACCCCTCCTTCGTGCGTCTCACTCTTGAAAAACAACAGGTGCAAGCGGGGGCCTGTGGAGGGCGGGCTGTCTGGTGGGAAGCGTGTCCAAAGCCTCCCGGTCACTTCTCACTGTTATTTCACCCCTCTGGCTTCCAAACATCCAATCTCTCGCCTCTTCCCCCATCCTCCTCTAAACCCTGTCACCCCCTCCCCACCCTCTGCCCGGCCTGTCCCACCACCTGCACTTGTTCCCCCTCCACCACCTCTCCGCTCTTCTAATCTCAAACCTCTGCCACTCTCCTCCTCACTGGAAGTTGTTCTGCGCTACCTTGCAACACAGCAAACAGTAAACTGCGAGAATGACCTTCTGTTTCAAAAATAACTTTTTGACACAATTCTTCTCTGCAGCCCATTTCCCCTCTCTGTCCCTCATGTTGCCTCCTGCATGACCTCAGATCTATTTGACCTTTTATGCACACACTCACTTTATTTCATGACTATTATTTGTGTAATTTCCCATCTGACTATTTGAGACTGTTCGGTTTAGTGGGTCAACACTCTGCTCTTTGTTAGCAGCCACTATGGTTTCCAGGAGCCATCACTTGTGTTGTGCACACACACTAAGTTCCAAACATCACATGGGCTTTCTTGTCTTACCCAGATCTCTCTGTAACACCCTCGAGGTGATAGCCCAGTGACTTCTAAAATACCACGGAGGCCTTATCCGCGCAGTAAAATAGGGCAAGTTGTACAAAACAGCTTTAGAGGAGTAAGTGCACATGTGTTTACAAGTCTTGAAGGGGTTTTGTTAGTGGGTTAGAGGTGGTTCCTGATGAAAATCTTTATCCAATGTGGAGCAAAGAGAAAATAAAACTGCAGTAAAAGCAGTAGGCTATTCCAAAAATACGAAAACACATTGTTCATGCATGCTCATGTTGCTGCATCAAAGTTGCTGAGTAAATGTTTCCAAGAATTGTACACGGCCTTGAGGCAGGGTGAATGTTGTGCAGCTATTTTGAGTTTATACTTATGCGTAGCCTTTAAATCTGCTGTTGCTCTGTCAAGATGAAAACACTCTTAATGGTGCAGAGAAGTCATAAGAATCTTCTCTTTGGCCTTGCTTGAAATAGAGACACTTGTTGTTGATTAGTCTATAATCGAGCTGACATTACAAACCACCCCCCAGCAGCAGCTCGATTGGAAAGAGTCGACTAATGTACAAATTGCTCTATTACCTGATGTAAACCAAGTGCTCTCATGAGAAAATACTTGAAATTGTTAAACAAATATAATACAATAAATACTTAGTAACTGTTATCTTTACTACAATACAATAATACTGACAACTCAACCAAATATTCACAACATGATGAAATACTCCAACACAACCAAATACTCTCAACTAATACAAGTGTAAAAATAAACTTGAGAAAAAGGTTAACGTTAATGTTCGCTAGCTATATAACATGCTTCCTCTTTATTCAGATCAACGTGGACTATATTGTCTATACAGTGGAGTTGCTGATCTGAAAAAGCTAGTAAACATGACATCTGCCTGTTTCTCGATAAATTAAGTGTATTTTGTCAGATTTCTTGAATTGGCCGGGTAATAATAAGCACAGGGCTAATGCTAGGTTAACAACAACGCAATTCAGGGGCAGCATCCTTTAGAGGCCCATTTCAAAGACTGCTCTTTCAGATACGGCCAAAAAACACATCCTTCCATCCTTGAGAAACAAATGCTCCAACGACCCAACTTATCCCAAGATTCATTGCGCTTTCGTGATTAACTGTTTTATAAAGACGTAATGGTGCCGGCAAGTGAGGAGACATCTAATGTTGGAGAATCACGCTTCAACCCAACCGACCAACCAATGGTCAACATGGTAGTAAAACCTTTTCATCATGTCAAACTTTAGCTCTGTGGCTTAGGCTTGAGCTATAAGGCGGAACAAGCTAGTGACAGGGAGTAGATCAGGTCCTTCAAAGGATGCAGCCCATGAATTGAGACACAGCTAGCATTTATCTGTAAAAATATCTGAATCATACGATTACAAGCTTAAAGTAAGCCTTTATCTCACAACGCTGAGGGATCCAACATTTTGCATCTTAGGTATAACCTAGCCCACTTGACATGAGTTAAATTTCTTGGCCCTTGAATTGGTGGCTAGATATCCCAGGACTCCAGCTCATGTTCCAGAAGTCTGTCTGGTCTGGTTCGGACTGGACACGGTGGGCAATTCCCCGATCCTGTATGCATATTAACTACATGGTGTCACACAAGCCGGTGTGTGAATCCAGCAGAAAGGATAGGAATGACCAGGTGGCTAAACTAAAGAAAATGACGGCCACACAGAAACACACAGTCAATTCTAAGTGAGTGCATACATTACATTGTCCCCTTGGCAACATTTTCATTTGTGTCCAAATGACAACTTGATGAAAGCCACAAAAGATGTTAATCACAGCAAAGTGAGAGCTGCTGAAATGTGTTGGCTGTGTGACATCAGAGGAACAGAGGGGTATTACACAACATCTATCTATCTATCTATCTATCTATCTATCTATCTATCTATCTATCTATCTATCTATCTATCTATCTATCTATCTATCTATCCTTCCATCCACTCACCAACCTACCCATCCATCCATCTGTCCATACATCTATCTATCTCACTTTCCTAATGCTATTCCAGCTATTTCAATGTCTTCTTTTTAAACACTGTTCACTTCTTTTTCTTTATTCCCTCTTTTGCTCCCCTCACTTTCTGTCTCGTCTTGGCTCTGAGCGCTAAATCACCACTGATGCATGAGGGTCCCGTCTTTGGGCTGTGTCTAACGAATTCAGCTCACAGGAATCAGCCAATAGCAAGAAGTGGAATGACCACACCCTCACTGTAGTTCCACCCATGCTGCTTCCTACTCCAGCATCTGACTGCACACACATGCACTCACAGCTTTTCCGTCCACATGGTTCTAATTTGCAGCGTATATCTGCTTCTTATATAGAATAGGGGAAGCTGCAGTCATGTAATCACACAATACCCCCTTTTCCTTTTGAATTCAGAGCTGTGTCACATCTTTTCAGTCAGTTTGTGGATTTTTATTTTCTTTGGAGTGTGAAGTTAAAATTAGATGTCAAAGTTCAAATAATAGGCCTCAGTTTTTCTTTCTCCATCCCAAACAGTTTTTAATATTTATCACCAGAGACACTTAAACATGAGTCATTTTAGGACAAGGGCAGCCCAGTCCAGTCTGCTCCAGTTCTGTGACTCATTTTAATCATTTGGAACTGCTGCCCAATGAAAAAAAAGAGATAGACTAAAAGGCCTCTCTCATTTCATCAAACTGAGTCAGGTTTTGGCAGCCCTCGTTCTTTCCCTCCAAATGAGGAGAGCCTCGCTCATCGTCGCCGCACGCTGGCCAGAGAGGAATGTGTGACACGTATCAGTGCAGTCGTCTTCACTCTCTGCGCGCCATGTGCTCAGCCTCTTCTCGCTTCACTTCTTTCAACAGCAAACTGGACGCAGACAAGTGCGACACGGATGTTTTACAAGGTGACTATTGAAGACGTCTCAGCATTTAATATCATATTTACTTTTCAGCATTTTGACTTTTTTAAAATCCTTTACATTTTCATAATCCACAAAAAAGTAGCTCCCTGCTCTATGTTTTTTAACTACAGAAAAGCTGTTAAATATAAGACTGTTTAAAAAACTGGCTGGAAAAAAATAGTAGAAAAAGGGCTAATTCAAGGCTAACTAATTCAACTAGAATGAAAGAGCACAAACTTCCGCCAAGGCCCAACAGTCCCCGTAAATTCTATCAAGCTACACCAAATTGCACTCACTCATCAGTATGCCTGATTTTTAAAATCAAGATCCATTAATTATTTCATCAGTGGAAATGTCAAAAATGTCACCATGATTAAGAAAGTGATAAAAACAAATCCTAGATCCATCCGTTTGTCTGGATCTGGGCAAATATTCAATGGGTTCCCCACCCCAACCTTCCACTAAGTTTCAAGAAGTTCAGTTCAGTGGTTTTTGTGTAAGTTCATGGTCACACCAAACCCGAACATAGTGACGAACCTTCGTCTCCTGCTCACTTCCAATCTTTGTGAGTGAGGAGGCGAATATATCATTTGCTCCCTGCAGTGAAGCGAATCTGCAAAGTGGCTTTGTGTGGTGTTTAACCTGGGTGAACTTTGACCTGCAACATTTACATTCACATGTGTGTGACCATGCCCTAATCCTGCTAACAGATAGACAAATGGACAAACAATTTCACTTTGATGGACGTAAAAAGATTCTGAGCAACGTTCAGGTGTAATTCTAGATGAAGGATAGAAAAAAAGAAAAAAACATTCAGAAAAACAACATACACCATGTTTAAACATTATGACATTGGACAATTCTAAATTTCTCATTGTGTTGTACTGAACTTGTGTTGTTGTTATGTAGTTAATTAAGTGAAATGTACCTGTCGACATGCTCCTTTGTCAACAGACAAAAACATATTTCAGGTTAAATATTAATATCGTGGGCGATCAAAACACCCACACAGCTAACAGTAATGCTGTTAAGACCTCACACTGCAAGAGGTTCCTCTGTTGTTTTCCTCAACTACCGATAGGGAACAACAGGTGGGCGACTGTGAACAATATGACCTACGAAACATGCAACACGTAAAAAAAGGAGCACATTAACTCAGATTGGCCCCTGGTAAAGATATTTAACAGCATAACATCGAGGTGAGAGATCTGTGTGAGAGGGATGTACTAAAAAAATTATTTACTGGATCATGCTCATGTTATTATACCAGATTTTTAAAAAACCCTCCCAGTTCTTGGCTGCAGGATGTCAGACTCCCTGTCAGAGCATGTGGCTGGAGGGGAAATCATGGGAATGTGGAAGAGAGAAGTTAAGGCTTAATGAAAATTTAACTTCCGCTCTCATCAGTGGCCTTTTTTTTCTTAGGTATTCACAGTAACTCCATTGTTCAGGGCCTGCCGGTCAGTCAGTCAGTCAGCCAGTCAGTCAGTCAGTCAGCCACCAACCCTCGGGTCCTGCTCCGACTGGCTTCCATCTGACATTTCTTCACAGACATGCAACAATATCCGATATTGTTCTCGTACATGCAGTCAGGGCCTGACTGGGCTGGTTACGCTGCTTCTGATGCAGATCAAACCAGCTGAGTCTGGCTGAGCACACACAGAAGAACCAGTGTGATATGGTGACTTTCTCTCACTGATGTGTCACTTCCCTCAGAAAGGCCACACATCCCTCCTCTGAGGTCACCGCTGGTTTCCCTCTGCATTACCCCACGACAGCAGCCCTCCTCCTGTACGCCCTTCCTCTTTTAATCCTGTTTAGTTGTTGTCCTTTTCCAGTGGCTTGTTATTTAACAGGCGTTCCTGGTAATGCTAATACAACTGCTGCATGTGATATGTGCGTGTGCGATAGCCCACATTTCCACTTATTGTGCTTCGGGTGTGGTATTTATAGAGTGCATCCTCACCTCTGAGGTCAGAAAGTCCTCCACACACACAAACAACATGAACTCATTTCAATGACAGGACTATTTATTCTTGCTCATTTTAACTCGTGAGAAAATAGAGAGCAGAAAATAAATTAGGAAATTAAGATGGAATTTATTATCGTCATGCTGCTGCTGCTGATACTGGTCGTGATTAGACTTAGAACATTTTAAAGTACTCTAAGTGGCAATATGTTATACAACACAAAAATAATTTAAACACATTTCTATCAAGATAATCTGTAGCAGCCATTATAAATATCATCACAAGCAGACAATTCAAGTTAATTGAGTGGTCATCAAGAATTACTGTCATTGAATTACTGTCATGGGAACAAATTCATTGTTGGTCAGTTGCAGTGGTGGGATTTTTGGGCCACAATTTACACAGTGGGGACAATCATATGTCCAACACATATCTTATTTACACAATTTCTGATTCAGTGAGGTTCACATTTTAGTCATGACTTTTTTACTGTTATCTCTATAAAGAGTCCGTAGCAACAGACAATAGAATAACATAGGATACTCCCAATAAACGATTGGTAAAAGAAAGTAAGTATTTAGCAATCAACATGACAAAAAATAATTTCTTCTTAATGAAGCAAAGATGCTATGAGACCTTTTTTGAAAGCACACATCAGCACACTGGTCCCAGGAGAGTTTGTGATTTACAAAAAGACTACTCGTACTACGTCAGTCTCCTCTCCACTGCTCTGAGATGGAATGATTGATGGAGCATCAGTTAAGTTCAAGGTGATAATGATGGTCATGTTCGTGAATGTGGTCACAATGAATTACCAGAAGATGACAGATGGGCACACATTGCTCCTTCACATGTATTAAGCCGTGACAGCAAAAGCAACTGGAGGGTGATAAGCAAGAACTGGTCTCAGCCTGCTGAGCAATGCCCTCCGCACAGGGCGGGAGGGAGAGAGAGAGAGAGAGAGAGAGAGAGAGAGAGAGTGAGTGAGTGAGAGAGTAGTTAGAAAAGTGTCTGGTGACCGACGTTACTCCTCGCCACAGAGAGCTGGTGACTCTGAAATACTTTCTCTGCTCTGCTTGTAATCTGCTTCATTGCACACGCATGAACGCATGCACACACGCACACACACATACACACACACACACACACAGGCATAGTGGTGGTGACAGCAAGACTGACCTGTAGTGGAACATATGGTTTGTATTTATATAGAGCTTTTCTAGTCTTGATGACCACTCAAAGTGTTTTACAGTACAGTTTTGCCATTGACCCATTCACACACACATACAGTGCGTCTATTAGCAGCACTATTAATTTATGATATAGCACCTAAAACAACACACACAGCTTAGATTCTTTAAAGCTTGTGCACACGAATCAACACTGGCTATAAAAGAGCAGCTGGACAGGTTTCAGATCTGCCTCTGATGATTTGTGGACCTCGGGAGGTTCTGTGTTTACAGCAAAACAAATCATCTGTCCAAACGTGACCACTATATCAGGTGGCTGGTGGGGAGGTTAAAAATATATATGGCAACCTGGAGGCTATGGCTCCTGTGTCAACTTCGAAGCACTTGAATGCATTCGGTGCCAATAGCACTCGAGCACTGGTGAGTGATGAGGGACGATAGAGCGTAGACTAATGTGGACGAACAGATACATGGCTGTACATTGAATTATATACAGATAAGCAGACGCATACCATGGAGGGGGGGGTCTAGTTTTCGTGCCAACCAGACAACATAGTGAGAACTAGACTAGCGTCTAGCCCCATGGGCTGCCATGTCGACGAGGCCTCAACGGACAGTATTGCCTTTCGTTTTGCAGAATCCCATTTCATAGAGCAGCTACAACACACTGAGCACATTGTTATATGGCAGAAAAACACATTTAGAAACAGACCAAAGGGAAAATCTGTCTTCTCTGTTCTGTCTTTCCTTTCTTTTCTTCACTACAGTTGGATTCGTCATTCAGAACTTCCCCGCTACACCCCGCTGTCAACCCCAATCAATAACCCTGCTAGTTTTAGCATGCTGTTTACATCTATGATGTCTATGTCTACAGCTAAAGACATCCTGTTTGCTCCAGTGCTCCTGGCTACACCTCCACAAGGCTCTCTTTTTAATCTGCCTGACCTTTGGAGTCAGAGGACGGAAAGAGTTCAAAGGTCATGTTATCTGACCTGGCTGTCAGCAGCTTCAAATAAAAACCGAGCAAATGTTTTCCTCCCTGAAAATACGAACGGCGTCCAACTGCTCAAGTGACTCTCATCTATTTTAATTAAGACTTTGGCTGCTTCAACAAACACGTCAGAGAAATGCAGATATTTCAGAGCAAACCATGGATCAAATGCAAGGATCTTTCTTGGGCTAACCTATGTCAGGATTCATTGTACGCTGGTGACAAAACAAACCAGCTAGCTGAGCTGCAGTAAGCTCAAAGAAGCTAACAATGCAACAGTGAGGTAGGGACAAGCTATTGAATAGGAAATCTTCCATAGACCTGAGCTTCTCATTCCAGTAACTTTTCTTTTTTACTTGGTTTGAAGGATGCAGCCTGTGAATTGGGACACAGCTTTTGTGATTTACGGTGTATATTAGTTTAATATAATGCAAAATTTACTACAAAACATAATACAAATCCATCCATAATCTAAACCGCTTATCCTTTGTTGGAGTCAATCCCAGCTGACATAGGCTGAGAGGCAGGGTACACCCTTACTAGGTCACAAGCTTACTTAAGAGCCGATATACAGAGACTAACTACCATTCACACTCACATTCACATCTACTGACAATTCACTCTCCAATTAACTTAACCTTCTTTAGGCTGTGAGAGGAAGCTGGAATAAAATAATTATATAAAATAATTTTTTTTAATAATTTCAAATGAGATTAATAAGCTGCAGATGACACCAAGATACAGTGCTGCCTGAGAAAAACACCAAAGTGTAGCTTTGCTTTTTAAATACACGCTGTATGTTCATGACATTGTTACTGTTAATATAGTGAAACCGATAAAACAATCTTTAGAAAATGGCACCTTTGACCCGTTAAAACTTTCACTTTGTCCCAGCTTCTAATATAGAGTAACATATATCTTTTATAAAATGGTATTGACTCTTACATGCTTCTGTATTAGACTGTAGAGGCCAAAGTCTTCATCTACTCACCCAGGAATAGACACACATTCAAATATTTCCAGCAGTGTGACTTCACTGGTGCTGCTGAAGCTGCCAGTGGTTCAATGTACCCTGCACACGCATGTCGGACACACCAGTGCAGTGATGAGTGAAATGTATTAAACAGAGGAGGACAAGATGTTCACTTTGGCTTGTTTACATGTAGAGAGAAAAGCACGCTCCTGTCTTATAATAAAAAAGGTTTTCATTTGCTTCTTAATGAGGTGCAATACAATGTGCTCCTCATTCGGAGGACACACACGCACACAGGAAGATGGGAACATTAGTTTAACATATGCAAACGAATTTACAAAAGCTCATTTAATCGTGTTTAGCCCTGAGTCTCCTCGGATCATCTGCATACATGTCTGAAAATTCTGCTGACTTGGTGTCGTAGATTTTTCTTTTTGGCGATGTGGTGTGTTTCAGGGAAGGCTGACAGGAACATGAGGAATGTAATGGGGCAACAGGTGCCATGTGCGTAATACAGACATTCACAAATGAGTACTAACAACGCAAATCATCCATACCTGAACTCGTCGAGTCCGGAGGTCATGGATTTAGACAGTAGCGCTTACTCAGCAGTATCTGTTAGAATGTTGGGTCTAAATCTGTAGGTCTGTCTTTGGCTGACGCTTTACATTTTAATCTGATCGGTAATGCCTGGTCATATTATTCATGCTGAGTTAAATTTAATTCAATTAAATCAGCTTCAAATTATCTATATTAAAGTTATTAATTATGGTTATTGAAAATGCGAACTCTGCTACAGACATGCCGGGGGTCCACACCTCCCCTGAGGTTTAGAGATGCTGAAACTGAGAAGTTTGGAAACACTGCCATCCCCATTTTCGTTTGAAACCCCCCGTTGGTTTGTTTTCATCTGGACGAGCAGAAATGGAGATGTTTGGAAACAATGACATAGACAATCACAACCGCTTGCTGATTGGGTCTTTCTATTTGAATTTCGATCACGATAAAGCCTTCTCTAATTCGATAGGCTCCGATCACACGACCCCCTTTCCGGAAGAACTACGAACTAAGACTTACCGGTGTACATGGACAAACAAATACAAGTGTTCTGCAGTCAAATTCTGCATTTTTTAACCAAAAACGCAGTAGTATTGATGTAGCCTGAATTGATTTCACAAAGACTGTTGGGGCCAGGCTCTACTGTATGTCTGAAACTGGGTCAGGGTATTGTGCTCTGAGACAACATGTTGTAATGCTCCATTAAAAGGTTTGACTAGTGTGTGTTCACCTGAACTGTGCTCTTGTTCAGAGCCTGAAGAATTAAAGAATGGTTTTCTTACGTTTATTGTGTTGCAGAATAAAAGAGCAACAGAAATCAGTTGCGCGGTGGCATTATCGTGTTTCAGAAATTCACACCCTTCACATTGAATTTAAAGAACGATTTGATACACGGAGATGGTGGTTGTCATAATAAACATCAGCTGAACGTCACATGAAGTATATAAATAAACACAATGTCATTTCTTTTTGTTTGGTGGTGTAACTTCATCTCCTTTTCTTTCAAATATTGTGTCAGACTCATGGATTCATTTTTCATAAAGTTATTTCAAAGGGAGTCGTTAAAGAGGGAAACCCCTGATAGTTCTGGAAGTAGGACATGACTGATGGGAATATGTTGTTTACTGTTTCCCTTCCTTTACTGTGTGAGATGGCCATGCATCAAGGATGTAGTCCTTCACTCACAGATTCACGTGAATCAGCTGTTCAGCCGGGTTGTCTGCTCTCTCGCCTCATGCCATATGAAGAGGGTGCACAGGCCAGAAGAGACAGAGGACTTCAAAATTGACTTGTTTGCTATACAGTCTGAGACCAGTGGCTGTTTAATTACTTTACCTCCTATGGCTAAAACAGCTGAATGACGAAAATTTAACTCTCCATCTCACTTGAGGCTCTCTAATGGCATGGATTGCAAGTGCGGGAGACAAGGAAGAGGCTCTACAGTTGGGCCTGCGCAAGAGAAGGGTAAGTAGCATCTCAGTGGAGAGGAAGAAGACAAGACTCTCCAGAGAAGAGGTAAACCCCTGTGGTGAGCCCATCCAGAGGCAACACTGCAGGGTAATAAAAAGGTCCTATAGCAAGATTTCAGGGGATTGATTGAATAATGTTAGCAGTTTTTTGTTGTATGTAAATGATAACAATTTTTATTTCGTTTTTTTACAGAAAAACAGCAACTGATCTGAAAAAGTTGAACATTTTCTTGTATTCTGGTCAAATCACAAATATCACCTGACCAGAGAAGGAGAAAGACACACAAACAGTCAGATCCAGATCTGGATCAACAGGTCAAGTTACATTCATCACGGTAAGAAACCAGCGTATGAGGATTTTGGGGAGAAAGTTGAGTGGTTTGGCAAAAGAGGCATGCGCAGACATTTCCTTCCCCTGACATTTTGGTTATCCACGCCCATGGCAATGATCTGCCAAGAAACTCACAGGTGAATGAGGAGGGACTTATTATACATATATATATTGATAGAGTTTGGCTCTCCTGGTTTTGAGCTCACATGAGCCTTATAGGTCAGACACAGCTTCAACTTGTCAGCAACAATCATTTATGAAACATGACAATTTGCAATTCCAAATCACTTTCACACCACAAAAGTGGTCGCAGGTCACTTTTGTGAAACAGGCCTCGGTTTCCCAGTTTACATGAAAAATATTAGTTACGAATCAAGTCAAAATGAATGTGATTAATTACATAACTAACATATGGACTTAAAAAGCAGAGTGCACTTGGATAACTAGTCATCAGCACTTTTAATGCAGTACTTATCAGCACATCTGATCAAAGGTCAACATACTGATGTTGTTTGCACCATATTTCATGAGCAATGATGACATAATACAATCTACAGGCAATGCAATATCCTACAGCGGATGCACAATGGGAATACGTTGGAGTTGTAGTGTCGGCATGATGGCAGGCTTCAACAATGCATCAAAATGAATCGCTTGTGTCTTTACTGCTTTCTTTGAAGGAGGTGAACAATTAAACCTGCTTACAAATGCTACATGACAATCAAAAGTTTACACTGCACCGTTACAAGCTCATTCGCAGAAGGAGAACACAAACCCAGAAGCTGCAGCCATTAGACTGTGGAACATTATCTTGTTAAAAGAAGTAATGACTTGTTTGCTCATTACGGCAATGTTTTCCTTTCAAATCCCAGAGGAAAACGACTGGCACTTAAAGGATGGGTCTCACAGTGATGTAATCACCTTGTAGGAGACAGAGAAGGCATGCACACCAAACATTGTTGTGCTCTGAGATATTTCTTTAAATTTTTCAAACATCTCAACTCTGCGTTCTGGACCCAATCTGCTTGCAGCTTTTTCCTGGAAAAACAATAAATATGTTCTTATAAATCTAAAGCAATGAAACTCCTGGCTGCAGGAAGGAGAATGAAACCATTTGCAAGTGGGTGGGAGGTTCATCAAGAGACACCACTGTCTAGCTGGTTCTTATTTTCAGAATATCTTCAAGCAGCCCACTCATCTCCCGCTACTGCTGCTGCTTTCTCATTATCTACTGGAATCACCACCTCAACCATCCACCATGAACCTGGCAGATTGGCTGTAACGAGCAAGGGGCTGGCGACAAATGGATCGCTGGGTGATCCTTAAACTCCAGCGTGTGTCTGATGTCTACTCTTGCAACCCCAACATTCTTGCTCATAAGCAGAAAAAAGTAACAGCCTCTCACACCGCCACTAACCAAGTTCAGAAGTCGGGCTGGTGGAGGGGAGAGCAGAGGTTAAAGGTCAGTGCAAGGGTCAAATAGACAGTGGATTCCATGAGGTTCAAATCTGCTGTTGTAGGGCTGGACGGGGGAATAGATTCTTCATGGAGAAGATCATAGACAAATGAAACCACACTTCTCAGCTCTAAAGTTCAGACTCTGGCTTGTTGAAGTCTGCCGACACCAGCAGAGTCATCAGACCTCTGCTCAGCGTACAGAGCCAGGCTCCGAAACTCAACTCATCCAACAACACAAACCATCCTCCATGAGTGTGACCTCTGACCCCACAGTGGCTCACTTACATAACCATCAGCGAACACCCCCCCCCCCCACACACACACACACTCCTGTAGTAAACTGCCTTCGGAGGGTTATGAGCCACAATAAACGCAATCAGCATATTCAAATGTAAAATATATAGTAAATTATTTATTAGCTATGTTACACAATCTCCATCCTCGGCAGCAGAAGTTGTACTAAATGGGGCACAGCTGGCTATTTCATTTTCTAGGTCTCTACAGAACAAAAAAAAATCCAAATATACATTCAGAAAATCAGGGACTTTTAAAAATTAATTTAGTGAAACATTTCTGTATAGGATTATATATACATACATACATATAAAAACATGTACAGTAAAAATCACATACAGTATCAAACATCTATGTGGAAATGTTCCATTAAAAAAAGTTTTTTTTAGTGCAAAAGCATTTCGTAATATAAAAATACTGGGTTGTAATTTTTCTCTTTGATAAGAAGAATAGAGGACACGGGACGTGTGTGAGATGAGAAGGTTAGAGGTGTGTGTCTGCTATTGGGATTCGTCTCAGCTCAACGATTTGGGAGTTGGTTATACTCCCGCCGTCGTGGCTTCCGGGGATGGACTCGTTATCGCTGACATTAAGGCCGGTCCCTAAAAGAGACAAAAAAAGTTTCATTAATCCTCAATCCTTAAAAGATGATTATCTTAATTTCCATTCGTGTATCAAAATGTATATATGTACAATTATACATATCATGTATTACATATCCCTTACTCAACATCAGGGCAACCAAACAGCCTCATTGGTTCAGTGCCACACATCTCTGCTGCTAATCAGTTCCAGTGCTAATCATCTTTCACATTTGTCTGATTAGTGCCGACATGGTATTATGTAACTCTGTGTGTCGTAATCTGTGGGTTATCGGAGAGCGTAATGTACCGTATCTGATCAGTTATGGTAACGAGCTGTAAATTAGAGAGGCACACAAAGCAACTCTTTATATGTCAAAGGATAAATTACACAACAAGCCTTTGGGGAAAAATAATGACGATGTAGCGTTACGACATATAGTATGTTTTTTTAAGTTCATGAACAGTTACTACTATAGACAGCATGTATACAAATAAACTTACAAGAGATGAGAGACATCCTTTTTCTCTCTGTCTTTATATCAATCTAGCCACTGCTGCAAGGATTTCTCCATCTTGCAAAACATGATATTGTTATTGATAAACATTTAGACATATCCAAACATTTCTCATTTCCAAGAAGAACATTTGTTCATTTAATTACATTTTTTGAATAATTTTAGAATAGATCTTGGGCTGGGCATTATCAGAATCATATATCACACATCAGCATGATGCACTGCCAGCAGAGACATGTATTTATATATTAGATTAGATTAGATAGAACTTTATTGATCCCTTTGGTAAGACTCCCTCAGGGAAATTAAAAAAAATAAAAAGCTCCTGGTTGCATTTTAAAGTTAAACATAACCATGGGATATAAATGTATCAGACACACAATGTCTTCCTAAAAAGAGCAGAAAATTAGAAATAAACGTGAGAAAGAGGTTAAAAAGAGCTAAAAACTGAAGAGCTACTGGAGGGGCAGCCGTCTCATACAGCGCCAACAGGTCATCCCATTATGTGTCCTACGTTGAATACTTTGCTTTATGCACTGAACTGTAACCTTTAGAATGAGGCCATATGTGACATAACCAGAGAAGTATCCAGACTTATGATCCTTCATGCAGAGAACTGGCGGTTCAACAGTAAAACCAACATGTCTATTTTCAGACCTCAGTCATGATGTGTGTGTGTGCGTGTGTGTGTGTGTGTGTGTGTGTGTGTGTGTGTGTGTGTGTGTGTGTGCGTATGTGTGTGTTAATGGTTCACGACCAAATGAAGTGTGAAGACCCTCATTACAGCACGAGTTACTGACCCCGTCAGACAGTTATGTAATTGTGATTCTCGATTTATCTTTCCTGCTGACTGACCGGTCGAGATTAAACGTGGTTATAAATTCAGCATGACACATATGGACAAAGAGAAGGTCAGAGGTCACCAGGGGAAGGGTGAAATGAAAACATGTCCTTGTGACCCACGAAGCAAAAAAGCAGTTTCGACAGCAGAGTTCATGTACACAACCAAGTTTATCAGCTCATAGATTTTGTTCTTTTTTTATAATTCAACTTTCGAGTTAGCGTTCTATTTTGAGATCAGGTGTCTGGTGGAGAGTTACATTTTCTTGAGGCCCTGCCAGAGACTTGAGAGGAGCCAACTGCTTTGACTTAATTAAATCTTTCAAAGTTGCCTCTTTGCTACACTGAAGAATATGAATGATTGCTTCAAACTGCTGAGTTTGCAGACAAGAGGAGCAAAAAATCCCCTGGTGTGTTCGCTGCAGCTCCAAAGGGTGTTGAGGGCTGAATGGCACACAGGCTCAGGACAGCAGTATGCATCACTGCTACAACTGTCCATTTACTTCACACACAAAATCATGTACAGACTTGTCTTGGTCGGATTGACCTTGTCACCACAGGATTCATGAGTGTTAGAGGTTATCTCTGTCCAAGATTCTGTCCAAGTTTCAGTCTTTCACACTAGAACAACGCAGCTGGAGATTCTCTGCTCAGACACCTTCACAGCAACACAGAAATCTCCGGAGCGTTCAGGTGAGGGGTGGTGCAGCATGCAGGATGTAACATATGAATTCCACTGCAGAGAGGGATTTTGTTTTGTTTGGTGACAGAGACGTTGGCCCGTATCACCAAACAAAACCAAAAGCTCTTGAATGACGCTGTCTTTCTAAGTTGATATCTCCATCTTCTTACTGTATGGCTCCTCTTTTCTATCATGGTTTTTCAGTTTAGCATTTGTTGAGTGTTAGAAATGTCATCAACGAGCCCACCCACTCGCTGTGAATCCTCTGGAGTATCTCTTGCTCTATTCTCACATGGACATTATCTAGAGTTTCTACTAGGGGGCTGGCAGTGGAAACTCCGGAGAATGTCTGGAGCCTCTAACTTGGCCATTTGTGTTCTCACAAACTGATTCACTGAGACTCAAACATCAAAGTAAAGTTTGATTTAGGTTTCAAAATGTAAAGCCTGCTGTGTCCCAGACAGGGCGTCCAACCAGACTTCAGGACTGCAGCTTCAATAGGCTTAAAACCATCAGTCCTGAAGTTACTCAGTAACTGTTGAGGATTACTCCAGAATCTCAGGATTGACATAGAAATTCAATGTGACCTGAATCAGTCCCATTAAAATCAGGGTCTAATGATTTTGGTCTGTTTATTTTTACCCGTTTCTTATCTCTCCCAGAGCGTGAAGAGGAGCAGACGCCTGCTCTCGTAATGATAAGAGACTAAATGGTTTTCATTGGGAGAAATGGTGGTATTAATGGACAGTAACAGGGACTGATGATGATCTGCAGAGCGATAAACAACCAAAGAATTACAATCACATCCAGAGATTGTTTTTCCTTGACTGCTTGACTTCATGATTAATTCACCTTTCCTGATGAAACTGATTTAAAAACAAACCAAAAACACACATTTTTAGCGACAGTATTCTTCAATGTCTTCACTTTGTTTCCCGAAAGGTTTTGTGATTCAAAATTAATTCAAAAGTCAATAAAAGGGTACAATCACAAAGAACACAGAAAATCTGAGAAGTTTATAGAGAATATAATATGCTGAAAATATTCATTACAATATAACTCTGTATCTCAATTTTGTGATTTGACACTAAAACAGGTTAATGCTATTTTAAATTGCACCTATATCCTTTAAGTGTCCAAAGGTTTATACTTACCTGTTGAAGGGATAATATTTATTTAATTTACTGGCAAATAAGCTTCACATTTCACATGTGATATGTAAGGAAGAGCCAAACAGCAAAAACATTTAGATATTAGCCTCAACTCTTCATGACATGTTTATGATGGTATTTATTCAGTATTAAAGACAGCTCGGCCCTGCCTGTGGAGTTATACCTCATCAGACTGCTTGTTTTTCATGTGTGAAAACGACTCTAGTGGAGTCGTCTTTCTGTCTCACATCAACAGCAGTGGAGTGTCCTGATGTACTCAGGCTACTCTTGGCTGTCATCCAGCCGATTCTCATTCAGACACAGAGAAGCATTTACCCAGCGATTTGAGAGAGTGAGGAGAGGAGCATCTGTGTGTTTGTAGGAGAGTGTGTGTGCGTGTGTGTGTGTGTGTGTGTGTGTGTGTATGTGCGTGTGTGTGGGTGTCTGTGTGTTAGTGATATATCAGCGAGCAGTTCAGGCCCTCAGCTCATTAAACATTGATGGTGATAGAGGAAGAATGGTTTCCATGGCAGCAGAGAGATTTAAGGTCAGCAGCAGAATGACTTTCTTTATACACACATAGACGTACACTCACACATACACATACACACACATATACACACACACACACACACACACACGAATATACATATGAGAAAGAGATCCTTTAATTTAAATACATTATAAGAACAAACTTTTAATGTTGCAACAAAATATTCTATAATCTTGTTATAACATTAATATCATAACTTTCAATGACTATGTAAAAATGTACATGTTATTATGTGATAATTGATATTCTTATCACATGCAACTCATGTTTGCATGAGGAGATGTTTTGCAGAGAATGTCAAATTTTATAAGTTTTATTTCAAGCTTGGACTGAGATCCAGGAGAGCCTGGTGGCTGCATACCTGTATAAGATGGGATGGTCTGGCTAGCATCCGCTGACTGGTTAGTATGCTAAATTCAGTACATGTATCTCACATAGAAGTCCACTGCTATTTCTGTGATTCTGTTTTAAACTAAAATATTTCATATTTCTGTTGTTATAAGGAGGATGCTGATGTAACAGGTGAAGATGTGAAGTAATGTTAACACAACTTTTGAGCCTGACTGAGATCAATAATGGTACTTTTCTGTAAGTAACCGTTGAACAGACATCTCATTCCTGTGTTGGTGGGATCCTCACCAGTTTTTAAGGCAAATATGAGGTCATCAAACTCCTGTGACTCCTCGTCAGTAGTGACCATGTTTGTGTTGATGAAACCTCCCTCGGTGGTGTAGGTCCCCATCACAGGGCTGGGTTTGAACATGCTGCTGTGCTGACTGCTGTGCCGCAGAGACGCTCGCTCCCAGTCTGCTGACACCTGACACACACAGTACAGTCATATGAGTCACACAGGAAAAACACCATCATTTACAATAAATACTATAGTTACATCATTTGTGAGCTGTGAGGTTTTACCTTCAAAGCAGTGCATTTCTTCATACAGCACTTTTCAAGTTATTCTTATAAAGTGCATGCATGCACACATACACACGCAAGCACGCACACACACGCACACACACACACACATATAAATGCTTAATTCAGAGAATGGCTGGGTCTTTCAGCCATGTAGTCATGTCTGTGATGAGTTAGGGTCATGCAGAATGCATGTTGTCCAAGCACCCCAAAGGGTTAAGTCCAACCCACAGGGTCAAAGCAGGTTCAAGGGGTGAGAGTGGGGTCAGTGGGTTTGGGGTTTCATACCGATTCAGTCTTGAGAACACCATGAAAGTGATGCTGCCAGCACAATGATATACATATATATGTATTCATATATTAGTTACGATGGGGATTTTCCTTATAGTAAAATCATGTCACTTATACACTCATTCTTTTCCATATGAATCACATGAATACATCATCTCTTCTTGTTTTCCACTGTGTTCATATATTATGAATGGCTTATTTTTCCATGCACATGCATAAATGTGTGCGCATGTCTCCGTTTTGTGAGGCATGCTTGGCCGTAATGGGTACAATGAGTACAGAGCGTCCCGGTGATGTGGATAAAGCACCACCCGGCACCTCAGATCTGTCACCTCCACTTTGAGAGGAGGAGGAGGAGGCAGCGAGTGGATGACTCAAACAATTCAATAAGCCACTCACCCCTCAAATTACATGTTACTAAACCTATTCTAATATCACGTCGATTTCCTTTCAACCAATCCACTCCACAAATCATCACTCAACTAACACTTAGATTGCCGCTCTTAGATTTCATTTTTCTTATTAAATCTCGGAGAGGCGGGAGGGGAGTGTGCTCTCATGAATAAAACAAGATTACTGGACTGCTATGTGTGGAGGGATCGAGGAAGAAAAGGGAGGGGGGCCGTGAGTAATGCAGTTAAACCTGCCCCCTTTTTTTCTCCTTCCCTCTCTTCCTCCCAGCAGCTCAGTCCTTATAGGGTATTCTCCAAGGACAAAGTTAGTCAAAGAGACTGTAGAAGAGCTTCATGTGTGTTTGCATGCGATGGGCCCGTATTGCAGAAAAGTCATATGAGGAGTTTATGAGGGTGTTAGTGGGAGGTATCAAGACTGACCGTTTACACACACACACACACACACACACACACACACACACACATATTACATAATGAGAATCAGTGTCGGAGTGAGTGACTACTGATGTTCTCAGTGGAGCCACACTCAGCTGATGTGAGAAATGTGTGACAGAGGAATGGGCAAACAGAGCCATGGGGGACAAAAAAGTGACTAAGGTGATCGATGGTGAGGGGAAAAAAAGTAAAGATCGAAATGTAGTTTTTGAAGAAAATCACATTTCTTTTACCAACCACACCTTTTTTGATTCAAAACACTTAACAGATAACCTGTTATTAACAAAGTTGCAGAGTACTAGTCTATTGATATGTCACCAACAATAGTTGGTATATAAGTTCAACTAAGCCAGTTTTAAATTGCATAACCAATGGACCTGAAGGCCAAATATACATAAAACCCAGATCATAAACCCCCCATAAATGTCCTATATAGTTATGAGAGTGGATATGGTTGACAGTGGAAAATGTAGTGTACTGTAATCAAACTATAAGTGACTTTCAGCATTAGAGCCAAAAGTTATGAGCGGAAATACTGTAAATCCATATAATTTAATATGTACAGTATATGTTTATATTTATACTGTATTTCATTATATTAATGTATCTGTCTCTGGCATATTAATCGATCACAAGTAGACACTCTGACTATGTCAGTTCACACCCGCCACTCATATTTGTCTCCATCAACAACTTCTGATTGGATCTCACTTCCACGCTCCATATAGAAATAAACAGGCACATCATTTCTGTTTGCAAAGTCCAAATGATCTTGTTCCAGCCAGTTGTGTGGGTGTGTGCTGTTGTGAGACGAAGAGAGAGAAGACATAGCAGGGCCTGAGGGGCTGAGCAAATCAAAGCACTGCACGCAGGTCTGCTTTAAAATGATTCATTATTCTAGTCACTTCAAAATAGCAAATCGATTTGCTGCAGTCGATGTTGATATTGTGCCGATGGCCACAAATAAATCAATGTATGGGAAAGACAGCTACTATTTTCAGTCTGTTAAGAAACTGTAGCGAGGCAGAGGACATCCGCTGAGTTGACGGTCCTTCAGTGTGGCCACCGATGTGTTCACACAGCTTAAAAGGGCCTGTGTCTCTGTGATAGCTCTCTGCATGTGAGTCTTATACCTCTTCCATGGCGCTGATGAGATTCTGGGTTGATTTGCTGATGTCACCCCCTACAGTGGTGGGTCCCCCTCCCTGGTACGTAGAGTCGGGCGAGTCATGGCTGTTCATCTCCACTGTGTAACTGGCTTTAGTCGGCCAACACAGCTGGTTGTGCATGACGAAGTAAATGGCAAACACATACAGCCCCTGTAGCGAGAGAGGGGAAAAAAAATCAGCCATAAGAAACATGTTATACAATCTCCACGGTTCTATTCCTGAATATCATATAAGATCAGTCGAAGCCTGAATAAATCAGACACGCAGTCTATACATTTGCTGCCAGGTTTCATGGTGGCTTAGATCCCAGAACGAAATGCTTAAATTAAATTGTACACATCGATACTATTAAATAACTGGTAACATTATTAAGCAAAGCATTGCTATTGCACTAGTTAATCCTAAATTTCACATCATTAGCAGCAGCAGCATTTCTTCCAGCCTGATTAACGGAGAGTTACTTCATCATCGGGCCATGACATCATTGGCACCCTGGTATTTCTGCCTGCTCCACTTCCTCGTCATTACCAAATCCTCCTGGTCAACAGCACTGGGCTGTGAATTACCCCAAAACACCAGAGTGTCAAATACCACAGGGCCTTCCAGTATTTCACAACACTCATCCGCGGGTGATGACGGCAGCCGCAGACAGAGATGGAATGCACAATGGGGTGGAGAATGAATGTGGGTGCATACAGGTGCACTAAGACAGAGACTCAGAGTCATTTAAGGCTTGTGGTTCAATTTAAAGTGAAAGGACAGAGCAGTGTTGGTAGAGGGAGAGAACCTCCTAAATTGTCCTCAAAGCTCCTTACATGACATTAAGTTTAGTTGCATATTTAAACTTTAACGGCACTTTATCAAACCACAGTCTGTTTTATGTGCAACAGAGACCAGGAAACAGCAGATCAGACACACACTTAACAGAGCACAATAACACATGTCCAGCAGGCTCCTGTACAAAGCAAAGCCATCAGCAGGTACACCAGGGATATTGAAATAGAATAAAAGGGTTCTATCAGTTGTGATGGTCACAAACAACATTAGGAACAACAGCAGCAGCTACGACTGGAAGCTGTGTTTTTATGGCTGCATTGCCAAACTGGAATTTCCAGCATGTAAGTAGGAGGAAAAAAAAGTCTGCAAATAACATAAAACTGAACGAGGAACAAGCTCACAGGTCATTAGCTGTGTTTTATAGCCTGAGAGAGTGAGTTACACAAACTGTCTGGCACTCTACATCCACACAAAGGTACAGTTTAGAGTATGCATTAATGTCCGAGGACAGATTAGTAAGTAATTATTGTGTTGTGACTTTTTGTTTGCACCTTTTGTGTATTATTTTGAGAACAAATGAATTTCTTCACTGCATGATCACCGGGAACATGGAACAAAAGCAGACAGGTGTGTGCTCACGTCTGGGTATGTATTTTGATATTCATCACAGCAGTGTTGGGGGTGATTAGCACATAACATTAGCAGGCTGCACAGCCGGAGGAACAGGCTTTACAACCGTAGGCCTGTTATATAAGTGTTCCCTGTTCGCAGGAGAGGCCACGTCTTTAGAGATGGAAAGCACAGGCCTAAGGAGAGCAGGAAGGGCAGGGAATGTGGAGGGTGGGTGGGGGACAAAGTGTGGGATCAAAAGAAAGCAAAGAGGGATGGAAGGGAGAACATAAGCAAGAACATTTTGGGGGGAGGAATGAGAAAAAGGGTTTATTGAAGAAACTAATGAATAGCTATACAATTATGTTGTTTGTGAGGAACGAATGGGACAAAGAGACATAATAAAGAAGAGGTGATTGAAAAGAAATGGCGACTTGAGGGACTAGGGTAAGGGTGAGAATGTTGCTGTTGGAGACAGTTTAGTTCTTGTTTTAAATTGAATAATTGATGTAATAATCCCTTCAGTCACTGCGAAAAAAAGTGCTGTGTACATATGATTTTCTGTGCCCAGTTTCCTCTGAATCTTGATTCTTTGCAGGCTTCACACAGCTGAGTGTGTGTGCGTGTGTGTGTGTGTGTTTGTGTGTGTGTGTGTGGGCTCAAGTCTTCTCCATAATTAACACACAGATATCGTTTGTATTTATAGCTCAATAAAAGGTTGAATGAGGAATCGTGGGTGGAATTTGAATTAAATGAGGCTGGTCAATGGCTGCTGATGTTTATGAATGAGATGATACAACAAATTAAGGATTAAGCCTGGGTTGCTTTGGCCAACGCAAGTGGCCGATGTCATTGTGAGTGTGTGTGTTGTGTCTGTGTTGCTCTGTAATTACACCACCAAACAGCAGTCGGCTGTGAGGTTTCTATACCACTGTGTGTTTTAAACAATGGAAACTGAAACTGAGCGGATCATGTTGGAGCTGGAGCTAATAAAAACATTGTTTTCTACAGAATCTACTGCGCTACAGAAAAGATGTTGGAGGAGATGAAGTGGAGCGATGTGAAAGGAGGCCTTTACATGGCAGGAAGAGTTGATTATTGTATTTTAATTTAGCTTGATGTGGCAAAACATGTAAATCCTCACTAACATGTTATACAATGGACAAAAAAGAATTGTAGGGAACTGGGACATGGAGAGTTAAACTGTCGTATTATATAATTTTCAGTTTAATAGCCTGGAACCTAAAGGTTTGTTTAGGTTTAGGTCAGAGCACTCAGTAACTGAAGAGTAGTCTAAGTTGAGCACAGCTGTAGCATCTGCATGTATTTAATGGCGCACAGTAATCAGCTGGAGGGAGGTGTGCCACACAACCACATCAACAACACCACAGAGGTAAACATGGAAAATTCTCCTAATGGAAACTTCACAACATGAAGGAAACAATAACAGCTAAAGCATAGTTTGCAGCAGGGACCCACGGTATAATGACTTCCCACCTCAAGGCAATGGAACAAAATGGAAAATGATGAAATTAAAGCCCCGCCTAAAGGACGAGACTGCTCTGTTTACATATGGTTAGCCTGTTACTGGATTTACAGCCCATGAAATAGTGTTGCCAGAAACAGGTAGTATCTTTTTCTGTGTGATATCTGATTGAAGTGTTTGTTAAGGTGGTGTGGAGAGTGTTCGATAAAGAAACACGTTTTCTCCTTCATTGTCATTTATCAGGATCCCATTTTCTTTCATTAAACACTCATTCTGCCCAGAATGGAAGCCCCACAAATAATGTCAGCTCTCTCCCTGAAACTCTATTCACACACACACACACACACACACACACACACACACACACACACACACACACAAATCTAATTGCAACCATGCTTGGCACATGGCAGCAGCATCGCCATCTACAGAGTCCATTTTGTTAGTGATGCTTTTTGAAAACTGGGTCAGACGCGTTTGTTTACTGCTAATCAATGTGCTTTGGCTTTGGGGCTTTTTACCTGTCTGTTCCACTCTGATGAATCCTTTCTTATTCAGACTGCAGACCCACACCAAACCCCAGGGGCTGGCGCTTTAGTCTGAGGTTTGAGGTTGCAATGTAGCAGCAGGAATTGAAAATCAATCGTCAGTTCTTTTCTAAAATAGTTTCTTTTTCTCCAAGAGAAAGTTTGAAACGTTAGCTGCAAGGGTCAACTCGTCACACGGTGGGTGCAGTGTGAGGCCAGGTTTGGCAGGAAGTCCCTTTATGTTGTATTTGCCCTCACTCAGTAGAAATGCAGCTGATTGCCATGGAGACAGCATGAGGAGACTAGTGTTGTTTGAGTGTTTCTTTCATTTGTATGAAGGTGGACATTGGAAGAATGGATGCAGAAGACTTGGTAGCTCTTAGGGCCTAAATAAAAGAAAAGCAACGCATTACGGTTGCTTAAAATTTAATTTGTCAGAGATATTGATTTAGGAATGTGACATGTTCTCGACCATTCAATCCCAGGAAAGAAAGAAGAAGAGAAGACAAGAGAGGGTGTGGGGCTGAAGCAAATCCCAACTTTCTTGTTGAGAATTTAGATCAATATTCTCTCTCATTATCGTGTTTCTTCTGGATTCATTTTGTTTTCATTTTTCCATGTCTGATTTTCTCCACTTTTCTCTCACTCACTGATGATTTTCTGTTACTCTGCATTACATGAGATAACGTCATGGGCTGAGGGAGAAAGCAAAGATGATGCAGCATTTCGGTGGGGCTTTAGATTCTTTGAAAGAAAGTTGGAGTGCAGTACAGTAGTGGACGAATGGATTCTGAGAGACAAATACACGATGGAGGATAACGCAAGCAAATATTCCTGCACACAGATATATATACGATGCAGCAACAGAACAAAAAACACTTCTTCCTATGGTAAATGAGAATCATGGTCTCCATATGATTAATTGTGCAGCCCTACCATTCATGTAACTTATGACAAAACACCCTTAAAAACCATCATCATTCTATTGGTCAGCCAATGAAACTGACCACATGATGTCATAAAGTGGGACAAACTCTGCTGCAGCTCATGAACAAGTTCTTAATGTGACATCAGCTGTTTACGTTGACATCACTTCTCCTCATTAGACACTCTACCAACAGGAGATGTTTACTTTGGTGCAGCGCTGTTGTCTTTGGCATGTGAATGCCACATATCACCACGGGTTACCACAGACTTCTTCTGGCACACTTTACAGAGAGATGGTGTCTCTCCGAGGATGACAGAGGAGACCACAAACAGAGACAAAGAACACAAGAAAGACCATATTCTATTGCACTGAAGAGAGTAGGGGGCAATGAATTTTCAGCCACATAAATAACTTCCACTTTTCCATTACAATGCACACTATGTCATTTTGTGTATTACAAGTGATTTTATTTGTTTGTGAAGGCTGTGTAAGTTGTATTACACATGTGGTCATGAATAATTTACTATCAGATACTGAATCCAGACGTATTAGCTGAGTAACATTGATGTTTGTTATGTGACTCTTTGAAGTACCTGTGATATTGACTGGAGGTTTCCAGCTGTGAGGGGACATTTGATGATAAACCTGTATTTCATTAATGTCTGCTCATTATCTGCACTGATACTTGGAGCACAGAGTCAGACTAAAGACAGGGAGCAGCAACTTGACAGAGAGACAATACACAGACAAAACCACTAATGGATAAGTGGAGAAAGAGATGGAAAGAGAGAGAGAGAGAGAGCGAGATGTGTCACAGTGATAACCCTGTCTCTCCACCCCTGTCTCCTCTTGTTCTGCCCCAGCAACACTTCAAAGCTGAGCTTCAAAGTGCGATGAAGTAGACTTCAAAACTCCCTCATTCACTGAGTCAACAAACACAGCAACAGGAACCAAAAAGAGTACACACACGCACACACACACACACACACACACTTATATCACAGTCAGTATGCAATACAAACAGGTTGTCCAACTATCACACTGAAGAATAAATCAACACTAATCCAAAAGTACACATCCTGATTTTATAATAGCACCCAGTAGCCCCCTCGAAATCCCCATGCGTTCTTCTGGCTTACTGTGCAAAGTTCACGCTGAGTTTGAACACAGCAGCAGTTAGTTGGGAGATAAGCCTTGTATGCGATACTGTGAGCTGTGCAACAAAATCAGACGATGTCAAGTCAAAGTAAGTCAAACTTTTACTAATGTCAAGCTTGAGATTACATCAAAACTTTTCTGTTGATGAGTTTCACTTCATAACTCTGCGTTAGGAAGATGAACAAAGATGACAACTAAATATCCTGTTGATAAACAGGGCAGCTTTGGCTCAGGCGGATGAACGGGTCATCCACTAACCAGAGTCAGTGGTTTGATTCCGGCTCCTCCATTCCCCATGCCAACGTGTCCTTGGCAAGACACTGAACCCTAAATCCCAGTCATCAAGACAAGAAAAGCTCTATATTTAACATTTAACATAACCTGTGAAAATGATGAGGGAGACACTGAACAGCAAATCACATACATTTCACTGGTACAGTGTATACCAGTTAAGAATTGTAATATAATGCACTTCCTAATACAAGATACTTGATGGGTGTGTTCAAATAATTGTATATATGAACATATAAACCTGTTAGTATGTATACAAACATGCAAGCATGCATGCACAGAGATAATCACGTCCATGAGCTCACCAGGAGGCAGTTAAAGATGACGTAGAGGATGAGCATCCACAGGGACCTGTAGCCCATATGCAGCCCTGCCCACAGCCACACCAGAGAGATGAGCAGGAACAGGTAGAGGACAAGCGGCACCTCTGCAGCACAAGAGAACATAAGAATATTAAAAACAATATCAGCAATTTATTATACTTTATGAATAAGTCTTATTTATTTGATGAATCCTCATATACTCCTCCCCTGCTGTGCTTTTATTTTATTTGAAGTACCATAGAGGAGTAAACACTTTGTTTATGTATTTGTTTGTGTATATAGGCACAATTTATGATTGTGCCTATATACACATTTTGAACATTACAGTTTGAAATGAGCAATGATTAAATGAGTGCAGAATACGCCTGGCTTGATTCTCGATGTTGATGCATCATCCTTTGGATTTAGATTCTCCAGGAGATATAGAGTGTAATCCTTATTTGTTGCTCATGTTTCTGAAGCTGGTGCTGATAACATACAACATGTGGGTCAGTAAGAAGAGAGGGAGGGGCAGTTAGAGCCATGAGCGAGCCTCAGGAGCTGATTAATGAACCACTTCCGACAGCCCAAACTCAACATATAAGTATACAGGGTCTTCAATGCTCCAGCAGTCCTCATGTGCACGCGGGCTCATGTGGACCCCGATTAACATCCCAGCAAGTGACTGTGGTGCTGATAAGCAAGAATGCAGCGACTACTCTGTTCAGTACTTCCACTACATCCCGAACACTCAGGGCCTTGTCTATGTAATTTTATTTATGGGGCCACTAACGCAGTTAAGTGCATATGAAGTGCTGATACTAATCTAAGACTCAGTGTGTCATTTTGTTTGTGCAAGTGGTGTAGACAACTGGTGTGTTAGCAGTGTTAGCATTTTTAGCTTCATTTATCCCTACTGTGTGCTTTTAAGATTCTGCCTTTGTGCAAAAGAAAAATTTAAAACTGAAAGATGCAACATCCTAAATTCTCATAAAAGGAAAAAACATGGCTGCACACAACAGGCGTTTATACATTTTAAAAAAGAGCCATGGTTGACAGTTTAGTTTGATTAATTAAAGCCTCCAAGTGTTGAAAGCTAGGGTTGGTAATCCAGGAAAGGTTAGCAAAAGCAAGCTACGCTTTGAAAAGATCCAATCATTACACCCCACCCTTCCCCATGGCCAGAAAAACAAATGAACACAAACTGCCTAACTTGCTAAATCATCTCTGCTTCAGCAGCGTGTTCCTCTCCAGCTGAGGACTCTGGTCCGACGTGACAAAATAGATAAAAAGTGTTTCAGCAGCAACTTACCAACTGTATCTTTAAGAGTTAGCATTAGCAGGGTGCAAAATGGAGCTGGTCGCCAAAACACAGGTGAAACACCTTCTGCTCTTACAAAAGTAAAACTATAGCTGCCAGGTTATTGACCACAGGCCTTTGAACTAAGAGCCTGGTCAACAGTATTGTTTTGATATCTTAAGTGTTTAAGAATGAGATTAAAATGAATAAAACATGCCATATTAAAGGTCTTTACTAAAACAACACTTACACTGATATTTCTAAAGCTTTAACAAATGAAACAAATGAAACAAATGTCAACAAACCTTGTGCAAACCTAAGTCTTGGCTAACCTCACCTCTCTATGTACTTTAGAGGGTGAGACTTGCTGCGACTCATGTATCCTAAATACAGAAACTCATAACTTAAAAAGGTGATATCAATTATTTATAATAATATATAATTATGGATCCCCTCGATAGTTTGTATTTGTACTCATAGTAAACAGCCCTTTAGCAAACGTGGCACTAAAACAAACTCAAATGCTAGCGATCCAACAATTGTCAGAAAACTTGTGACCTTGGGCTAAATACACACTTTCTGCCCTGCATGCTGTACACAACACACACACAGCTCTTTGCACACAGCACACACAGAACGTATCATCTGTATTTGGACTGTGTCAGGCATCAGATAAGATGAAACCACCAGAAAGGTCGTGCTGCAGGTTTCTAAACTTGTTGTGGCAGCTTGGTGATACTGGTAACCCACTTTTTCTCAGAGCTGATACACAGCTCTCAGGTATAGTAGAGGTGATGTAAAAGTGTTGCAAGGGTTCAGGAGAACAACCTTTGTCCCTCACTGGAGTGGGAAGCTGTGTGGATCTCTCTGGATCTTCAGTCCCTTCTGTGTATATTAGGATTGTTACTCAAGGTGCAACTATTGCGTAAATAAGGTGCATGATTCATGTTTGATTGTCTTAAATGTATTTCCGTATAAATTTATAAAACAAATTCTCTGGCTCCTTTGGAACCATGAGAGGATGTTGAGGATGTTGGGGACAGTTGGGTGTGGATTTGTTGTGCACTTGTTAAATATGAATAAAAAAAAATATATAGAGAAACTTTGAAGATGAGGAAGGATTGAAAACAGGGAGGTTTGTGCCCTCCAGACTCTGCTCCGGCCTTGTCTCCCCTGCTCTCTCTCCCTGTTTCACACTCACCGTCCTATCATCGTCCAAACAAAATATCTTTCAAAAAAGGGATTGAAAACAGAGTGTGAGAAATCAGAGCAGGAAAAGCTTAATCCAGCTGTGTGTTGCTGGCCTGAGGGGGAGTTTGGATCAAATGTGTACATCAAATATATATTTTTTAAAGTTCTCTGAATCCACATCCCCTGTGGCTATGCTCAAAAAAAAAAAAGTGGATTGACGTCATTAATGATACTCTTCGTGTAATCATGGACGTGCAAATGTTGGGGCGTGGCTGGTAAAGACCGGAATTGGCAGCTGATGTTCGTCATCATCTGTGTGTGACTGAAAACATGATGTACTGTTGATAACATTCTTTCATGTTTCATGTGCTGATTATTCACCATAGCCATGTGGAGAACAATGACATGAATCCAACAGTCTCATGACAAATAGATTACCAGACAACATCTTCAGAACAGATGGGCATGAACGCTGGTTTTAAACTGACCTTCCAAATTAAAACTGACACCACAGAGTCAGTCTGACTTGAGTCTGCTGCTCAGTGTTTTGTAGGACAGTCTGTACAGTTCACTTCACAAGTAGGATGGAAACATAAGGCACAGGGCCCAGGTTTGCACAAAGAGTCCTCACTTAGGTGCTACTTCCACCACTCTGTCAGTTCCACTCTGCTCAGACCTTTCCTCCTTATCTCACTGCAGCTTTCCTCTGACTCAGCTCAATTTTCATTCCTCCTTCTTTCACTTTGAGACTTAACCCCTGTAAACCTTTATCCATTGTTTTCATTGCTGTTTTCACCCCTGCATGTTTGTTGGTTTGTTTGATTTTAATCAGAATAAAGCTGCTGAGCAGGAACTTGATCTAGATCTGGAAGTGATGCGGGTCAGGGAAAAACTCTTGTGTAGCTTCTTTGAATTTGATGGCACAGTGGAGGCATATGCTCTACTGAGTGTCTTTAGTTAATCAGTTAGTTAGTTAATTTAGCAGGATTAGTTGGTGGAACCTTTTTCTTTTCACTTTCTTAAACTTTTGTCACCAATCAGGCCTATTTATTGGGCTGATATCTATGAGTGAGTGCAATTTGCTGCAAATCCCAAAAATCTAAATCTAGCAGATATTTCTATGGGGGCAGTAACTGTTCAGCCATATAAAACAGTGTAAAGTTTAGTAACTAGACAAATGTGCAGGATTGTTTGGCCTTGGTGGAGGTTTGTGCCATTCTAGTTGTTCTAGTGTTTCAGTATTATTACTTGCTGTGCATTAAGCCCACTGTGGACATTCTGTCTCGGTGTGTGTTTACTCTCAGATGAAAGATCTGTTGCTGCTTTTTCTCAACTTTCTCCTGCTTGCTTACACTTATATCTGCACGTTTTCTACCATTCTCTCTCTTCTATCTTGCACATCTGTCTCTTTCTCCTCCCTCCCTGGTTTGATTTTTTCCAACCCTGTAAGCACATTCCAGTCTGTGGACAGGCTGGAGAGAATAAAGTTCCCATGGCCAGATGAGAGCTGACGGTAAACTGCTGACTGAACCTTTGGCTTGGTATCTCTAAGAAGAGGCAGAAAGCAGCAGAGCAGGCTCACGTTTCCAGCCCTTACATATGCGAGCATGTACAAGCTTATTAACATGTTTGAAATGACGTTCAAGTGAGACAAAAGTATGTGAGAGGAACTTGGCTCTCCCCTGAACGGATGCTAAATGACGTCAAGGGGACATCTTTATGTTTGGCCGAGCTTTAACAGCTGTGCAATTTTGTCTCAAACGTCGCCTCGTGATTTTTGAAGCACAGGAGGGATCTGCTTTTCTCCACAGTCAGACAGGCTCCAGTTTACTTTTGATCAGAGTGGGTTCCCGGTGTGAGAAGACAAACTGAGAAGGGAGTGTGGGTTCAACAAAAACTGGGAGAAACTCAAGACGGTGCTGACATTACTGTCAAAGAGGGGTCAGCAGCTGTCATAACAACATGCTGCAATAAAAGTGTGCTGTGAAAGTACACCCCACACACACAACTCGTGTTTGTGTGAACCAAGTGTGAACATGTAGACACATTATAAGCTATATGTTTTCTTTACAGTTTAAATGAAAATGATATTGTGGTGATGGTATTAGTAAGGATATCAAGGTGCATTTCTGTGTCATTTTATGAAAAACCCACAAGAAATATAGGATTCTTATGTACATTTAGGAAATCCATGAAGGAAGACAAGACTAATAACTTAAATATTCTCTCCTAAAGAAACTGCACCTGCAAAATAAGATTATTCAGTCTTTTCTTTTTACACCTGCCAAGGAAGTTATGGTCCCCCTATGTTTGTTTGTCTGAAAGCAGGATTACACAAAAATTATGGGACAGATTACCATGAAATTTAGTAGAATGATGTTGGGGTCTGGAAAGAACATATTCAATTTTGGAGCAGCTCCTGATCAGAGGTTGGATTCAGGAATCTTTTCTTTCATGTTTTTAACAATGCCAGATTTGCTGCATTTTGCAAGATGTAGATCCAAATAAAAATCCGGATCTTGTGAATTTAAATGTGGCGTCATAAGGAGACTGTTGGGCTTGGTGAAGGAATGCACTCTCACACTATCATTCCAGTTTAATGTTGACATTCATCTGAAGTAATGATCTTCATGTTTGGTTTTAGATGTTTAGTTATAACCAGCAATCATTTGCAAAGAAAACTTATTACACCACATATAAAGTTGAATTCTTTGATATGTGCTTAATGTAGCCATAACAAATATTACTGGTAAAACCAGGTATGAAAAATGAATCCAACATGAAAAGCATTGACAAAAAGTGTTTGCATTTCAAGGATGTGAGAGCAAAATATAAACACATGTCTGGCATTCAAATAAAGCAACTACACAGCCTGAGAAGCACAAAGTCCAAAATATAGAGTTCTGCAATCAAACCTCATCACATCTATTTGTTTATTTCCAAATTCCGGACCAATCAGCGATCAAAGTACACTCAGGGGACACTTCAGGCCACTGACACAGAACAATAATAGTTATTCATTCGACTCTGCTCTGTTGAAAATTGAAATTCTGCTCAGTATCAAAAGAACACCATGTCTCGCAAACACCTTGCGGGCTCACCAGGGATCACGATAAGGGCTTTAACTTTACGTGTTTTGAATAGGCAGTGTTGTACGTTTTAGTTTTCTGTGTTTATCAGTCAGCTCCGGTCTTCGCTGAGGTACAGGTACGTCTGCGGGCTGGAGCGAATGTGCAGGCACATGCAGGCATGCTTTCTAGATTACACCAACGTCAGAGGTCCTGCTGTATCTCACTTCTCACAATCACACAAACAGAGACAGAGATTAGCCATCAGCTTATTTTATCAGTTGTTTGCTGCAGTTTAAGGAACTTGAATGGGTTGGCGAACTAAATATTAATGGTACAAATCAGCTATGACACAAATCTCTGATGGATGAGAACATCAAGGTGAAGCTCACACTCTTAGATACATGATATGTAATGTAGCCTATTTAAACGTTAAGTGCAACACTGTGGAAAGAACACGTAAAACATGTCTGATTAGCATATAAATGCTAATCAAATGCTTTTTATCACTACTCATTTGTCTGCATAACAGTGAGCCACTTTTGGAACTGCTTTGGTAAAATTCCCTTTCATTTCCTTTATTGACGTTTAAGAAAATCTTTATAATAAAAAGAGTTTTAAGCCTGGAACCAGGCCCACCAGCTACGAGATGAATTGGACCGTTAAACATTTGATTCCTCATCCCATAAACCATTGCAAATGATCCCTTGGTTGTTCTGTGGTAAACATAATGTAACACTGAACTATCCAATCATAGCCGACATGAATTTCGCAGTTGTGGGAAACATTTCCAGAGATGTCACTATTACACCCGAGGACTGTGGGTATAGTGTTGAACTTCCCCTTGACAACACGTTTTTTCTTAAAGGTTCAGTGTGTAGAATGTAGTGATAACTAGTGGTGAAGTTGCATGTTTCAGCCGAATACCCCTCAGCCTCCCCTTCCTGTGGTAACCTTCAGTTGTCATAAAAACTCAAAGGTGTTAGGTTTGTCCAGTTTGGATGACTGTGAAAAAAAAAAAGATGGCGTCCTCCGTAGAGAGGAACCGCTCAACATGTAAATATAAAGTATTAAAATATAAAAGGCTCATTCTAGGGGACAGAAAACAACAATTCAGATGAAACACACCAGTGAAAACATCATATATTCCATTTTTGCCAACAGATCCCTTTCACCTAAATCTTACACACTAAACCTTTGAAACAGTTTACATCATGCAGGCTTGTGGTCTCTACCGGAGCATATAACATGTTTTCACAATCGTTTGGCTTGTGGTAAGTTTATATTGGATTGTTTAAATATTATGACTGATATTGAAATTCTCTATTCAGTAAATGAATGGGATTTTTACGCTGTTGAGCTCTGAAAGTGGTCGGGGTATTCTGGAGCTGCACCTGTTGCTTTCAAACCAATTCTGACAAACTGTAGAGACGTACAAAGAGTGAGCAGCTGCATGACCTGTGTCTACAACAATAAAATATAACAGACCTTCCCCTCACTTTGTTTTATTCACCTTTGGACTCTGGACATGTTGGTATAAAGCCAAAACTGATACACTGCACTGTATTGTGCACTGTATGCTCTGTTGAAAGCAATAACAAAGAAAAGGAAAGTCTATAGTCTTTGTGTGCATGTTGTGTTAATGCTTATATACAATGCTCATGCATGTGCATGTGTATATGTGGTTCTGAATCCTGTAGGCACAGGCAACACTGACTCATCACAGCAGGAGCTCTGATAATGAACGGTGCTGTCCAAGTTTTGGATTCGTTTATTTTCTCAGTGCAGCTGCTCTATACAAAAGTACACACACACATATATATACACTACACATATATTTACACCTCAAGGGAAGCCCCCCTGATGTTACACTGCTGCTTTGATGAGTGTGTCCTGTGCTGCCTTTCCCTCACATTTGTTCCCTCACTTTCTCTTTCGGTGTAAAGAATGAAACTTCATCATTTCACATTTAACATACAGCAGAATAAAATATTCCTTGAGTCCTTTCCACTTAACTCACCAAAACCCTGTCCTATCTACACACATTCTGTCTACTCTTTAGTGCACTGCCTGTTCCAAACCCGCCTGTTTCGAATGGTTTGTTTGCTTGGCCTGTGGTGATGCTGGTTGCAGCTTTCCTTCTGAAACTGTAAGGGCTCAGTCCACAGAACCATGAAGCTGCACCACGGCTGCTGCAAAAAGAGCTGTTCACCTGGTTATATCAAGTTCGGTGAAGCTCGACTCAGAACGCAGAACCCTGAGCTGGAGCATCAGTTGTTAACAGCTATTAAACTTTTTATTATAATTGAATGTATCGTGTGTTCACATCGCACCACATTTGCACTTTGGACTCTTAATAATACACAGGATGACGGGTTCTAGAGATATGAGTTCCACATACAAACATTTCTGGAGTTATTGCATAAATTGTCCACATTGTCCCTCCACAGTAAAATACACCTGTCAGGTAAAAATCCTATCATTCGACCTTCAGTCTGGTGTGTGACTGAGAAAGTATCGCTCTCCGTTTAATAATGCACATTATTACCTGCAGCTCAGCAAAAAGCTGTTTTGATTTCTTGCACGACCTAGAGGCCACACACAACGTGTAGGGCAAACAGCTCACCGGCACTGGCACCAGTTCTGCCTTTGCTTTGTAACTGAAGGGCCTTGACTTGGCAAAACAAGCTTAAACCTGCTGACTCTCACTGATTGGCCGCTGATTACAGCCATGATACCGAGGGACTAAACTTCTTTAATGGTGCTTCAAACTGCATGGGTTCTGCAAATCCTTTCATTAAGACAAACAACTGTAGTGGCTGAATAAAAGGTCATGCATTAATAATATTTTTGTTCCTGTTGAGTTTTGGTATCATGTATGGTGCACACTGAGTCTGAAAGCTGAGTAAAATAGGGGCTGAAAGTTGTGGCCCAAAATATGGGTGGGTGCAGTCTAGTTCCTGAAGGCATCCTGGCAACAGGTTTCTTGTTTCTGTTGCGTCTGTATGCGTGCATACAACAAGAATATGAAGCGAATGATAGTGTGATTGTTAGTGTGAACAATGTTAAGTTCTTATCTTTTTGTGTCCATGCACAGCTTTGTGTCGAAAGTGTGCACAATTGCAAACCCATGCCTATGTGCATTACACTGTTTTTGTGCATTTCTTTACATGTTTGCTGGTTTGTTGGTACCTGTGCTGTTGGTGCGTCCTCGATAAATGTCGTCATAAGCCTTCCACTGCTGAGTAACCTGGTAGGCATGAATGAACACCACCAGCACTGCTACCAGACAGATGAGAGGCACCAGCACGGCCGTGCTCAGAGCCGCGTAGATGTTCGGGATAAAGCACCTAGAAGAGAGACAGACAGAGATGTGAGTGTTTGGTTTTGCCAGAGAGGAAAACAAGGAAAGGTTGAGAGAAAGGAAAATTGCGTCAAAGTTGAGCTTTGGAAAAAGGAAACGCATTAGACGTCTGTTGTGCTATATTTACTCCAGTTAAGACTTTGTTTCTTCAGGTTTCACAAACAGGAACGGATTAAGATCAACAGCAGTACAATTGCTCAACAGCAGCTTTTGCTTCAGCAGCAAAAGCTCCTCTGAACAAGCAGGTCGCCCTGTGGGATAATATCTAAAGCCACTGTTTAAAGGGCGGTTAAAGACGCTTTGTTTAAAGGGTGAAAAAGCATGACAGAGAACCAATAACTGGATGCTGCATTGAAAATGTGTGGATTATGAGAGTTCACCTGCTGAGAGAATGGTTTGAATTTCAGTTTGAATTTAAGGTAAAAAAAAAAAAAGTTCATTCCTTAAAAATGTGGAAATATTAACTGAAGCTTGATGTTTTTTTTAATTTCTATGAATTTATTTTCACTTTATCTACTCTGTTTATTGGTGTGAGAGAGTATTTGACTGTTCTTGTCAGTTTTCTGGGAAATCTCTGGATTCATTTCCCAGTCTTTTTCCAGTCAGATCTGTTTTGCTTTTATTAAATAAAATAAAACAGAGTGAAATATTTTTCTCTGGGAAAATCAACATCCTTATATAAACTGTAACTGCCAAACAACTATGAAACCATTCATGTGACGTTCACAAAACAAGCTCAGCCCCTTGTTTGGTGGGAGCAAACATACAGATAGGACTTCAGAAAAGGCACAGAAATAATTGGAACAACACTAGTCATAACATGACATGAGGTATGCCAAATAAAGCACTGCATTACCCTGTCCCAACACAACAGCCGGACTATGAGAGTGTGAACTCACTGGAATATGGATATTTGTGCTGCTGTGGCCTTGTGAGTGAGGGGATGAGATCTTACTGTACTGAAAGTCTCACAAGTGAGTAAAATCCCAGGGATTCTTGTAGTGGATTGAGAAAGCATTACCCAGGGGCCCATTTCATTTAGTCCATGGTTTGGGAGAGAACAAATAAAATGAGCGATGCCTTTTATGGGAGTTTTCACAGAGTCATTGCTGGGATGTTCGTTTTTACACCACAGTGTCATTCTAGGACATGGGTGTGGGACATGGGTGTGGGACATGTGTCGGCTCTCAGCTTACATGACATTATCGCAGGACATTTCCACTGGAAAAAGTTTAAAAGCTGCACAGGATGGAGGCATGTCACGCTCTTAAGGAAATGAATCCAGCAGCATGAAACTGACCATGATCAGGAAACAGTTTATCATTTCAGACAAATACAAAATAGTAAGAAAAAACAGTTTTAACTCAAATCCAAATAACTGATATGAGACTAATTGGAGCAAAAGCGCAGGTCTGTTAAATTTAAAGTTGTACTCCCAATGTGCTGCAGTAAAAACTAAATAAGCTCTCAAGCGCACAATGTGATCCAGACGCACATAAAGCTTCATGTACCTTGTGCCAACTCCATGAACAACAAGGTAAAGAAAATATGAAACATGACAACACCTGTTGACTGTAATTTATGTATGCGTCGCTCACCGTACATTATTGCCTATGGATCTAGTAGCAGGTACTATTAAAATGTCTTTCACTGGCAGTTAACAACAGCTGTTTGAATATATATCACACAACAAGTACATACAGTTACAATACAATGCAAAGCTGACTACTTATGCAAGGTCTGAGTCTGACACCTGTTTGTTGGCAGGCAGGGTGAAACTGAGACAAACAAGAGGCTACCTGTTACACTGATGAGAGGAGAGGGAGGGAGAGGGAGAGAGAGAGAGAGAGAGAGAGAGAGAGAGAGAGAGAGAGAGAGAGAGAGAGAGAGAGAGAGAGAAGGAATGGATTCTTTTCCACAAAGAGGAAGGTACGCTTCCCGGGAAACTGAATACTCCTCTGTATCCCTAAATCTCTAATGTGTACGCTCACTGTCCGACACGCACCCGCCCACAGGAAACACGCGTGCACTCTTGATCCCAAGGATAACAGCCCCACCTTGGACCACTGGCTAATTTTAGATGTGATTTATGGGTTTCTAACTTCATCAAAGTTTGACTTTGCCCTGTCATGCACTCAGAAGGATAGACACATTTCCTGCAAACACACAGACACACACTTTAACATAGACACAAATGTCTAGAGTAAATAAACATAAACAAACATACGCTAACCAAATTATTTAAGGTTTTTTCCTGCTGTGTGAATGCCTCCACCCTCAAGGTAGTGGGGAGATGCACGCCAACACTGAAACTCACTGATTCATGCAGCTGATTGGTCGAGCCACCTCCTCACATGATGTCACAGACTCAGGTGTTTTCTGTTTGCTCTACTGAAGTCATGGTGTAAAAAAGAAACTGAAGTCACCGTGACTGACACGAACCGGTTTTAAAAGCACATTCCTGAGCCGTCTCAAGAAAACAGATTACGCCAGACTGGACAGATCCAGTTCCTTTTCATCAGTTGTTACAAACGCTTATGTATGTATTAGTGTTTTGCACCATTCACTCACACATCTCCTTGCACCAGTCCGTACACGGCGTATATCGTCCACCCGAAGCCGCCGAGCAAGACGATAACCAGGACTATGATGACGAGGGCAGGAAGTCCCCAGCCCAACAGGAAGTAGAGCAGGTACCGGCGCTCGGTGTGCTCGTCATTCATCACCAGCACTTGCCAGAAGTTCACTGCCTGGGGACAAGGTCAGAGAAAACAATGTGAACACAGATATGTTCCCGCACAGGCAACACTATATACATTTTTGAACCTGCAGCAGCACCGTGATGTTGTGAGGAAAAACAAAGTGCTCGAACTTTAGATGATTTGTTTTCGTGTCTCATACAGCCACACTTCTATACACACACAGCGGTGATGTTTGCTTTGTAATCTAGCAGGCTTTGAAGGACTGTTCCATCAAATACACTAAGCCCTGCATTGTTACATAAGTGGCTTTTCTGAACACCTGTTCGCTGACACACAGACACAGTGTCTTCTCCCTGAGTGAAGATCTCACACAGGGACAATCTGATACACTGGTGAAGAGCAAAGGGCACAATTTTAATTTAAGTTTTAAAGACGAGCTCAAGGGCAGAAACAAAGTCGCTCTCCATTTTCCAATCCAACCTGTCCGCTGGGTTTAAAGTTAAAGTCCATTGTTTTGTTCAGGGTGATACACTTTTATGCAATGGCTTTGCATCGAGGACACGGTGATGCAACTAATAACTGGAGCTTAAGAGTTGCTGACCTCTCCCTCTGTCTCAGGACAGAACAATATCCATACACATAACCATAAACACTGACAAAACAAACACACACACTCAGCACATAATGCACTCAGGATACACAGTTGTGTAACAGCTTGGCTGCACTGCCCTGAGACAATAGTCAGTCAGGAGCTGCCTCGCTTTGTCTGGAGCCACCAAGACATGCACATTAAATGGATTATGACTGTGTAGAGAGTGTGTCCTCTGCAGTGGCTGCATCACTCGCTGACTGTTCTTACTGCAGCCTGAGGCTACATCCATACTAGTTCTCGTTTGAAAACAGCATTTTCAAAATAAAATAATCTCTGTCCACACTTGTGCTGCAAAAATGCTTGAAAACACACATCATGTGACCACTCGCATGCACTGGGCATGCACGTGCAATTACTTGCATAATAGCTTGTCTCGTACACATGTGGTTGTATCATTGTAAAATACAACATTTACTTTACATTTAAGACGACAGGGTCAGCAAAGCCTATAATTGATGATTTATGTTGTGTTCGACACTGGTAGCAGAAGGAGGATCATGCGACAGGAGACTGACGAACTAGCAAAGGCTACATCATGATCGAAAAGACCTAAAAGTCCCTGTCAGCAAGTGAGTGTCTATGTCATCATTTCATAAAAACATCTCTGTCCAGCCCCTGAGCTTTCAAACTACAATGGGGCCAGCAGCATTTTCAAACGTCTGCATTTTAGCAGCTCTAAAACTCAGTGGATGTCTAACATCTTGTGGTTTCTAGCCATGCAGATAGTTAGATACAAGCTGACTGGTCTGATGACTGGTTTCCACTAATCCATCCTTTTAAAATACTGAACTTTATGTGTTGACTAATGAAAACACTGGCATCTATTGCCTAACTACAAAGCCATGAGTTGGGCTCCATAGCTGGTTGTTTTCTGACTGAGTAGCACAGTGGATCAGGGTAGAAATACATGATAAAGATGGGGCTTGAGTGAGTCTTTCCTGATTAAAAGAGCTGTACTGTATTTCTATGCAATATTATGCAGATCCTCAGTAAAGTGAGGTTGTGTGTGCCAGCCTCTGCAGTCAGGCAAATAGCTGGTCTGGATAGTGATTCAATTAAAGGTTGTTTTCTGGCATTATGTCAGTGCATATTCCCCTGAACCTGACACGCTGCAGTTATAGATTTCAGCCTTCTCCTCGCCTGAGACGAGTTGCTGCTGGCGCCCACTTGTATCAATAGAGATACAATAGCTAAGAGCAGCGACCTGATATGGGGAAAAATGAGCGGTGAGACATCATCAGGGTCGATTCTGAGACACTGGTGAGGACAGAGGGGCTTTAAGACCACACATCAATGGAAACCAGGTTGGCAGTGATATTTAGAGAGAAGTAGAGCAGATATGACCTGAGATGTTTTTTTGCCATGGTTGTTACACATTTGAAGGAAAAGTAAAGCAAGGAAATTATGTGAATACATGAATACATATGTAACAGTTATCTCAAAACTGCATTTTTCCTCCAATTTGAACTCCTGCTGTAAATCATAGTTTATGTTTCCTCCACTAAATCACATCAGCTCTACTACCACACTAACTACTACCATGTGTGTCTAAACTGCCGATTTACGTCAACACACAATTCATCCCACTGCTGCTCCCTTCACATTTTAACACTTCTGAAGCTGCATGAAAGCTGTAGCCTTTTGTCAGAGGTCATCTACAAACACTCCGATATAAAACAACACAAACAAAATCTGCCTAGCACGTACAGGACTGCCTGGTCCCAGTGTATCCCTATTGTGGTCGGTCTCCATTAGCTAATTCAAAGGGCTAATCTTATAATACTCCACCAATTGTAACGTATGTGCCAGGAGAGATTATATCCATTGCATAAACATTGATTATGTTCACTAACAAACGTCACACGCTGTAATAAATGTAAGAGTGATGGAAGCACAACAACAGCCAGAGACTTACACAAGAGGAAGAAAAAGAGGGGGGAAATGATGATGGAGAATTTTGGGACCAGTCTCCTGAGGATGCTGGTCTGGTACAGAACATACTGGCTGAACATGAGGCTCATGTTTATGTGGTAACACTCATTATTCTTTCAGCCTGAATTACTTGAACACAGAGCAACACACAAGAGTGTTCTGGAGATTTGGAGTGGCGACAATGGATCACATTTCCCACCTCAAAAACATGGATTATTATTTAGGCCTGGTCTTAAAATTGATTTAAGGGGACATTTATTAATTAATTATTATTATGTAAAAACAGCGCTAACACAAAACTATACTTGCAAGGGAGCAATTCTACTCTGCAATCACTCAGAACGGTATCTGTGAGTGGTGATATATACTAGCGAGTATTTCTGCTCTGCATGAACAACTGCTGCTCTGAACTCGCGTTTGCAATCGTGTCTAACATGTCTAAAATCCTAAACAAATAAACAAGCAGAAGAAGCAATTGTTTTAATTTGGAAAAAGTTAATGATTCCACAGGGCAGGATTAAGAAAAGGATCAACTGAGGTAAATATTCAATCCCTGATGTCTTTTGTAGCCCATGTTCAGCACATAGCTGTTCCCTCACAGCAGGTCAGAAGTCATCTATAGTCTCTCTGAGGGATTAAAACTGACTTAGCTGCACACGGCCAGACAAAAATAAGATTCTTTTCTGTGGCTTGTGTGACATGGATCTATGGCATGTGTATGGCTGTATTAATGAGTCAAAAAAATGAGTCAAATATTCTGCTGTTTGGGGAGAAATGAAAAGTTTTTGATGTCAGTAAGACTCCAGCCGCCAGCGTAAATCAAGCCCTAATATCTTCAAGTCAGGACTTTGCCTGAGCGGCTTTGCTCTGGGACGTTACGACACACGAGAGAAAAACAAAATGAAATGGAGGCCAGATGGTCAAAAAAGGAGGGGTGGGTTTGGAAGGGCCTGCTGGTGCTAGGTGTTGCTAAGTGGTACCAGTCTCAGGTCAAAGGTCATGTCATGCAGCACTGTGGTACCTTTATCTCATCCCCTAATGAAAACGGGCCTAAGCCCATGTGGTGCAGGAATGAAGGTTTCACTACACGTTATGTATGCTTCACGTAAGGAAGAAAAAACAGGGAAGCCTGTTTCTGCCAAGTCAAGAGGAAAATGAGCGGGAGGAGGAGGGAGATTTGACTTACGAGTGGATTTTATTAAGACATATATTTGACGTGGACAAAAGGGATTTCTCTCCGGGACACGCACTTAACTGTTTGTTGTTACGATCAAGAAACTGCAATAACAAAGTAACTGAAACTGAATCATTAGGTGCATGATGACATTTTAAAAACACTCAAGTTGCTGTACAGTTTATCTTTGACCCACAGACTGACCGTCTTGTTGCTGCCTGACACTGAAGCCCATTGTTTGATTAAAGGCCCACTGAACAGACCTCAGTGAGGCTTACAGACTGCACACAGTTATAAATGCTGAAGCACTTCTCATGTCTATTCTTCCACAGGGATAAAGCAATATCCCTGCTCATATTAGAAAAAAAGAATCATCCATCACAACCTGTCTGCACAGCACAGATTCAACAATTACAGAAAATAACTTTTTCAATTTACCATGTGGTGTCTCTGTTCCTGTAGAAATATAAGGGTAACAATAATGATGTCCATGTCCAAATATTCAGGTTTAATGACATCAGGGGTTAAAGTTTTTTTAATATAGCCTGGTATTAAAATTGATCCTGAGAGATCCAATCACAAGTGGACAGCACTAAGTCATGTGTTCACACCTTAAAATGTGTCCTGGACGTGTCTCCTGTGGCCACTTGTGATTGGATATCACTTCCCTGCTCTATATGCAAATAATCACATCTGATATTTATGTTCACAGAGACCTAATGATGTTATTTTTAACCACTCTGAGTTTTCAGATGTGTCCGATGTCAGTTTGCATGTTGGTGTTCTGCTGGAAGTGAGTGAACGAGGGAGAGGTAGAGAGAGAGATGAATAAGGAGGGGCTGAATGAATCTCGTGCAGCTGCTGTGAAGACGTGGTGGCTACAAACGTCTCTGAGGACATAAAAATGAATTTAAGTCATGGTGAAACAGCAGCAGGTCAGAGGGTGTCAGCGGAGTAGGTGGTCCGACTCCTTCATATGTTGCCTCGGACATATTTGCGTTCACACAAGTGAAAGAATTTGACCAAATGCGTCCCACGCGACCTCAGAATATGGTTTTGTGGATCTCAGGACGCATATAGGACTCATTCACACCTGTATTGAGCACTGACCACTTGTGATTGTTTCAGTCAGGACAGTTGTTGAAACCAGGGAAAGTGTATTACCTGTATGAGCATCCAAAAGAACTGACTGAGGTGGAAGTAGTGAGAGAAGAGCGCCAGAGCAGCACAGCTGTCCTCTGAAAACATCCGGCCCCGGAAAGCTGACACCAGTAAACAGATCTGCGGAGAATAAAGACAAATTTAGAACTTGTGTGTAAATTAAAATGTAACACTTTTGCTTATGAAGCAGCAGCAAGTTGTATGGTAATCGATGTATGTATACAATTTGCTCCTTTAAGACAATTTCTGACGACCTGGCACGCTCACACACACACAGGTGCTCCTCGCAATGCCAGCAGGTCATACTGTGCTAGGCAATTTGCAGCTTGTCCTATGGTGCATACATTTTTAAAGAAGACAGCAGAATTCAGACACCCCCTCCGCCCCCTCCAGAGGAGAGACATCCTATCCTGCAGACCTGTTACATCACCATGCAGCAAGCTATGCAGGAGGGAGCCAAAATACAAACAACACAAACAACACAGACAAAATGTGGTCTTGTCCTACACATGCAAAGAGTTGTAAAAATGTGTGGGTGTTGCATTTCTCTGGATAACAGAATAACGGACACTGTGTGTGTGCGTGTGTGTGTGTGGCAGAAAGAAGGAGGGAGGGAGTTTCGTAGATGGAAATGCACCAGGGCCAAAATTCAATTTGTAACATTGGAAGCAGGACTGTGTGGAAAACCCATGAGGGCAGCAGAAAATACTGCTGCTCTGCTGTCCATCACAGAGCTTCATTAACCTCTGGCACTGACGAGTTCGGTGCCACTGCAGCTGGGCTTTTGTTACATAACCCGCAGCCCATCGGCCCGCTGCCAGCGCCGTGGACCACAGAGAGAGAGGGTGACTGTAGCAGAAGCCGAGGGACATGGGGCAGACTGATTACCTGGTGTCAAATGCTACTTTACATTATGTTCGTTACATTCTGCAGCCGGGGACTTAAAGGTTCAGTGTGTAGAATTTAGTGATATCTAGAGGTGAAGTTTCATGTTGCAGCTAAATACTCCTCACCTCACCTTCCCCTTCCAAACAAGAAAGAGAACCTGTGGTGAACTTCAGTTGTCATGAAAACTCAAAAGGATTTAGTTTGCATGACAGTAAAAAACATGGCGGCCTCCACAGAGAGGACCCCACTCCATGTAAATATAAAGTTTTTAAATATAAAGGGTCCATTCTATGGTAAATAAAACAACCATTCATACAATTTAGATGAAACACACCAGTGAAAACATCACTAGGATTATTTTATATTCAATTTCTGCCAAAAACTCCTTTCACCTAAATCTTACACACCTGAGCATACCTAAGCTAATCTTACACCTAAACAACAGGACGATGCAGACAGTTGCTAGTAAAAGCTGGAAAATCCAAGGATGGTTATTCAAGGTTTTCCTGATGGGTTTTTCAAAATTTAAGAAAATATGACAGAGGAAAATAGAAAGACTGTAAAACAATATCCTTTAAAACAATATCCTTTAAAACAATATCCTTTAAAACAATATCCTTTAAAACTATTTTCTCTAAAACAATAGTCACACTGCTTCAGGTGAAAAAAGGAGGGTTTATCACGACATGTATTTTGTTGTTAATCCTTAAACAGCAGCTTAACAATGTCTATTTAACCAACACACAGTAATTATCTATCTTTATGTCATTGAGCCTGCGGGTGTCAACCTATAGTTTCGACTAATTTGCCTAGCAGGCAGGTTGCTATCGTAACAAGGTAAATTGGTAGGTTGAGCTGTGACATGACCTGTTTTGTAAACATGCACGCACACAGCTTGCTCTTGAATTGTTTTGTGATGAGGTGAATCAAGGGTAGATGTTAAATGACGTGGCCTTCACATGACACCATAAATCTTGCCTGTTTGAGTGGGGTGATGCCAGCATAGTCACTCGTCAGATTACGTTTCTTTACAGTCTTTCTATTTTCCTCTGTCCTATTTTCTTAAATTTTGAAAAACCCATCAGGAAAACCTTGAATAACCATCCTTGGATTTTCCAGCTTTTACTAGCAACTGTCTGCATCGTCCTGTTGACTAAGGGGAAAAGCCAGGGTGCTCAAAAAAAAAGGAATCATGAATCGTTTTCCCATCCATGTTCCAGGCCCTGCAGGGTGAGTGGAAGTGATGGCACAGGAAGGAAATTCATGCCCGAGCTGCCTGGAATGGTGCCTGACTGGGGGGTGGGGGGGTTGTTCAGGTACCTTATGGGAAAAAAGATTATGCGTGAGGGCCTGTGTGTGTTTTTGGCAGAGCGTTAGCCTCATTTAGTCACAGGAACAGTGTGACACACCATCTATCCTCTTGGTAACGAAACAATGGGGAAAGTACCAAGCGAGAAATGCTAAATAAACTGCAGGATGTGTGACACATACTCATGAGCAAACATGCAGCACAGACAAGCAGGCACACATGGAATTGGAGTGGGATGAGTTATCAGTGAGTGTGTCGGGAATTAGACTTTGGCTCGGCTCATCTCCTTTAATGATTATATGGGTTTAAATTAGATTTGCTGCATGTACAGAACAACAACATAGTAAACACTGGAACACCTGTGTAAATCAGGCTCAGATTTAAGCAATGTGCCCACACATGTTTGCTATACCCTTTAGAGACAAAACCTAAAATCCACAGGGACTTCTACTGAACCACTCAACCTACTGACCTCTGTGGTTGACATAAGAGATACAGAGAAAGGACCCTGTGAGGAAAGGAGGGCAAAGGCCCCAGAAGCTGGTGTGAGTAGCCTCCAACAGTTTGGTGCCTCTCAGGTGTGTGTTTGTGTCAGTCATTGTCCTGAGGTATAGGAACGCCCTGGTGTGGGTTGAGGATGGAAACCAGGTTAACTCTGTGAATCCGGTTGGGCGAGTCAGCAAGTAACAAGGCGGATGCCTGGAAAATTTTATTTGATTAGAGATTGTCTCGATGCCATCGGTCAGACAATAAGCAGTCACACAGACAGGTGAACCCACTGTCGGCCTTGATCTGCCTTTTTATTGCTTTTGTGCCTGTTGCATAACACTCTATTGTTAATGCTGAGTAGGGTCTGGTTAAGATAGCATACTTCCTCTCACACACACACACACAGTTTTGTGCAGTTATACTTATGAGGGCTTTGCACTGAATAACAAAATCTTCTCGCTAACTTTAACCATAACCAATTCATGCCTAACCCTAACCTTAACCTGACCGTGATTCATATCTTAACCCTGACCTTAACCCGGAGCTCAGAAGTGAAGTTAAGCTTCCTTTGGTCTGGAATTTAAGCTCCATGAGCGCTACTGGTCCTGACAAGGTCAGTGTTTATGTTTGAAAAGGTGCTAGGAAGAGGAACCAAAAAGAGTACACCCACACCCACACACACACAGAAGTATACATCCATTCTGCAGCTCAGATCTGTGTAAATGCTGCTGTTGCCACTTTCTGGGATAGAGTAATTTTATCTGTGGAGAAACACAGACTGCCGTGGGAGACAAGAAACAGTCCTTTAAATAAACACAGGAAACTTCTCTTCCTCTGGGGCGTTATTGACTTTACACAGTATATAACCAGGCAGTAAAGCTTAATGTCATAGCTCTATGTGACAAAAAAGTTTTTTATAAATTATGTACATTTGGAAGGTTTAGATGGATTATTAAACATTTCCACTGCAGTGGCAGCAGTGTTGACGTTGCTCAAGAGAGATCACATTAACAGGTTGAACATAACAAGGCCCTGGACCAGAGGAGGATTCATCTATCAATGGAACTAAACCAGTGAATATCATTTCTATTAAGAAATGGGAAATGTGTGTGAGTGTGAGAGAGGACCGCTAAATGTCACTAACTTTTGAAAAGCAGAAAAAAAGAAAAGAGGGAGGTGAAATTGGGACAAATGGGAGTAAAGTACATTTTATGACAGAGGGCACTTGTCAATGGTTGAACATGTAAATTCAGTCAACTAATGACCTGTGACAGAACCACTGCCTCTCATTATAATGTCACCTGTGAGGATGGTATACGACATCCTTTGTCACATCAAACCCAAACTAAATCCTACACCTGTTGGCCTTATTGAAGAGAGAAATCTGTGTTAAGATCAAGCTCTGTGCTTTAGAAAGAAATGTAAAGTCAGCAGCACAATATGTTTCAGGACTGGGATTGGATATCAGCCTTTGTAGAGGTCTGAGGTGAGCTAAGTAGATTTGGAGGTCACGGTTACAACTGAGGCCATTGTTCGCTGCTTTGAGAATATTGCGCAGGTACATGTCAGCGCTGTAGTAATGAAGACCTGCCACAGGGTTGGATAAGCTGGGCGGGGAGGACATAGGTGCGGATGTGAAGTTTATCAGAGCAATATCTGCTCTTCTATCCCTTTGTCCCCGAACATCCTCATCCTTTGTGTAAGATAGGGAGTCGATGTGTCTAGACCCTCAGGCTTATTCAAAGCAGAGACAGAGAGGTGCTGTAGGACTACATCGCATCTGGTAAAGCAGGAACCACCAAAGCATTCATAATGCCTGACTTCTATTAATTCATTATCTCATTGCACAAAGAGTAAATATCAAGTCTCATTGACGTGTGATTTTGTGGAGAGAGAATTACAGAACAATATCTTTTACACCAATTAGTGGGTATATTAAAAGTGGGTTACCCTGTTAAAAAAGGAAGTTAAAATGTTTGACAAAACACATAAAAGGGTAAACAACATAGGATGCAATCTTGTTATCAGGTTCGACACTTTAAGCCCGAACAATTGGTCCATCTCCTTCCCTAAATGTCCAATGACAAAGCCCCATCTCTTGTTTTATGGCCCTGAAGCACTTCTGCAGACTGCCAGCTCAGAGCTGATGTTTTTGTTCCTGATCTCTTGCTGCCCTCAGGAAATTCTTCTTCCTATCTATATAAAAGATTTACCCTCACTTTGATATGATAAGCAAAACAAAAGGCTTGTTTCTCGACCCTCACTCATCAAATGGGATCAATGCCAAATAAACTCATCAAGGGGAAAATGAAAGAAAGCAGAAACGTTTAGAAGATCCATTAGCAAAAATAATAAGAATAGAGAAATCAAATTCAGCACAGTACAAAACACTGTGTCTCATGGAGGAGATGAGAGCAATGCTGCAGCATCAGACTGCACAAGGGGAACTATACACAGTAAGTTGTGCTGCTGATCAATGCACACCCTGTGTGCTAATGCTGAGGTAGCTCAGTGTACCACTGTGACTAAAAATAGCCTCTGCCTGATGCATTACATCACTGAGGGAATGGGGCATTGGTTGTCTGCCTGCCAGACTCTCCATCAAGACCCATGTCCAAAACACTTAACCTCCACCTCTCCCTCTCCCCCATCCTCCCTCGACCCATCTTTTCCTTCTGCAGCCCCTCAACTCGTCGCCCCCTCCTCCTCCCCTTCTCCTTCACCTCCCCCTTCTCTCTAACAGCTACCGGTCTGATCTAGCTGATTCCAGCCTCAGCCTGCACCCTGGGTGTTTCCTCTAATGCCTTTGTTCGGGGGAAGAGAAAAAGAAAAGAAAAGGGAGCAAGAGAAACATGAGATTATTATTCCACCCTCATTCATTCTTATCACTCTCACTGAGGCAGAGCCTTCCTGTCGAGCAGCCTCACTCCTCATCACTGTGATGCCACCCCTCCTGAGAACTTCTAGTGGCCATAGCAAAAAGAAGGTAGAATATATATATATATATATGTACACATTTATATAAGTACACTTAGTGAGGCTTTAAACTTAAATCGAGTATAAAACAGTAAACAGTATTTGTGCCACTCAATGCATTTTTTTTACACTCTTCATTGTGAGCAAGCATTATCAGTCTCTTCACGTGCGGCAGCCTCTAAATTCATGCAAGCGAGCGTGTTGTTTACGTGCCGGAGCATACAGGGCAGCAAGTTGCACGGAACAGGTCACATGGCGCTGGCTGATAGCTGGGTTAGTGGGCCAGTGTGTTGGGGGATAAGTTTGGTGATCTGACATTCGCTGACGAGACATGTGAGGTTGGTAAAATAAAGAATAAGTGAACACAAACAGGCCCAGTGTGAGCTGCGTGCATCAACACTGAGATGGGGATTGATAAACTCTTAAGTGTCTAATGTCCCTGCAACTAAATCTTGATTTAGTTTCTATATTTATGACATTCTGGATGGTTCACTAACTGACTGTGCATGCGTGATAATGAGCAGCTATTTGAAGTATTTTTTTAAACTGCGTTTCCAGTTGCTTAAGGTCAGAATGTAGGAGTAAAGTTCACAGGTGTTTGGAGTTGAACCTTGTGCTGAGGCTTATTTGCTGAGCCAGCTGTTTGCAAATAAACACCCACCCCCCTTTGGCATGTTTCAAATCCAAACCACAACACTGCATCGTACAGTTGCTTACGTGAGCACACGGTAACACTGTGTCTACGTGCTTCTGTGAGACAGGGAGGGGAGGATATCAGGAGCCTTTATACCGCACATTCTGGGAATGACTGATATTCCCACAATAGATGATAAGCAAAGTCTGCAGGTTTCAGGGTTAAGGCAAGTTTGCACAATTGTGAACAAGTGACATTAACGTCATTGTTTTGAGGTGAGGGAATGTGGAAGCCAAGGAAAATCACAGGTTTATTTATGTGTAGTTAGAACATATGAAAACAAATAAATTCATATTAATAATCATGATAATTATTATTTTTAATTTGCAAAATAATTTCCCACAGACCTTACAACTTCCTATCAAGATACCTTATTTATTATGCCTATCATCAGGTACGGACAGATATTTATGTGTGTGTTCAATAAAATGTGTTGGGCCTCAATGAAGGTACTGTATTTGCCCTACGTGACATTCTATCTTTAATGTGTATGTCAGTGTATGAATGTTTTCTGTACAGTGTAGTAGAGACAGAAGTAGGAGAAATATGGCTCACCATAATTTATTTAGTGTACATGCATTTACAAGTGCATGTAGATAGAAATTACTCCCAATGCTGAATATTTCTGTTGCTGCTTTTCCAACACTGCTCATACTACACTCGTACAGGGAGCAGTGCTCATGCTGCCTCCTCCATACAGATAATCTTAGCACCACCTCCCACACGAGGTGCATTTAACCATACAGACCAACAGGCCTCTGCTCTTTTCACCCATTCACACTTCAGTCAAAGAGTGTCTGCAGCTGGAAACCTGCAGCTGCTTCCAATCACAACAGGGCTGCTTTTGAGAAGCCTCTCGAATTTCCTTCCTCAACATCTGGTGCAAACCAGTCTTGAGGCCAGACAGAAAAGTCTTCAGGCTACAAGGCAAGAGCTGTGTGAGTGTGCGTGCATGCATGCACGAGTGGATTCACACACACACACACACATACAGCTCTTGCTATAAAAACACTGTAACCAGCTGAGCAAGGCCAGCTCCCTAAACACACACACTCAGTGGGTCGACTTTGCTCCACCACAAGACTCACACCGTGTGTGCTTCAGCACATACATGATGTGGGTGTGCACCAATCCACAAATAGAATTCTATAGCAGACTTCCATAGTTTTGACAACATTTGCTTTAAACTGTTTTGACTCAGTAGATGAAATGTCACACAGCAAAAGATCATGCAAACATGAGCACTGTTCAACTACAGATGTTCCTTTGAACGTTTATTTGTTTCCACAATTTAACTATATAGACCATCATTCTGTTGAGGTGAGATCGATTCAGAATGAGAGCCAGAGAGGGAGGAAAATCTGTACATATATACACACATATATATACACACACACAATATTTCTTTCTATCACATACAAAGTATGTGATAAAGGTAAGGTATGCGTAAAGAATTGCAGTTCACAGTCACTTGGCACCATCCTAACCTTATCAGTATATCGTATCAGCATTTTAAGCGAGTGCTAAGAATTGTGAGAGAGAAACGATTATGACAGCACCACGTGTGGAACATCACAGGTAAGACGAGGAACTGTTAGGCTGCTGGGCACACATGGATTTTATTTTAGCGGGCAGTTACATCACCTCCAGTTCAGTGGGTTTTTTTATGCTTCGTCTAATCATCAGGTGTATAAGTCGAATCATATTGATCGGAAAATCCTGCAGAAACCTACATTGACCCACTAAAGCAGCCTCATCCACTGCTGTGCAACAAGTTCATCGATCCAGCAGAGATTCTGTCTTTGCAAATTGACGGACCTGAAGCAGCTCCCAGCGTCCGTCAGTGGCCGCTCAATATGAAGACTCTGATTGAGTTAAATAGTGTAATGCTTCATTCATGCTGCTCCTGCCCACACACGCACTGTTCTCTGTTCCTCGCAGTCACATTTAGACTTAATCAGAGCCCCCGCTGGACTATCATGTGCTGTATAATGTCTCAGTTGGCCTCTTCATCTCAAGTGTTCTACACAGACTAAATTAGAAAAAGGCCTAGAGGACTTTGCCTCAGTCCTATACATGTAATTTAACTGTTTTGCAAGTTTTAATCTGAGTTACTTGATTGGCCACTCAAATACAGATCAAACATCGCTAGTCATTCAGAGAAGTAGAGATTGAGGATTTGAGAGAAACTCATCAATTTCTCAATGTGCTCCATTTGTCATAAAAAAAACAAGTTGAGCTCAGAGGAGTCTTTGGTCAGGTTTTTCATTCACAGCGGCTGTTGAAATTGGCTCTAACTGTGGAGCTACAGTGACCCCTACAGGTCAAGGATGACCAAGGGCCGTGTAGTTTATGTGTGTGTGTGTGTGTGCAGCCTGAAGTGGGTTAAATGAGAGTATATGATTCATCAGGTTACGTATGTCTATGCATTGATTAATGTAAGCATATGCATGCGTTTCATAACTGAGACAACCTGAAACAAAGCTGGCTCTGCTTTCTTGATGATATTGTGAACATCAGTCTATGCAGGGGTGTGTGTGTGTGTTTGTGTGTTTGTGTGTGTGTGTAATGTCTTTTTACCAGCAAGAACACTAACCTTGTCAGGTCCAGTAGACCTTACTGGACCAGAGCCTGATCCTAATGAGGCAAACCGTACATTTTCTGCTTAAGATATGAATCTGAAGTTTGATAGTTTTTCAAGCAAAAAAATCCTTACACTGCTCAAACAGAACATTCATAAATAAATACTAAATATAATTGTAAATATTAATTGGGAAATCTTGCTCATCACAGGCTGAATTAATATATATATATATATATATATATAATCAATATGCTATCATCTGTGGCAACAGTCGAGAGACATCCTGTTCAACCAAACCGAGAAACCCAGAGCAATCAACAAGCTGCAACGGAAACAATATTGACCTCAACAGTTTCAGGATGAAGCATGTTTTCACATTTCTAAACCACCAAGGTTCACTCCACTCTGCACACAGAGGTCTGCCAAGACAAGCTGTCAAATCCAAAAATAGAACGGGGACTTTGACAACTGTAGCTTCAACTTTGCTTATCATCCACAATGTCAGCAGCCTTTTGACAAACTGGATGACTCCACAGAATTAGGTAAAAGGTGGCTGCTTTTTTGTGTGGAGTTTGGAAAGGATAGCGCTAAAAGTAGACAACAATAACTATTGGTCATTTATCAATAGAGCTGTTCATGCTGGAACATTTGTTACACCTAAATTCTTAAGGTTTGACTATGTCCTTCAATAAAATTACATGACCGAAAAGTCAGCAACTGATAAAATAAATTGAGGCCTTGATCTGACTACTCCCTGATATCTATATGTAACTGTATCATTTTTCTACACGGTGATGAGTCAATGAGTTAAAGCTCAACATGAAAATAGCTGATGGCTGTTTGATATATACATATGGATACATTTTATATAAAAGTAATGACATATTGCAGCTGAATGTCCAGTTTGTGTGAATTTGTATTTATGAGTTTATCACAGTGACTTGTTATTCTGTCTAATTTGTGTTTATCTAAAATATCCCATCACCTCTTGAATAACTGCCCAGACAGTTTTTCAATTCATTGATTTTCTGTTAGCTGTTTCACATCTCACCTGACAAGATAGCTGGAAATAGAGGAAAGTTCATGGAACTGTGTCTGGGGTCAGCAGCTGTTAGGACAACAGACTTGTGGCAAAAATTAAAGTGTAACTTCCAGAGTCCAGAGAGTTCAGAGACTGCTGTGGCACAGAAAAACTTCAACAGACTAAAATAGAAATTAAAAAAACTTTAAGTGCCAATAATGGCCTCAGACACACACACAAGCATCACCACCTCTATGTGTGCAAAAGCTGAGGACATGTATGAGGTGAGTGAGCTTAAGGCTGTTTCATATTATGGGTCAAACGTTTAGCAAGGAAACCATTAGACTTTCAAGGATGGCTTGCATTGGCTCAAGACTCCTCTGTTGGCTCTTGTAATGTAATCTAGGTAAGATTAATGTCTGACCGCCTGTCTAACCAAGTAACTGCAAAAATGGCATAAGAGTGAGCCCAGTGCGCGTCAGGACACTGCTCCAGACTTGATGATGCTGAACCCAACTTCATATCCATGAGAGTGAAGTACATTCAGTTTGCTCTGAGCTACTAATTCCATGTTGTGTAATATTGTGTAACCACTGAGGTCAAGATCAGCACAACATAAGAATGAGAGGAGGTGGGTAAGTGTGTGTGTATATATATATTATGTCTGTTGATAGTTGTGCCTGTTTTTTGGCGTGTGAAAAATGTGTGTGAGTGATTATTGCTGCAAACCAATGTCCCTGTGGGGACAAGTAAAACAAACAAGCCTCTATCTAACAAAATTAGGAAAGAAAAGTCACTGATATGAACAATGAGGTTTCAAAATATCACCAAAAAAAGGGTTTGCAATGTCTTCAATACGTTTGACAGACCTCGGACACTGGGAAGAAATGTGTTCTTGTGAGAAACACTGCAGGTAAACACAACAGAGTTCACAAGAAAACTTCCCAGGGTGCAAGGACCATAGCAGCCACCACATTGTAGATGATGTTGTTAATATATTGTGAAAATGCTCATGGCAGACATCCTGGCTGCTGATTCTCTGAGATTAAGTCACTGTAACCAGTTTAAAGAAAACAACGTGAAAATCTGGTCATTGGTCAAACTGATGAGTCATACAGGATGTGCCCAGCCACTTTCACAGAGAGAGAGAGACAGAGGAAGAGCAGCAGCAGCCATAATGAGAAGGCAGAGAATAGAAACAGCAACATTAATCATCATTTTGTGAAATAAAGGTTGGGTGAGAGCAGTATATTTCAGGACCAGCAGTCTGTCTGCCTCATGGTTTCCTGCTCAGAGGGAAAGAAAGACTAAAACAGTGAATGAGACTTCACTATATAGAATTCAGCCTCATTTTCCAGTGTCAGGCAAAAGCGACAAGGTCAAAATGGAAACTGAGTTGTAAGATGCGGCTGAGTCGAACAGAGACGGATCAGATGAAGGGGAGGAGAGGAGTCACAGCAGCACTAAGCACGAGTGTAATCCAAGTCTCCCAAGAGACCACAAACACACACACAAACACTGACCCATCATTTGACTGTCATTAGCCCAGTGAGCGATCTGAAAATGCATTTCCTTGCATTGCATACTTTATCTTGCTGTAACTACAGACAAAATATCTGAAAACTCACGGTAAAGAAAAATTTGGCCGAATCCTTGAGTCCGATCATGTGACATCCCTCATTCTCCACAATCCTTAAATCATACACACCCTCCCAATTTCGTGCTTTGCTGTGAATGCACACACTCATCAGAATATGGAAAAAACCATGGACGCTGCAAACTAAATGTATTATATTAACATGTTTGTGGCGTGTAAACAGCACCTTGAGACCTTTTTCAATGTTTGCATAGTGACGAAGATAAAAGAAAGAGGATCGGGTGTGACAGGCATTTAAATGATTTAAAAACGTATGGATGTTAATATAATTTTGTCTATAAATATGTATAGACAAAAAATGTGGTGTTAGGTTCTTGTGAGAGACTTGCAATTTGTAAGTGACGCTACTGCTGATGGTAAAATTCTGCTAATTCGTTTATAAGCGATGACGTCAGGAACTTGTGTACCGACATGTTGTTTCGAATTGAGATGGCATTCACTGGAATTTTCAGAGTCAGGAACTCATCTTTCCAATTTCTCTGACACTGCATGAACCAACACGAAGCAGCAAAGACTTCCCATCTGTCCCTTTGCTTGTCAGTGCCTCTGCTTGTCAGTATCTCTGCCTGTTGACTCCGCCCCTTCACCACTGCAGCATCCACCTGCAGGCTCCGACAGGGGGTTAAAGAGATTTGCTCATCACTCCCAATTATCTCTATGTAATCTGGGGAAGTGATGGAGTCAGAGCCTAGATGCCAAACTCTGATTATGCTCTGCTGCTGCAATAAACATTTCAAACATGAGTTCTCTGATGGAAATTTAGATATGATACAGTATATATATAGATATTAAGACTGATTTGTCTTCATTCCTTCCCCTCTTTCACGATTGAAGGTTTGCTGACGCTCAAAACCTCTGTTTATTGGTTTATGATTGATTGGTCATGATGGGAACTGATAAACTCAGGAAAAGCGGAGTCACTCACTTTATTTATAAAGGTCTGTGTTGATATACTTTACAGAGAAGGACACGCTGAGGTTTTTGAATCACCCAATTCATCCATCTTCATTCCCGGAGAGCTGAGACACTGCATGCGTGCCTGTCCAAATCTGAAACCCTCCAGAGCACCCCCACATGCTGACGACAAACAAGAACTTGGAGGAATTTTGACAGCAATCAGACGACGTCTTTATTCTTCTCAGAGACGGGAAGTGACTGTGGTGGGTGGTGTGCATGTGTGTGGAGGTAGTGTTCCTGCGTGTGTGTGGTTTGAGGAGCATACTTGTGAATGTTGGAACCCGTCCCAGAGCTAACAGGAAATCCTTTAAAATCAGAACTAATAGTCACTTAAACACCTCCCAGATACTGGAATAAAGCACTGGGACCACTGGGGTAAACACATACGACTGTTCGTGAGGTGGGGGGCACATTAATCACAGAGGATGAGAAGTGTTTTACTTTCCCACGCCAGCTGATGAATACGTGTGTTCAAGCACATACACATAAACCTCAGCTCTGTCATATTACATGCAGGAGTTCTGTCAAACATGTGTTTTAAATGAACAAGAACCAAAGACCAACGAACTGAGGAATATTTCAGTTTTATCGAAATGACTGAGTTTCCTGTGATTTTTTAAACTTGCTGTAAATCTGTTAAGAGTTTTTATATACAGTCTATGGTGACAGCAGTTAGTGGCGCAGAGTACGACAGAAGAGAAAAAGACCTCTTTGACACTTCCACGCTTTTTCCTGGAAAGACTGTCATTGTCTAATGTCATGTCCTGTCCAGACATGTTACTCCACTGGGAATCTCTTTGGGTGTGGCTGACGGCAAACAACATCTACTTTTCCTGAAATTAGTGGGAAAAGAAATCGATCTAGTTTGGATAACAAAACGTAGAGCTGAAAAATTAGAAAAGGAGAAAGAGTTCAAATAAAAAGAAAAATTAAACCATCAGCCGTCTAGTTGCGGTTGTAAGGAAGGCTCTACCAAAAAATATCAATGTCTCCACAGTTAATTATTTATGTCTGCTAAAACGAATGCGATCTTTCCTCTAGAGACACAGCAAAACAGCTTGAATACTGACCTGAGAGTGGACAGTTTGGCGTTATTGCATTTGGAACCACATACGGTGCATAGGGTTATCAAAAGTAATGTAAAGCTCAGAATGTTTGTTCTTGTTCCATTCAAAGATCCGTTTCTATGTTTCTTCATCATGAAAAGAAAACTCAAAACATTTGGGGAATAAAATGTGGTACACTGGAAAGAAATGTGTCCAATGTGGATGATAACAATGAAAAACTCATCATGATTTGCACTTACTTTTCCCCGGCTGCACTTACATACTTCCTGTTCTGGATTTTCTTTTGCCAAAAATAACTGAGCTTCATCGCTGCTCGTGTGATGAGCCCCGACACAAACAAAATGTAATGCACGTTACAATAGATACACACAAGGCAAGGTTCACTCTCATCGTACATATGCACTGGGTAAATTTCCACTCTACACACACAATCTTCAGTTGTCTTGCTGAGGGGAGGACAAACTGCTGTCCAGAGCTAGAGGCTGTCTGACCTCTATGGTGACAAAACACACACACACACACACACACACACACACACACACACACACACACACACACACACACACACACACACACACACACACACACACACACACACACACACACACACACCACAGTTTAGAAAAAGAGCTTGGGAATATGCTGCATTAGCTGTTTGTATGTTGTACTGATAGTGAATGTGACTTGTGCATTCAAGACTTTAACTGGTGGATAAGACTCTAATAAACGGCCTGAACCAGATGCCTGAAGACAGGTTTTGTTGCCTTTTTTGGTTATTTTTGGTGGAATTGATTCTTTGAAAAGAGAAACAAATCAGAGCATGTCAAAGAAGAGATGAGTGGTGTTGTTTGTCCGCACTTTTTAACCTTGTTTTGAAAGGTGCTGTACAAATAAAAATGTATTATGATGATGATGATTATTATGATTCATCTTGTAATTCTACCTAATGTTCTTTTTCTATCCTGCACTTCTCCTTCTTCTTTGACTCCTGCTACCTCACTGTCATTGGTTGATCCACAGTAAAATGTACTTTCATTGGTACCTTCAGGTCTATGACATTATGCAAAAGGTCGTCTAAAAAGGATGACAGCCAGACATACTGAGGCAGTAAAACTATTTAAAAATGTTCATAAACTGAACTTTGAGCCTGCATCTCCACCACCTGCTCTCAGACTCTCACAGAGGTGAGGGATACTATTCTAGCTCTCTCCAGGCAACTGCAGCTCACGCAGCGGGAGAAATAAATCAAACCGGCAGCTTTAATTTTCTCCGCTCTGAGGGCAGCAGCGTCAGTGACCAGTTACAGCTCAGCCACCACAGATGGAGAGCCACCCTCAGTTACAAGTGGTTGGAGCTGGAACATGACAGTTCAAATGAATGGTGAGGCACAAGCCAGGCTGAGAGCCACAAGTTCATAAGACATTTGTGTCATCGTATCAACCTTCCCAATACAGATATTTCACACAACTTCAAATCACAGCTTTTTGATTTGAAAAATAAAGCAATAACCCACAGTGTCCTCCAACAACGGCCTTGGTAAGAAAGAATGAAACAATGGGCTGCTGTAAAAGTGAAGAGAAGACTCTCTCGTCTTTCCTTCAACAGAAGTAGAAGTGTATATACTGCATGATTTAGTGTGACAGCATTAATAAAATTTGTGTGCTTGTATAACTCTTTGAGAAAAAGTGTAATTTCATTCAGTGGCATGCAATAACCTAATGTCTGCTTATACCATATTATCTGTTCATTATTTTTACTTTACTATTATTATTATTACTACTACTACTTCGAAAACCATACCATCGAAAAATGTACATTCATAAACTGGATGCAGTGTAACTTCGTTCAACTGTGAACCTGTCTTGAGAAATACACAGAACAGCTAATTCATAAAGAGATTTTGGTTTTGATAATACGTCACATATTTCAGCCTCAGTCCTCAGGACCTCTTTTTAACTTTGTGCTGACGGCTGTATTGACGTCATGTACCAAATTTATGAAAATAAGCTGTCTGTTGGACACAAACAAAGCTTTTAGAAGGAAGAGACTAAAGAGAAAAAGACAAACAAATCTCCTGCCAGAGGTTTATACAAAAAGGGAGGTTATGTTTTCTGTTTCTGGCGAGCTATCTCAAATCTAAGATTGAAAAAAGGGGCAGAGTCAAGTGAAGACAATGACGTCAAATGGTCTATTTTCATTCAGCACATCCTGCACAGACAGCGCGTCATTTTCTCCAAAATCTTCCCAGCAGATGACCACTTAGAGGGTGTGCGACTTTACACCAGACAATCGGTTTGTCAGTGTGGAAGTCAACCGGACCTCCATCGACTGGCCTTGACTAGAAGGCCGAAGAAACACAAGCATGTATTTAAAAAAGGACATCAAAATCCCAGACAAGTGTGCATCCAAGGAAGAGGGCCTTGAACACAAAGTACAGTATCAACAAGGAAACAGAACAGGATGGAATTTTCCATCCGAAACCTCTAAGGTTCAGGGGCTCTGCCTGGGCCATAAACAAGTCGAGCCTGAGGTGCTTCGCCCCCAACGACAGTCTGCTTTAGTAGGGGCTCGTGTTTGTCAACCACAGAGGGGAGACCAGTGGAAAATTACCAGTCCCGCACTTACTCATGCACACGTACACACACACGTACACACACACACGGTGGGGTCCAGCTGAGAGACGGACGCGCAGCCACATATCTATCTCGCTCACTGCTTGTGTGACAGCTTGCGTTTTTTAATGGGCTGCGGGTGCGGGGGGCATGGCTGCGTTGTCAGGACGCGCCGGCCCGCAAAACTACGCAACCGCTGACATTCAGTGATGTGTGTTCGCATCTCTGCACATTTCCGAGAAAATACCTGTGTCTGGCGGCCAGTGCAATGGGATGGGGCAGCATGTGTGTGTATACAGGTTTAAAACGTATGCGTGGGTTTTTTCCTGCGTGTTTCTGTGAAAGTTTTAATGTGTGAGCCGCTGATCCATGGAGCACAAAGATACAGGTGCCTCTTGAATTATTTCCAAAGCTTCATATTCATCTGCATTGAGTCCTTATGTGGACTGAAAATGCCAAAGAAACAAATGGAGCCTTCAAAAGCATCGATTTGTGGGTCTCATTTATGAAGGGAGTGATCATAGTAAATATGTTTTACCTGGGTTCCGAGGCAGCTCACCATCATGTGAGTGAGCAGTTTGGCAGCAAACATTGGGAAACGGCAACACAGCACATGGGATATGATGGCCAATGCAAAGCCTGTGGAGGGGAATGGAAAACATGTAAACAATATTCATGAATAATGAGTGGACAGTGGTTATTCATATCAATGTGGGAGGGATAGAGATAACCAGACTCTGGGGAGGGATTCCAACAGTAAAGCAGACAAAATCCTGTGTGTGAAAGAGAAAGACGTGTTACAGGTGTGTTTTGTACCTGAGATGCAAATAAATCCTGAAGCATAGAAGGCCTCATTGTAGGATGCAAGAGTGGCGAACTCTGCGTAAGCCGTGTAGATAGACAAGTGGGAGCAGGCACATTCCACATAGCTCCCACTCTCTTTCACCACCCTGCAGTACTGACCATCTGATGACCAGCTATAAGGAGGAGAGGAGAAGATGCAGGTAAAGGTTAGGAGAGAATTAAGAGATTAGAAGACAGATGAGAAAAATAACAAGGGAATGAGCCCTTGGCTCAGCAGTTGGCCCAGTGGTGTATTCATGTCTTCTTAAAAATTATATCATTAGTCATCTGGCGTCACGTTTATCCCTCACAGATGTTACGCAACAAACCAGAACATTATATCAAATTTTGTGCTGGATTCAGTGATACAGGTTTTGACTGAGAAGTTTTTTTTTAAAGCCAAAACCATCCTCTAAAATTTTCCTCACAAATTTCCAAAGTATCAAGTCATATTGACCTTTCCTTGTTAGCGATTAATTTTGGTTCTTGCTTCACCTTTTTCTCTCTCAGTCTCACTTCCCTCATCAGTTTTGTTTTTCTTGAATAAATTGTCCAAGCAGCTTTACGGGGCCAAACCAAAAAACCTGCCAATTCTTAACAGTGTGTTCGAGCCAAGTCCCATTACCTTCCCCGAGAATGTCCTCGACAAACCGACTCTGAGTGGAAGGGTTCAGACTGGAGCAGAGTGAATGTGCACATGTTAATGAGGAAGATGTACCTTCCCCCATGGTCACACAGAGAGAGGCCTTGGTGAGAGGCTGAACTTGGACCTTTGCCCTTCACTCAGCAAACTGGTCTCCCTCGCACAGAATGTGTGAGGATGACAGAGGGGGGGAAGGCTGGGTTACGGCTTTGCAAAATAGATAGTTAGAAATATAGATGATCTGTTTCAGAGAGACACTGTAAAGAACTTAGATAAAGTTGCCCTCTGGGAAGCATATTCATAAATCCCAGTCGAGAAATGAGGAAGGAAGATGTAGAGTCAAGTTCTTTGCACAACCAAGTCCTTATTTTTCATCGCACGTTTAAACATAAATACGACCTCAGGTTGTGTCGCTCACTTTTACACACCGACTTTGAAACTTTTGTCATTAAAGCTTTCTGAACAAGCTCTATTTGCTGCGTCAGAGGTTCATCAATCATCAGAATCAAACCAGTCATTTCTGTGCTATGTTTGACAGTGGATCAGTTTGAAATATTGCAGTCAATATTGAGTAATAAGTTGTGTGTAGCAAACAATTCATTCCTGGTTTCTCACAGAATGAAGGAGAAAGACTTATTATTGCATTTTTTATTAAAATGAAAGTTTGTTTTGCAGCCCCCAGAAATTTGTGTCTTCTTGTATTAAACCACATCACACACGGTGTCGTTAAACCAATCAGGACCGAAATCTCTCCTGCTTTAATATCTGGAGTTTCGACAAGTTGTCTCTGGATTATCTAGAGGGAAAGAGCACGAGCCTAAATAGGTGTGTCTGTGCTGGATCACCTTGCAGTGGTCTGGTTCCAGAGAAGGCACAGAGACCGGCCTGGTTTCACTTGCTGACCAGGGGTGTGGATACGATACACCACCTCATTCCCATCTTCTAGAGGTCGTGACCCTCTGTCCTGGAGGCTGACTGAGAACACCTACATTTAAACAGAGATAACAAGAGAGAGAGTTCAGCTCTGGAGTGAACTAAATCATTAATGGTGAGTTTCTGTTGGAGCAATACTGCCACCTGCAGGATTTCTTTAAAAAGTATTTTCAGTAAAAAGGTCATTTGATAAACTTTGCTCCTGACATGAAGCAAAACTTTCTGTACCTTTCCATTGAGAGCAGTGGGCGTATCGTTCCTGATGAACCAGTGTTCAGTTCTGAACTCGGTCAACTGGATCCGGCTGAGGTTGCCACAGTCGGGAGTCAGAACTGCTGGTACAGACAACAGTGTATCTGGGAGTTGGAAGAAGTCTGCATTACGGCCCCTGAACTTGTGCCCATTGATTTGTGTTGGGTACCACTGGAATCCAGAGATGGTCATATATGGACACGTTTCCAGGATGGTACCCCTTCTGCAAAAAAGAAAAAGAAAAACATTGAAAACATCATTAATAATATTTAATGATGAATATTTAAGGACAATCACTGGTGTTTTGAAGTGAATGTTCATCGTAAGGTAGAGTTTATCTCTTGAGGTTTAAAGAGGGATATTGACACTCACATCTCACACTGGCTGTGTGTGAGGAGGGAGAAAGCAAATCGCTCAGCCACCTCGGCAAGGTGGCTGAGGCCTCGGGTGTCGACTCTGCTGGGATTGGCCAAAGAGCACAGCAGGTCATAGGTCAAGTTCCGGCTGCTCCCCTGTAAAGGAGTCCTCTCTGCCTCTTCCAGAACCTGAGAGAGACGGGGTGAGGGAATCATTAAGAATCTCTGGCATTGTTTGCATGTATTTGTCACTGATACACATCTGATCTGTATTTGACTCTGGCTCCGTCACTTCCTTTAGACCTGTGTGTTGGACAGCTTTTGTGTCTCTCATTCATTCATTCATTCATTCATTCATTCATTCATTCATTGTGTCTTTAAAAGCATTTGCTTCTGCAGTGTCTCATTTCACTCTCTCCCTCTCTCTGTGCATCCATGGATTCTCAAGCTGTCTAACTCCTTTCTCTTTCTCCAGCCCCCGCGCACACTCCCTCATATTAAATCACACTTCTTTCTCCACTCGTCCGGAGGCAGAGCGAGTGCAGTATAGACCCTGATGGCAATGCTTAGGTGGTGTGGCAAATGAGACCTTTTCAGATGACAAGCTAGTCCTCACATCTGTCAGACTGATGCACTGGAGTTTATGTATGCCCTTTAGCAGAGCTCTGTCAGACAACTACTATACTGACCCACAAACCTCAAGTGGTGCAAAAAAGTTTTTCTCATTTCTGTCTTATTATGCAATATTAGAAGAAAAATTGTTGACCTCACAGATATGGACAATTTGATGACAATCATTACTTTCATAAAAAGGTAAAAAGTAAAACCATACTTATATATAACTGGAATGGCACTCAATAGAGCACATACCTCTAGACCCAACAGCCCCCTTTACTTCAATCAAGCCGAAGCAATCTCACAATGTTAAAGAAAGTTTTTAAAAATGACTGGATCTGCAACAAACAGTTCGTGGAACCGTGGAAATCCATTCAGTAGTTTTTGACTAAAGACTAAACAAAATAAAACATACACAATTAATCCTAATATAACTTGACTCATACAATGAGATTGGTCTTGTGAGGAAGCATAAACCATATTAGATATGATTAAATATTATTTAATGTCTCAGTGTTTCATCAGCTCCTTTTCAGGAAATATTTCACTTCTTAATTTTCTCTTACCTTCCCCAAGGCTTCGAGCACGGCCGTCATCTGCTCACGATTCAGAGGTGTGCTGACTTTGTTGATCAGCCCTTGCAGCACCTGGTTCAATATATTTGGGCCCAGGGGCTGATGTAATTGGTCGAGTAAAACCCAAACGGCTTCACTTGCAGCATTTGACACCAGGGTCACATTAGCCATCCCGAACTGAGGGTGCACTCTGGCGCCCCCTGTAGCATTATAAAGCTCCACCTGGAAGCGCTTAGGTGTGGGCAGGGATGAGGCGAGGTCAGGAGTGAGGTAAATGTCCAGCGTCGTGTTATGGTGGCCCACAGCGAAGGTTATCTGACCCTCTTGTTTTGGAAAGTCCATCCCTGCTTTAGCAGGCCAGATGATAGAGGGACCCACCACCTCATCCCTCAGGAGCTCCTGGAGGAAAAAGACATGTTTGGTGGTAAAATAAGATAATCAACCAATCATGATTAATAAAGGTTTTTAAAAACCCATATGATGAGAGGTGACATAGCATATATGTTCATTGCCTGTAAACAGTTTGTAAAACATTTAGACCTTTTAATGGCACATTTACCATGTAATGCACGGTGTCCACATTGTCTGCATCCCAATGTAAATGAGTGAAGTTCACCATGTCCCCAACATGGTGAGGGCTCAATGTAAACCAAATGAGGACCGGCCTTTCTATCAATAATAACAATAGTATGGGCTTTTATGATGCAGTCTCACAACATGTTTCATCTCTCAGAGATTAAAGCAGACCCTGTGTCTATGTGAGGTTTTTTGATTTTTGTTGAGTGCACTAGACACTCGCTCTCACTTTGATCTCCAATATCAAAAAGTGTGAGAGCCAGTGGAATTAAAGCCCCCGATCTGAGTGCATCCGAGATGTCTCTAATAATATCACCTTGAGGAGAATAGGAAGGCGATGAGAGGTGAGGAGAGACAGAAACATTTTTTTTTTTTTTAATTCACCAATGTCAATAAACCAGGACTTTTATTAAACTATATAGACACTAAGTGGAGGATGGACTGAATAATGGGGGCATCCATCAAATTATATGTGAAATAATTATTAGATACTACTGTGTTATTGATCCTCCATTTAAAAATGCATAAAGTAAGTACTGTATAATGCTAAGTTGGTGCTTATGCATTATTTAATTACTATACTTTGCATTACATAGCCGCAGCACAGGGGTACAGTGGTTAGTGGTATAGATAATGGATGGATACTCTAAATAAGTGCACCTATTGAGAATAAGTAAAATTCAAATAATTGAATTGAAATATTGTTCTTTTACAAATAATTCTATAATTTTTGAGGACTGTTAAACAGGTTATTAAAAATAACTGCAGGATTATTATGAGAAGGCCTGATTAGATCAATATACTGCGCTGACACTCAGATTGATGAGGTTGACAAATACAGGCCAGACACACACAGTGAAACATCAGTGGTTGTTGAAAATATAATTTTAGCGACAAAATGGTTGAAATTATATTTGTTAAGTTTGAAAATGAGACTTCCTACTATTTGAAATAAAACTTCCAAGGCAAAATTTAATAAACCACTTCTTTGTCATATATATGAGTTAAGTACTTGAGCAGTTCAAGGTATGTTTGTTACTTACCAGTGTGCGATATTGTACAGACATGGCTGAGGCTGTGCTAGCTTGTCTGTAGATCTGCAGACTGAGTCTTGTGGTCATCAGTGTGGCGATGGGCAGTCTGTGGCCCACAGCGAATAATACAATGCCTTGTGGGTCGTCACTCTCTGCCAGGGTGATGTTGGCGAAGCGAGTGGTTTCATTAATGGCAGCTCCAGTACCCACCTGATAAATCTCCACCAGGAACCACGTCTGGGACTCTGGTTCCTACGGCAACACAGATGCGCAGATTGTGTCATCTGTTTCATACTGTAAAATTTGGTGTGTTTCAAACTTAGCAAGATACCCTGCATCCCACTTACCTCATCATCGTGGACCTCCAGAGTAAGAGCACATACTATTGCTCCTCTCCTGCACAGTGCAGTTCCTGAGGTGTGCAGCAGCTGTGTGGTTAGGTTTACTCCATTGCTGACAAGAGTCGGAGTTGCCTTGTTGAATGTAGCTCTCCAAAAGACCTGTAAGTCCTCAAAGGCTCTGAACAGAGGGACACAGGGCAAAATAATGATAAACAATTAAAACAACTTAGTGGCAGACAAATATAAAACTATTTTCGGGGGTAAAATAGACCTAAAGGTTTTTATGTACCTGTTTTCTTGTCTCTGCAGGTAGAGGACAGCAGTTCTGTTCTCTGAATCCTCATCTAGTACTTGGCCCGTCAGAGAATTCAAACTAAACCCTATTATACCATTATGGAAGTCACTCCCTGGTAAGGACAGACAGAAAGATGAATAACAAGGAAAGAGAAACAGAGAAGACAAAATATTAAATGAATTTCCTTATAACCTCTCAATCACATCATGTATTTTCTAATCAGTCCTATATGAAGAATAATCAAATCATCTGCCCACTGATGTGATTATATGAGGTTGAAAATAGCAGATGGAGACAAATGCAGCACTGACATGAGGCTAATCAAATGGCATTAGTGAAAGTGGAGAAGACTAGAGAATCACTCATTGAGATAGTAAACAAATGTCAAGAGGTTCATTTGATTTGTAAAGAACCACAAGATATAAATCTGTTATAACACCAGGTAGAGTCCAGAATACAAACCAACAAATAAATATTAATTTTATATGTATGTCAACCCTTCTCATCTTTTCATCTTCAGTCTATAGTGGATACAGTCTAATATATGTTACTCATCATCTTACCAAGGATAGTGATCTTTGCAAAAGCTCCAAACCCCTCGTATGGTCTGTCTGTGATTTGTGCTCCTCCCTCTGGATCAATGAGGTAGATGAAGAATACTTCCTGTCCCTCTGGCTCTGAGTCATCGAGGATGAGGAGGATAACCTCTGTCTCATTCTGCCCCGCCTGCAGTGACACTATATTGGACTCCAAGCGGAAGTCCTGTTGCTCCTTTGCGAGGATCCCGACAGGTTCGATAGCGAAGGGAAGAGGTGTTGTGCTTCCATCTGGATAAAACCACACAGCAACACAAGTTTAAGTGGTTTTGTAAACAGAGTAAATTACAAAATTGTATATACTGCAATGCAGCAACAAAACAGACACGCACCTCCATAGGCTTGGACCCGAACCCTGACATCCCCTGCCACACTGTCCGACCTGCGCACCCTCAGGACCACCCTCCGGTCCTGCTGGGTCTCCTCATCCCTGTCCTCCGGTACCTGGACCAGTCCAGGTCCAATACTCAAAACTCCGCCAGTCACATCACTGGCCAAGATGGTGACAGTGGCCGCGCTGTGCAGAGGGTTGAGGCGAGGAGACACCTCTGCCCAAGCCAAGATCGGATTAAGGACTTGAACATCAGTTAGATTTACATGGAAGTACTCATCTGGCTCTGAGAGGGAGTCATCAAGTATTGAAAGCTGGAACGATGTGTTGGTTTGGTGAGGCGAGTCAAAGACCACTCGGCCATCAGGCACCGCGAGAAAGTCCTCTCCTGCTGCTGCGCTGCCAGCAATTGTTTTGTAGGAAATGTGGCTGGTATTGCTACGAGAGCCGTAGAGTCTCTGAACATAAAGTGTTATCGTCTGGATGTCCTCTGCGATAACTAGCTGCCGTGAGTCAGGGGCAAACTGGTAGATCCCCAGTGGCTCCACTTCTGCTGTGGTGAAACCTGACCTGTGCAGGGAAAAAGAGACTTCATTTGATGTGGACCAATATGCAAAGTTTAATTTCTGTATTATTGTATCCTCTGATCTTATTTGCCTTGGCTCTCAAATATTTGAATCATGTTTCCACCGTGTAAAGCACTTTGTAACTGTGTTTTGAAAAAAGCTGTATCAACAAAGTTTATCAATACTGAAGAAGTACCAGTCCAAATCAACTCCACCACTAGTTCTACCACTGGAACCTTTACCTGAGTTTGACAGAAGCAGTGCTGGAGCTGGCAGCAGTGAGGTGCACAGCATAGGAAGTCGGCTGTAATGCATCAGCAATGGCTGTGAGAGATAAAGCTTTAGTCCTCTCTCCATGGGCCAGGTTCAGTGAGCCTTCATAAAAAGAAGAAGCACATTATTAATGGTTAGAAGAGCTGTGTGTTTGTCTGAGGCATCAGCTGGTTATCCAGGTTTCAAGGGTTTGGTGTTCAGAAAGAAGGGAGGTTATTATAGGAGAGATGAAAGTTAAGATTTAGATAGATAGAGAGAGATAGATAGATAGATAGATAGATAGATAAAGAGATAGATAGACATATTTTATTCATCCCTGAGAGGAAATTCTTGGGAAATTTGTGTGCTGCCATATACGGAGAAGTTAGTTGTATTCATTACAGATCAAAGTGAGAGGATGACATAGAAGGGTATGGAAAGATCCTACATTTATATATGTTAAAATATATCAATAAAACAACAAAGATATTTGCACGAGTGGGGAGAGTTTGTGTGTGAGTCTATACTGCGACCAGGTTTTCAGTGATCAGTCCCGCTCTGACTGTCTTACCCGAGCTTGGGGTGATATCTCCTGCTCTGAAGCCTGGTAAATCTTGTCCTGATGGAAACCCGGCTCTCCACTGCACCCTGACGTCCCCGAACAGGCCCGTTCGTGTCACGATTGCCTCACATGTCCCTGTTTCTAAACTTGACACCTGCAGAGCCAGGGAGGCAAAGCCAACCTGCACAACAGAAGTGAGAAGAGACAGGTGATGGGTGTAAACCTTGTTGCCAACATAATCACAGAAGTACAATATTTGATAACTCACAGAGAGAGTTATTTGTTATGAAGAGTCTTTTTGTAACACTTCTTATTATTAGCAGACATGTACACAGAAAGGCTTTGTGATGGATGGGTCATTCAAAAGGATCGATGAGAAACAGCTGAATGTTTTGTGATGTGAGTTGTCAAGTACAAACTTAGTTTAAAATTATTATTAGGCTGACAAATAACTTAACACATTGATATGTATTGAACTATAAGCAAATGTGTAAATAACTGTGCCTTTAAAGAACAGAAATGCATCATATTCATTATTTCATATTTATGATATTCATTTGGGAAGGCAAAAGTCAAATAAAAACATTCTGAAAAGAGTACTGAGGCTCATCCATTCATAAGTGTATTGATTGGTGGCAAATCCTTTGTTCTGATTGTCCTGAGGAGAAGACAATTTAAAAAAAGAGTTTCTCACTGATATGTCTCAAAAAACACAATCTCAACTCACCTCTGAGCTGGCAGCTTCTTCGGGCACAGTCACCATAGCAACGCTGGCTTCATGAAGGAGACGAGGTGGGGAGCCGAGGACGGGGCCGACCAGTCTAACATCTGTGAGCTCTGCTGTGAAGCTCTCACCCGCTGACAAAAACACCTACAGAGGTGAAGCAGGAAAACAAATATGGAATTTTAAACGGTCATGTCTTAATTTGTCTCTGTGTGCGCGTCAGTGAGCATCCTGTTTCTTACCTGGCCACTGATGAGCACAGTGAGAGCACTGGAGGTCTCTCCTTCCCTCATCAACACCCTTCCTTCAGCTTGTCCTCCCAGTATCTCCTCCATGTCCATCACCTCATCCATTCCTCCACTGATCTTATAGCCCACACTGGCGTTGCCAAACAACCCAGCGAGCCGTGTCAAGTTTATGACCAGAGCCCTGGTGACCTCCAACCCTGTCCCTGCAACCACTATAGACTGCTGCTCAGGGTTCAGGGAAAAGACTCCGTGTGGGTCATCATTAGCACGCACCCTAAAGGTGAGGGAACAGGATTAATCTTGAGTTATCTTTTTTTTCTACCTGAGGGTTGATATGTGTTATAGGTCTAAATAGCACACCTGATGTGGGTGCTGACAAGGTTTGCGTTGGCATCCAGAGTAGCTCCGCCCTCCACAGCCGTGAGTCGGACAGTGTAGAGCTCCTCCAGCTCTGGCACTGTATCAGGCATCAGGCTGAGGACAATTTCACCGTCCCGTTGACCCTCCAGAATGACCACTGAACCAGCTAACGCAAGGAAGTCCCCCGCTGTGTCCGAGTCACTCTGTATCTGCCAGTGCACCTGAGGTGAAAGTGGAGGATCTGTGATTTTACCAATTCAGGGGCCACACTTTACACAGAGGGGGCAATTTTATGTCCAACATCCATGAACAATTCCTGATTCAGCAAGGTGCTCATTTAAGTCATTTCTTGTTGACTGTTAGCTCTATAGCAACAACAAATTGTCATATTTATTGTTATTATTGTAAGTAAGAGAGTGGATTATAAAAAAAAGACTACTGAAAAGTCAGGGGCACTTCAGGGGCCAATCAGATTTTAGCTGGGGCTACTGGGTTTACATTTTAACAGTGGCCACAAGGAATTGAATTCAGCCAGATTGAGCATTGATACTGGATTCGCAGGATAAATGATAAATGTTTATTGATGGAGACTTACCGTGATGTTACCCATGACCCCCTCTCTGCGTGTAATAGACAGGGAAATGTTGAGTGGACCCTCTGCCTCTGTGGATTCATTGTAGACATGGTCTCTTAGAGCGTCCGGAGCAAACTGGACGATACCGTTCGGGTCACCATACTTCTCGATCTGGGAGACAGAAACGCATGAATGCAGAAGGGTGAGAAGGATGCTGAGACATACACACCAATCCATCTCAGCTCGATCTTAACTGATTACGGCTGGCGAAATCAATTTTGTAGCTGTGGTACCACGACGTACCTTAAGTGTTATGAAACCAGCCTGAGGATCAACATCCATCTCTCCAGACAAAATGCTGAGCTCTATGATAAACGTCTCTTCCACCTCCACCTCTCCATGGGGGAGAATCCGCAGCTCTATGGTGCGTGTACCTTGCTCTCCATCCCTAAAGAGGAAGGACCCATTCACAGGCTCTCTAATGTCTGTATTGAATGGAGGGAGAACCTCTCGGCTGTTGGGGCCTCGGATGATCCAAGCAACCTATAAAATTAAATAGAGATGAAATTAAAATGAGATCAGAGAAAATAAACGACAGAACTCAGGTGCAGTTGCTCCTCATACCGTTGCATTGCCCACTCGGCCTCCTGCTCTCTCCAGAACAAGATTGAGCTTGAGGGTGGAGTTTGGGTTGACTACAGTGATGAGGCTCTCGTTGAGGAAACGGACCGATCCACTTGGAGAGTCACTCTTGCTGATGGTTACCCTGGCAACACGCTGAGAGCCTAGAACTGCTCCTCCTGTTGCTCCAATCAGAAGGACCTCGAATGCCTCGGCATATTCACTGCAGGAGATCATTAAAGTGTTCACTTATACTAACTGTGGATTCATGATTTTTCTTGTGACCTGCTGAGTTGCTGATGTTTTGTTTATTGCATTTTTGTCTTCACAGCTAAACTCAATGCTTAACGTCTTTCTGAGTTAAGAAGCACTGATGTAGCTAGTGAAGAAATATGTGTGTGTTCTAAACATAAAGCGCATTATGCTTGAAATTTGACTTATTTTGAATTTCTCCTCTCACCTGTCAAGGTCGTCTAGAATAGTGACATTGATATAGCTGGTGTTCTGGCCATGGCCAAACGTCACTGAGCCGTTATACAGGAAGTAGTCAAGGTCAGGGGTGGCGCTCAAGCCTCTGGAGACGAACTGAGCTGAGACGGATCCATACGAGCCCACTCTTCTCACCACCGGAATCAACACACTGCCCACATCCTCCTCAACTGACAGACAGAAAACACAGATTTTACATGCCGTGACTTATCTTTTTCATTTTACTGTTTATTTCCATCTGCATGTTTGCCTCATTTGAACACAAGTTATAAGTATTAGTTTTGTTTTGACTCGTACCTGTTACACTGATGTAGTCCTGCATGAACTCCAGGACGCCCTCAGCATTGTCATTCTTTAGTATGACCACAGTGAGAGAAGAGTAGGTGCCTAAAGCTGGAGGTTGATCCAGCCGGAGACCTGACTCTCTCACCGTGTAGTCCATAGAACTGACCACCAGAGGGAGACACAAGATGAAATGTCACATTAACAAGGTATTTTTGACGAAATTAAGACTTTGCGTTTCCTGTATTATGGATGTTAAGAATCCTCTGGTATGATTTCCAACATCCTATTGAAACAATCAAACCCTGTTGAAGGTATTACAAGCTTAACATATTAAAAACAAATTCTTATCCAGTTATTTACCTGACATTGACTAACTCCACGTCAGTGATGTTGAAGAAGAACATCTCAGGCCCCTCTGGTACACGGTCGTCTTCAATATGCAGGTTGACCTGCTGCGAGGTCTGACCTGGGGTGAACAGCAGTCGTCCTGAAGCTGGAGCAAAATCCGCCCCACTAACCGCTGTGTCGCCTGACGTCTGATAGGTCACCCACACGCTGCCTAGACTGCCCGAAGAGCGAGCAATTGTCACATTCACCTGAGGAAAAGAAAGGAGGTGTAACTGTGGGTTAAGTTTGTGTTTACATTATATACACAACCTCATTCGTCAGTATGTCCTCACCTTTCCCTCCTCCTCCGTTGCCATGATCTGGGGCTGGGTGAAGGAGAAGAGGCCGTTGGGGTTGTCGCTGGCTGCCATGATAACCGTGACATGTCTGGCTGTCGGACTTATTTCTAATCCAGAGGTAGCGGAGGTCAGTGTAAGCTGGTACTCACGACGCACTTCAGGAAGTTCATCATCCAGAGCCTGAAATCATAGCAGATGTGACAGGGGACAATTTTTAAGGTAAGCATACAAAAACTCATCATGATGCATTTTGTTCTGTAAGCATTCCGCAGAGCAATATCCTGATTTTATTTTATCCAATATTAAGGAAATCCACATCAGTTAATACCTTGAGAATAATAGTGGCATCAGACTGTCTGTCTCTCATAGTCACAGTTCCAGAAATCGATTCAAACTCAGACACGTCAGCTGGAGTGATATTCCAGTAAACCTGGACTTCTCCAAACACACCAGGGCCTCGCACAAGGCTGGAGAACACACACAAACACACAGCAGGATTTTCACATTACATTATTAGTTAATACATGGAAGTAAAGACATTTAAAACTCTTATTTGCAGTATCTCACCTGACCACAGCACTACCATTGTAATCTCCCTGAGGTTCCCCGATGAGGATGCTCCTGGACGACTCTGCTATTCCGATAATCCCTAGTGCTGCCTTTTCTGCCCTGATAGTGATGGTGACCATGTCTGCATCAGCATATAACAAACAAGGAAGACAGTTTATAATTCCACAATTCCTAAATCTAAACTGCACTGGCCATTTGACTTATAACCCTTACAAAGCGGTTATGTTTTCATCTGCGTTTGTTTATTTGTTAGTCAGCAGGTTTACACAAAAACCACTGGATGGACTACAATGAAATTTGGTGGAAGGATGTGGTATGGGTCAGGAAAGAACCCACTAAAATTTGGTGTGGATATACCGATAAGGGTGCAGATCATGACATTTTGGTGACTTTCTTGAAAATAATCCAGCGATCTCTATGAAATAAATGTGCATCTGGATGATGATCCAGATTCTGTGAATCAAAATAAATATTTATTGGGGTGGTGATCTATATTGAGATACTGTACAGTGACAAAGTTTGCAGGACATTTCTGTGTAAGTGTATCTGATCTCACTTTGCAATATGGGGATATGGGGAAGTGGCCAATAGTTTACAAATACTTACCGTTCAAAGGGTCGATGACAGCTCCACTCCCGGCAGGAAACAACCGGACAGTGAAATGCTCATCTCCTTCCACAACAGAGTCAGTGAGGGCTTTGATCATAAATGTCTTCATAGACTCAGCCTGTAAAATAGGAATCATATTCCATGCTTCATTAAGAATCGTGTACTATCAAGCACAAAAAGATGGTCAAAGAGTGAGTGTTTCAAGATTAAATCATTCAATAAATATAAAAACATAAAACATCTGATGACAGCAGCACAGCACTTCTCACAATGTACCTCAGTGAAGACGAGAGTTCCATTGAGAGGTGAGAGGTCATCTGAGGCCTGATCTTCCAGCTGCCACACCAGCGTCACTGCCCCCTCACCTCCCACACTACGTCGCACTGCTAGTGTCGCCACCGCCGCGGGGTCATCCACAAACTCTGGCTCACTGATGGTAACCTTAGAGTGGAGTAATTAACAGTCTTAATGTGCACCTAGTGGTGAGTAATTGCTGTTTGTCAATAGAAAATGAATATTTTATTACAACAGTAATGTTAGAATTACCTCCAATTCCTGAAATCCAAATCGTCCCAGAGGGGAGTCATTGGCTGGAATACTGACAGTTATAGAGGTCACCTCTCCAAGTCGGGCACCACCAATCACACGCAGCAAATTCACTCTAAACATCTCCAACATCTCCACTTGTTCATCGTCCAGGATGTTGATGGCAATTATAGCCTCGCTCTAAAGATAGGAAACACATGACAACACAGTTATCCATGGACAGCTTCCCTTTATGGCTTGATGTGATATTTAGGGCTGCTTCATTTCAGATCAGGAAAATGAATCCATTCACCTGTCCATCCTGAAAGGTGATGTTTCCAGATATGGGGCTGAAATCATTGAGATCTGCAGTGATTGGCTGAGCATCCCAGTAGACGACCAGTCTTCCAGTTGCACCAGCAAGTCGCACCACTGACAGATAGAGGACGTTGTCTGGTGGTGGTATCTCATAAGCCAGCACACTTCCAAGAATATCCTAGGCAAAGATAATTTAGAAGCAATATCTAATTAATTTAATGAAATGCAACATAAATAAAGTTCATTTAATGCCTAATTAAAATTATTCAGGATCCATTAGTTACACTTAATCTTCTATGAGTGTCACTATGGCATTAGTTTGAGAAGCTGCATCTCTATCATGTTCATGTCCAAGTCATGGCCCCAGAGGTGATGACCCTGTGCTCACCTCAGAAACATTGAACTGCAGAATCCCTCGAGGGTCATCGTTCTCCTGGATGGTGACCTCTGCTACCTCCATACCGAGCCGCTTCACACTCGGCTGCCCTGCTCCCACTGAGCCTCCGACCAGCTCCACACTGGTGATGTTCACCAGGAAACTCTCTGCCAGCTCGGGAATGTCGTCCTTAGAAAACATTTGTACATATACATTAAATGAAAGAAAACAACGAGAGAAAAATCTCCCTGTCTCTAAAAACACATTCAAAATATTTAATAAGCTTGGACATTAAATTAAGTTGGTGTTTACAGTAATAGTGAATTATGCAAGAGGTATATAACTTTGGTATTCACGTTTACAAGTTGTCTAACCAGACCAACAAATGTATTTGTGAGGGGCGAGGATATGCGATAGTTTAATGAGGGTTAATGGTTGTTTCTCTATGAATGGAAGAGGAGGGAGAAGAGGAGGAAAGGAGATTTATCCGTTCATTTATGGCCTACACAAGACATTTTAAAGGTTAGTTTTGGGATGGTAACAGGGATGATTAGTATGTGTTAATCTGATGATGAGAAACAATCTCCAAACAAGTCTCCACAGTCATAAGTAAGAGAGGTGTAATATGGGAGAGGAAATAAAGTTTTACATGTAGTGGACAAATGAAGACTTTGTTGTTGTAGAAAGCTAAAAATGTCCTGTAAAAAAGTCCTATTCCTAATATGATCTTCTTTATTCAGGTAGATTTCATTAATTTCTCCATTACCCAGCTGCCTATCCTTACCGGCAGGATTGTGACAGTGACAAGCGCCACCGTGGCACCATGTGTCATGACAATGGTGTCGTCTTTGGCGGTGTAATCCTGTCCTGCCGTGGCCTGGTTGGATGGGGGCTGGTACAGAGCTGGCCTGGTCTGGTAATGAACTGCCACCTCACCCGAAGAGCCCTGCTCCCTCACTATGGATAGAGTCACATTGACTGGAGTCCCTGTGGGTGAGCAGAAACAGAAGGTAACAAAATAAAAATGTGACTCCCTACTACTCACTTCTCAGATATTTTGGGCCTTCCTCCAATACACAGATTAAGACTAATCCCAAATCCTGGAAATCACGGCTGATCTCTTTTACAGTAAAGCTCAATGTGTGATTACTGTAACAACTGCTTAAGAAACCGCATCCGAAGAAAATTTGTAATTGGTCTTTAAAAAAGAAAAAACAAAGATGGAACAAAGTGAGTCCATAACCGAGAAATGTAATTGAATAAATTTACAATGTAACTTACACCCATTATGGTACATTAGACTCTTTGCACTGTGATCCAATAAAAACCCACATTGACTGACTGCATTGATCTCTTTCCACAGAGATTCTTACTCTGTGGTTCTTGTGTTAGTGTAAACTGGGAGTCCAGATGCCATCCAATCACTCCGTAGGGAGAGCCATTTGGCAGGATGACGAGTAGAGCCTGTGCCCGCTGCTTGTCAATGACTGCTGCCTGTCGAAGGTCCTGCAGCCCCACGGTGGTGACGTCCATGATTGTGATGGTGACACTCTCTGTCAGCTCGGGGACGCCATCTGCGATGACAGCCAGTGAGATGATGGCAACTGATTGATCCTCTGAGAAGGTTACCTGAGATAGAAGATAACATTTTAGATGGATTCCTCAAATTTGTGATCTTAAGTTAGAATTCTTCCACTGTTGATCCAGGCGAGCATTTCATTCTCAAACACGTCATTAATGCATATTGTATGATAGTCGAGAGGAGGGTAAGAGGTTTGCTCACCACTCCTGATGTGGGGTAAATGTCAGCCAGACTGCCACTTGCAGCCCAGTGAACAGTCAGTCGGCCAAAAGTGCCTCGTCTTCTCTCCACACTGAGGGAAATCTGATTATTTTGCTCCAACTCTTCTACCTCCACAGATAAAGAATCCTGCAGAGATTTCATTGCAAAACATTTCTGTATTAAAATAGTTTAAATGCTTAAAAAATATGTTTCAAATTAATACATCCAACAAAGAGGTTATGTTTACAACTGCAGGATGGATTACCACGAAACTTAAAAGGATCCATAAAATATTGGTGCAGATCGGGATCAGGAATCGAATCCAGGATTTTGTTTCACTTACTTTAATATTTTTCATAAGACAATTTAGCTCATCTTTATTAACAAATATCTGCATTTGAATGCAGATGAATTAAAAAGCTGACAGCAACACCAATGTGTAGCTGAGAAACATAATGTGGCCTTTATGTTATATAAATATTGGTTTAATTTAGAGACTGTTGGGTCTTGGTGGAGGGATGCGATACCATAAGTGCAATTCTAGTTCAAGATATGGTTTGGTAACATTATGTACAATGTAAATGTGTTGTCTAATATCAAAATTTGTATTTGCTTACCTGAGCAAAGCCAATGACTCCATGGGCATCGTCATTGGTTGGGACAAGTATAGTCACCTGACCACCAAATCCAATCTCAGCTCCTCCCTTCGGATTCTTCAGGCCGACCTGGAAATGCTCCTGCACCTCAGGGATGTCGTCATCCACGATGTTCACCGCAAGCTCCAGCTCGCTGTCACCTGGTGCAAAGTACAACTCCCCAAAACTGAACGTGAGGAGATAAAGACAAACACAACCTGTGTGTTATTTCACTGTCAGAGCAGCAAGTCGCCTGTCTGTGACCTATAAAAACAATCCTGGTACCTGGGTATGAAATCGGACTGATTGGAGACAGAGGTGAACTCGTAAACGGTGGAGCTGTTCTCCTCAGTGGAAGCCAGGAGGGTCTTGGTGGTGTTGAGGGAAGGGACCATGAAAGAGAGGAAGCTAACGGCCGGAGGGGCCCTCAGGATCATGGTGAACAGGTTTACATCGGACCTCCAGGAGTAGAGGGATGAGCCATTTCTTCCAGCCAGCAGAGCATAAGCTACGAGAAAGAAAAAAGGATTTCATCGATCTAAACATGACAAACTGATTTTACTAGTACAGCGGAACAGTTCAGCTGGAGAAATTACTGAGATTTATGCTTACTGATGCCAGACGAAGCAAAGGGGTGAATTGAGGTGAGGCCTGGGTGAGGAATAGATTGATAGAGCTGTGGCGACGGCTGCTCTGACGTCCACTGTAACACCTCACAGGATGCTGAGAGAAACACACACAGACACACAGACACAATATTACTCACAGATTTACGTTCTTTCACGCTAGAATAGCATGTTTATGTAAAAGTAAGTACTGGTCTAACTGACACACCCAAGACTCGACAAATTACAACCTCGGAGTCGCTCTGCGGCTCTGCTCCGCTCCACGCTGAGGCCTTTCCCGTAAACCCACAACAGGTCTGCACTGAGAACACTCACCACTTTTGCAAACTCAGAGGGATTATGTCTCATCAAAATATACAGAGCATGATATAAATACATGATCTGGTCCACACTGTGAATTTTCTCATCTCAGATTAGACAACAGAACAAGGCTGTTTTGTCTATAACAGACGCACCATTTCCAAATGGCTTTTAAATCATCACTGATTTATTTGAGCTGCGCTAACCAACATCTAGCCACAGCACAATCTTCTTGAAAATACGCTGAGAATACAACCAGAGAACACAGCATCTCATTATTGCAAAAACAAAACCATCCTCTGAGCAGAACATAGACTGAGTGCACTTGACTCTCAGTGAATGCCATTTTTATCTCAGCCGAGGAGGTTATGCTTTCACCCTAGTTTGCTTGTTTGTTGGTTGGTTTGTTTGTTTGTATGTGAGCAAGATAACAATAAAAATACAGGACAGTGTATCACGAAACTTAGTGGAGGAATGCAGTACGGGTCAGGGAAGAACCCATTAAACTTTGGTGTGTAATATTATATGATATCAGAGTAAGACTGGTCACCTTCTACAACAACCAACAGAAGAGTCTCGTCTGCTCTCGTGGTGATCGTCTCCACCTGACTGGCTCTGCCGATGATAGGGAGGGGCTTTGGATTCTGAAATCTTCCATTGGTCCATCGTAGAAGGAGGCAACTGACCGTCACACTGTTCACGCACACCACCAGGTGGGGAACATGGACACGGGTGAACAGAGTCACACTGAGGATGTCCTGTTCAACGTCCAGGGTCTGGAGGAGGGTGAAGGAGTCACCACTCCAAACAAAAATCTGTGGAGTAATAATATATGAGTTCAGACAAATTGTACCAATGAATGGAATTAAAGATATTTCTAAACCGTGGAACTTTAAGCCTCACCTGGCTAGATACTACGAGATAATCTCTGCCTTCAGTGGAGAAGTGTTTCACATCCAGAGCTTCAACACCTAAAGTTTGCTCCTAAAGAATCATGTGAAAATAATAAAGGACAATACCACAGTATTAAAGTAATGTAAAAAAAAAAAAAATCATGGTAATGTACTTGATTGGTTTGATTCTTACCAGTGAGATATTGAGGTCCTTGTGCAGTTTGAAGATGCTGAGGTTGGCAGCAGGGGAAAACGGGGGGCCACTGTGTGTAATGCCAATGTAGGTAGAACCATTCACTGCAAACCCAACACAAGAGTGGGGGTCCTGAATCCTAATAGACTGTAATGAGAAAAGTGATTTTGAGTTAGTTACCTCTTTATTGGGGGTCACTGCTAATATGATTCCTATTTTATTTTACTCTCATGTATATTTCAGTTTACAGCAGGGGCATCATGGGTTGGCTGTGTTGTTGTTGTTCTACCTCTGATGGCACAAAGACACCCTGCCAACGATACAGCGTGGCCAAAGTGTGGTGGGATCCAATAAAGGGCTTCCTATCCAGCCTCATAGCCAGGACAGACAGTTGTTCCGGGAGGAAGCACCAAGCAGATGTGGGTCTTTCCTCAAAGCGCTGGTATACACCCATCACCGGAAGGTGACCGGCTGGAAGGCAAAAAGAAAATTTTATTGCTTATTGGGAGGAAACTGGGATTAAAGGAACAGAAGAAAAGGGGAGATTTACGAGCATTGAGGTGGTTGAGGTGACTTTAAACATTTATTGGTCTCACCAGATGCAACAGCTGTATCAGACTCCGTCTCCCATTCCACACTGACAGCTGACTCCAGACCATTACTCCGAGACACGGTGAGGAAGACTGTTCTGCCACCTTCATCAGCAAACACTTCTGTGTTCGTTCTGTAGAGAAAATACACATAAATAATTCCCCTTTCCCCTATTTCACAGCTACAAATGTTTCAGATGAGCTGTATTGAGACCTGTTGAGTGTGGGTCCGATGCGGAACAAGCCAGAAGGAGCCAGGTTCTCTAGGACAGTGATGAAGGTTTGGAGTTGATCTCCCAGCCGTGAGCCTCCCGTTGGGTTGGACAGGGTCACGGTGAAGGTTTCATTCACTTCAGGCTCAGAGTCCAGTACTGCCCAGATCTCTAGCATCTGAAACAAAACAAATTAGACTAAACAACTTTGGATCAAATTAAAACAGATGTGCATTTCCAAACAAAAAACATGTTGTAATATAATGTTTGACTATTTGTCTTCACCTTAAATCTGACTCCATCCTCCAGCACCACAAACCCTTGTGCTGGCTTCAGATCGCCCTCTGCTAGGCGGCCGTTGGCATCTGTGATGGTAAACTGAACAGTCACGGCGCCAAATGTGCCTTCCTCTGGGTTCCGCACCACGTACAGGGTGGCCACACTCTCGCTCAGCCCCAGTACGGATGTGGGTTCCCTCAATAAGAAATGCTCGCTAGTGTTGAAGGAAATTACGCCATGCCCGTCGTCACTGGCCAGGATGTTCACGGTAGCTGCATAAAAACAGAAACATAATGTTGTCATAGCATTTTCTGATTATAGGTAGATGGGAATAAATGAGTGATACATTTTTTATGAACATAACTTTAGTTTCATAATAGTAATGGTGCTACGTTAAATATAAAGTAAAACTTATGGTCTCTACCAACTTTTTACATTGTTTTCAGTTCTGTATAGTGTTTCAGGTATAAACCACAATTGGGTGTCATGGTGTATGATGCTTCATTTCTTGTTCCATTGAGACAAATGTAGTTCAGTAAACTGTAATACACAAGGTGAACTTGTGTGACCTGATAATGTGATAACACATAAAGTGGAGGCTTCTCCTGAGTCTGTACTAATACTATAAATACTTCATACCATTTCTGATATAAAATAAAGTTTAATGTATTAAAGGCATCATTCAGCTTTTTGTAGTCAAATAACTAATGTCTGTAGCCGCATGAGGAAGATGTATTGTCCCTATTGTTGCTTGCAGTTCAGTTTTTACTTTGCCTATTTATGTAGAACAAGAATGCAACAGTTCACTTGAACACTGTTTGACGTGTCCCAAAATAAGATTTTTTTAAAATCCAACAAATCCTATAAAACCTGCCAGACGAGCAAAAACAAGTTATTTCTATGGCGACGGTAAAAAACCTCTTTTATCTCACGCTGTTAATTAATTAAACTCATAACCCTCTTATCCCAAATCTCTCCTAAGTCTCAACCATGGATTGCACATTTTGGATTGTACATTCAAACTCAATATGGATTGGAAGCTTATGGTCGGCTATCTCATGCTGTTTGACTCAGAAATTCCAGAAACTCTATTGTGGTACTTTCTGCTGCTGCGTCTACCTGTGGTGTTGGTGCCCAGCTCCAGACCAGGGGAAGGCTCGGACAGGATGAGCTGAAATCTCTCAGCTCCTTCTGGAATGTCGTCATCGATGATCTGCACTTCTACAAACGTATGCCTCTCGCCATCTACAAAGTGGAGTATCTGGGAAGACAGAGGAGTGCTCAGTTTGAATACTTGATACTGAGTGATTACGATGATGGTTTAGCGAGAGGGACTATGAAGTGCTTTAGATTCTCGAAGACCTCTTGGTTTGAACCTTTTAGATTGGAGGTTAATGTCTTCATCATTCTAAAGCAAGTCCAACGATATGTGCTTGCTCCATGAGGGAACTGTTGGGCTTCTCTATAATTTTGTAAGGTCTTGACCTTACTATGTGAACTGCCTTGAGATAATGTATGTTGTGATTTGGCCCTTTATAAATAAAACTGAATTGATTACTGTGTATATCTGACCCTTTCACTGGCGTTGTAGTCCAGTCCCTGCTGAGCCTCCAGATTCTGAGCATAGAACAACAGAGAAACGTTTCCATACGTCCCCTTGTTCCTGTAGGCCACGAGAGTCAGTGACCTGATGGTTTCATTCACTGAATACCTGGAGACAAGAACATATTTGGATAAGATATGGATTTGAAGTAGAGCATGAGCAAATTAAAAAGAACTATGTTATTTATGGATGTTTCTCTTACATAGTGTTTGTCCATTCGATGACTCCTCTAATTCCATCATTGGCGGCAATGCTGACCTCTGCCACCAAACCCTGGGTGTCTGGGAAACAGACAACATACAAAGAGTCATGTTAATCGTTTATAAAAACCGTAGTAAAAAGTTTTGTATCAGAGTCAGATCTAACTTCAGGGCTGTAACTACAGTGCAAGCACCAACAGCAAGCTGTGCATGAGGAAACTGCAGAGGATCTAATTTCCGTTCAGGAAGGTTTGAGCGAAGGTTTACAGCTTAGAAGCGTCTCCTGTAAGTGGCTTGTGAGGCTGAGGGTGGACTGATTTATGACCCTGTGAATAGTCCTCTCCCATTCACTCTGACGGCCAAGACCCTGGGAGGCCAGCTCCGGGTTTAGTTTGGCTCTCGCTCTCCTCACCGCACAGTGCTACTCTGATCCCTTCAAATCCCCAGGCTTCCTCAATCATGGAAAGCATCAATATCACTGTCCAAGCCACATAATGAGTGCTGCCAGAAGAGCCACCGTGTGTTTACCCTGCGTCTCCAGGCAGAAGGCCGATAGTATTCTGGGAGCCTGCGAGTGCTGCTCTGCTCTGTCGTGTTCTGTCCACTCATCGCTTTCTAAAGTTACTCATTCATAAATTGGACAGTGGTCTGGATTGTGTAAAAGCTGCAGCAGTAACTAACAAGCTTCTTTCATGTTGCATTTTGACTGTTTACTACAATGTTCAATGTACAGGAATATTGTACATCAAACTGCCTGGCAAAAACTGTGATCACATGGATGTGTATTTGTATTTTACCTGGCAAAGTGCAATACACAACCTCTACTCATCAAACAAGGGAAATGATGAGAATTCATAGGAAGACAAGAAAGAAAAAGATTTTATAAAATTGCAGCAGACATAGCAGAACAGAGAGAAACAATGATGGAAACCAACTTTACCGATGGTGATGAAAGATAAATTCAATAATGATTGTAGTACAAATCCGGCCTAGGCTGTTTAATTGCTCCATACCTAACTGTGGAGCAGTGGCAAGGGTTGTGATGAGTACAGCTGATGTTATGTTGATGAGGAAGAACTCCTGCAACTCTGGAATGTTGTCCTGAGAAAAGAAATATTGGCACATATTGGCAGGGATCAAAAATCAACATGTTATGTTTACCATAAAAAACCCTAAGAGTTTATTGCTTTGTCCTGTGTTCAGTGGCAGTTTTAGGCATGGGTGAACTGGGGTGGCATTTTTTCATGTCACTTAAAAAAAAAAATCATCTGCGCCGCAAAACGATTTTCTATTATCTATCATGTCACAGTGTGCAGCTGCTGCAGGCGCCACTGCTTGCTGAGAAGGGAGGGGGGGCTCGGAGGGGATCTCACCCGGGGAGTAACTTAATGTAGCCCACTGCCTGTGTTTACATTTTTGTTGTGTTTTTTTATGTTTAATATACTGTTTATATACTTTATGCTGCACTGTTCTCCATTTTATTCAGCTGTATACTGTGTATGTGGATGAATGACAATATAGTTGACTTCACTTAATATTGCAACCTCACCCAATATATACACCCAATATAATCAGCCGAAAAATAAATAAATAAACACACCAAAAAATATACATCTTCAGAATATTTGATGGATGGATTAATGAAAGAATAGAGGAGAACCAGAGTTTTTACCTCCAGTATGGTGACAGGGATGGCAACAGAAGTCTGTCCATCCTGAAGGATCACAGATCCAGTACCAGAGACGAAGTCTTGTCCCGGGTCAGCGAGAGCCCCCTCTACCTGGGACAGGTCTTGTAGAGACCCTCTTATAACCTCATAGGTGATATTTACAGCTCCTGTACAAAAACATTACAGCACTATATCAATTACAGGGTAGAGGATTACAGTGTGTATAAGCTTAACACCTTAATCAAAAAAGTAAGTGTAAAGTAGCACTTAACAAAAGAAAGAATTAACTAAATTAGAGCATCCATAAATGTAGTTCTCTTTAGGACTCACTGACCTGAGGCTCCAAACTCTCTGTTGATATAGATCTGTATCGTTCTGTCCCGCTCCTCTGCGGTCACCCTGAGGGATGACGGGGCGATGGTCAGCAGCCCATAGGGCTCATCACTGGTGTCCACAGTGAGCACCGCCTCACTGCCCTGGACATCCAGAGCAGCGTGACCTGTCACCACAACACCTGCGTCCAAGTCAGGGGAATGTTAATCTATGTAGAAACTGTGACTGGGGTTGTTTTTAGGTATTTGTGGTATCACACTCGAGACATTAAGGGCAGATGCATTACCGAAAGTGTTGATGTTGGACAAGGAAACTTTGTATTCATCTGTGTCCTCTGGTGTTGCATCATCAAGGAGTTGCAAGACGATGGTGTCATTTAGTTCTCTCTGTAGGAGGCAAACTCACAAAATGACTGCGGGGGGATATCAAATCACAGCTGTCCCATTTAAATATAATATATTTAGTTAATCCTATGTCCTGCTGTTGATACCTTTAAGAAAAACTACAATAACAACATACGATCCAAATCTGTGCTGCCATACTGTGCAGTAAATGTGTTTAATTATGATCCCACACTAAGTGCTCAAAGATCTCCATGTAGTATTTACCTCAGTGAAGTACAGTGTCCCTGAGGTCTGGGTGAAGGTCCGGTGTACAAGGGGTCCTGTTACAGTCCAGTCTACAGTGACGTTACCCAGAGCTGGAGCTGTTCTCAACACCAGTAAGGACAGCCTCTCTCCTGAAACATCAAATATATTACAGTAAGAATTGAGAGTTAATGCAAAGCAAAGAGTGCAGTTCACCAGGTTTCTTGACTGAAACTGATACAGTATATGAGTACAATGAATTGTGCCAGTGGGTATGAGTGTGTGTGTAAGGTTGTGCTCTGGGCTTTGACTTGTATCTATTCTTGTATTATTAAAAAAAATCTTTTTAAACTATGTAGTAATGATGATGGGATGATGATATGAATGGAGTCAAATGCGGCTACCCACCCTCTCTGGCGATGACAGAACGTGAGCCTGGATGGAATCCGACAACCCCAGCCACATTGTCGTTAGCCAGTATCACGATGGTTACTGTGTCAGAGCTGGGCAGGATTCGACTTCCTCCCTCCGTGTTAACTAGACCAATCATGAGGCTCTCGTTGTCCTCCGGCTCAATATCATCTCTGATTACTATCTCTATGGTCTTCTTCAGATCACCTGTAGACAGAGAGGATGAAGTGCATATAATACTTCATGCAGGTGCTCTTTAAATTCTCCCAACTATTCGATTAGTGAGGAACCCAAAGAAACACTGGATCAACGATGATTTTACAGGATGCTGATCTGAGAAAACTTTTGTTTTTACATAATTCTCGATAGAAAATGATACAGCTACATTCTATAAACAATCAGTGAGGGTTCCACATACCATCAAATACCAGAGTTCCTCCTGTCCCAGTGAAGTCAGAGTCTGGTGTGGCCTTTCCTCCAACAAACCTCCACTCCACTGAGACAGTGCCCAGATTCCCTCCTCTTCTCTCTATAACCAGAGGCACCACGACCATAGGCTCTTCCCTGACCTCCAGGTAGAGCCCCTCATTAGTGGCATTGGGACTGAGGCTGTATATCAAAAATACACCAAATGCATCTCCGTTCACCGCTATGGTCACCACAGCGTTATCTGGCTGGCCGATCGAGGGCAGGTTCTTCTGCGCCACACTCAGATTGAGCAGCTCTACCTTCAAACAATAAACAGTAAAACTTATTTGCTACGCACAAAGTAAGCCATAAATAACACAGGATAATAAATATACGATTGGGTTTTTACCTTTAAGATCTGAATGGAGAAGCTCTCATCCATTTCAGGGAATTTATCCGTTAAGATTGGGACCGTGAGGTTGGCGACCTGTGACCTGTCCTCCATAAAGGTGCTTTGAGCTGTCACAGGGGTGTAATCGCTCCCTGCCACAGCCTGGGCACTGAACAGGACAACAGCTGCAGTGACGTTTTTTAAGTATGTCATAACATTTGCTTTGGAGGTGAGCTGGTTAGCCCCTGAAGTCACCCACGTACAGGACGGTGGGGCCGCCCCTGTCGTCAGAGAGAAGGCCTGGCAGGCACGCTCTCTCAGACAAGCAGCGGCACACGCAGACAGGGGATCACTTTGACCGGTGAGGTTAACTGTCCTAATGGGGCTCATGGATGGAGCCCCTGGTTTTGGGAGGTCATAGTATGTCAGCAGGTTTTGGCCGTCAGCCTGAGCCAAGCCAACAATGTCGATCTCAGAAGTGCTGTATACGATCTCCAAGCGACCAAAGTCCCCACCTCTGGAATAAAGGAAAAAAGGATGTTAGTGTGAGTAGAATTTAAAAATAGAATAAAACTATTATTCAAGAAAAAAACTATAATCAAAGTACCTTCTGTGAACAGAAATATTGGCTCTGTAAACTCCCTCCAGTGGCTCCTGAATGCGATAAACAGACTGTGCAAAGTAGACTGTCCCATATGGGTTGTCATTGGCTGGCACAATTATATCAACAGATGTGTCAGCTCCAAGGTTTCCTCCATTACTGGCACTGGTAAGCTCCACCTTAATTATCTTTAAAAGACAGAGTGTAATTAAAATTTCAACTAAAATCATGGCATCATTTTTAAGTATTCTCTCCATCCGCTTTTTACCTCTGTGATTTCAGGAATGTCATCAGCCAAAATCTCCACCTGGAGCGTCTTCATGGTTTCTCCAGGAGCAAATCTCACTTCTCCTGATATAGGTCTAATGTCTCCCACTGCTAGTTTACCATTGACAGTCGCCTGCCATTGCACCACCACTGTGCCGATGGTTCCAGCGTTACGCACTATTGGCAACGTGACCTTGATCGAGTTAGATCCTGGTTCCTCCACAGTAATTGGAATAGCCTGGAAGACTAGGTAAAAAAATAATCAAGTGTTATAGAATGAAAATAAGATTTGACAAAATGTGGGAAAGTGAAGTCCTTTTCATAGTGAGAATGTAGAGTCTAAGGTGAAGCATCAATCCTCATTTGTGTTTCAGGCTAACTTTGACTGTGGCAATTGATAATATGCATAATGTGCTTGTTCGTTTCTATGGGGGGGTTGATTTGATGTTTCCTTTTCCTGTTCTTCTACATGTCTGTCTTTACCTTGGCTATGCAGGAAAATAATAAATATAGGATGCACAAAAACAAATCAAACGAAAACTCACATAACAATAAGAAATCCAACAAAATAGAGGAAAATATTGAAACCATGTAATGCCTACTAACCAAAGGCACCAAAAGGGTCATCAGAAGGCAGTATGGTGATGATGGCACGTGTGAGCTCCCCCAGCAGAGCCCCTCCAGTCGTCTGGTTGATCAGCTCGATGAGAAAAGTCTCCTCCAGCTCGGGGACCTTGTCATTGATGACGTAGACGGGCACAGATTTACTGGACTCCCCTTCTAAGAGGACGACGTCACTGGAGGCTACGCTGTAGTCTTCACCTGCGGGGTTACACACATGCACGTTCATATAGACATGACACACACAAATCATAGAGAGAATTTTTTAAAACCCTGAGGTCAAGACTTACTGACTCTGGCGGTCAAAGGCACAGCTCTGAACTTAACAGATACGTCAGCAAAAATCCCACCGACACGTGTGACGTTTATTATGGGCCCCACATAGTGCTCAGCTACACTGACAGCAGAGGCCGACAGCTGCAGGACTCCGAAAGCATCGTCGCTGGCCTCCACTATCACCTGGGCTACGATGTCAGTGTTGGAGCCAAGAGAGGGGGAGTTGGAAACTGGAAGAACATTAAAAGGATATTTCATCAGTTTACTGTCACATGGTTTCAGTCTAATTTTTATCTTAGATTATAATTCTTCTCTTACTGAGCCTCTCCTGCTCCCCTTTGATAAGCTGAACACTCATCAGCTTCACAAACACGGCCTCGTCTCGTTCTGGATCTTCATCATCCAACACTCGCAGGGTGATATTCGCTTCACTCTGATTGGCCGAGAAAACAACAGAATCCTCGAGGGGAACAAAATCCCGGCCCTCGGTGGCTCGGCCCACCCCTGGAATCCTGTAAGGGTCCGGATCTGCCTCGTTTAGGGTCCGATATGTGACTCGCACCTAGACAAAAAATGACCATATGATTTATTCACTTCGACAGACCTTGGCATGCACATTTTCATGTTTATTTTACATTTTTAATTAATTTTATTAATTTAAATGTAATGTGTCATTTAACTGTATTTTCTTTGGCATTTTAAGGTGGAAAAGTTTTGTACTTAACATTTAATAATCTTAATTCCTTATTCCTAATTGTTGTAAACGAAAAGAAAATGTTTTAAATGGCTTCTATTTAAGATAGATAAACTGCGAAATATATTATAAGTATGCCGCGTATGTTTTTATTTGTTCTCCTTTTTTTCTGTCTCTGTAATTTAACTTGATATCATTGTAAATGAAGGTCGTCCTATATGATTTCTTGAGTACAAGGGTTGTATTATTCTGGGTAATTTATGCCATCATGAGTGGTTTTAATTTCTTTGCTCTAAGAAGTTTCTAAATCTTCTGCAGCAGGACTTACCTGACCCATCAGGCCTCTGAGTCGCAGGATGGTGAGGGAAACAGTTGAGTCAGATTCAGGGAGTCGGACAGACCTTGTTAAGTTAGCGAATACAAAAACACCGTAAGGATCGTCGCTGGCGAGCACAGTCAGAGTTGCAGATGTCTGGGCTCCCAGGCGACCTTGGGAGACGTTGACCAAAGAAACGGTGAAACTCTTGTCCAGCTCAGGGATCTCATCCTGAGCCACGTTCATGATAATGTTCTCTGACGTCTGACCCACACCAAAGGTGATGTTCCCAAACCTGCTGAGGAGCTCGCCCTCAGAGCTGGGGTCAGCTTCCCAATACACTGTCACATTGGAGAGGTCTCCGAAGGACCGATCCACCTGGGGGTGAGCAAAAGAAAATAGCACGATGGTGAACGATGCTGGAATAACAGTATTTACATTTAGACTTTATCACACTGACCTGTAGGACGACAGAACTGCTTCCATCCTCTGGTTCTGTCCCATTGACGGAGAGTGATTCAGGACTAAACTGAAAAACTCCATGGGCATCGTCTGAGGCAGCGATGGTCACTGTGATGTGGGATGCGACTCCCAAGCTGGCTGCACAAAAGATATCACATAGAACCCTGCGTTACTTTTTAGTGACACACTTTGATAATAGCTGCATTTTTCATTTTAAGTTTGAAGTAAAGTAAAAAATTAACAGTATTTAGAAAAAAGGAAATATGGCAATAATTGTCTCATTATGCAAGCCAGTGATTTTGGAAGAAATAGCACAATGATAATAACAATAATAATTAATAACCCATATCTTCTAATCTAAATAATAATTAAGGTGATGTTCTGGCCAAGCACATTAGACTGAATTGGCAGCTTCATTGTTTTGGAATGAGTGACAGCAGCTTAAACTCTGTGTAAAACTCTGAGGTCTCTGACACACTTACCCCTCCTGCCTGAGAAAAGGCTATTTGCTTTTCCCACATTACTTTCATGGGTACTTTTCACAGGGGTCACGGTACAATGTAAATACCACACACAATTAAACACACACATGCATGCTCACACAAACACCTCCAGATGTGTGCTTTTTATATTCACACCAGATTGATAGATTTTTTGTACTTTATTGGAGAAAATGCAGGCTTCGGAGGAGAGTTCTCAGCCAACTCCTGTCGAAACATTTTGAGTTTTGAGGCCACAAAAGAAGCAATGACATGTGAAATAATTCCTAATTGAATTGAATTTAAGAAATGCATCCTTAGGGAGTGAGGAATTATGTTGGTGAGGGCGTCAGGAAATGAAGCAGTTTGGGGAATAAAGGATGGGAGATACTTACCATGATGGTGATAGGATGGAAGGAGGAAGTCAGAGTCACTCTCCCCGCTTCCACTTCCTTCACTATGCAGAAACTGATCCACTGATGGATCAGCATCAAACAAGCGTCACACCAGGTTAGAATCACACCAGAAGAAGGGAGGTCGAAGGGCAAATGCGAAGGAGGGTGAGCAGGGAGTTATGCAGGAGGGTAGGTGTGTGTAGGGACGAGCACACAGGAGCACCACACACAAAACACACAAAAACAGTAGGATAGAATACAGGGTCAGTTCAGCTATGATTAGGATAGGTCAAGACAGGTTGCTGATAAAAATATAATGATTTAAAAAAACATTTTGCTTGAGAAAACTAATTCCAACTAATTATTTCTCACCTCCTGCGTCTGCATTGTAGAGCTCCACTCTAAAGATCTTGTCCAGCTCAGGGACAGGATTGTCAACGATGGTCACAGTGATGAACTTTAACCTCTCTCCCGGAAGAAACTCCAGCACACCATCTGAGTCCTGTAGTGGAATATACAGAGGAAACCAGGGTAACAGGCAAAATGTCTTCTCTTAATCTACTTATTGATATATCATCAGTGTGTGTATGTCTGTTTAAAGTCTAAAAGGATAGTTCACCCAAAAATGAAAATTCCCTCATTATCTACTCACCACTATGATGGAGGGGTGGCTGCAGTTCTCACGAGAACTCGCTAGGAGGATAACATCCACATTTAGACTAAAAACAGAGCTTGAAGATGTGGTCGCCATTTACTACAAATTATATTGGAATTGGCTGCAACGCTGTTTACCCCTGAATCTCCAAAAGTGTTTTGTCCACTTCATCCCCCTTAACATCGGCATATTGGTGAGAAGATAATGAGTGAATATTTATTTTTGGGTGAACTATCCCTTTTAGGACTTTGGTGGAAATTAACCTCGTAGTCTTCAGGGCTGGACGCAGTGAAAGGGGTTGTCCTGTATCCTACTATGACCCTTCCCAAAAGCCCTTGGGCCCTTGCAACCGGCAGACGGATTTGTCCATCCTCCTCGTTAACAGTGATGTGGGCCGGTTCTAAAGCTGGAGAGATCAACCCCTCCCCTGGAGGACTGGGCTGGAACTGCAGCAGGCCTGGTAGACAGAAAGGTGTATGAGTGTGACAGTCATGATTACAAGAGAAAAAAATAGGAGAAATTATAATGAACCAATATAATCTTAAAAATATGGATCACTTCAATATTATTTCAAGTACAAATGTTCTGTGTTTGGGGTATGTGGGTGAATACCATAAGGATGATCACTGGCTGTGACAGTAACGGTGTTGACAGAGTTGTTTGGGTCGATGCTTGCACCACTGGTAGGAGTGGAGCCTGGCTTCCCATCACCGGACTCTGCAGACTCCAGTGTGATCTGGAAGGACTCTGCCAGCTCTGGGAGGTTATCATCCAACACCAACAGGTTCAGTACCTAACAGAAAGAAAGTGCATGCATTAGTTTTGTTTTATAGTCCAGGCTTCACCCTTAAACACAACATGAGATATCAAATCAGCAGCACCAAGTTCCTTTTTTCTTGTTTGTCACAGACATAAAGTAGAACTTTAATCAAAAGATGACACCTGTTGTCTCATCTGTAAATGCACAGGCAACATGACCACTAGGTGGAGCTGATTACCAAGAAAACAATGCAATTGGAGGACTGAATTATGACTGATAAATTGGACAGACTGTATTCATTTAAAACCAATGTGAAAATGTGCAAATACAATGGGTGACAGGTAGATCACACATCACATACCCACTGCGCTCTATGACACCCTGAGGTGAGGGCTCATATAGGGGCACTTTAATACAGGTACACACACCTCAGAACGCTGTCCAGGCAGGAAAAGCACAGCTCCGGTGGCATTAACAAAATCATGATGCGCTGCCGTGTCATTGTTCAACCTGTCCAGTTGGGTTACAGTGTAGTTGACGTAAACGTGGTCCAGAGATCCCCGCATACGCTCGATCACACAAGAGACAGTGGACCCTTCTTCAGCCGTCTACAAGACAAAGAAGGAAATAAGATGTTTATTTATTCAGGGTCACTGGTCGCATATATCGATATTCAAACAGTTTTTTATGCTTGCATGAGCTAATCTTACTGCCTATTTTAATGGCCCAGTCTAATTCCAGCACAGTAATTAAGTGATTTATAAAGGGGAACACCTGATAGCCCACACTCTTCTACGTCTTTTTCATTCCCATAGTGTCTAGGATATAAAGAGATTCTCCAGTTCTGCTGGAATGTCATGCCTATAGCTCTGCCACCTGTTGAGCTGAGAGAGACAAGGAACAAGATCTCTCATCTCCAGTGCTGGAACTCCTGATCCGCTTCTACAGGAATGCCTTGAGTGGCAGAGCTGTGGCGGCCTCGCCAGCTGTCGCTCTACCTGAGAGGGGCCCAACACGAGAGCAGACACATCCAATCCAACTAAAAACTGAGAGCACGCTCTCTCTGCAGCCAGGCATGAAGACTGATGAAATATGCAGCAGGACAGGGGCTGACAAACCATTGGGTTTACATTACACGTGTTTCTATGCACACGTTCTGTCTGTGGACACAAGTGAGTGATGATATTGACAAATGCCACAGTAAAAGTTTTCATGGAGAATCAGGTTAATTCAGGAGACGCATCATTTATGCTTGACTTACAGTTCCACTAAATGCCAATGGGTGAACTTACATCAGGTATGCAGGCACCGGTGAATCCAAAAAGCCCATTGGCATTGTCACTCTTCATGACTCGCAAAATGGCTGTGGGTCTGGGGAGGGGGAGGCTGGCTCCTCCACGCACTGCCACCAACTGCAAGTAGAACACCTCCTCACCCTCTTCTTCATCATCATCCCTGGTCTCCACCACAAATGACTTCTGCCTCTCATCCTGACGGTAGCGGAGGTAACCTGAGATGCTGCGCAGGTCTGTCTTGGCAGGCTGGGTGTGAAGCTCGTGGATGTGACTGCGGTTCAGCCTGACGCGATATAAGCGAACATCCTGGAGAAGGCCTGTGTAGCGCTGTTCACCCTCAGGATCTGAGCCAATAAACAGTGTCGCAGGTCCTGGGGTAGAAATAAGAGGAAAAAACTGTTTGGTGATAAAAGTTACAGTTCGATTAACTTGTTTTGTGAAAAGACACAAATGTTTGACTGTTGCGTGTTTGTCCATGAGAACAACAGAATATGATTCCGAAGGTGATCTGCATCTTTATAATGATAGATGTCAGATAAACAAACTATTGTTAGTGTTTGAACTAATTGTAATGTACTGGGATCCCAAACATAATCTTGATTAAGGCCACAGTACGCGTAAGTCCAGCTCTTGCTCATTAATCATTTATATCCTTAAACCTCTTGCGTCTATTGTTTCCTCCTCTTGTACAAAAGGGAACAAATGCAGGAAATCTGCCACAGTGAGCAAATATAAAGCCCCAACACAGAGCCATCCATCTGCGGTTTGGGTTACCAGTAACAAGACAATAACCCATGACATGACTGATGATTATGTATATATCTGCTGTGATATTTCCTCTCTGGGACCATTGGGCCCGCTACAGGCTGCCACTATTGTCTCCATTAATCAGAGAGAGGAGGAAGAAAAGAAAATGCCGACTGATTCCCTTTAGTAGTAACAATATCCAGCAGTGCAGAGGCTAAGTGCTCACTCAAGCATTGCAGAGTCCCAATTGTGAACAATGAGGAGGCAGCTGAGGGGGAGGTGAATGTGTGTCTGTGGGAATAAATTCATACAGTATATATGTAGAAAGTTTGGTATTGTTGTTCCTCAATATGTTAACAGTGAAAAAGAAGCTTTAGAGTGTCTTTCTCACAAGGCCACACATACACACAAGCAGATGTCCATCATTACAAGAATTTGTGCCTCTTTGAATTGGACTGATAAAAACCAGTGCAGTTCCAGTTGACTTTGTTTTTTCCAGACTCATATGAGGTCGAGGTGACCATTAATGTTTGAACACTGAAATTGAATCAGCTAATCTCTGAGTCCAAGAGACAACTGGTCAACATTTGAACAAATCTCTTAAAGGAAAACTGAAGATATCATGTTTAAGAGGACATGTTCTGTGTGACCGGCCTAACGTTGATCTTTGGCCTTTGACCACCCAAATCTAATCCATTTATCTGTGAGTCTAAGTGAACATTTGACTCAAAATTTAAAAGGATGCTCTTCAGGCGTTCTTAAAAAAAGCGTTCGCAAGGAAAAAAATGACTCCCAACAGATGTTCCTGATTTATCACATTCAAAAGAACATGAGGTCACTGTCACCTTGACATTTGACCTTACACCTTCAAAATCTTATCAGATACTTTTTTACTCCAAATGAAGGTTTCTACTAAATTTAAATTAATTTCCTTAAGGTGTGCCTGAGATATTGCATTCACAAGGCACAAAAATTAGGTCACAGCAACCTTGACCTTTAAACTAAGATGACCAAAATCTAACCAGTTCATCCCTATATCAGAGTGAACTTTCTTACCAAATCAGAAGAATTCTCTCAAAATGTACTTGAGCTATTGTCATCACAAAAAATGGGATTGACAGATGGACGGAGAAGCCGAAACAGTAATGAGGCAGGAGGATTTTAACAAATTAATAGCTGAAAACCACCCAACCAAAAATTAATGGCAACATATGCTCAACACACACAGACACAAACTACAGAGACTACTAGGAGCTGCAGACACAAGATCAGTGTAACAAGCATATGATTGACACTTATTGTTTGATATACAGCAACTTACCATCACTGATGCCCTCCCCTTTGATGCTCCTCAGACCACCAGGAATAGGGTTCCCATCCAAGAAGAACTGAATAATCCCATCATCAACAGTAATGATGACGTGTAACCACGTGTTATCCTCTACGAACTTCTCAGCACTGGCCCGGGCCATCTGAGTAATGTTTGATCCTATTACTGTATAGTACAGCATCACTATGACATGAGACTCATTAGTGTGGACCTTCACTCCATAATATAAGGTCCCATTCCTGGTTCCTTTGGAGACTATGAAGCCATCCGTGTCTGGTCTGGGCACTAGCCAAGCAGAGAAGGTGAAATTGCTGACAGCAGCAGGCCCATCTTCGGGTGAGATGGTCCCATAAGCACCGGGGAGCCCAGAGAAAAACCATGTGTCTGTGGCTGAGTGGTGTCTCCTGGCGTGAGGCCTGAGCTCGACCTCATCTGGAAAGGAAGCTAGAAGGAGCAGGTCATCCATCAAAGGAAGGCCTTCTGGGAAGCGGCCAGAAACAATCTCCCAGGCAACGCGCACATCACCAAAAGTACCCTGCTGCCGGAGGATGGTGAAGGAAGTGACATCAGCCATATCATCTTCTGAGAGTACATCTTCGGCTACTTCTTGGTCCAGGTTGCTGTCAGCGATGGCAAAGACGCCAAATGGGTCGTCATTGAAGGGGATGAAAACGGAGGTGTTCAGAGAAGTCTCGGCCAGTCGTCCCCCTTCCCCTGGGTAACCACCTTAGAGAAATTAAAGGCAAGAGTTGAAGGGTCTTCGAAAGACAATTATAAAGAAAATTCACACTCACTTTTGGAATCGCATTTCATGGTACATTTTATCTTGACTATGTCTGACAAATGTATCACTTGAACTCACCTGAGATATTAACCAGACTGAGGATGTAGAACTCATTGAACTCTGGAAGCTTATCTGAGATGGCTTCCAGGATAATAGGCTTAGTCTCTTCCCCTGAAGTGAAGGTGATGTAGCCAGATGTGTTGGTAAACTCCTGGTTTTCCTCCAGGGGAGTCACTGAGTCATTGGCAAACAGCTGCCAGAAGACTGTAACATTACCAAAATGGCCCCTTGCACGCAAGACACTGGGGGAAGAAGAGAAGAGAGAATTGATTTAAAGAATTTAGGTGAAAACTATATAGAAATAGAGTTTTGTGCCTGCATAGGGGCTGTAAAAACATTAATATATATGATTAATGCTCATTCTAATTCACACTCATTCAACTTTTAAATCAGTCACAAAGGAAAAGTGACTTGAGGACATGTTCCTTACTTGAAATTATTGGTCTTGCCCTCTTTCACTGGTTTCTCTGTGGATTCCAGAGAGAAAATTCCATTGGCATCATCATTGGCCTCGATCACCACAGTCGCTGTGTGAGCTCCGTACACGACTGCATCACCTGAGCACACAAACATACCATCAGGTTAGTATAGACCATTATGCATGTATATGAGATAGAGATAGAGAGAGGTAGATGAAGAAATAGTTAGAGAGATAGAGAGAGAGAGTGGCAGAGGTAGATTAAGAGATAGTTATAGACAGAGAGAGGCAGAGTGTGTGAGAGAGAGAGAGAGAGAGAGTTAGAATTAGAAAGGGAGAGATGGGTTGGTAGGCAGGTAGGTAGACAAGCAGGCAGAAAGGTTAGTTGGTAGGGTGATAGGTAGACAGGCTGGTTGTAGTTCAGAGCTTTAAAACAGCCGTTTTTAACTAAACAGGAATGTTTAACTGAAAAAAGGCAACAACCGCTTACAGGCACATACTTCAAGTTGCCAGACGACCAGTCCACTGTAACAAGCATTCAGATCCACTCAAAATCAAACAGACAAGGTAAAGGGTGTCAAGATCCCAGTGTCCATTTGACTGACTCCTAACATGAGGGTTATTGACTTTTAACACAATCCCTGTATAAAGGACAATCCACTGGCATAAACCAGGGGCTAACCCTTACTCCACTCTGCTCTGTGTCAATCAGTAAACAGAGAGAGGCCGGTGGAGTGGCCGGGCTTTGTGTCTTAGAAAGTCTGGAGTCTGGTAATTAAGGTCCTGTTGGGGCCCAGCGGTCTTTCATTCCCATCCCTGACACACAATGCTGGGATTAAGGAGAGCTTTCAGCGTGACCGCGGACAGTGCTAAATAACCCAGCTACATCCTTCTGTACATACACAGCTGGCATGAAGACAAGAGGAAGTTTAACAGGGGAGAAGTGGGTGATTGAGATGAAGTGTTTTTTCTATGAAATACCTTGAAAAATCGGTTTTTATCCTTAAGGGAATCAAGATTACATTACTTGACGTCCACTTTATAACCTGACATTGGTAGTGAGCACCAATTCAAAGATGACATCCTTATACTTCACAGTTCACCTCCGTGTTGACCCCTTGTGTAAAACGAGGCTCACCAGTGGCGTTGTAGAGAACAATGAAGAAGGGCTCATCTGTCTCTGGTGTGTTGTCGTCCTCCACGGCCACAGAAATGTTCTTCACCCATTCGCCCAAGTCAAACACCAGCAACGTTTCGTTACTCAGCGCGGTGATGTCACCTGGAGACGCGCTGCCGTACTCCACTCTGTACATCACGGTGGTAACAAAGTCCGCCCGCCCTGCCCTCAGAACGGTGAAGTTGGCGATCCCTCCTTCCTGGAGCCGCACGACAACAGGTTCTAAATTGAGATGGGAAGAAACAGGGAAGACAGGCTGTTGAAGTAATACATGAATAAATTATTGCATCCCTCATATATAGTGAAATCCTTACCAGAAAAGTAAATGGGGTCATCATTCTTATTAATCTGTAAAGTGGCATTGAGTAGGTTCCCAAGTCTTGCTCCACCTGTGGCATTTAACAGTGTGATGGTGAAATTCTCCATCTCCTCTGGAATCTTTAATAAAAAACAAATACAACAAAATTAAATAAGGATGTATGCAAATAAAGAAACAACGTAGTTCAAAGCATTTCGTTTTTATATTTACCTCATCAGGGACAGAGTAGAGAGTAAGATTTTTCAGGTACTCTCCCTCCTCGAAGGTGATGTATCCCTGGAGGGGGCTGACATCTCCAGACAGGGATGGCTCCAGGACCCACGACACTGACACCTCTCCGAAATGACCCCTGTTCCTCACTACCGGGTATACAGCTGAAAGAGAATCGATCAATAGATCTGATAAGATACTGGACCATTCTTAATGTCATTAACTCTTTTATATGCACATTTTGCCTCTTGTTGAATCTACCATTTTGGCATTGAACATAACATTAAAATCTATTTCTCTGCCTAAGTTTGCAACTTCAAGAAAGGTTTTTAGCTGCCTTGTTCACAATAAGTAAAGCAACACTGGTGATGAATCAATTCAGCCTGAGAAGATGCTCTAAGGAGGAGATTGATCACTAGGCATACAAATACTTTACTTATGCGGACACAAACAGGTTAAAGAATCATCATTTATGTATATAAATGTTCTGTGGTTTACTGAAGAACTGCTACTTCCACGTACCCCTGTGCGTCTCGTTCTCCTTGCTCTCATTGATGGCCACCGTCAGTCCTGATTGGATGAACTCAATGACCCCAAAGGGGTCGTCGTTCTTCCGCACTGTGATGTTGACCTCCCTGTGGTTGCCTAGGCGACTGGGTGGAGTGCTGTGGCTACTGAGAACCACGGAAAAAGTCTCGTCCAGCTGTAGGCACACACACAAACACACATGCAGGTTTAAAGTAATCTTACAGACACATTTCAGCAGCAGTATGTAGAACAGATGTTATTTGTGAAACACCAAATGAAAACAGAATTATTCTGCCTCATTTAAAGAGACGTACATGTTCAATTCCTGATTCATAGGAAACTTGACTCCAGAAGGATTTAGTTTGTAGTGAGGACATAAGTATTACATCCCCACAAAAGCTCAACAAAGTATTAACCGTGCTCTTACCTCGGGCACTCCATCAGGCCTTGCCACTAGTGCCACCACCACCTCTCTCTCGCCTGGTTTAAACTCCAGGATGCCCGTGGCACCATAGAATTCAGTGTTGCCTGAAGGCATCACAGCATATCGCACCAGTTGTTTCAGAAGCTGTCCCTGGGCTCTGACCACATGCAGCTCCACAGCCTCACCTTCCTGGGAAGATATAATAGCAATATTCTGGGATTTTGATGCACATGATTATCACTTTTGTATTATAGCTGGATAATACTTCAATGTTTGACTTACATTAATGACCCATGGACCTCTGGAGAACGGGGAGAACTCAAAGACTCCTCCAGGGTCATCATTCTCCATAATGACAATCTCTCTGCTGGTGAAGCCGGCTTTCAGGATCTGATTCTCAACATTACTCCTGAGACAAATACACACACATATACACAGTATTAGATAGTGACAGCACGTTGCCATGAATATAAATCTGCATAAAATGTAGAGCATTGTGAAGATGCTTTTAGACACGACAGATAATTGTCACCTTGTTTTAGCAGATGAAAGCACGTCAAAATAAACCTCTCTAATGCATTCCTCGTTTCATCTGATCCTCATTCCATATCCTGACGTCCTGCTGTTTAGACATCTTTTAATAACAATGTCAATCATCTGCATGCCTGCATCTTTACTGCTCCACAGGGATTTGTGTGTGGTGTATGTGTGTAAGAAAATTGGAGCCAAACGAGTGTCACATGACGGGTAAATTAGAGACAAAGACACAACAGAATGAAGCACTCCAAACAAACAGTCACAGCCGAGGCGCTGCATGCATACAAACCCTGACATCTTTAAAAAGGGCAACACAATAAAGCCTGGTTAATTTAGAGCAAAACAAATAGAGAAGACTCTTTATTTACGCCCAACACCCACCCTCTTTTGAATTCTCTTTTTTAATCACACCATCGCAGGAACCTCCACACCACCCCATCCCAGACCCCCCTTCATCTCGTCAACCAAAGACCCCAGAAATCCTGAAGTAGGCCCTTCTGTGGAAAACAAAGTCCCGATTCACGCCACACAAAAGGTCCAGGTTCACCCAACTCCACACTTACCCGAAGTACACGATAAAGCGTGCAGTCTCCACCCTGCAGGGAAGGAATGGGAGGGAGATGCCGTTCTCATCAGAACTAAGACTAACAGATGAACCCATCAACCAAACTGCTGACACAAACACATAGCATATCTCCAGAAAACCAAAAGGGGGGATGGGATTAGACCCCCTCAGCCTTCTAAATCTCACTGGACTCATGTGATGAATTAGCTCCAAAACATTTCACACCTTTCACCTTGAAACATTATTGGATTATAAGAGAAGGGCTTCATATCCCTACCTATCCAGAGTTAGGAGTAAGGTCTCGTTCACTTCTGGAATATTGTCAGCCATGATGGTGAGGTTGATGGAGGCATCGCTCTGCCCAGAGAGGAAGACCACAGAGCCACTCAGAGGCTGCAGGTCATCAGTGGTTACATCTTCGCGATTGGCCCCGTTTGGCTGGAGACTCCAGAACACGACAGCCTGACCGTCTGTACCATCACGTCGCAGAGGGAGGCTCACCTGCACCAAAAGGTTATAAGTATCAGCCTCTTATATATAAGAACATACAGTATGACAAGTGATTGACGATAGCATAATTTTAACAAAAATTAAGGGACATTCAAGGTTGTCAGTATTATTTCCATAATATGCTGTTTTACACAACACTGAAGTCTGCAAGTCAACAGACACAAGCGTCACAGTGGTCATATCTTACTGTGCTGGTGTTGCTCTCCTCTGGTTCATAAACCACCACTGTGGTGTTACTCGTAAAGCCGATTTCCCCGTTAGCAATGTCAGGCGTGACAGTTAAGGTCAGGTTAAGAGGTCCCCCAAACCTTGGGCTGTTTGAAGGAATCGGGGGGTTGATGTCGACGAGTTCCAGAGTATTTAACTAGAAGGAAAATAGAAAACACATTTCAACTGATAGACGGATGGAACAGGAGAACTGAGGGATGCATATTTTGGAGAGGAGCTTTGAAAACAAAAGCATGATTCTGTAATATTCAATTAATAAAAGATACACATCTATCTTCACAATCTGCTCATTTCTTTTCTCTCTCCTTTTATGCTTGTGCATGTAAATGTTAAAAGCTCAAAGTGTGTATGTGGTGTGATTGCGGTTTTACAGAATGTGAAGACGGCTTCTTGTACTTTTTTTGCCTGCTTTACAGGCTTGGTGATGTTGTTAGTCTTGAGAGTTGGACCCATCCCATAGCAGCATGCCATATTTGAGTGCCAGTGTCAAACCATTCACACATGCAAATGAGCCACTTAAACCTTGGATGCCACTGATTTGGCCAGAAGTGAAAAAAAAAAGGCAGAAAGAGCAAATTTCTGGACATGCAAGCAAGGTGTTGCCTGAATAACAATGTATAAAAACAAAGTGTCACAAAAACTGTGGAATGAAAACTCCAAGATATTTGCAGCCTTGTCACCTGTATTAAAAAATGAGCTCCGTTCTGCAGAAAGGCATCGTTCCTGATCGGCAGTGTGACGTGAACCGTCCGCTCACGCTGAAACACCACATGAACAGATCTGCTGACGTTCAGAATCTGGTCACGAGCCAGTGATGGGTCTATTGGACCTGCAGGAATGTAGAGGGCGGTGAGGGTCAGCGACACGTCACCTAGGGTTCCGCCATCTCGGAGGAAACTCAGTGAGAGGAAGCGGCCCGTGGGTTGGCTCTGGATGCTTTGCTCTTTTGCAGGGTCGAACCGAAAAAGCCCGTAGACATCGTCGCTGTCTTGGATGTAGAAGACCATCTGGGTGAAGAGCAGAAGTAGAGAAGGGAAATGTAACATTTTGTCGGATGAGGGAATGATGAAAATACATTTTCAGATGCTGAAGGAAATACAAATCTTGGCAAGGCTGTAGCAATATTTCTTAATTATTATGGTGAACCTGAGACTATGAATTCGATTTTAGCTCACGACCTGTGCCCCCTCCACTGCAAAATAAGAGAACAACTTATTTAGCTGAAATGAGACCTTCCACATTAAAAGTGACTTTAAACTATCCTAAAAACATAAACATATAAGAACGACACAAACCACATCAGACCATTAATACAACATTATTAAAGTAATGAATAAAAAGCTTTATTTCCTGTCCAGGCTTGAGTTAAAGTTAATAATTGACATTTTAAAATAGTAATTTTCTAGTGGAGTACAATTAGTCATATGCCCTTTGGTTTGGAGGTGATTTCACAAGTTCGACACTCCGGCTTTAGCTGCACTGCACTCTGGGCCGTGCACAGCCGTGCAGCGAGGAGCGAGCTGACTGATCTTCAAGCTGTGAGGGGGTGATTGCAATGACGCTCAGATTTACAATTAAGTGACTTTTTAGGGCCTTTGATGTGTATCCTGTTTTTGTGTTGCAGAGACTGCGTCGCGGGTCATAAGGAGAAGAAGAAAGGAGAGAGGTGAAGAACAGAGAGAGGAAAGAAAACAAGTGAGACTGAGAGTAGTAAAACAGAGGCTTGAGCTAACTTTAGAGAGGCATCCTCTTTAATTAACTCCGCTAAGACTGCATGAGGAGTTTTCATGAGCATTTTAACTGGGGGTCATTCATTTTCCTGAAGCCTACACTTGTCTGATGCATTGCCCGGCACATACGCAACAGGTGATTTACAGCTAAGTGTAGCGTGTATATGTTTATGAGTGTGCGTGCCTACACATGTTTGTCTGTATGTATGTATCACTTACAACATTTACAACAATTTACATTGATTAACTTGAGTGATAGTCTTCAGGGAATTTCTGCTGAGCCACTTCGCTGGCTCTGCACAGATGGCAAACAGACCCTGTAGCCTCACTACCTGAGGTGTTGATCTGCTGTGTGAGTTTCTGATGCGACCAAAGCCACGTCTGCAAGCGTCTCATCTCAGGCCTTGAACATAAACGAGACTTAGATCTGCCCACTGCTTTCACACATAGCCAAGAGGCTTGGACGAAGATGGAAGCAATAAAAATGTGTCACCACTTCACCCACTATTTCTAAAAAAAAAAACACAAAAAAACACACACAGACACCACACACAGAGTGCGCTTGCTGTGTCTGCTTTGTTTTGATTCAGCCACATTAAGGGAACACCCACGGAGCAAAGTGACACATTAAGAGAGGGTGACTTGTGGAATTTGCCAAGTTTGCACTGTACCTTACATTAGGTCACACGCAAGAACACACCCGCATACATACATGCACACAAACACACATGCAGAACAGATGCACAACATCTGGAGCATATATGCTCCCTAACAAGTGCAGACTTTTTTCTCTCTGTCATCAACCCATAGCAACAAGGAGCAACAACAAATAAATAAATTGACTTTAACTACTGGCTTATAAAAGATCTCCTATAAACTGACCTCCATGGGTTCGTCGATCTCTGCATTTCCAGTGACAGTATTCGGCAGCAGTCTGAGAATGAAGGCCTCTGCTTCCTCAGGTTGATCATCTGTCACAATGTTTATTGGAATCACAGCGGTCACCTGACCGGCAGCGAACTTCACCGTCCCCGCCACAGGCGTCAAGTCGTCTGACACCGGGGAACTATCACTGGAGTTTCTGCTGATGGACCAGTTAGCAGACACGGCCCCGTAGCTGCCTCCATTTCTTACAATAGTGATGCCATCAAATCTGAGGGAGAAAAATCTTATATTTAGAGAGTATACCCTAGACATAATGGAAACCATCCACCTGTATTTACTGTGTCATCTCAGTTTCCTTATATTCATAAACTATCTACCTCTGTGTCAGATCTTCATTGATGCTGATTGGCTGAATGACTGCGCTGCTGCTGATTGACAGGACGCCATGAGGCTTATCATTGGGTTCGATGGTGACCAGCACAGCATTAGGTGATATGAGCACTGCATCTCCTCTAATGGTGTCCTCCAGCAGGACCAGGTGGAAGGATTCTGCGATCTCTGGCACTACGTCGTCACTGATGTTAAACAGAAGACTCGTCTTGTAGACAAACGGAGGAAACGTGACCGTGCTGACTGGCTGCAGGTCAACGAAATCCACAGCTGGCGTGGCGCTGCCCAGCCCTTCACCGCTCACCACCATGTAATCAACAGAGACCTAAAGACAGTACAGACCAGATGTTTTGTATTAATTGACCTCATGCGTACTATTTTCTTTGTATCAATATACTATGTATGTATATTTAATTCAAGATATTTTTTTCGAGAGCATGGTCTTTCAGTTTGAGAGCTGGACTCTGATTTCATGTTCAGATTTTGTTGTGCTCGCACTCAAATAGCCCCACTTATTCTCAAACTGTGCGCTTGCACTCAGATTATGTTGTTGCTTGGACAGATGTTGTAGCTTGGACAGATTTCCTGCGCCCCAGCTCTTCTCCTCGCTCTTTTCTGTTTGGTTGGAGATTTTTCTTCTTCCAAGAGCAGAAGCAAAGGAGATATAAGAGATCAGACATTTTACATGTGCACAGAGGCAGTGTGAGTCAGAGGAGAGGAGCTGAACCTGGAGGGCAAGAAATATGTCCAAGCACTAGAAATTCAGAGTGCAAGCACACAGTTTGAGCATAAGCACAGCAAATTAAAGAACTAGAAAGGTTTACATGAGTAAGAGCGCAGGGTTTTGAGTGTGAGCATTACAGAATCTGAACCTGAAATCAATAAGTCCTGCTCTAAAACTAAAAGAACACGCTCTTGAATAAAGACCACAAGATTAAAACATACATATAGCATACTGTATATAATTAAAGTGGTTGTGTCATATTCTGTCTAGTTAAACATATAACTGGATTGATAAAAAGGAACCTCAGAGTCGACAGAGCCAACAAGTGGCCCGTCTTCAGTCAATCGACCCCGGGTCACATTGATGGCGATGACGCCAGCTGACTCAGGCACTGCCATGATGGAGTGGGAGAACCGCAGGGGGCTGTCATTACGCCGGATTCTCAGCTGGACACTGCTGGCGTTGGGCCTGAGGAGGGCTCCACCTGCCACCCCCGTTAGTCTGACAGAAAATACCTCATCGTCCTCTGGGATCTGGTCCACAGAGAAAGAGAAGCACATTCATGTACAGTTGTTTCTTGTAGTCAGCTGTTTAAAAACTCTGAATATGAAACTTTACAGAAGATGAGTGACAGAAACTCCTCATGCTGTGATTTATTGATTTTGAAAATAATGTGACTTTTAAGTTTTAATGAAACCAAGATGTGAAGCAGATGTGGCCTTAAGTCTTAAGGAATCTATAATAATGTTGATCTTAAACTCAACACTATTTAATCAATGCACTTTGAATGATAGCTGAATGTGAATGGCATTTAATTTGGAATTAATACTTTAATTTCAATCTCTTCACATTTGCTCTATTTGTCATTGTTCCATGTTTTCGCAATCACATAATCAAACTGCAAAGTCTATGGAGAGACACATGGAAACTATTTAATCCATGTATACGTGACATGTGAGTGTTTTTAATGAAGAGCCTGTTTAATACCTGGTCATCCTGAATGAGGATACTGAAGTTCACTACAGCCTGTCCTACAGGGATGGTGATGGTGCCTCTGTCTGGACTCAGATCCTCATTGGCCGGGTTGGGACCTTCAGAGATCTGAAACAGAGCAGTCACAAGCCTCTTTCAAACCCAGATCCTGCTATAGTGTATTACTGTGAAAAAAGGATCCTGCATTATGCTGCTTTGTTAATACTGAACCCAGTGTGTGTTTTTAAATAGCATGTCTGCGTCTTTCCCTTTAACAAAGCCATTGATTCGGTTCTTTCACTACCTCTGCTGCCAGCTTAAAGGTGGAACAACAATGCCCCCCAATTACGTATTCGTATTTCATACAGAACAGCGAGGCGGAATAAAAGCAAAACATTTCAGCCTTGAACAGACTGTATAAAAGGGGCAACATGGCACGCCGATGTAATACACTTAAGATTTGTATTCATCATTCATACCCTGTATATAAATAATTGAGTTATCTACAATTAAATTACATGTAATCAAATAATTACATTTGGGTCTAAATTATCAAAACTCAAAAACATTTGCTGTGTTTTTCTTTTTTTTGTGAATTGTGCTCTCACCTCATAGTTCACGGTCACAGTCCCATATGTTCCCTTCTCTCTAATTAGCGTGAAAGGCACATAATGGTTCCTTCTTCTGGGTTCATCAACTACGATCTCTTCAGTCTGAGAGGAAGAGAGGAAAAGAGACATGACACATGAAAGAACAAACACAATCAGTTCAATTTATTCAATCGTATGAAGTTTCTCATTCAGAATTAGAATCAACTGAAGCAAAACGTACATTTGTGTTTAAATGGGTCATATGCAGAGTGAATGTTTTGAAAATGCTGCATATTTAAAAAATACTGAATAAACAGTATAAAATAATCTTCTAAAATCATTGTGTTTCAATTGATAAAGTCTGTTTTTTATATCGTACACAACATTGTGAATAAAAGGTCATGCTAATAAAAAGACGGAGACAAAGTAAAGTGACATGAGCAGGGGTAAAGCTGTACCCTGCTTCAGGAAATTGAATTCACACTGAATCGAAACATTGATTCTACAACAACACAGTGGAAGCCAAAAAGCACATTATGTATTTGGGAGTCATTTGGAAGCTATTACAGTTTTGAAATTGAATTCCCTCTTGTCCCTCCCCTGAGGCCAGCAGCCCTCTTATTGATTGTAAGCAAGACAAATCATTATAGAGCATATTAGACCATCTGGGGTGGTAGGACAAACAGTTCCCAGCATAGCTAAGCCGCCGTGGAAACAATATAAACTCCCACTGATAAGTTAATCCAGCGACTGTTGTGGTTTAATTGGCCCTGGAAACCCACAACCACTAGATGCTCACTTCACCCACATCCACAATACTGGCATAATTGACCCTGTCTCTGCAGGAGAGGGTCTAAATTACAGTCCTCCAAACTACTTACTAACATGGGATCTAGGTTCATTAATATAGTCACAAATGGATGCTCATAGTACAAGGGAAGTCGAAGCAGTCGACCAATGCGACATCTACAGTTGCAAATGTATCAACTGTGATGTGTTTTAAAACTAAAGCAGAATAGTGTGGATCCAAAGACAAACGTTGATGAGGTTTCAGTAATGGAGAATAAATTAAGCAAAACTTAAATAAAGACAGTTAAGGAGCCTGTTACCACTTCTCCGCTCCATCATTTCTGTTTGCACTGACATAATTCTTCTGAAAGCTAAAAAATACTTGTAAGTAATACAATGCAAATAATCATCATCCTTCTTATTTGTCTTTTCTTTGTTTGCATTTCAGTAGCCAGTCAGCCTCTCTCAACATTATTGTGATTAATAGGCTGCAACACTTGATGACAGGTACAATTGAAGATATTATTTTCATTACAACAACCAGTCTTACAGAGCTCAAATGTGATGTTTAGGGTTTATAACTTTGTTTAGATAAGTGCTATACAAATACAGTTATTATTATGTGGCTGCCTGAGGTGATTGTGACAGATGAGTGAAAGCATCAGTCGCAGCAGGTTAATTTAAAGTATCACAGAAAATAGTGCAGCATGTAAGTGACCCCCCCCCCCCCCCCCCCTCAAATATATGACCTTTGGGATAATGGGGGTCACATGCCTCAATGCATCTTGGGTGCATTCACACCTGTACTTTGAGCTGTCCCCTTGTGATTGGATCACCAAGATGGATTTTACCTGAAGGTCTGAAAAGGGCAGTAGTAACATACTGACACCACGACACTAAGTATGATAAACCGATGTAGATTTAATTAATCATGGATTGAAGTGCAAAAGGCTGTGATGGATGACAACGGAGAAAGAACAGATGGAGACAAGATGCAGGCAAAAGGGGTTCCTTACTGAATTGAAGGCAATTATTCCGAAGGCATTGTCGTTGGACAGGATGGTGATGGTTGCCTTGTTTGGCGTCCCCAGTGTCACGCCATTGGACGAACTCTGGAAAGTGGGGAAAAACTGAAATAGTTACACAAACTGCAGGCTAAATACACACTACAGTACACACTTTAAGCTTCCCTGTCACTCATGTTCCTGTGAAGAAATGCCAGCCTCATTCATTCACGGACTTCACTTCATTCCTGTGCTCCCACTGAGAGACCCAGGTGAGTAGGCACAAAGGCAGGAAGCGCTGGTCTTAGCCCACTTGATCTGTAAGGTTAGCTCACAGCATGACCCCTCTTCAGGACTTGCGCTGTGCTCTGTGATTTGGCATCAAGACATAACAAACCTCAGTGTTTTTTAAAATCACAACAACTTCACAGGGCTTCCGACAGGTTTTTAACTAAACAAACAAAAAAACAAAAGAACCACAACATGTGATCTGTGAAAGGAGGCTTTTCCTTTTTCTGAGCCCTGTTAAAGAGACCGACCGCAGCCTTGTTATTTGGTGCAACTCTCCGAGGTTTCCATTAGAGAGCTTACCAATGTTTTCGCAAGCATCTCATGGACCAACTCTGCTGACCACCGTGTCTGAGTGCACGCACTTCCACCGAATCTCCCAAAATCAAGCATTCAATGATGTGATGGAAAATAATCCTCTGTGAGTGTGTGATTTCTCTCAGTCACACAGTCTAGTTGAAAGCCCTTTGTAAAACCACTGTGTTAAGGTGAGAGGAGGCGAAGCATAAAATGAAAAGCTGTATGAGAACTTTCTTTCCACTGCTCAGCTCTGGTCAACTCACAGACACAGAATCCACTCACTTTCATTATGCCAAGCCACTGGCCGAGCAAGTACTATGAAAACACACAGGGCTCAGGAGGTAGAGAGGGTCGTCCACTAACCAGAAGGTTGGTGGTTTGATCCCCAGCTCCTCCAATCTGCATCTCTAAGTGTCTTTGGGCAAGATACTGAACCCCTTATTGTCCCTGTCAGCTGTGCCAACAGTGTATGTTGTTAAAAGTCTAATTATAACTATATGAGAGGAATCAACTCGTTACAGTAAATCAGTCAGCTGACTGGTGGCCATAGGGACAATGAGCTGTCTGCAGACGTCCAACTGAACAAAAATGTTGGGGAGCTGCCAGACGCTGGTTCACTGTCAGATGGCTGTAGGAGGATGAAGTGCAGGCCAAATGTATTCATGTATTCATGTATTCAAGTCTTGTTGATATTATTTGGTACAGTGCACAGTGTGAGCACTCAGAATGTACTATCAAAAACAACAACCTGTATAGTGTTTTTACAAATATTGTAATGATAAAATGATAACATAAATTACATTACTGCTTTGATGATTCAAAATTCAAATGTATTTGTAATGCACGGTGACTAGTAGTTGTGTGCGATTACACCCCTCCACATTGTCTAAGCCCCCGAGAAACACAGGAAAACCTTGACCACACAAGATGATACGATCCACTGTGTCTCTACCTTCTGTTCCTGTGCAGCTCTGTGTGGCTGCACCTGCTCGGCTCCACCCCTCCTCACTGCTTTGATACAACTAGTTTAGTTCAGTTGACTAATTTCCAACACATCTAGCACAAAACTGCTTTTGATACAGACTTTACAGATTCATCTGTCAGAAATGATAGATGTATTTTGTTTTGGCATTTTTTCTTTGACTTGATCTCTGACTCTCCATGATCGCACCTCTTGTAGTGCACATTCATCCTCTGGACAGTCCTTAAGTAAATTGATAGGGTAGCATTTCGCCAGCAGCTTTGTCTGCACTGTAGTGTAAACAGAAGGACTAAGTGGGCCTCATCTGGTCCTTTCACTCTGGTGGCACGCTAACTGAGGGATTGTGCAACTGGATTTTAACCAGATGTCACAAAAAAGCAAAAAGCACCAAATGTTGTGAAAGAAGTCCCTCACTGCTGCTGTTTTGTAAATATACACAGCTGACAACCAGTGACTCCAAATGACCTTTGTCTTTGGGTCTTTCAGGGAGGAGGAGAAGACGAGCAGACAGCAGGACCAGGCCCCCGAACTCATCAATCAAAGTTGACAGCTAAAGGTTATATGAAACCATGGAGACAGTCTCTGGGTGTCAGGCATCCTCAGCTGCGATAGCGATAGGATTTACAGTGTGTACCCCTTAAAGATCATTTTCAAACTTCTAAGCATCTATAACTGTTCTATACAAGACTGCACAAACGAAATAAAACTCAAGATGCTTAATAAATGAATTAGGTTTTTTCTTTAAACTTCGAGAATAAAGTAGTAAGACACACCTTCTGATGATAACATGTGTTTTGTTGTCAGTACAAAAGTCTCAAAATGCATGAAAAGATGTTCCTCTGCTTGGAATCCATTCATTCATTGTAGCAGCTTTTATTTATACTAGTGTGTGGTGAACACACAGCAACATATATGAGGGTGAAATCCACGGAACGGACATGGACATTGAAGTCAATGGGGACAGTGAATTAGAGAATCACTTTAATGTAACGTGCGGTGAGGCGGTGGCTGTCAAAGTTAGTTTCTGTTCACAAAAGGTGTCTTTTAGTGGGGAACCTCACACAACATTTAGGCCCCACCCACAGCCTCCATAGAAAAGACCTACAAGAGCACACATACATCAAAAGACCCTGCAGCTCCGAGCCTCCCGGGGCTTACTGTGTCACACCCCCCCCCCCCCCACACACACACATACACTCCCTATTGCTTAGTAGCTGGGGTTAGGATTTAAGATGGTCACGGGCAGAATCAGAACACTGGGACTTTGTGGGGAAAAGCTTGGAGCTCCAGAGAATGGAGTGAGGGAGAAATAGGGCATCATGGTCAATCCCCAAACAGATATTTGCCACATAAATGCACACGAGACTACAAAATAAAAGTGTCTTTGTAAATAAACATTGAGCCTTTACCTGTACTTCAAGGTTGAAGGTAAACGTCTCATCGGCTTCAGGCAAGTCGTCATCTTTCACAGCGATGAAGATGGTCTTACTGGACTCAGTGGACAGCAGAAAGGCTGCGGCATTGACGGCTTCAAAGTCCCCTGTGTCGACTCCCTCTAACTGGGGGACAAAAGCCAAGCATCACATTATATGAGTCACCATTTCACCAAAGTAAGATCTCTGACACTTTTCACATTTTTCGATTTGTTTGAGATATAAAATGACAATGTGGCACAATAGACCGACGATGAGTTGGAATCCATGATCGATGCAGGTGCATGATTTGTGCTTTGCTAAGCTAATAGGATACCTTAGCCTCTATGCCTTTGCCTGTTTCAGCTCTTTCCAACAGCAGAGTCTTTTTACTATGTTCCTGCCTCTTTCCTTCATTTCAACTACTGCTTTTATCTGCGTACTTAAGTTTCCATGAGCTTCTGTCTATGTCTATTAGATTCCTGAATCGAAGTAATTGATTATTATTAAAACAGCCCAGGTATAATAGTTTGAGTAAGAAAAAGAAAAAAATATGGTAAAGATATCAGGAAGATATACCACCCCCCCCTCCAACCACACTTCACTGCATGGCCAGCTCGCCTTTCCAGACACCGACTGTGAGCAGCTGACACCAGCTCCTATGTGGAGAACACGAAGCCAAAACCACACTGTGATTTCCAAGAATGCTTCTGAATACAGAGAGTCTAATGTCACCACCTCTGTCATTAATAAAAAGATCACTGATTCTTAACAGCCCAGCAACAGAGCAAAGTGATTTTCTTTGTATTACATGATGTATTCTGCTGTAACATGTATGTGTTTGGATTCACACATGATACAATAAGTCAACAGGCAGGTCGATGATACATTATCAATGATGAGCTTGAGTCCTTACCAAAACCAAAGCCGTCACATTGACCGGGTCTCCCACTCTCTCCACAACCAGCCGGACCACAGCTGTGCTGCTCTCATTGACGACAAAGTCCGTCTGTCCCAGGAACCGCAGCGTGGCGGACTCGGACGCGGTGCCAGGGATGGACAGAGCCAGAATCAACCCAGCTAGCAGGAGGACAGGGAGCATTCCTACAAAAAGGAGGGAGGACACATTCAAAAAAGATGTAGGAAGGGCAGACATAATGCAAATACTGAAACTAGAAGGGCACTCAGAGCGCACATCTCACCAAAGGCTAATGCTTTTCTTACCATGTTAAAGAAAGTGAAAAAGATTCCTGGATCCACCTGTTTATCCAGATCTGCTACAAATGTTAATGGGTTTTTCCAATGCCCAACCATTCCACAATATTTAATTAAAATTATTTCAGTAGTTTTTGCGTAATCCTGCAAACCAACAATGAAACAAACGAAACAAAAGAAATGCCAATGGAAGCATAACCTTCTTGCCAGAGGCAATAAAGCAGAGGCCAATATGTGAATATGAAAATGGGTATATCTAAATAAAGTGAAAAATGTTTTTTTGTAATCCTACTCCTCACACTAAGAACATTTATTTAAAACTGCAAATTATATAATTCAGTCTATGCAGAAAAATTCACAAGATCAAATTTGGAGACTTAAGTGACATATTACTAAGAATAAATATCTTTTTTAATCATAAAAGATATTTCAGAATAAATCTGCAGGAAAAAAGAAAAAAACGACAGAACCCATGTCTAAAATATTCACAGTGTGCATCCTAATTTCATTTCATGACTTATAAACTTCATACTAATTGTTGTTGAAAATAAAATGAAAATAAAATATACAGTGAGTATAGAATAACTATATAGTATAACTAATACGATCCACAGACAGTATTGAGTGGCCAGATGTTCATTAGGTCTGGCTTTTGAAAATATGCAGGCGGGCTGGCTGGCAGATTTGCTGGTCACTGTGGTCTTCGTGATTCATAGCACTATTCCATAATTACAATGGCTGTTGTCCCCGTGTTGTCATAACTGTTAAAGCAGTTGTTGTTGAGTTTATTCTATGGATTTTAATGTCCTGCCAGAACAGATGTGGTCACTCAGGGTACATTCGGTAACTCAGCACGAGTCTTCAGACAGTCTGTGCGCTGTCGACACTCTCTCTCTAATTATCTCTTCTGCTCTCCTGCTTCCCCCAATCATCCTCACTTCTCAATCTGTCCCCTCTACACCCCTCTGCTCTCCACGTTACTCTCCTCCACTTGTCTCTTCTCCTCCGCGCTCCCCCCGTCATCCCCTTCTCAGCTCCCTCACGCAGAATAATCCTAAAGCTGGATGGAGCCGCTGGGACAGTTGTCATGGTTAACACAACAAAAAAACACAGCATGACAAGCGAGGTGGAGCCAGCTTAACGTTAAATTGTGGTCACTCTGTCCCGTCCTCCCCGTCCCAGCTGCCTCCTTACCCATCCCATTCATAATCTGCACCGCACGACCTCGCCAAGAGTATGAACACACGTAAGGTCTTTTGAAAAAATATTTGCTCTTAATTACAAGGTTGAAAAAGAACTTCGGCAGCTACGGTGGATGAAGTCATGCTGTTTGGTTCTTTTTTTTTTTCATTCGCAGAAATCGTTTAGGAAAGTTGGACATTGAAAATATCCCATTTTTCATATGTTCCATTACTGTTATATCAATCTGACTTATTCTCAGTGTTTGAATAACAACCACACATCAATCAGTTTGTCAACTCAGATGAGAAGACAGCGATGTATCAGTTTTACAAGCTGCTAGTTGACAGATACAGTCAGAATCAATTGATGCACATGCTATGGATGTGTGTGATTGTGTGTATGTCTGTGTGTGTGTGTGTGTGTTTGTGTATGTGTGTGTTGCAGGCATTACTTATGTTGTGGGGACCAAACTCTGTTTACACAGTCCCATTATGGGGACTTGTCTTCCTTATGAGAACAAAAAAGATGCCCCCATAACGAAATCATTCATTTTTTGAGATGACGACATGTTTTAAGGTTAGGTTTAAGTTTAAGTCTAAGTTTAGGTCAGGTTAGGTTTAGTTATAGGTTCTAGGCTAGATTTAGTCTTATAGGTTAAGGTGAAAGTTAAGGTTAGGTGTAGGTTCAGGTTATGTAAAAGGGGATCAACTGGGAGAAATTTAATAGAAAATAATTCCTGGTTTGTTTCATCTAAATTGTCCAAATGGTTATTTTCTTTACCCTAGAATGGGCCTTTTATATTTGAATACTTTATATTTACATCGGGAGTGGGTCCTCTCTACAGAGGCCGCCATGTTTTTTACAGTAGCCCGGACTGGACAAACTAAACATCTGTTGAGTTTTTATGAAAACTGAAGTCTACCACAGGTTCTCTTTCATGTTTGAAAGGGGGGGGTGGGTGTGGTGAGGGGTGTTCAACTGCAACATGCAACTTCTCCAACCTTACACCCTGAACCTTTAAGGTTAGGTTTAGATTAGGGTTAGACTATGGATAAGGTTAGAGTAAGTTTTCAGGAAATCAATGCATGTCAAAGTAATGTTCCCTGAAGTCATGGAGACGCGGCTGTGTGTGTGTGTGTGTGTGTGTTTGTGGAGAGATGGCTGGGAAATCCATCAAAAAGGGATTTAGAGCTGGTGGGTAGTGGGGCTGGATGGACGGAGGCTGAGGCTAAGTGGGAAGTGGGTGTGTCGCTGGACAAAGAGAGGCCAGGGTTGAATAAATCCTGTGATTTGCCCTGCTCTCCCTCCTGTGGTTGGGAACTTCCTGACCAAGAGCTTGATTGAAAAGCTATAAACCTTCTTTTTCTTTTACTGAAACCTCGTTACACATTATTAGTCTACAGTAGTCGAGACTAATGGGTAATAGTGCACCTGAGGGTACCTGCGCTTTCAAAGCATCTAGTCCCATGCAGTTTATCCACTTGCCTGCCTCATTGAGTTGAATAATGGTTAAGAATAAAATGTCTGCAATACGTTTTTAACCACAGCTCGCAAACTCATCACAATTTCATCATGTAGAGTTCGACATCTGACATTAAGTCTTATGTCATGTCTGCTTTCCGTTTCCAGAACAAAAGGTCTCAGACTATTTCTTCAGTAAATCTTCAAAACCTCACTTGATTGCCTATCGTCACATGGACCAATCATTTCGATGTTTGGCAGCAAACAGCCAACTCCTATACCTCCAAACCCCCCACTCCAAAAAAGAGGGGAGGTCCCTTTTGCATCCACTGACCGTGATGCCGCCCTTTCTTCAAACGGCCTAACACAAAGCAGATGGTGAGAAGATGGCATGGCACAGGTCTGTTTTATGAAAGGCAAAGTGGTTTTTGTGCTGGCGTCATGCGTTGTGCCAACCCTGACCCCAGGGGTAACAGGGGAACCAAGGATCTGTCCATCACAGCAAAAGGCAGCATGGAGTGCCTGGCGCAGACCTCTGACATTGATAAGGCTGGGAGTCAGAGTCCATGTAGAGAGGTGCAAAGAGAGACAGTCACATATGTGTGATGTACACACACACGCGCACACACACACAGACACACACACACATTTGCAATGCATTTGCCAGAGCTGCCACATTCAGAATATGCATCCAAAACACAAGGTCTTAATGCTCAGCTAGACCGCTGGGTGACAGGCCAAGACACTGGAGAGATCTGCAATGCACGAAAACACACTGTCCATCACAAACATCCTCAGCCAAAGGAACAGAAAATGACGACTGGGACCAGGACTGTGGGACCTGGCGCTCACAACAACACCACAACTAAAGAGACTTCTCATTCTGAACATGCAAAATCACTTTATTATTTTCTTATTCTGGAACTCTGACCTCAGTCAGCTCAAACTTCTTTTATAATGTATGACTTTATTTCAATAAAAGCCAATAAATGTTCTTTACCCACTATTGGATAAATATGTGATGCACATCATTATATTCATTGACAGCAGAAAAACAAAGCAGCGTCAGATTTTCTCTCTAATTAGTCTTAGATCTAAAATGAAAATTCATCTTTGGCTTGAATCAATCCTAAATCACTCTTCACAAACAATAACCAAATTCAGTCTGTCCAGTTGATGACAATTCCAACTGACGTCTCCCTTTTTTTCCAATATACAGTCACTGAAAATGATGTTTCCCTTGAACAGATGAGTTTCTTAGCACTAGGCAACACATGTATGTTACATGTAGAATGACTCATCAGTATCCACTTCCAATCACTATCTCCTTATCATGCTCTGTCACACCTCTTGTCACTCTGTTCTCTTTCTTTGTGTCTGTGGTGGACGGCTCATCACCACAGAGACTGGCCTCTCAGCAGGCTTCAAACATGATAGTCACCAAGACAGTGATAATGTCAGTGCTGGTCAGTGGTGGTTAGTCACCTGTCCGTCCTACCAGTGTTGGGAGCCTGGTTCACAAAAACTGTTATGTTGGATCTCTTACACACACACACACACACACACACACACACACACACACACACACACACACACACACACACACACACACACACACACACACACACACACACACACACACACACACACACACACACACACACACACACACACACACACAGGCTGATCTATTGGATATCCCTATCAGAGATGCTGCGGAGGTGTCTGGTGTCTGGTTGCAGGGCTGCTCCCGGGGTCACTGCTCGCTGCTGATGCCTCTAGGGTTTCTCCTGACAGTGGCTCCTATGCCGTAATCTTTAGCATCAATTATTCACTGAAGGAATAAGACTTTAGTCAGATGATGCTAGTAAGCATGACTGGCTGGCTGCAGTGAGTTAGGTGATTTGGTAGTTGACATGTTATTATGTTTTTGTCTGTGTTTGTTTAGTTTTTAGTTTTTATTGTTAGCAGGATAGAACAAAAACCACAGCACGGACTACCACGAAACTTGGTGGAAGGATGCAGTATGGGTCAGGAGTCAAGCAATTAAAATTTGGTATTGATCCTGATCAGGATGCAGATCCAGGAATTACTTTCATTTTCATTAACATTATGATATTTTTAGATTCATAAGGAATAATACAGAGATCTCCATGAAAGAAATCAGGCATATTTATGTAACTGATTTCTACAAGTGTGTGCAATGTGGTGCAGCAAATTGAAGGGAATGGTTGGGCCTTGGCAGAGGAATACGCTCTCTGAGTGCCATTCTCGTTACAATTGTGATCTTACAGACAGTCAAGTTTGATAATGAGTGACTTAAACTTCTCTCTTTTTAACTTGGACACATATCCCAATTCTTCAGAATTTGTTATTTCTTTGCCACTGGGAACTTCTTGAGGTCAAGTACTAGCCTCAATAATCATAATCAGTGACTTAGCCTTAGCCGCCTCACAATACTCAGATTGGAAGCTTTAAAAGTGGAAAGCAATACTCTTACTTCCTTTTTGGTTGAGGGTGTGTTGGATAATAGTCTGTAGAGTCTTAATCAAGGGCTTTCCCATGTGGCATCCCTGCCCTGAGGCTTCCCTGGTCCTGAGACGCCCTTGGTGGAGAGGCATGTGGTTATATCTGGCGTGCACACACACACATACACGCACACACACAGAACGTGATCCCCCAGTTGTCTGACACTGGGAGGCACTGCAGTGGGATGCCATTCATCAATCTTACAGCTCTTGGTCGGTGATCTGGAGTCAGTCTGGCCACAAAAAGAAACTGCTCTGTCATTAACATCAACTAATATGCCAATGTAGCTGGAATGTTTGTGTGTCTCCTCGGCACAAATTCACACTGAAAACCAACCACGCAAACAGACACTGAGACGTCTGCTGACAGAGAAACAGCAACAAGAGAGAGAGACAGAGGTTATAATGAGCCTTCAAATATATCAGTGAAGTTATGTGAGGGAGTCACTGCTCAGGTTGTAAACACACTGCAAAATGATAATGCTCTGTGGTTGGATGGCTGGTTACTTTTGAGAAGTCGGACAAAATAGGAACTAGAATTGCACTCAGTAGAGAGCTTCCCTTTGCAAAGGCCTAATAGTAAATTCAATCAACATGCATGCAACATGTTGACCCTTGATATTTATCAGTTTCCTTAACATGCCTAATTTCCCCCCATCAAGATCCATTAACTATTATCTGACAAATCTGTAAAAATGTTGAAAAACTAAAAAAATCCTGCATCTGTCCCCCGATAGAGATTTGCACAAAAATTTGGTGGTTAGTTAGATTTGTACTTTCCAGTATTCACAAACTTTTGTGGAAATCCATTTATATGTTTTTGCATAATCTTGCTTGGAAACAAACCAGCAACCAACAAACAGACAAATGGACCGGGGACATAAAAATGCAGAATTGAAGCAGGCAGGGGCAGTTTATAAAAGTCACAATTTGAAATAAACTAAATATAGAACATATAATTAAATTAAATTAGCAATGAGCCTAATAATACTACTGTGTCATACAACAAATATAAATTTGTTTCTCTTTTCATAGAACGGCTGCTAAATTAGTTTAGTTTATATAGTCTCAGGCTTTGTGTTTGGTCCAAAGCCACGGTGCCTCCTTTGTTCTGTTTATTGGATTGTTTTCTGTTTGAGCTGCACTCCACTCTAAGCGATGCCACCAGCCCAGTGCAAGTGGGGCCTATACCTCAGAAACCACCCACCGTCCATTCTCAGCCCGACGCAGCCGCGGCTGCCATACCCGGTCAACTCACCAGCCCATAATTGCACTTCGCATGTAGTTTCTGCCCCCGGTATTTTTAGATCAGTGAACGTTCTCGCCATACAGAGACGCTAAGGAGAAGAAATTAAGAAACTTAATAAGCGAGTAGAGCTAAAACATACATCATTAAATCTGACAAAAACACTGTGTTACTCACTGGAGCTTATTTTGGAGAGCTCTACCCAAAAAACAGAATTCTGTTTATTTTGAGGGGGGAAAATAGAAAACCTACCATTAGTCCGACAAGAAGGTGGAGAGAGATTTCTTGGGGGAAATAAAGATGGCAGAGACCTTAACTGCAGCCAAGTTATGCCACATAAGGAGACACTAGAAAACTCTTGAATGAATGCCTCTTAAAAGAGAAAAATGCATGAGGTCAGCCTTCCAGCTATTGTCAGACGATACTTTTCAAACCAGGCGTTTCTCCTTCAGGGGCAAGAAGCTGCCAATCAAGTGTGCATTTTACTGTGAAAAAAGAAACAGAGAGAGAGGTATTGTGCACGCGGCCGTGGTCGGCGGCTCTCAAGTTGAGCCAATGGTATCTCGCATCCCAAACCAAAAACAAGAGTTTTTCTTTCTTCTGCTTCGGAAACAGTGGGAAAGAAAATAAGGAAAGTGGTTCCAATTGAGTAGGAACCAGTGCGTGAGCAATTTAGAGCCGTTTTCCAGTTCCGCATTGGCTGACTGATTAGCTTGTATGACACACAGTGATGGAGGCCGACAGAAAGGAACTTTCAGGGGATTAAACAAGGTTGTGCTCTCCACTGCCTCGCAGACCAAAGGGCCAAATTAGAAAGGGTATTACTTCATTGCATGTAGCCGGTTGGGCCTGGATGAAATGCTAATTGCATTTCAAAAGCGTTCCCAAAACAGAGAGGCAACACAAAACGGGGGTGTATTTTCATTGGAGACGAAGAGGGACTTTACAATTCACTGACTAGCACACAATTTTAACGGGCAGGCTTTTGTTCCCTCTTGCTGCTTTTTGTGTTTTCTCGTGCATTTTCTAACATCGCCACAGTTCTCTATTCTTTTGTTTCTCCCACTTTCTTTTGGCTTGCCAGCCTCCTCTTCAACAAAATCCAAACCATCCTTTTCAGACTCCCTCTCCCTTTTCTCTCGGTTCTACTCTATCACTCCTGAACTGCGACATGCACGGTGCACACATCCTCAGTACAGTAGGTGCAGGAGAGCCCTTCATTCAGGCTGTTGGGACGGTGGAAAACACACGGGGCCAGAAGGTAGCACTGAGGCGGAGGCAAATCCCTGAACACGTGCAGTCAACAGAATAGGATTATCGTAGAAAAAAAACATATTGTTAACACTTTTCTCCATTCTTTCTAACAGGATATTTTTATCAATTTAAAAAAAAAAAATGTTGCTCTTACTGTACAAAACGTTGTTTGCAACTCGAGAACAATGTAATTTAACCTGGTTCACTTTGAACCTGTATTTGTACAGAGGTGGTCAATATGTTCCGTATGGTAAATTATACAAATCAAACAGGGATTTAGAGTTAAAGAACACAAAAAGCCTTGATAAAGTAACCGGCCAGACTTCAATGAGTAGTCTGCTATTTTGCTTGTGGAAAGCCCTGGACATGGGGCGTAATGTTAAGCTAAATTTATATATCATTATACATTATCAATTATTATTTTTTGAATCTTTATGCGCGATGTTAAACTTATTGAAGAATTCGTAGAATTTGGTGGAAAAACCCATTAGAGCCGCTGCTCTACACACACAGAGGTATCTTATCTGAGCTGACTTCTCAATCTCCTGCAGTTCCTCACACAAAGACGCAGGGAGTGTTTTCCATTTACAATCAAGTGATCCTAATCTCCCGAGATGTTTTACCCACAAAGCCTTGGTCCATAATGACAGGCATCCAGAGAAAGTGGACCAATACATCTTTATCTTTACAACAATAAACACACCCCACCACATCTCAGCCATGCTCGGAGCAGCCGCCCACACCTACTTAAGGAATTCCTCTGCCATGACCAACTACAGTACAATGAGGGAAGTGAGCGATAAACAGAGAAAGACAAGAAAAGAAAAGAAAGAATGCCGGCTTAAACGACAGGACAGTATGGTGGGGGCAAGGGGGGGGTGACCTACATCACTAAGTTTATGTTTAAAAAACACCATGAAACCTTTTCCTCTCTTCCTCTCAATATTTCTCAGTCTATCTCTCTCTCACACCCCCAAAGAACTTAAGACCCCACTGAGAGGCGACGGGGGTTCTGACAAAGAAGGAAGCGGTATGGAGATGGATAGTCATGATGTCCTTCCATGCAGCGTGACCCCCTCAACCTGTCTAAATTAAGACAGGAAGCAGCGGGTGCCATGGGATGCGTTCCACGTGGCTCCCTCAAAAACATCCAGACACGGCGTCTAAAACTCCTGCAGATTTACGGCCAGACAGAGGGTCCAGCATCTGGGGGTCTGTGCATCTAAAGAACAGGATCAGTGAACAGTGTGTTGACTTATCAAATTAGGCAGGTTTAAAGCAATGGGGATAATAAGCCTTTCCATGTTTGAAAAAAAAGGAATACATGCTTTAAACAGTGCTTAAAACTTAATTTAATTTGTACAGAGTCTAGCCAAGCTAATGCAAACCAGAGGAAACAGCCGTCCTAGATGTTCTTCTACTTTTCTCTATGTTTTGATATCTGAGAAAAGGATGTTACTCCGTTACCCTGTGTGCGTCCTTCACTGATTTTCCATTTAGTCTGCGAGTTGAAATGAAATATAGCCGCATTAGTTGAACTGGATTTAAATGCAATTATGATAGACCTTATTTAGTTTCTACAAATATGAGAAATTAAATTAATGCTCTATTATTTTTGATAGTAGAATCTTATTTTTTGGACAATAGTTTGATGATGGCTGGAATTAAACTTGTACAGCTCAGCTATTTTAGAGCAAGTATTAATTGAATTACTTTTACTCAAGTCGAAGAGTTCATGTGGTACTTTTACTTGACATTTTGTTTATCTATTTGTACTTTTACTTGAATAGTAAGTGTTTGAGTTCTTCCTCCACCACTGCTGGTAGGAATGTCTCTGCAGACTGACCTGTCTGATGTCACCGACTCTTCCAACATCACAAGAGGTCAGAGTTCAAGTTTAATACTCTCAATGGAGCTGCTGGGCAAATGTAGGAGGGCTCCTCGTTACCTCTACAGAGCGTGAGATATAACAACAAGTGTGTGTCTGCGTGTGTACATGAGTGTGTGTATGTCAGAATGTGCGATTATGAGAGTTGACAGCAAGGTCGTGGCAGCGATCGCACTCGAAGCCTCTCACCGGGAACAATATGCGGTTGGTCAGGCCCACTAAAGAGACCTCAGGATTGTTGGCCACCGCCGACGGCCAACCACTTTCCTGTCCCTCTGCTCCAAGGACAACAACTACTAAAACATGACACCGTCTTCTGTGCGTAAGCATGAACTGTCAAATGATTTCTGAAAACAAACTGGAGGTCTACTAGAGAACAGGATATGACACTTCACATCATCGTCACCAGGGTTTACAGACACGAGCGTTTCAGTCGACAACAACTGGTTGATGTGCATAGACTTGCGAACAGTATTATTTGACACTGGGGAAATGGTGAATGTTATTTAATCAATTATATGAGAGTGGTATTGGTTGCCTTATTTTATCTCATAAATCTGTTAGTCATTTTCCTAAATTTGTGTTTTGTCTCTGTATTTGACTCGTTTGCACGTGCCTGGTCTCCTCAGTGTCTCCTCTATCATACCGTCTGCCCACAGCGCTGCCTTTTTTCCCACATTGGCCAAATATCACATAATCGAGGAGCATTACAAATACAAAATGACAGAAAAAGCACTGAGATGCCTGGAATTTATTTTAGAATGCAGATCTCTGAATCATAGAAGATGGATCTAATCTGCTCAGCATGCTCAGCAGAGAGCAGTGTACTTAAAACTAGTTAATTCCAAAAGTCACCAAAAAAACCCAAACCCTAATCATTTTGTAATGCATTCAAAAAGCATTGGGGAAACTCTCCGCATCCCAGCTGTGCACACATAAACTGATCTCTTGCTGCAAAAAATACCTAATTTATTGAGTTAAGACAGCTGCCAGTGATTTAAGGTGTAAATCTGGACTGTCTTTCACCAAAGGGTTATGAATCATTCCACTGCATCGTCCTTCTGAAGAAAATTGTAATTCGAGAGAGAAGTGGGAATGTAAGCACAGCGCTTCATCCTCTAAAGGTGTGGAAATGGCAACCAGACCATAACTAACAGGAGGTGTGTAATAGGTAAAGGTCTGCTGTTTTGTAAATGTAAACGCTGAACACTGACTGAAGAGAGGACAACTATAACATTTTGTGTTACCTTGAGTTTCAGAATGACTATTGCAGATATGTCTCATATGGAACACAAAGGATCGTGAATGTCTGTGTAGCTATAAAACTGTGCAATGATGTATTTCAGTTTTGTTAAAAAATGCTTCCCTCCACTGACAAAGACATCCTCTACAGCTCTCCGCTCTGTGACGAGGGCACAGCCTGTTGCAGGCCGGTGAAGTTCACAGGGAGCTGTGCCGTCAACCTTGTGTCCCCTCTATCCCCACACACGCAGAATTCTCGTCCTCTCCTCCCATGCAGGCGAACATCAATCTCATCCTGTCTGCACTGTGCAACACTTCAGCACCTTTCATCAATGAGCAGGCTGTGTTTATGGCACTATGTCCCCTTTTGTACGATGCAGCCATTAGGGGGGTGAGACAGAAAGGGAGAGAAGCAGGCAGTAAAACAGTTTCCGCCCAGTGAATCACATTCAGACCCTCACTCGGGGGACTGGGGGGCTGACCCCTGCCAGGCAGTGACATAAACACTGACAAACAAAGGGCCTGCATGGGCTCTGAGCAAGTGAGGGTCCAAATGTACAAAAAAAACAGACTGACCGTGACATGTGTGTTATGTGATGATGGAAACTGGGAGTTAAGGTTTTAAGGAATTAAAATCATAGCACGTTTCATGGCAAATTTTGCTTCGTTTTTTGGAAAAAAAAATCTGAGAAGACTGTAATTCTTCGTTTGATTGAATAAATACACTTCAGAGACAGTTAATAGTGAGGGCTGGCGCTGAGGCTGAGCAGGTGTGAGTGCTGAATGGATACAGAAGCAGCTCCCTCCCTTGTTCCTCCCCATGTGAGAGAAAAAGGATTTAACTCTGCTCGGCTCCACAGAGGAGGCAACAAAGGAGATTTGCGAAGGACGCACCGAGATGACATCATGTCAAGGTGGACACATTCAATTATTCAGAGAGACTGAAAGGGAAAAAAAATCCAATCCCATCAACACAGTGTGAATTAAGGAGCCTTGAGCATGTGCGTAAAATACGCAACACACAATGGGGCTGCGGGCACCACTCGTTTATTTAACAGTATCAGCACATGTGCGCAACTCCAAGTGTGCCAAGATTACTTATGGTCCGAGTAAGCCTATAGATTAGTGAAGGGAGCCCTTTATGTGAGGGGGGTCTCCGGCTCACCATGTGTGGCGGGTCTCCCCCTCCTCTCCTGAATTGTTGTTGTATTTCAGTGGGAGAGGGAGAGACGGAGAAACGCACACAAAGCGCAGTAATCACACTGGAGATCCTGGATGTAACCATGGAAGCGTTTGTCTCCCTCCTCAATGGGCTGCCCGGCCATTCATTTACCGATTGCGCTGAATCAATATTTAGGCTTTTCAATTTTATTATAGCTGCAGCTCCAAGGGGGGGATTTTTTTTTTGGCACGGCGCAAAAAGAAATTAGCGGTGGCCAAGCACTTTTAATCGTTTTCTTATAGTGTAAAACAATAGGTCTGCTGGAGCTGTCTGGCATTATTGATGAATTGCATCTCAGCTCATTTGTTTCCTTTATCCTGAGCGCTATTAATCTACCGCTGCTTCCAATGCAGTCACATTTCATGAAAGTGACTGGACCACTGCAAAACCCATCCAACACTTCTCCAGCACATTGTGAAGGAGACATCATCCCCATCAACACAACAAAGTTTTACACGTGACGGTCCGATCACAGTGACAACCACGTGTTTGAGAATAAACACACAGAATAAATCTGCGTATCTTACCTGACACCTTGCTTGGTCTCTCTGTCCAATATAAACTGCTATAGGATCTTTATTATCGCTGGGGTCAACATCGATGAGCGCGTCTTCTCCTCCTCCTCCTCCTCTTCCTCCTCAGCAGTAGCCACACGCAGCTTTCTCTTATATGTCTTGGTTTTAAAGAAGGGAAACCTGCTGGAGTCCGTCCTGCATCCGGCAGCGTTGTGTTCCCGGTGGGATGACGCGCTGGAGCCGGGAGCAACAACAGAGACTGAGAGGGTTCCCCGGGTCTCTTCAGGACCTCCTCCTCCTCCTCCTCTTCTTCCTCCTCTCTCTCTCTCTCTCCGTCTCTTCTCTACTCGCAGCTCCGGGCTCCTGCAGCCATGTGAGAGCCGCTCATGTACACACAGGAGTCCCTGAGCCAGCAGATTATACTTTGCAGCTCCTCCAGCTCGTCTCCGGGTCGAAGCCTAATGAGACGAGATGTTTTAATCCCATTTGTCTCATGTGGGTGTGCACAGTGTGCTGGAGGACAGCGCCGCCCCGTGGGCCGAGCAGGTGCATGCACCCTCTCTGATACAGCACCAACCATTAACTTTGCAATAAATGCGAAGCTCTGTACCTTAGAACCTCACACGGTTTTCTAAAGAACACACATGCACGTGGTTTTACGTTTTTACGTTTAAAACAGCTTTAAATTCATTCTCTAAATTATTTTCCTATATTTTGAAATTAATCTAGAGTATGATATCCACACATAAACTTTTATTGCTAAAGAGCAAGGATTCTACCAGTCATCAGTGGCAGAGCTCACATTTTTCTATATCAGGGGTCTTAAAGGGGCCACAATTTAGACAGAGGGGCCAATTATAAATGTAAAACCCATACACAGTTCCTGATTCAGTAGGTACACAATTAAGTAATTATTTTTGTATTGTTAACTCAATAACTATGAGCAAAGCCACACATCAGTCAATATAGTCAAAAAACTCCTACAAATAACAATTCTTAACAAACTGTCCTTTCTATTGTTAGTATATTTGTGACTAGTTTTTATATTGGTGACTACTGAGAGGAAAGGGGCACTTCAGGGACCAATCAGATGAATCAGATTGTAACTGAGGCCAGTGTCCCCCTGGTCTCGCCTCTGTATCTGCCCCTGACTTCAGTACTCTCACAAATTTCTAATGGACGTTTATAAAAATCTAAATTTCTAACAATTTTTAAATGAATTCACTAAAAAAATACCCATTGTAAATATTGACCTATTGTTTTAAATTATTTAGAGTAGAATTTGTATCATTTAATCTATATCTAAAGTTAGTTTATAGTTTTAAATTACAGTAGTTGAGTTTCTCCTGCATACACCCTCCACAAATCCTATATTTAATATAACAATGATAATCATAATTCACACAGCACTATACTTAACAAGGTTACAAGGTGCTTAACAAGAAGTCAAAAATGAAAAACAAACCAGACAAGGCAGTTGACTGAAAGCATGATGGCCACATAACGCAGTAAAATGAATGAAACAAATGAAAACAGATGTAAATCAAACATTTGTAAAAGTTTTCTGAGAGTGAAAGGTTTTAAAATGATATTCAAAAGGTTTTAAATATAATTTTCTTTCATCTGTATCACTAAAACACACGGACTCTACCAGCTATTAACTGGAGTATAGCGCCAACTTGTGTTGGAGAGTGAGGGGTTGGCAGCGGGGGGAGGGGGGGGGCACTGGTGGTAACGTCATCACGTTGGTATGGTGTTGACGTGGCGTGAGCTCCAGTAGCAGCAGCAGCAGCTAACAGCAGCAGCTAGCAGGCAGGTAACACACCAAGGTGAGGCTGAAGCTAATCCCCTGGAAGAAGCAGGATGGATTTCACTCAGCACAACTGATTGATCGGCGCTCACTTCTTCCAGGTAACGACAGTTGCTAAAGACGTTTTTTTATTAATGTATGATCTGTTAGCATTCAACTGTGCGAACCAGCCACACAACAGTCGGATATTAGTTAGCTCCTGCTTAGCTTGTCCAGACGCAGTCCTCAGTTTGCTAAGTTAGCCAAGTGTTACACTTTGATTAGCACAAGACCGATCTCTATTTGAAACTCTTTGACTCGTTAGCTTAGGGAAACGTGTTTTTAAAGCCGATCGACGACTGGACTCTTGTGTGCCAAGTACAGGAAGAATGGGGTGTAGCAGCAGCAGCAGTTTGTTTTTTAAGCTAAGTGCTACACAAAAACAGAGCTAACGTGGGGGTTTAGCATAGACTGTATATAAAGAGGGGTTTAGCCACTTTACTGTACAAGCTCAGTTGGTTAATGCATGCTTGATACGGAGGAGTGATGGTGAGCTGGTGGCTAGCACCCTGGGTGGCTTCATGCTAACTGAGCCATCTTACGTTTGCTCAGAAATCTGGCGTTTGGGTAAAAGTCGGAGTGAAACGTGCTCAGATTTGCTCCCAGCAGCTGAACTGAAGAACAGATGTGTGACGTTATCTGATGAGACCTAACGTTAGCTAATGGTGTCCCCATGTTAGTGATGGGCAACGTAAACAGTTACGTAAAGAGGGGACCTTGACATCTGAGGACTGATTGTGCTGCCAGGGATGAAACGTGTTATTACTGTAGGTGAACGTAGCTGCTGCTGATTACACGTCACAGAGAAGGGACTGTATGGTTTCTTGTGCATGGTGGCAGCTTCCACACGTCTCTTTCTATCATTGTAGTGTCAGATTCCTACTGTAGATGTTTACTGTAATCTTTACCTTACATCTGTTCAAACTCCTGAACACAGTGACTCCACAGTCACATGTACAGCAAATGATTTGAAGCCAAACCTTTCTATTTGCAGTAAAACAGGTTTGTAGGTGCATACCATAGTCTAGATTCCAGCTCCTGTGTTAGCCCTTCGCTTAGATAACCATGAGATCCGACTCACTGTAGTACTCGATCAAACAAGCTCTTCTGGGTAAAGTGTACCTTGCTGTTATCAATACAGAGCACACAGTACAAGGTACTCAAGTTTATCTTTGCTCCTCCCAATACAGTGAACAAAGATGTCCAGTAGAAGTCAGCACTATGGGTTCCAGTCAGCCACCATGGTGCAGCCTTCCAATGGCGGTCATGCCTATCTCTTTGGAAACAATGGCTCAGAGAATGACCTGTCGGAGGAGGATGGCGAGATCTACGAGCTGCGGCCTCGTGGAAGAGAGAGGCTACGGAGGAGCACGTCCAGAGAGCGGTTGGACATTATCTACCTGAGCAAGGACATCCAGGAGGGCGACACCCTGAACAGCATTTCCCTGCAGTATCATTGCTCAGTACGTCTGGATCCTAGATCATTGTGTGTTTGCATTTCTGTGCAGGTCTTCCTTTCATTTCCATATTGAGCGAGACAATTATTTTCCTGTTGACGCGTTATGTAACACACAAATAGTTTTCAGACATGGACTCCGGAAAATTTTCACATATCAAAAACACAGCAGGAGATTGACGTGTTCACAGCAACGTAATAATGTCTGAAACATTCAGACGAGGGACAACGTTTGAGCAGAACATACAGGTGGCAGGATTTAAACTATGAATTCCACTGCAGAAATCACGTGTTTTAGTTTAACAGGTCTTTTGAATCCTGAACTACCTTTCCATAACGAAAGAGGTTACATCAGGACACAGAGGAGCTTATTCAAACACATTTTACAATATGGATATGCTGAAACCAAGCCCACTCATTAAAAGCTTTCTTGGCTTTTAAATGACTCAACGATTTAATCTGTAAATGGATGAGATTGTGGATTTGGGTCAGAATGCAAAGTATTCATAGGACATACATTTTAAATAAAGTTCAGCGTAAACTAAATGCATCTTTCTTCTTTTTGTTCTCTAGGTGGCTGACATCAAGCGCGCCAACAATCTCCTGACAGAGCAGGACTTCTTTGCCCTGCGATCAGTTAAGATTCCTGTGAGGCGCTTCAGTGTCCTCACAGAGACTCACACTGCTGGTCCTCTGAAATCTGCCTCGCCCTCAGGTCCCAGGCGCCTGCCTCAGATCTCGCCCGTTACCTCCCTCCCTTCCGAGTCCTCCACAGACTCTTCTTCTACCGAAAGCGTGGAAGGGTTCCTCCTGGAGAAGGACAAGGACATTGAGCGGCTGGTGAAATCCACAGGCCCGTCTCGAAGCAACCTGAATGAGGTGGTGTCCTCCTTAACGCTGCAACAGCAGCAGCCACTGCTAGCAGAAGTCGAGTATAAACCAGCACAGAGAAAGGACCCCTATTACGGCGCCGACTGGGGCATGAGATGGTGGATGGCGGTGGCCATCATGCTGGTTGTTGGTATTGTCACACCTGTGTTTTATCTGCTGTACTATGAGGTTCTTGTGAAAGCTGATGTCAGCCATCATGGCGTCCCTACAAAAGCCAATGGCAGCATGTCAAATGTAAATGTCCATGGCGATAAGATTGACCCTCCTGCTGGAGAAGACAACAATGCAGGAGCCGGGCCTGGACATCTTGATGGAAGTATGGTTAAAGGAGATCCTTCAGAACTGGATGTGGACAAAGCAGGAGACGGTGGACATGGAGGCCATGAGAAAACATAGCAAGGGATTGAAATTTTATATGCAAGTTTGTTGCTAGCTGAGAGACCTAATAAACTGGCGTTCACATATTGACTTACTACATCAATGCAATCTGCCTGATTCAGACAGTCTTTTATATGGTTGAGAGACCAGAAATAAGGGTAAAGGCCACATAATGCCCTGTGTCGGTCCACAGTCTTATGCTTTTGAACAAGCAGCATCTTCGGGCTGGAAACAGATCCAGCTGTCTCTGCCAGATGTGTCGCTTTTGACAGACACGTTACAAAGGGTTGAACGCTTTTGGAACCGATGTCTCTCAGAGTTTGTGTCATCAGCAAAGCCAGGAGAACCTGGGATGTTTTTGTCATCTGGGCTGCTGCATTTTCAGGAAGCTCCACACAGACCACGTGAGAGAAAAACTCCCAACAGTTTCCACAGCGATGGATCAGTGACCAAAACGTACGACGATCAGTTCTGTGGATTTTATTTAAACACCAAATCCACAGAATTACTCAGATTGGTCAAGCTGTACTTGTTTCCATGTAAAACATCCAACACCATTAGTTGGAAAAGTATGAATGCTGCCATTATGTTCGATACAGAATTAATTTATTTCACTACACTATCAGTATTGGGAGTTACCAATTAAATTAAATTCCACATGATTTGTTTGAATTTTTCTTTCTTGAACTTACTGTTTTCGTTAAAAAAAATTCATTAAAAAACTAAAGAGCATGGTGAGGAAAATGCACAGTATTCCCACAATGACTCATACTTGTAATTATGTGAAATGTTAGACTTTGTTATAGCCCTTTTATTTCATCACCGTGTTTATATTTTATGACATTTTATGATTTTATGCAGTTTGTGTTGTTGACAGTATGTGCCTTTCAACCTGTGGAAAAGTGCTACCGGTTAGATAATAAATAAATCTATTTTGAATAAATTATTGCCTGTGTGCACATAGTTTGGCATTTCTCATTTACAGAAGTCATTAAGGAAAGACTACCTCTCAAAAGTCACACGCACACACAAAAAAACTACTGCAAACTAAACTATCACTCTGCTGAATAGAAATTTCAACTTATCTACAATATGTAACTAATAGAAATAATCACAATGATAATTTGCTTCGACAGTCAACACTTGCTTGGTTTCCACGGTCTTGTGTTGTCTCAGTACGTCGCTTCACCATCCATATTGTCGTCACTGCCTGCAGCAAAATCTTCCCCGTTGTCAAAATAGTTATCTATATAGTCGTTTTCCTACAGAGAGACAGAGGAAATCAAACTCAGTCTTGCATATCGACCGCCATTCAGTCAACTTTAAAAAAAACATTGCAATAAAGATTTCAGGTTCTAATGTTGAATCTAACCTCTTCAACATCCTCTTCATCGTATTCTTCCCCTTCTATTTCCTCTTCTTCCTCATTCTCCTTCTTCTTTTCCTTCTCGTCGTCAGATTTTTCAGGGTTCCCGTCATCTTTCTTTGCCAGTTCCTGAAATGTTGACAGGATTAAATTATTTGTGTGAAATATGCTGGCTCGTAAGCACATATACATCCTGAGCTCAAACAGACTGCTCTAACATGACGCCTTCACCCATGATAATTCTGTATGAGATCAACAGTTTGCATAATGTGAAGTAGATGAACACAGATTAAAAAGATGTGAAGCTTACATCTAATTTATTCAATATGTCCTCCGAGTCTTTGCGTGACACCTTCGTTGTTTTCTTTGTTCCTGTTGGATTTAAGCATTTTGTCTTTAATCCTCGTGCTTACAGGATTGTAAAATTACTTTTTAGGATTGTTTAAAATATCATTAGATACTTGGCTTTAATAAATACCTGCTTTAACCCGGGGTTTTTTCTTCTGGGGCATCAGTTCTTTTGGAAAAAGGTTCCAGTCTAAAAAAGAAAGAATGCTTTATTTTCCTTTTTTTCTTAGTTTGATCTAATCACATTACACTGTTCTACGTAAGTACCTGGAGTCCATTCTTCATTGAGCACCTGGCTGTGCTTCAGGTATCGCTCCGTGTATCGTTCTACTTCTGTTTCAAGAAAATCAAAAGCAAATTTTATCTCAATATGCTTTAACAAGTCCCAGTTAACTCTCACATCACACTGGTCGCGGGTTAAGTCACATATATGTTTGAACTATAGAGTCACATGTCAGTGTTATATACATATTCATAGGTTGCCAGGAAATGTATTTGACTAGAAGCATCTAAATAAAGCATCTGAACAAACTGCATCTGAACAAACTGAGAAACAAATTCAGGAAATTATTACTGTTACGTAATGTATAACTATATCAATGCTCAACACACCTTCCCTGCACATGCCCTACTTAATGTGATATAATCCTGAGCTCCAAACAATCTGAATATGACGGCATTCATCACTGTAACTGCTTTATGTTATTTCTATCTGTATCTATGCCGATTGTGTCCATCTTCTATGTCACCCGTTTATTTGCTTCTTGTCAAACTATTTCATCGATAAAAAGGAAAAAACAAAAGAAAAAATGAAATCTACTACTCGTGGACATATTAACTCACTGTTAACCAAGGGAACTCTGACAGACTCATAAGGGCAGACCATAGAAATCATATTAAAGCATCCAGATAAGACAGCAGCTGTAACTCAATATCTCGACCAGAAGTCGGCCTTTCTCTTCCTTTTCCCAGATATGACCCTAAATTAAACGTCTCACTTCCTAAGTGCTGCATTATCTCTGCTCACAGCAGCTCATTGTCTTGCCATAGCGTTTCTATCAGATGTCAGGTTTCTAATGCACTCCTCTCCTCCTCACCTGCTTTATTACTCTGAGGCTTGATGTTGTGCGGCAGCCGCTGCATTGTTCCCCTCATCTCCTGTTTCAAGGCCAACATGTAGTTCTCCTCCTCGCCAGCTTTCAGCGGCACTGGTTTAAAGTCTGTGCTCTGGAGAAGATTGGATGGTGGAGGGGAAATTAACAGCAATTCATTCTTACTCATGTATTCACCCTTGATCAACACCATGGAGCAGATAAGTATTATGGAAACTATTTTTTCTTCAACAGATTACATTTCAGTTTGAATTGATATTATGGCAATTTCATCATATGTTAACAAAAAAAAAGATTTCCAGTGGGAATCAAAATTCTACCAAACTGATGCTAAACCCAAACTGATTGCGATGATAAAGTGACAGTTAAAATACACATTATGTTGGATTCCAGTATGACAAGTAATTGTGCACAGCCTTGTAGTATTTTTTAGAAATAAGTGCCTAAAAATATTGAACAAATAATTAAATGCAGAAATTGAAATTTGTGAACCAGTTGTCAGGGGAGCTCGAAACATAAATTCCGAGGTCCTTCAAACTAAACAAAGTAGAAAATGTGCAAAATTGACCCTCAGGGGCCTCAACATCCCCGGGCATGTCCTGTAGTTTATGGTTATCAGATTGAATGCAAAGTTGTTAAGTAATGCATCAAATCACAATGTCATGGTTGTTCTCTGGGCCTGTGAGCAAAATATAATCAATCTGTCGTGCAGTGCAATGAGCTTAAAGGGCAATGTTATGCAGGAGGATACTGACACAATGCACATAGAATGAAGAGGAGTCAAGGCCACCATGTGAAACCAAACCATGTTAACTTGAACATGACAAATATTCTTTTTACCCAACTTTAATTATTACACCAAGCATTTTAACTTAGACAGCTTTTCCAGTGTGTGCGTGCAAAGGTGAAAGCTGCTCTGAGGAGGATATCAGAGGAGGTTTTAGGCTTAAAGGTCCAGTGTGTAAGATTTTGGTGAAAGGGATCCATTGGCAGAAATTTAATATAAAATAATCCTATCGATATTTTCACTAGTGTGGAATCATCTAAATTGTATGAATTGCTGCTGTCTTTTCACTAGAATGGGCCCTTTATATTTAAATACTTAATAAATACTAATTTACATCAGGAGCGATTCCTCTCTATGGAGGCCGCCATGTATTTCCTAGTAGCTTCAATGGACAAACTAAACACCTTTTCAGTTTTTATGAATACTGAAGGCTACCACAGGTTCTCCTTCATGTTTGGAAGGGGAGGTGAGGTAAGCAGTATTCAGATGCAACATGCAACTTTACCACTAGATGTCACTAAATTTTACACACTGAGCCTTTAGAAAATGGTGTAAAAGACGTTTTGGGGCGAATATGAATGCCGGAGCTTGCGTACACTTAGGTGACATCACATGAGCAGTATGGAGGCATGTCATTTTTTTAGTTTTAGTTTTTTTCACGTCTGAAGAAGGAGTCCCGTTTACTTCAATTGGATCGGGTTTGGCTGCAACACTGTTTACCCCTGAGACTACAAAAGTGTTTAGTGGACTCAAACACTTCAGCTGGCCCTCCATCGGCATAGTAGTGAGGAGATAATGAGTGAACTTTCATTTTAAGGATAGCTGTGAAAAACTGTGTGTGTGTGCACACATGTGTATTGATTGTGTGTGTGTGTACTGCAGATATCTTTGTGAGGGCTATTTGGAGCTTGGACCTTATGGAGTGGGGTAAGACTTGGTTTAAGGGTTAGAATTCTTTTTATATTAGAGTAAAGGTTAGGTTAGGGATAGGGATAGGCATTTAGTTGTGATGGTTAGTGTAAGGGGCCAGGGGAATGGATAATGCAAATCGCTCTGTACTCACTCACACAAAAGTACAAGAATGTGTGTGTGTGTGTGTGTGTGTGTGTAGAGAGAGAGAGTGACTACAGTACTTACTGGAAACAGAGGACTGGGCCCCACCCTGGCGTCTGGCATGCTGCCCCTTCCGATGCCCAGAGCCTCGATGTTGAAGGTGAAGGCAGCGACTCCTCGACCCTTGCCTGCCATGTCTGCTTGTCACCTGCGGCACAGAGTCCACATGTCAACGTCAGCCTGAACATGTGCTCTGTGTGTGCGGACCACAACAACGTTAAAACACAGCGTCGACGTGTCCCCTCTGACTTACAGGAAGATGTGGATACTCACTAGGGGAGCGTTTAGTGAAAACTGCACTAGATGAGATGTAAGCTCCTAAAAGTCCATGTGCTTCAGATCCACTCAGCGGCTTTTAGCCTCTACTGAGCCTCCATGTTTTGACTTTACGTGTTAGAGTCAGTTGCGGGGTGTTGTCTGTTGTTCTGCACCTTAAAGAACTTGTTAGATCACGATACTTAAAGCTAGATCTGCTGTGGAGCTGCTGTTTGCTAACACCGGCGTGGACACACTCTGCTCACTCAGCGCGTGTGGAAGTGTGGCTTTAAACAACCCCGCCCCGCGCGTGACGACAGAGAGGCGTGGTGTCTTTTACAACTAATGGTAGCACGGTTTACAATGACGTCTCCCGCCGGTTCGCCCAATCAGCGCGATCTCTTTATACAAGGGCGTGCCAGCGGCCACCATCACATCGGCCTGAATGAAAACATAGCACCGTTAGCTCAAGAGGCTAATTCCAGCTGACTGCAGGTACAGCTGACAGCCACGTTAATCCGCACCGGCTGACCGCGACAAGCGCATGAAGTGGGATGTCTGCAGCCGACTGGTACGCTCACAAGTCGCTCGGAGACGGACTCTTCTGGATCCAGGAGCGGTTCTTCCAGTCGGAGAACCGCGCCAACATCTGGCTGCTGCGCGGCTCGCACCAGGACGTGGTCGTCGACACCGGTCTGGGCTTGAGGAGCTTACCGGAGTACATCGACGCCAAGGGGCTGCTCGGCAAGGACCCGCAGAGGAAGAACCCGCTGCTGGCCATCGCCACCCACGCCCACTTCGACCACTCGGGCGGTCTGCATCAGTTCCAACAGGTGGGCGTCCACAGCGCCGAGGTCGATGCCCTGGCCAACGGCGACAACTTCGAGACGGTGACCTGGCTCAGCGACCGGGAGATCGCCGAGGCTCCGTCCCCGGGATGGAGGGCGAGGCACTACAAAGTGAAGGCGGTGCAGCCCACTCACATCCTGCAGGAGGGTAGGTACCGCGGAGGACAGGCCTCCTCTGCAGGTGTGACTTGTGGATGGATGGTGGTTCTGTGATCGAGGGCCAGGTCATAAGGTCTGAATGCATTTATCTGGTGATGAGCATGATAGAAGAGTTAATGGCTGCGCCTTGCTGTAGTTTGCACAGTATGCACATTATGTTCCACTCTGAATCCTCTCCATCCCCACAGGAGGCTCTTACTGCACAATACATTTGGCAGGAGACCAGAAATGGCTTGTAACACACACACACACACACACACACACACACACACACACACACCACACACACACACACACACACACACACACACACACATATAGAGGTAAGGAGATGGACAGATGGTGCACACAAATACAAAGGATATTGGGAACATTTGATAGATTATTATTCAGGTTTAAATGTCTCATTACATATAATGAAATGTAAAAAGTGCAAAGAGGTTATCTGTCAAGGCTTGAGCATCCTAAGCAAAGTAATTCATTGTTTTCTAGACAATGTGTGACTGATTCTTTGGCAGCTTTTTTATGCCTTTGTTATCTTTCCTTGCAGAGCAGTTCTATTTTAAGCCGGGCTGCAGATTCTGTTACATCAAAGAGAGGAAGAAGCAAAGACTGGCCACACACTTACGGAAAACATCCCATAGACTCGAATATTAACATCCCCACAGCACTGATTTCCCCATCGCACACCATGTTATTAGCAGATACACACCTAATCAATCTCCAGAAGAAGTAGATGTAGATGGTGTGGATGCTGCATTTGGTACGAGCACTGCTTTTCTCAGCATTTGGACTGAAACTTTACCAGTTAGCCTCTTTGGTATTCTTACACAGTGTAAAGCCTGCACCGTCAATACACCAACTTGTTCTGCTGTGTCAGAGCCACTGCTGCAGTGCAGTTAAAATACCTCGTTGCAGACTCTGTCACTTTCACCCCCTGTGTCACACTGTGGGACTTATACATACTGAACGCCAAGATGCTGCACATGATGATGATGTAGGGTTTGGAAAACACAAATGCAGGTCTGACCCAGGTTTGAATGTGATGTGGTCCAAAGGTGAAAGTCATATTTTGGTATGTGCGAATAATTGTGAACATATGATCCAGACTCTCCCTCTCTCCTGTCTATAGGAGATGTCATCAACCTGGGTGACCGGCAGCTGACGGTGCTCCACATGCCCGGTCACTCTCGGGGCAGCATCTGCCTCCACGACCGAGACAACAAGTTGCTCTTCAGCGGAGACGTGGTGTACGACGGCGCCATGATTGACTGGCTGCCCTACAGCCGTGTCAGTGATTACATCAGTAGCTGCGAGCGTTTGGTGGGGCTGGTGGACAGCGAACAGGTAACACTGAAACACACACACACACACACACACACACACACACACACACACACACACACACACACACACACACACACACAGCTCCACTGTCTTTGTGTCTTGGGTCATTAATTGAATTTTATGGCCCTGAAATTATGTTGTTGACCAGAAGTATCTTTCTACATTTTATGTGCTGAGCTGACTTTTGTGCATCATCTTCAGTGATAAAGATGTTTTATAGTTTGTGCTTCTCTGGAAGATTTATGTTGCTGAGAAAATATGTTAAAATAGTTACCTTGTAAATTTCAACATTAGGTTTTCAGCTGTATGTGCATCATCCTTATGTACCATGCACTCATAATTACCAATCAGTGTTAACCTAGAAAAAAAAGTCTTCAGCATTTTTACATCAGATGATTTCATGTTGCATGTACTGGTCACCATTTGTCTCACAACTGGCAATTTCATTAACCAGGTTGACCAAGTCCTCCCTGGACACTACAACACCTTCGGAGCAAAGCGGCTCCACCGGCTTGCGTCATCATATATCAGCCGAGCAGGAACATGCCCTGCCAAGTTCTCTACGTTCGCCTGGAGAACCCTGGCTGGGGTGGCGCTGCGGGCATGCAACCCACGGAGTGCCTGTTAATGTAGAGGGGATGATCGGGGAGCTGGACGAAACATTCAAGCGCACAAAAAAAATTGTATAAAGATGCTTGAGTGAGGTGAGGAGGGGGAGGCACCCCTCATTTGTCTGTAACTGTAACATTCATTTACTTATGTAATCCAACAGAATTCATGCAATTGCCAAACTTTGAGTAAAATTCCCCAATTGGGTTACATAAGTCAATAATCAAGCATTATAGGAAGCATATAATATAAAGTATCTATTTGTGTGATTGTGTTATATACTGATGATTATGTATATGTTGGTCTGAATATGATTTAGATATGGTATGATTTTTTTTTATACTCTAAGCAAATGCTTAGTTACAATAGCACAACAAAGAAACAAGTCTGCACTGCAAACAGAAACCAGGGAGATTTAGGTCTGCAGCAGAGACATTTGAAACAGAGTCAATATGGCCATAGTGTTTCTCTATGCATACTCAAATGCTCAGTGAAGGCTCAGCGTCGACTACCTCCTAAGTTTGTAAGAGTGCTTTGTATTATCGACTAACTGCGGCTTTGCTATTGAAACATTGACAATAAAGCCGCTGTTCTACCTGGCTGTCTCCATGCCTCCACAACACGGGCTGCTACTGCTTCAATATGAAACTTTATCCTGTTCACGAAAACAGGATAAAAAACGTGACGTAAATATTGACAGCAGAGAATGGACAAGACAAATATACAAACGAGGCAATTTTGAGTTGATAAAACATTTATTATAATTAATGTTATATTATTTAAAGATGAGATTTCCACATTTCTCGATTTCTGTTCGCCTTCTCGGACAGCGTACATGCAGAACACGGAGCCTGCTACCAAGGGAAAACAACTCTTGCAAGGATATAACATTCAATGTTATCTATATTTGTAACAGTTAAAGATCTGCACATCATCCGTTAACAACATGATAATCAGGTATCAATATATAGCTGCATTTATAACAAAAATCAATAATATAACAAAAAGACAAAAGAGAGGTTTATTTGTTAACTTATAAAATTAATTTACAGTAACAAATGCTGCTTTCCAGGCATTTGACAGGTTTCTTTTTAAAATCTTAGTAAAAATGGTTTCCAGAGTTCTGAGCCCCGAGAGGGAAACTGTTACCAAAGTAAGTCCACAGTAAAACGACAGAGAGGGGAGAGGGAGAGGCTTTACTGCACTGACAGAGACTCCCCGACATGATGCGGTCATTTTCTCCTGATTAGAAGTAACTGCTGTGAGTTGATTTAATGGCAACAACTTGCATATTTAAAAACACTGGTGGCAGTGAAAACCATTTTAAGTGTGCTCTTACCACTCTATAATAACCTAAAGCTTGACTTTATCACCGCCGCCAAGGAGGTTGTTTTCATAGATGTTTGCCTGTAAGCAGGATTTATGCAAAAACAAATAAATTGATTTTCTTGAAACTAGGTGGAAGGATGTGGAATGGGCCAAGGAAGCATCCATGACATTTTGGCATCAAAGATTGTTCTGTTGTTTTAAATATGTTAAAAATTGAGATGGCATTTTTGAATATTTTCACTGTTTTCACAGGGAATAACACGGATCTTGATGAAAATCAGGCACATTTAGTGAACTGATATCGATGAGTGTGTGCAATTTGGTGCGGCTTAATTGAATTTAAGGGGACTGTTAGGCCTTGGCGGAGGTATGCGCTCTACTGATTGCCCTCCTAGTTTCGTAATTTACCATCATTGAACATTTTCTAAAATTCAGCCGCGCCAAATTTTTCCTAGTTTCTTTCTGTGTTGCATAATAAAAAACGAATAGTTTCACATTTTATTGGATTTTTCATAAGTAGGGGTCACTATTCAATGCTACAATACTGTCGTGAGGCATTGTAGCACAACAAGAGGTATGGCTTGGGGTTTCAATACTACTTAAGCTTGGTTAATTCGATGGTTTTTGTTCTACGTATGCAGGGCTCTTCTACTTCAGCCTGTCAACAGTGTGCAGATACATGTTTGAAAAAAGGAAAACACCAGAGCACTGAGTTTTACCCTGAAAAGATCACAGTTATAACCAGTACAGTTAGTATGAGCACTTGCATTAAGTTAAGCTTTCACCAGAATCATTGTTGAAAATGATCTCAAGTAGTTTTAACATTTTAACTGTTAAGTGTAATCATGCAACAAAAACAAAAAGTAGACAACAACAAAAATGCTGCATAGTAATTTTAGGAGAACCACAAATATCATCTGCTGTGTGACTGATTAGAAAATGACACTGACGTAGATATCACAGTACAGGCAACAAACACCAACCCTTCTCCTCCACACTCACAGTCTAAGTGAAAACTCTGGACTCATTATGTTCATCTCACCACATGCTCGCTGGCTTTCATAGCTTTGACACTGCAAACCTTTATTTATAAAACACAGATAAGAATCATCCATTCAAAACACTGCTAGTGTATCTATAGAGATGACCTTGAAACAATGTTTGAGTGGCCAGGACGGCTGATGCGGAGGACAAAAACCAAACCATTTCCAGTTCTAGAGAGCAGGCGCCGAGTGTGTTTATCAGAGCAAGTCTTGAACACTGATCACAAGCACATCCATGATTTCTCAAAGCAAGCAGAGTACCTCCCATTTAGTTTCAGATCCTCTTCAAAACGGTGGCAACCCTGTAAAGACGCAGAGACGCCTGAAGTGATTGTCTTTCGTGTGAGGAGACATTCCAGTTTGCCCCAGGAGGGTCCTCCATGATCCATCGTCCACCAGGAGGCAGGCTTGAGGCAGCTTATCCTGCTCAGAGCTGTGCATTGGGCCTAGCAGATAGCCTGAGGTTGGTTCATGAGTTAAGCCTGTTAAACCATGATGTAATGAGTACTATTGCCTTCAGATCAACATAAAATGTCTGCCAGGTTCACACCTGACTTTGGAGCCAATTGCGAGGATCAAGTCTGGCCCTGAGGTTCCTGAGGCTGCGCCGAGCCGGGGAGGGCCTGGAGAAGGGGACTCCCTCAGATGACTCAGGGCTGTGGCTGCCCTCGCTGTTGCTGGAGCTGTTGCTGGAGGTGGAGCTGGAGCAGGAGAGCGTGGTCTGCGTGCTGCGCTGTGACAGAGGTGAACGAGCGGAGATGGGTATAGGAGCGAGGAGCGAGGAAGGAGCAGGCTGGCAGGGGCACTGGAAGGTCCCTCCTCCTCCGGATCCCCTCCCTCGCAGGGTGCTGAGCTTGGCATCCAGCGACAGAGTGCGCGGCCTCAGACGAGAGGGGGAGGATGACATGAGAGAGAAGTTTGAAGAGGGCTCGGGCCAGCCGTGGTGGTGAGAGCAGGGACTGGTGCTGCAGTGGCTGTCGCTGTCGGAGGTCAAACTTATGTCTGAAGACAGCAGGCCCAGCTGGGGGCAGCGGTGGGGGCTCATTGGGCTTCGGGGCAGACGGTGAGGGGTGCAGGGGCTGTGGCCAGACAGGCGAGAAGTACAGGGACGTGGGCGACCAGCGCTTTTTGGGTTGTTCTCCTCAAACATAGACATCCAGGTGGGAGAGGTGCCCAGCTGGCTGCGGAGCTCCAGCTCCTGCAGTCTCCGAGCCAGGATGTCTGACACAGTGCTGCTGAGGTCATCTGATGACTCAATAACTGCAGGAGAGAAGCAGCAAAGCTCATCAAAACACTGCTGTAGTGTCGGCCTGTGACTGCTATTCCAAAAGATTTTATTTTGACAAATTAGAACAATTGCTTAATTTCTTGATTGTGCATTTTTTATTAGTCATGCATCCCACACTTGCACAAATAGTGCACACAAAAAAGAAATGTACAAATTATGTTTTGAACATTCTGATCCTGCTCACTTGTTTATTTTTGCACATATAGCAGAATGCATCATTTTGATAGAGACAATAACTTGGAGACTTCCCATCTTGATGTGTCTCGGTGTTGTTGAATCAATGATGATGAAACAAAAACATCCCGTCTTGTAAGTTTTGCTGAATTTGCAAACCATCATCAAGTTGAACCTGATGCTGAATAAGAAATAAATCCTGCATGGCATAACTCCATCCAGATGTTAATGCAATCCAGCCTCTGCAGAGTGCAGCACCTACCACAGAATCATTTGTACAGAGCCTGACTCCTGTTACCTGTCGTTGTAATAGGATGAGAGCAGAGCACGAATCTCAGCAGACACAGCGTTATCCTGCAGCAGAAGACCCTCACAGGAGGGTGCAGCAAGAGGGGCTGCCAGCAGCGGGCGAGTTAGGAAAACCAAGAGGGAGGTGAGAGAGAAGGGGTGGAGAGGGAAGGAGGTGTGCAACAGGTGGAGTTTGGTTTGTGTGTTTCGATGGTCATGACAGAGATTGATGTGTGATTATTAAGGAAAATGAATGTTGGGGCATGATAAAGATTCATTCAAGGTTAAAGGTAATTCACCCGTTAAAAATAAATGGTGAAATTTGGTAGGGAAAGTGTATGTTGATCGTGAATTATGTATGAGGGAATGAGGAAGAAATGAAGGAAGGACAAAAGGACACAAAGCCAAGGAGTGATGGATTCAGGACACACGAGGAAATATGAAAAGAACAGAGAGGAAAAGAGAAACAGAAGACAGAGAGTAAGTCAGTGTGTCAGAGAGAAGACCCCTTCTATCTACAGAACAGAGAAGTAAAGCAGAGTGTGAGTTCCAGATATCGGAGAGGAAAGTGTTTTATTGTGGCAGCATCTCTCATGCACATGGACTTGAGGTATTAAAGCTACACACAGTCACATGCAGTGCATGCACAGTGCTTCCTTTCCCTGTCTTCCCTCTTATTTATCCTTTAAAGTGACCAAAAGTGTTGGTGGAGGTCTTACCCATTTCGTGGTAAAGAGAGCCCTGTTTTGGTGTGACAGGAGCTGGTTTCCTCGGTGACGGCAGTTCAATTTTCATTAAGTCATCACAGCACTGCTTCCATTGGCCTGTATGACGGAGATGAGCATTAACCTTCAACAAACCGAGCCGCAGAAAGAGAATAAACCATAGACTGTACATAAAGATGGACGACGTGTCTCTACTTTCTCCCACTGTCCAGAAATGGAAATCAAATATTCCAGATATAGAGTGTGTGCAGTAGGTATCAGGGGTTGGAGCTGCGGTAGCGAGGTCCCATTGCTACACACTCGCGAGGCAGTTTCAGCTTTAAGTCCTGACGTTTCCCCACATTTTATAGCATCAAATGAGTAATTAAAACCAAACTTACTGGAAAAAATTAGCATTCGGGTAAAAACTACTTAAAATAACAGAAACCATCTTTGAAATAATTTTTTTAATTATGACCTACACTGCAGCCAGCCACCAGGTGGTGATCAAGCTGCTTCATCTGTGTCTCAGTTCAGGGCTGCATTTGAAGACTGATTGAGTCACTGCACCGCAACTAGGCTGTCCCATTAGGAGGGCTCCTTCCTTTCATCTCCAAGAAACATAGTCTCCAATGGGTTGAATATTTCAGGCCCAAACTATCCCAGGATTCATTGCACTTCAGTGACATGTAGATGAGACCGTCACATTTCAGTTTGGCCTTCGCAATCTATGTGGTCCACTAAGACTGTTCCCCTTGGGGGTTGGACCTGAATTGAAACACAGCTTTCAGCTTCACATTTAGGGAGCAGTCATGTCGTCCATCATTAAACAAAGTCTATGAATAAACAATATTTTATGCCCTTGAGATTTTTGTGTTTTTAGCAGCTGTGGTGACATATGTGAGTGGCTGTATGCATGTGCTTACTCATATCATAGAAATGTTGCCAGAAGGCCTCCATCCACCGGTGTGTGTCGTCTCGGCTGTCTGTGGTTAGAGTGTGCATGACCTCCTCACCGCCATACTGGTTGCTGATGCAGATATTCTGAACTTTACTTTGAGGGTCTTTATCTGACGCACGTATTCTGGTCTCCTGAAACACGGGACAAAAAAGAATAAAATGACTATAATCAGGAATGAATGCCAGGAACAGAATGATGTGCTGTAATGAATGATCAATACGGTCGTTGTAATTGTTAAGCCCCACTGAAAATAAGCCCTCACTAATAAAAGCCACTAATTAGTCCTCTTCTTCCAAACCATTTCCCTGCAGCAATTATGTTAACAATAGGTCCAGACCTCTGAAATTCCCCACCTTCTCGTTCTACTCCAAACGTGTCTCTTTGTGACCACTAGATGGCATTGTTGCTCCATTCATTCACTTATCCCTCACACCAACGTCCCTCCTAAGACAGCTGACTAACTACAGGATCATGCAGAGCTGACCTGATCTGACTGACTTGGCTGTGGGTCAGCTGTGCGCTCAGGGGCAGAGGCTACAAAAGACTGACACTGTGGAAAGAATGAGACACCCCACAGGCATCAGGGACACAGAGACAGGAAAGAAGACGATTGAGAACCTGGCTGGCTGGTGTGTGGACAAACACGGGGATCAGGAGAACGATTGGTGTCTTATTGTCGGTGCAGACACTTCAGAAGATAAATTAGTTTAGAAATCTTTAACCTTTTTCTTTCCAGATATCCCTGCTCCTGTCTTGCTCAATATTTACAGCAACACCCAGAAGGCCTTGCAACAGAACCATCGTTTCTACTCTGACAGCTAGGTGCCTTGCTCGGGGGCATCTTGATGGTAGATACTAAGAGAAAAACTCATTTCTTATTGACTTTTTTCCCCTCTCTCTACTCTCTCTACCAGTTGGCTTAAGATTCAAACTGGCAGCAATCCACAGGCCTTATGATTGGAATGCTGTAGGTGTTACCAGAAATACTAAAGCTGTATGTTTTCTGCAAGGCAGGATCTATCTATCCTTTTTTTTCGGATAGTTCCTCTGTTTTCGTGCAATTCCTTTCCTGACCTTATTGATAGCGATGGTGAAAGCTGGTTCGACATTTGCCTCCACATCTTCTTGGCGGTGGTAGCAGAAGAGGCTTGTTCCTTTCAGAACGGCGTAGACCTTTCTCCAGCTCTGAGGGTCACCGCCGCACTGCTGCAAGGTAGAGAAAAAGATCAATTTAGAGGCAGTACAAGAAACATAACGAGAAATGGTACCATGAGAGGCAGAGGAGGGAAGTGGAGGGGAAGAAAATGATCTAACAAGCTAAAAACTACTGAAACCCAGCGAGGGAAGTCTACCAGCAGATACCTGTGAACTTACCTTAACTTTCAAACATCCACTCATCATCTGTTGGGTCATACAGCGAGGCTGGGCTGCAAGGCGGCAACACATGCTGCCGTAGAGTGGCAGCCAGTATGAACACTCCTCTGCAGGGAGAGACGGATGGATGGGCAACATCATTATTAAATATGAATATTCCCTTATCACATTCAAAACATATGTAATCACATGCATCAACACAGAGACGCTCACACTTCATCCCTGATACACACAAATCCTATTTAATATGCAAAACAAGGCACAGGTATGAGACTAAATGGGATGACCGACAAGGAGGTTATGTTTTAATGTGTAAGTGCCATTACACAAAAAAACTACAGAGTGGATATTCGCAAAAATGAGTGGATGTGGTATGGGTCAGGGAAGTACCCAATCAATTTGGGTGCAGATCCGGAACCGGGGGCAGATCCTGGAAATGTTTTGTTTTTATCCACAATAATTTTTTTGACATTTTGACCAAATTCCCAGGGAATCATTTATGGACCTTGATGAAAAATAATCAGGACTGATTTCTAGCAGTGGGTACAATTTAGTGTAGCTTGATTGAATTTAAGGGGACTGTTCCGACATGACATTCAAAATTCACACACATGTATAATGACAGGCATCGACACACAGACACACACACTTCATCCCCACAACACGCTGAGCCCCCTTTAACACCCAAAAGAAGGCACAGGGGTGTAAAAGAGTTGTAGCTGCAGGGAGTGTCATGAAGTCCAGCAATGAAACTTTACAGCAGGCTGAAGGGCCAATGAATAAAACACTAGGAGCCTGTCTGTCTTTGGGTCTGGGCTCTTGTTAGCCCACATCATTACAGCTTTACACAACAGTCACCTCACTGGCACAGCCTCTTATGACTGTGACCTTGACAATGGCGTCTGTCAGAGAGCATGGTGACGGAGAGCGAGGATAAGGAGGGGAAAGGGGGAGGAGGGGGAGACGCACAGTTCGCTGGTTGTAAGGAAATTATTGGAAGGCAAAGAGGAGACGTGAGACAGTGATGAGTGAGAGAAGGACAAGAATCAGACAGATGGCTGGTTTGGCAGAGGGAGAGTAAAAAAAGAAGAAGGTGATGAGGAGACAGATTGATGGAGGCTGCCACTCACCGTTGCCGGAGATGGTGAGGTCGTGCGTGCGAAAGCTGTCCTGGACGTGCGACAGTGACAGTGTGGTATGAGCTAAGAGGTGATACTTAGGGCCTCTGTCAACACATGAAAGAGGGAGAGATAAATTAATGCAATGTTCAGTGGAGAAAGTGTGTTTACAGTCTTTTCTCAGAGGAATATCCATTATTTCTCTCTGTTCTTCCTCCATTCAGTCTATCTGGTATTAAATGTAAGCTCGTTGTGAAGTTAAAACAAACTCACGGTACAGAGGGAACCGGCAGCAGGAGGGGAGATGCCCCCCCGTTGCTGACAGGACTGCACGGTCCAGGCTCCATGGCCGCCCGGAGCTTCTTCCCAGCTGACCGGCCCAGGGAGGAGCTCAGTTTACTGGCAAGCTTCCGCGGCGTACTTCCTGCTGAGTAGTCATCCTCCGAGCAGCAACTGTACAGCTCAACGCGCAGCTCAAAGCCCGGGCTGGCTTCAGAACTGTGAAAGGATGTCAGAGTCACTCTCACGATGTACGAGAGTTCGTATGTGAATATTTAAAGGTTAAGTATGTAAGATTTAGGTGAAAGGGATCTATTTGCAGAAATTGAGTATCAAATAATCCTAGCAATGTTTTCACAAGTGCATTTCATCTAAATTATACAAATTATTGTTTTCTTTACTCTAGAATGGGCCCTTTATATTTAAATACTTTTAAAAATACTTATTTAATACTGTAAAAACATGGCTGTGCAACATACAACTTCACCACTAGATATCACTAAATTCTAAGTTTAGGTGCTGGTGACTTACAATACAATGGTGTTGTCAAAACAGATATCGGTCAGGGTCCGGTCCACTATCACCATGTCTGTGTCAAAGATCTCTCCTCCCAGCTGCAGCAGGCAGAACACAGCACATCGATGGAGCTCTACAAAAAGAATATACAAAAGTGAAACACTACATACATCTGAGACGTGTTTAGCCATAGAGACCATAAAGATGGTCGAAGTGTCTCCACTTTTTTCTACTATCCAGAAATCAAGCAAACATATCTCAGAATGCTGCCATCTTGTGCATTTGGAGAAAGAGTCTGCACTGTGGCAACCAGAGGACAGAGCCATGGAGTCTCAACTGTCAATCATGACATTTCCCCCCCATTTTTATAACATCAGATATGTAATTGAAACAAAAATCAGTGTGGTAAGAACAACCTAAAATGGTCGAAAGCATCTTCGAGGTAAAAACCTTTCTTGACATGTATTTTGACTATTTAGCCTGAAGGAGGCAGGCTTACCTATAATAGTAGCCTGTCACCAAGTGGCTTTGGCTTCACTTTATGGGAGCTGCCGTGTCATCCATCTTTAAATACAGTTTACATCCATACTACTATGTTTTAGTTTTAACCCAGCAATGCTGCTATGACAATACCTGCCGTCCACACAACTCAAGCGTATTTGAGCGTTGCTGTCCCCATTTTAGTTTGAAAACTTCGGGGCTGCGTTTTGGTCTGGACGGGATAAAACTGAGACATTTGGGATCAAGGCAGTCGCCCATATTTGCTTCCTGATTGGTCACAAAAGTAACAGTTCCACCTTCTTGTTGGACCAAGAAAATGAATCCCTCATGGCTACAGTCTGTGGTCTCAGCAGCTTCTACTCATTCATTATTTGCATTATTTCATTTTCAGCTCTAAAACAGCCTCTCCCACAAAGATGTATGTGGATGTTTTAACAAAGTGTTGAGACCTGAGGTAGAGAGGACAAAGGACCTGAGTGGTTAAAACTCCTCCACCTACAGTTGTTAGTCCAGCCATGCTGAGAATTCCTATGCACCATCGTTAGCTGTTTTGTGGCTGAAGCTGAAACACAATGGTGTCTAATGTTGCAGTAAACAATAACTCTTCCTTCTCTATACATTGAAAATTAACCCTCGGGGAACACACATGCATTGTGAGGACGCCGTAGAGCAGATTTATGGACAAGCACAACAGCATCACATCCATAATAAGAGGAAAGAATACCTTGGGTATCATTGTTGTAGTATAAACAACCTGGCTCTGAATGGTCCACTCTAGTGTGTTTCTCCTCTTCTTTTGTACAACTGAATTCAGGTGACCATTTTTCAAATTTTCATGGAAACTCAAGGTTAAAAATGAAAAGGCAGAGGAAGGTGGTCGGCTCCTGTCTACGCCACATTGACCCTTAATATTCAAACTTATTATTTCAACAATGAGCTCTGCCTAAAATATGATACGACATGTGAGAGACGAACGTGCTTCGCTCCTCCCTGTCTCCTGGGCTTGGTTTAGGTCTGGGTGTGCTTAATGACCTTGACTAACAGCCTCATTAAGCTTTGTTAAGAGTCTACTACCTGTCTCCTGAGTTCATTTACATGCACAGGCCATGCAGATTAATTCCATTCAAGTTGCCAGGGGAGAGAGCAGAGCAGGGACACCGCTCTAATGACTGTGCGGGGGTTAACCCACATTAAGAGGAGGTGGGATAGAAAAGGGTCAATATAAAGATTTCCATTGTAATATTTTAAAGCACATCATTGGATTCTGAAATGTCATCATTTAAAAAAGAAATATGACCTGATTAATACTAATAATCTATCAGACAAAAATTACAGTCTTCATTTGCCTTCCAGTGTTTTCTGTGCTACGGCCCAGATCGACACCTGTTTACTGCTGCTTCCCAAATCCAAGAGGTGCAGCCAACAAGACTGAACAATGGCTCATGTTGTGCTGCCAAGGAGTTAAGTTTCTACAGGAGATGTCTGGGAAGCTGCAACAGATTGTAATGATCAGCAAAAGGATCTGTGCTATGGGCCTTGAACAGAGTGGGAAAATATTATACTGTATGGTCTGTTTGCACAATTCAGTCAGAGTCTCTCGGGTCACCTTGAAGCCAACGATAAAAAGGTGATTTCTGCTCCGCGGTCGGGAGGAATCCCAAACTCGCGCCAATGATTTCACATAAATTTACTATGTTTGAATCAGCCATTTCATTATACGGTGCAAAGCCTTTTGCCTCCTCCTTCAGAGGAGAATCATTACTAAAACCTACAGGCATAAATCATTAATAAGCCATCAGTGACTCTCTTCACATGCACACAGAGATGGTTCCTCACCTCCTTTGTTCTTGAAGTACTCCGTGTCTTTCCACATGAGAGGGATACGAAGATCTGGAACGACAATGGACAAGGGATTAGACCACAAAAATTTTAATCACCCTAATTGTTGTGTGTGTGTGTGTGTGTGTGTGTGTGTGTGTGTGTGTGTGTGTGTGTGTGTGTGTGTGTGTGTGTGTGTGTGTGATTGTGTGTGTCTCCCTGCACATGCTGCTTTCACTTACTGACTAAAATATGTACAGCTAATAACTGACTGACTGTGTGTGCAGCATGTTCTCCAGCTGGGTTCCAGACAAGACACGCAGAAGTGGACCACTGAACCTCTCCACCCCCCGAAACACACACACGCACACACACATACACACACACAACTCAGTAATCTTTATTTCTTTATTACTAAAAATACTTGTCTTGCGCTTCTCTATGATCTTGAGGATAATTTGTCTGATTGATCCCTTTCTCTAATTGCAATGGGCAGCGTCTGCACGTCACCACATTCACATTGGTCAATTAAGAGGGGATGATATGTCGCCTATCAGACAGAGGAAGAGTCTCTCCTTTTCACTTTCTTCTTGCTAATTTCCTTAAAATGCTCACAAAAATGCTCCCCCTAGCCTTCTTCCCACCACCACATTTTATAGATCCATATTTTTCCCGGTAACTTACCTGAGATGGCCACTTTTCCTTTGCATGGGAGTCTGTCGTCCATCGGCCCTGCATCCGACGACCTCCGTGTGACCTTCTGCATGACCTGAGCCTCCTTCATCCTCTGCAGCTCCGACATGTAGGCCATGATTCGAGTGCTGCAGGTCTGCAGGCTCTTGGCCGCCTCCAGTGCCTGGTCTCTCTGGGAGCAGGCGGCCAGCAGCTTACAGGCTCCATCTCGCATCCTGATCTCATGGTCGATCTTCTTCTGGATGTCGCTGTCCTGCAAGAACGAGGGACGGTGGAGGAAAAGTCAGACTTGTTGAACAACAGATAAAGAATCTCTGGTAAATGGAGGAGGACGCGAGAGGTGCATTGAGGGCGATCAAATAGTTTTGGGGGAAAATGAAGGACAGGAGAAAATCAGAGAAGAGAACCAGAGAGTCTGGGGGAGATAACAGTCCCTTTGTGGATACATTACTGAGGCGTGTCTCTGAAAACACTCTGAACCCTTTGTTCACTGGAGTGTGTTAAATGTGAGAGTTAGACAGTATTTTAACACATGGCCTTTTGCCCTCACAACAACGAGCCCACCCCCCGCTGAGCAAACACGTACATATTGAATAATTTAGTGTGAACTTATTCACCACACACACACACACACACACACACACACACACACACACACACACACACACACATCTCGGGTGAAAGAATAAAGAATGAATCTGTCAAACATCGAACATCTGCAGCTAAAAGGAGAAGCCCCAGACACATGTCAACATAAACACATCACCATTTCTACCCAGGGTCCCTTTCCTCAAGGAGCTTTCTCAAAGGAGAACAAAGAAAATATTATCACACTAAATTTGAACTTATCTGGGCCAAGAAAGCCATCCTGTGACTGTACACGTGTGCAGGAATACACAGACACACACACGCACACAGACAAACAAACACACGCAGACAGTAAATGTTCTGTCTCTGGTGATGCTGTTCAGAGTTTTAAACAAACCTAAGCCCCTCTTCACTCTGTCAGCAGCACAGAAATACTGTATGCATGAACTGAAAACAGGAGACAGTGAAGGGAAAGAGTGAACATATGCAGCTAGAGGGATGAGAGAGCAGAGGGATCAAACAACGACTCAGCAAAAGTAAAGCCAGGTTGAACTCAAGTGTGAGTGCCAGTGTTCTTTTTCATAAGAAAAACCCTTGAAACATGCACAAATCAATGCACATCAATTTTTTCAATACAGAAACTAAAAAAATATGGTGCATAAACATACACTGGGCTTGCACGTGCTGGTGTAAACAGAAAGCCTTTGGTTAGTTGCAGAGAGAGATAGGCTACAAACGAGTAACAACAATGGTGAAAAGTGAGCAGGCTGTTCTTTTCTTGGGTCAACGACGAGGTGGAACCGTTAAGTACGAGTAAGATTATCCATGTTGCGTTCTACACTGGTAGCCAAGGCTCAAGCTGGTCATCTTCCAGAAGCGGGTCACGTGATTGGAGCCTGGCAAATCAAGAAAGCTTATGTTGTGACTGAAAAGACAGGATCCGCAAGTGATTAAGATTGTCCACATTAACCAAACATCGCTGTTTCAGAATAAAAGAAAGCCCCGGAGTTTTCAAACTGAAACAGGGCCAGCAACGTTTCCAGACTTTACAGTTTTCGCGGCTCTAAAACTCCAGTGTGGACGCCAGGCATGTCTGTAGCAGTGTTGATGCATTTTGATGGATGGATGGATGGATGAATAGATGGATGGATGGATGGATGGATGGATGGATGAAAACAACTGGCGCTCAGCAACTGCCTGACTGCTGGAGTTTGTGTATGTGCATGTGTGTCTGCTCATCCTCTTCAGTGATACATCAGCAAGCTTACACTCTCACCACAAATGAACTCTTATGCTCTCGTTTTCCCTCTTTTTCCCACACCACTCTTTCTTCCTGACGAATGCACCTTCTTCTTCTCCTCTACTCTGACATCCACTCATTTCTCTTCTCGCCCTCTTTCTCTGCACAATTCTTATGAATTTTTTATTCTTTTTGATTTAAGCTTTTATACTTTCACTGCTCATTTTTGCCCTCTGCCTTCTCCCTTGCTCCATCCGTTCCACTTCACTGTCCCCATCTGCCTTTTCTCTCCTCTACTCCACGTCCCTCCTTTCTCCTTTCTACCTGCGCCTTTCACGAACAAGTGGGAGCGGAATGAGTGCGGTTTGGACATAAAAGTCCACATTTTTGGACAGAGACTCCTGCTTGGACATGGTGCACTGCAAAATGAGGTTTCATGTAACTCTCGATTAACCACTGTATTGGAACTTGCTCCTCAGGATAAAACCACACTACTTGAGCTGGTGGTGAAAACTACACCAGCAGCTGTAACTCACTCAACTATTCTGTCTCTTAACCAAACCTCCACAACATGGAAAAAGTCTAACAAGAAACAGCATTATGACTCACTACAATAACATGGTTCAACGTAAAAAAAAAAATGGACGGGGGTGATTAGAAGTGGGTTTCTCCTCTGAAACACAGACACAGCATGATTCAATATATTATCACTGATTCGATGATAACAATCAGAGTAGTGTAAAAGCTACAATGTGGCTGCTAAACACAATGTAGCTACACAAATAATGTTGTAGTTAAATAAACACTCTGACTAAGCTAGTGAGTCTTGACAGCAGAAGAAAGGACGGCAGATTACAGCAACAGTATAAACATCGATCAGCTGCAATTTACAAGAGGAGAACTTGATTCCGTGGGTGTTAGTTTATGAGTGTTGATCATCATTAGAGAGATAAGAGAGAATAAGGCTTAATTTTGATGCAGCTGGCTGGTTATTCTGAGGAGAGCTTTAAACCCAATGCAAGAGACGAACGACTGCACAAACCAAACTAATCATGAGTGAGAGGGTTGTAGAATCTATCTGTAGAAAATCAAGCTGTCAGTGACGAAACCACCATTAGCCAAATTGATTTGCTGATTGATGATTAAGTGCTTCTCAAATGTGCAAGATCTGCTGTTAACAAAGACAGATGGATTCAACCCGAAACAATTATCAGCTGTTAAGTGATAAACATTTAAAAAAAGAACCATAGATAAAGGAAAGAAATGAGAAACAGAGAAGCTGAGGTTGTGTCCAAATATCTTTTTCAGTAATGGAACTACAAACACTAACTAAACTCAGACTCTGCATCCTCAAATGAACAATATGTAGCTTTGGCTGCTGTCTCTCTATCAAAACATGAACAAATGACCTAGTTTGATGACGTCTTGAAGAAGTGTGGGGTCATGGGAGTTGTTGCTGAGGAAAATTGATCTGATGTAACTCTGGAGCAAATAATTGTCACAGATGAAAGTTTCATTATGAGTGACCAATAGAAACTGTGGAAGGGAAAAACTCGCAAGCATTGTGTTATTGGTCATTTGCCCCAGACTTTATAGCAGAGCGAGCGTAAAGCCAAAGGTAAAGAGGATATGACAGAATTAAAAGCAGACCAAAATGGAATGAGTTTGAACATTGTTGGAAACATTTTGGTTAATTTCAGGTTCACAATTCAAAAAAATATACAACATAGGTTTAATCGTCATTTTAATGAAGGATTGTGACATATTATATATTTAAATAAAACTATTGCAAGAGAAGAACGAATAAAACAACCAATAAAACAATAATGAGCACAAAAGTTTGTAGAATCTACATTCTTAAGAGGGGTGAGATCTTTCAGATTGTTCATCCAGACAAAGTGATGTCAGGGATGAAACCATCATTTGCCAAATCAAAGTTGATTGATGACAATATGGATGATTAATTCCTTGCTCAGGCAAATGATGGAATACAAAACAGCTTCTCTGCTCCTTCTCAAATGTCAAGATCTGCTGTTCGATCAACAACAAACCCAGATGGATCCAATCACAAAAAAAGATTAGCTGTTGAGGCTGAGGATGAAGGAAATAAACGAGACAAGCTCAGGCCAAATATCCTCAGGAACCACAAACCACACTCACAACTCATCCCTATAAGCCTGAGGATAGCCAGTCAACATAGATGGAATGCACACACACACACACACACCCCCACACACACACACACACACACACACACACACACACACACACACACACACACACACACACACACACACAAGAGTAAAGGAGCTGTCACCAGAGTCCACTTCCATGCAGTCCCCTGCTGGGAGGAGGTCCAGTATTTATAGCAGCTGAATTAACAAGCCTCTTTTTCTGGGGGATCTCAGAATAGAAGACGAGCAGCCTAGATCTGACTCTAATCCATGCATCTGTCTGTTCGTCAGGTTCGAAGAGTGCAGCAACCTGACATGAACGCTCACAGATGGTTCAGTGGGACATGATGCAGAAGACAACACAGGCACACAACAACGAGATGGACAAACTGCACAACAAACGTGTACTTTCATAGTGAACTTTTAAAAATGCTCACACACAAACACACATTTTGTCGCAGTGCTTCCCTCACACGGTGTCTTCGGTGGCAGGTGTTAGACTAGTTGGCAGTGCCTGAGAGCACGAGTGCCTGTGACAGTGGCAGTGCAGACAGCAGCCAGATAGAGAGTGAAGGAAGGGTGGATAGGCAGCGGGGATGCAGTGCATTTTGGGTATCAAGCAGAGACACGGGGGAGGGAATTGAGGAAAAGGATAGAGAGGAGAGAGAGAGAAAGAGACGGAAAGGAGGAGATATGGGTTGACAGGGTGAAAGGTCTGGATGGAGTGAGAGAGGCAGCTGAGCGGAAAAGAAAGAGATAGGAACTGCAAATGAAGGAAAGATGGAGCACAGAATGTCAAGCAGGGCGAAGGATGGAGGGAGGGATGAAGAGAGGGAGGGGAGATGAGGGAGACGAGCTCGAGTGAGGGAGATCGAGTTGTTCGTTAGAGACGACAAGAGTGAAAAACACAAAAAAGTGGTAGCAAAGGGAGGGTTAGGGTTAGGCAATCAGGACATTTAGAGACAGATTGAGCAATAGGGTGGCATGGTGAGGCAGTGGTTATCACTGTGGCCCCACAGCAAGAAGGTTCAAATCCTGATTCATGTCCCTTCCGTGAGTTTTCTCCAGGAACTCAGCTTACTATCACAGTCCAAAGAAATTGTGCATTGGTGTGAATGTAAGTATGAATTGTTGTTCGTCGCTGTATGTGGGCCCTGTGATTGACTGGCCACCTGTCCACCAGCGACAGCTCCCCTAGCGACCCTAAAAAAACAATACGCTGTACAGATAACGAATGGATTTAGAAACATAAAAGAAGCTGGTCGCTTGTATATAAACAGATTTGCTCACAAGGTAATGAAGTGGAAGATGCAGGATTTGTTCTTTCAATGAATGTAAATAAAATGATTTAGTGGAGAAGAACATTTGGAGATGTCAAATCATGAATGAATTACGATTTAAGACAATTCACTCCGGGCTGCATTGCACCAAATTATGTGTATAAAATCACTGTCAAGCATCTGTTCAGATAAATGTTTCAGCAAACCTTGACATCACCACCGTCTGACGCACTCAGTTTATGCATCATGCTGATGTAACCTTTCAGCAGGTAATCTGATGCCTCAGTAGAAACCAGATGGTCACTTCCTCTGTCACCTCTCTGTCCCCGTCTGGCTGTGTGTTTTGATCCTCACTTGTGTGTCAGCGGGTGTGATCCCAGAGACACTGACACACACACACAAACACACAAGCCGTGGTTGAGGGATTTGACGCCGCCGCAGATGGTGTGTAATGGTTTGTTTACGATGTGTTGTTCTGCGTGAGTGGGCTTTCCTGTTCGGATCACTGACCCTTGACCTCTGACCTCCATCTCTAACCAGACCAGACGGCAGCAGTTACAGCATGGGGATATCCCTATTGGGCAAGGCTCAACACACAGCGATCATCGAGAAACCACACAGTTTGCTTTGTACAGCAGAACCAGGCTAATTCAGACCACATGGGAATGAAGGGAGGAGAATTCACATCTAAATTGTGTTAAAATGAAAGTCCAAAAATTAAAATAGCTATATGTCTATATATATAATATTTTCACTATTTTTGCCATGGCAGCAGCATGCAGCTCCATGGATCCAAGTCACTGTCGATAGTCCACCACTAATCCTGTCTTCAATTAAATTTTGAGTGAAATCTATTCTATACATTGTGTAAATGTGTGTTAAATTCAGTACAGACATTCATGGTTCACAGAGGAGGAACCCCTCTCTGATTTAGGAGACCTCCTCACTTTTAATCTAGCGCCACCAAGAGGTAGATATTTGTGTTTTTTAATGAAATATCTCAAAAAATATTGGACAGATTCCCGAGAAATTTGTTACAGACAAATGGAGGATGAACTGAAATAAGTTTGCAGATCCTCTGACCTTTCATGGAGGGATATTATTTAATTAAAATAAAATGTTGGTAAAAAAAAATCCTGAAAAACTAATGACATCCCCATTATCTGCAGGTTAATACTATCATGTGAGGATATATCAACATGATATTGATGTTAGCTTTTAATTCAAACACAGTTGTGCAAAAGTACACTGAGCTGTTAGTAAATTGAACTTTTAGACTTTTGCACTACAGCCATGCTAGACACTTTGGGTTTTACTGTAGCATTAGCCATGTGCATGTACACATAATACATTTAATATGAATACTGACATTTCCCCTTTGGTATGTGAGGTTCAGAGGTCATGAAGAAGATTGCAGACAGTGGGATAAATCCTGCATCTTCCACTTCAGTCAAAGACTGGTTTCTATAACCGCTGTACAACAATGCACCGTTTCTTCTTTGCTGGCCATGAAGTTGTTTTCTTTTTGAACAGACGAGACACAAGAGACCGAAGAGACAAGAAGACTGAAGTTGAGATTGACAACAGTGGAACCGAGACTCAGATTCACTCTTTCACACACTCAACAACAGAGAATCTCACAAACTCACAAGAACATGCAAAATCCGTTAATCATCACGGCCACTGACACAAATAAGCTCTGTCTGTATTTTACACACACACTTGTGAATTCCTGACCACTCCCATTCACTGGGACTTTACCGGACTAACTGCTGGCTTTCAATTAGTCGGCCACAACTATGTGCCTCGCCTTCCTCTCCACCCTCTTCCGCTACTTTCCCTCCTGCTCACGTTCTTCCCGGCTTCCTCTCCCACACCCAGCACCAGGCTGCAGTTATGGATGGAGGGAGCAGCTGAGAGTGCAAGAAAGAGTGAGCAGTAAGAAAAAAAGCCAACAGCAAAATCAGCTGAGAGAGGCTTAGAGCAGAGAAAATGAAAAGTCAAAATGAAGTATATGTAATCAGATGAGGGGAAAAAACAGACAACCATCCCAAACCAGACCCAGCCCACTCAAAAACAATGACCCAATTCACAGAACAACATTACCACTGTGTCTCAGAGTCCAGCTGCTGTCAGGCAGCCAGGGCACAACAACAGTGAAGGGATCTGGTTTGGTACTGGTCATGGAAGACAGAGAGGAGGGGGAGAGAAACTGTAATGGGAAATGTTTGTATTCGCCTTTTTTACGACGGTGAAGCTGGCTACAAAGCCGTCCAAGTCTGTTCATTGCCAGGACACACTTAAGACACACTCTCTCACATGGTAAAACATGGCTGTTGCTCCTGGTGCCAACATGCGGATATCATCACTGCTCCACAACAGTGAACTATACGTCGCTCTTAGAGCTGGAAAGCTGTGAGCCCTCTTCTCTCCCGACGGCTTATGCATTCAATGACTTCTTGACAATAGAGAGTGTTTCAGCTCTGCTTGCATGAAAAGTATGTGTGTATCTGTGGAGGAGTTGTCCACATGTGCTTGTGTGCGCGAGGGCGTGTCCATATGACTTTGTAGCCAGCTGTTCTCACACAAAAGGCAGTGTGTTTGAATGCAGCTGGGTCCCAGCACACATGAGGCACAGCCAGAACAGAGAGTGCTAAAGAGCGATAATATGAATGTGTCTGTGTCCTAAATCGGGTTTTATGTACATGACGGAATTTGCCCGCATACGCAAACAAGCACATGCAAATGAATCCGGGCGTATTCGTTCTGTGTTTGCACATTGTTCTTGCAAGTGGATTTGTTTTTGTGCTTTTTTTGGCTGATGCCCCTAAGAAGAGCAACAGTGGGGTGAATTCCGAGCTATAAAACAAATTTGTTTAGGGCTACGAGAGAGCAGAGGGAGCTTAGAGTCTGCCAAGCAGTGATCACCTTCAACAATTTATGACGCAATAAAGCTTGATGGCTCTCACACGGCTGTGCACACTCAGCCTAAATACACCAGGTCCGCATTATCATATAGTGGCACAGCGGGAGCAGGGAGGATCAGCCAGCAGGCAAAAACCAAACTGCAGAAGCATTTGAAGGCGATGTATAGGTGATAAAACAGAGAGAGTGTGTGTGTGTTTGTGTGTGTCTGTGTTGGTTTATCTACTGTAAGAATGTGTGTGGTCTCTCGCCTTATAACTAACAGGCCTGCAGAGTATAGATTGGTGAAACACTGCCGACAAGTTCCAGACCGTGCAGCCTCATAAATAACAGGGGGTTGGAAAGAAGGGTTTACATGCAGCCTGAACTGTAGTTTATTATGAGTAACAACAGCAAAATACCCCGACCAATAACAGCAGTAACTCCTCCTGCTCCCCTTCCATCTCACCTCTAAGAGGACCAAGGGGAACAAACTGGACGGAATTCAATAACCAAAATAATGCAATGTTCAGTTGGCTTGTAAATTCTCGCTGACTTTTAGAGCAGCATCTAAAAGAAGTACAACAACATGTAATGCACGAAAAAGGCACTCTATATAATATTTTATGAAAAAGGCAGCCTTTTTGAATAGCTGCTTAGAAAGTAAATTTGAAAGAGCAGTTCTGGCGCAGTTCTGAATTGATGGAGATGGGACACGAGTTGTGATCCGAGCAGCTTCCTTTTCCAATCAAACAGTAATGGAGGAAGCCTAATGAAAGCTACTGGCAGACTGGGCTGTCTCAGGGCCTGCAAGCAAGGGGCAATTAATGAATTACAAAACACACACACACAGCAATACTGTAACCTCATCGGTGCACTTTACTGGCACAGTTAGACATCTGCACTGCAGGCTGAAACACAGCCACTGACAATTACACAAGTTCATGCTGCATTATTAACTGATTAGCCAGCTTTTTTCTTGTAAGCCACACAGCGAAAGGAGAGGAGGGTTCAGGAAGTAAACAGGTAGGGAGCAGGTTTTTCTGAGCCCCTGATCAAAGACTGCTGTGATCTCTCTCAATGAGAGCACCAGTGCATCTCTAATTCAGTGAAGAAGATTTTAAATGGTACACATGAGGCAAAAAGGAACTGACGTGACGCTGTAATCCACTCTGCTGGAATTCTTCACATGTCGTTACAGGCTGTTCCTTCACCAACGCATCTAATATTCCTGTTTGCAGAGAGGTGTTAGTCTGTGGACATTTGCTGGCTCTGTCACTTACTGCTCTTGCTGGCAGTGAGGGGATAGGAATAAATATGTGGCACCGCACTTTCTCTTTAAGAAGAAAAAAAGCTTATCTGAATCTCCAAAGGACCTTGGTGTGCATGCAAGTGTCACAGTGATTGACAGCTCTCAGTACACGTTACCTCACACCTCGGGAAGGCATAAGGGGGAGGGGAAGGGAGGAGTGCGACGCAGCGGCACAACTTGGATTTGCCATGTGTCCAGGCTTACCAGCAAAATGTTTACAGGCTTGTTCACAAGTTCACATGATTCGTTTTGTTACAGAAGGCCTGCTGGCTGCATGCCTCCACTTGTGCAGTTGTCCAGTTTACAACTGTCTCGAAATATCACCAAGTACAAACCCTGAACTGCCATGACTATACCAGTATTTGCTCACAGCAACATGTTGATTCGCAAATTGATTTGGAAGTTTGTGTGCAAAAGAAAAAACTAACAGGGCTTCAGCCATACTGCTACGTTTTCTTATGAAGACAGGGTTTTACACATGAGTACACAATAATAGCTTGTCTCCTGTGCATGTCAGCAGTTGTATTGTTGTTAAATGCAGAATTTAACTGCACAAATGTTAGCAAAGATAACAGGGTCAGTGACGCTTGTGATTGATCATCCATGTTGCGTTCTACACTGGTATCCAAACGTCAAGACCAAAAAGACCCGATAAGCAAGCTTTTGGGAGAGTCATCATTTCCAAACATCTCCCTTTCAGGCCGCCTAGATTAAAATGCAGCCCCGCAGTTTTGAAACTCAAACACCGCCAGCAGCATTTACAAACTTCTATTCGTGGGAGAGTTTAAAAGCCATAATTATAAAAAGATATAAAGTAGAAGTCAAATGCAAAACAAATTACCATAAAGTGATTATGAAAGATTAGCAGCAGCATCAGTTGCAGCAGGACAATTTGCAGCACCACAGAAAACATTGGGTGTGCTCACTGGTGGTTTTGTTATTTTTTTGCAAACTAGCTCAAATAAAAACCCTTGTATGCTTCAACAATCTCTGGGGATAGTCTCTGGTAGCTTTATTTTGAGGGACAGAGGCTGAAAAGTCTGCGAGGCCCTGCTCGACAGAACAAATCAAAAAAACTGTTCATGTCAGCGATCCCATTAGCAAAATTATAGGTTGTACTTTTTTCAATGGCACCCTTCAATCAGGCGAGGGGATGGAGACATGTTTATATCATGAGCTGCACGAGAAGGACTTGACAGGATGAAGTGTTGTTGGAGTAGCATGGGAAAGACAAATGGCAGATGAGGGAAGAGCTGAAGGGGACAGACGGAGGGCGTGGAGGGCAAGAGGTCACTGTGACACAGCTTCCCAAAGGAGAGTGGGGGTCCCTGCTGGGTGCCGTACCATTAAGCTCCTTTTCATCCTCAATGGCATGAGGGGGTATAGTCACTTATCTCACTTGCACAAACCAGTTCAGAACACGCTCAGAGGCCTCATTAGTTGTTTTTTACAACTCCCCGCCCCCTTCTGATTAACAGTTTCAACAGCCTGACACACATGCACGCACATAAGCACACGCACACACACACACACACAGTGCATGTCTCTGTAATCCCAGGCTTTCCTCCTTGTCAGAATAAGGATGAGCAAAATCTGGGCTAATTAGCTCAGCCGGCCTAACCAGCATTTAAGCCTGCCAAACTCTCCTCCCTGGTGTCTTCTACCTCTGCTCTCTTTACTATAATACAGACACATGGCGAGGTTCAGTTCAGCTCAGAGCATGTGGGGCTAAGACCATAATTCATTCAGAAAGCAATGAAAACACATTGTTCTTTACAGTTATTAAGGCTTCGTTTCACATTCAAAAGCATTCTTTGGGAAGAGTTCAAAATACTTGTTACTTGCTCTTATAAAATCCTAACGTTTATATATATGAAATGTTGCAGGATCATAATTTAACAAACAATCTTATACATTCAACCCCTCCGCTAAACCTCTTTTTTGCCAGCTACCATGAGAGGAGGAGGAGGCACAGGTTATGTTTTTATTTAGCAGGATTACGCAAAAAATACTAATGTTTTCATTAAATTTAATTGAGGAATGGGGCCAAGGAGGAAGCCATTAAATTTGAGTGCAGATTTGGATCTGAGGGTGGATCCTGGAATTCACTTTCTTCAACATTGCGAGTTGGGGCATTTCTCAACAGATGATAACTTATGGACCATGATTATGGGACTGATATTTACGAGTGTGTGCAATCCACCCGAAAAATCCAGATCTTGTGAATTTAAATGTGGTTCCATTAGAGACTGTTGGGCCTTGGTGGAGGTATGCACTACTGTATATACTGAATGCCATTCTAGTTGGTTTAGACATAATTTGGTTTTAAGTTTGGAATTGTACTAAACCTTTTAATTTGAATGGAAAAATCATACTTCATAAAGATTATTACTTTGTTGTTTTTATAACCCCTTTTGCACTGAGCTATTTTTTGACAGGCAGCTTCACAAGCAAGACATTTACACCATCCAAGCACCAAGACATTCCATCCTCTATATTTACACTGTGTGGGTCCATCATTCTCTGTACGTCTTCTCTTCTCTACTTTCCTGGAATTGTCCACAACTCAATTATTATGACTTGGGTCTATGGAGCTAAAAGCAATCAGACAATGTTGTTTACAGCTTCTATTGTCTTATTCAAAAATGCTATGTTGCAGTCCATGCAAATGTAGTCATTTTCTCAGTCTGTTTGCTCTCGGTGCCCATGCAGCTTCTAACCAAGAGCTCTGGAGCTGCTTTTATCACTCTATTATTAATCACTGTTGCTTTATTTAGATGGTATGGGCACATGTGTATATATAATCACATGTGCTACCCCCACGTGACTTCTGTCTGAGGGGTGGCGAGGCTGTTGTCTATCGTGAAGGTGTACAGGACAGAGGCGACATTTTAATAAGGCAGCAGATATGCAGCTATGTGGACGTGCACATAAGTGTGTGTGTGTGTCCCCTATCACTATCGACCAGCGAGAGCCCTGAAGTGAAAGCAGTTCATTATGATATTCATGAAGCAGCAGGACTTCTGAGCTGAGTTAAAGCGAAGCCGAATATCACTAAAAATGACCCTGAGCCCTCGGGGTACAACGACCAAGAGAGGGACACACAGGCACAGCTGGAGGGAGAGTGTGTGTGTGTGGGGTGGTGTGTGAGTGAGTAAGGTGGGGACGGGGGGGGGCTCTACCCACTTACTTTGCAATCATAACCGTATCATTATTTAAGAAATGACTTTATTCCTACCCTTGCTAGATGAGCAGCAAAAAGGCCTCTTGAAAAATTAAGAATTTAGGTTGACTGGATGTGAAAGGTGAGACAACAAAGTGCTTTACAGCCTTGCGGTACACCATTAATTAATAGCCGCCATGAATCAAGGCCAGAGGAATACTTCTTATCACAGGATAATAAAAGTAGTATTTGTTTCAGTGCCTTGATTAATGGCGGCCATATTAATGTCATGGGGAACACATGTAAGGTGAGATCCACTCACAGTCGCTGAGTCTGTCACTTTGGTTCCACCCTTCTGCCACTTCACAGCACTTACAGCCCGCTCTGGTTACTAATGGTTCACATTAACCCTTGGAGTCTCCGTGCATGTGTGTGTGTGTGTGTGTGAGTGTGTGTGTGTGTGTGTGTGTGTGTGTGTGTCAGTTTAGTGAGAGACAGTGAGGAAATGTGTCAGGAAGGCAAGAAGGCGGATAAGGGCAAGTAAGATGGAGAAACGAAAAGAACAAGAGAGGGAATATAATTAATCACGGCAAGTTTGTGTGTGCGTGTGAGCGTGTGCATGTGTGGTTCTTATCTCTGCCCTCCAGAGCATCCTTAACAGGAGGGTGCACATTTACATACACACACACAAACTAGCATCAAACTTAAAACTTGTACACACTCCACCACTTCTCTACGCACCAGCACACAGAGCTACTGGTTCAACCAAACGTTAATTCAGCTACAACACAACAAAGCACGGCCTCTATCTGCGGACATGTAAATGTACCATCGGCAGGCAGAGACGAGGGGAGCCGGTCTGGGTCTCACACGGTCTGACGCCCCGGTTCAGAATAAACCACCTTTGTCTCTCCTGCTTCTGTCTGTGCTGTGAGGGAATCAGTACAAAGCATTAATCCACACAGGATGGAAACACCATGCAAACAACACACATTTAGAACATTAACATAGACAATATTGAAGCTCCTTTTGATTAAGGTGAAACTGATAAACTGGACCGATAATGGTTGAATGCTCATAATCCACCATGCAGTCTTTTAATGTGGAAGCAATAGAGCGTAACAGTGATCGATTTTTTCTCGTTATTTCCCAGTGATAGTTTAAAGTCTGGAACCAGGTCGACGAGCTACAAGATGAATTGTGACCATCAAACATTCAATTCTGAGCAAAAAAAAAAAATGCCTGTCATATAGTTTATACTACAGTAACCTAGTGTAGTAACACTGAACGATCTGACTGTAGACGATTTGCGGTAGTGTAGTACTTCTTGGTGTCTCAAATAAAACACGTTTTTCTTAAAACACAGTTGGTATTATATGGACTTGGAGCTTCTACAGCTGCATATAACATATTTTCATGCTATTGGTTGCTTGTGATAAGTCTACCTTGGATGGTTACAATATTATGGCTGATAATCAAAATCTCTATCAGAAAAAGAAAAGGATTTGTGCTTCCAGAACCCTTGTGTTGTCTTGGCAGTTTCTCTATAAACATAACTTTTTAGCTCAAAAAAGCAGGGCAAGAGAATAAATATTACTGTATGTCCTGGCTACTGGCCAACTCAGTCTAAATATAAGAGCTGGCCCATGTCCGTCAAAATTTTCCAGCGTGGAACAAATGCAGAACAGAGGTCTGACAGTCAGGCACTGATTTTATTCAGGGTTGTGCTACGGCCTACAAATGAACAGAGAACACATGCATGCAGAGATAAATAAACCACAGTAAACATCTGATTGTCAGCAGCAGCAACAGATCATACAGGAGTCAGGCATCAAGTGTGCACCACGCCCCTCTCAATCTCTTGCCAAGCAAATCCACAAGCTATTTTGTGTCGTCTGTCACACACACACACACACACACACACACACACACACACACACACACACACACACACACACACACACACACACACACACACACACACACACACACACAGCCTTTTTCTCTGTGCAACATTTGACCCCAACCCACGCTGCCAGAGGTGCCATTGAGAGGTGCATGATGTGCATGATGTGTGTGGGGAATGATGTGTGTGAGCATATGCGGCAATATCTTTGATATTAATATTATCGATTCTTTACGGCCAATGGTGGCCTTTTATCAGAGGGCCGTGGGAGCAGGATAAAGACCTGCCTTGATGGATTATCCATTATAAGAGATCTCTGCAGATCTACCTTGTTTGTGTGTGTGTGTGTGTGTGTGTGTGTGTGTGTGTGTGTGTGTGAGTATGTGAGTGCACTGTGCATTTTGTGGCTCCACTCATAATCACAACACAAGAGCAATTCCACTAAACAAACATAATCTAATCACGGACTGGAAGCACAGATGCAGTGTAAAAATGAAGGACACACACATACACACAAACACACACTCATGGAAGCAGGTATGACTACCTCTCACATGGAATAAAGGACTGTAAGCTGTGTAAGTGACGGACAGCTCAGCAGATGCTTCCTCAGATAGATATGACAGATGGACGTGCGCTGGCACTGATTTTTACCCGCTGCCAGCAGCTCTGTATTAGCGGCTTGTCTGATTATCATCTGTCTGAGGGACTCTCCTCCATGACCATCTATCCCCTTACAATCTCCCTCCGCATCGTCAGGTCATCACTCTTCTCTAATTGTCTGTCTGTCTGTCTGTCTATCGGCCTGTCGTCTGTCTGTCCATCGCTCCCATCCTCGTCCACTGAGTCACCATCCTCAAGCCAAACCATCTCTCTCTGCCGCTGCAGAAATAAACACAGGTTTGTATCTCTCGTGAGAACAAACACAGGGAGAACCCGGCCACAAAGTTGCTTCTAAATGGAGAAAGAAAAATAGTACTTAACCTTTATAAAGCTCTGTCAGGGCAGTTTTTCAACTGGCTTTTATTGTGTGTATATCTGTTTTCAGACCTGCACCCTTGATATTCTACTGAGGGGCTGTATATGCAAATGTCCGAGTCAGTTACGCCAGAGTTTTTCCTGCAAATGCCCAAGTAAAAATGTAAACGTCCAAGTGAGCCTGTGTGATAATATAGCAGGAGATTATCAAGTGGATTCACCACAAGCAAGTTTGCGTCTTGATGACAAACAAAAAGAATACAAATATCTTGAACTGAAAAAGAGCACTACTCAGTTCGATCCCTCGCCTAAATGCTCTGAGATTTTCCACTTTTTGTGAACATGTAGAAATAATCTCCAGCTCTGTTGATCATGTGAAAGGCAAAGTCATGTCTGAAAATGGCTTACGCAAGAACGGATGTGTATGAAGACGTTTGAGTTAAAAGATTCTTAATTGGTCGGGTGGAGAGACAATATTGCGGAGGCTCATTTTTCACACTATTCCTTAGACAACTGGCTCAAGGAGAAAAACAGTAAAGTCCCATTCACCCTCCTCCTCCTCTTCCTCCCCTTCCTCCTCCACTACAGCTTCTGTCATGCTGCACAGTACACAGAGTAATGGGTTGCAGTTGCCCCTGAGTTTCTCAGGCTGAGAAGGTCTTATACCTATATCAGTCCCAACAGCTGCCTCCTGGGAAAAAGAAATGGACAACAGCAGCAGAGAATGTCCTCTACAGCCGACACACAGCAGCACAGAGCGGAGAAGAAAAAATCAACACACCCACATGTGACTGCGGGGATGATGGAAGGCTGAGGAGGGAAGAGAAGGAAGAGAGACAGACAGATACAAGAAGAGGTGACACTCCAGATACCTATCTTGAAAGAGAGACAGAAAGCTCGGTAGACAGACAGGAGCTGGACTGCAGAAAGCTCCCCTGCAGTAAGTGGTTATTGATTGTAAGACAAGGGCCAAGGGCTTCCATGGCCAGTGAACTGACACGGGATGCTGACTGTATTTTTTTTCCTCCTTGCATAATTTCAAACGCAATGAGGAGCATAAGCAGAAATGCATTTAACAGCAAATAGGATCTGCTTAGTGCACACTACAGCCAATAGAAACACATCACTGTGTACAAATGCACCGGGAAGTAGATTGCGTGTTGAGGACGCTGTGGAGACACACTGAAGAGGACCCCTGGAACATCAGAGACCTTTTCACTACTAATGATCAGAGATGGCTGTGGTTGTAACAGTAGAAGGGACAAAATGAGTACACACAACCATGAGCTTTCAATGCACTGCACGCACGCACACACACACACATATGCAAATGCAGAGACTCACACACACATAGATGCGCAGGCTGTATTCCAGGAATGAAAAGATCACATCTGCCATGTCGCTTGTCTCTGACTGATGCTGATGCAGGTGACCTTTGAAATCAACATGAGAAAATCTAAAACTCTATAGCTCGTCAGGAAGCAGCCTGTCATTAACTAAAGTGAAGCCAATCAACAGACAGAGATGCAGCCATGTTTGGTTCATCTGTGCATGGATTGAGTTTCAGTGGCAAATAAAAATAAAAAAGTCGATTATGGGAAGTATAGGTCTGTCATTCAAATGTCTGCAAACTCAAAGACACCAGGACGACTGCCTGTCACACACACTTAAGTTCTCTGGCCACCGTTCTGGAGGGGACAGCATGTTGAAGAAAACATTTTTTGGTGGCTGTCCTTTCTTTTTAGTATTTCTCTGAGGTTTTGGAGTGTGTGTGTGTGTGTGTTTAAATGGAAATCATGGTGAACTTCTTCCTGAAATAGAAACAGGACTTCATAACAGACATGTCTCTGCTGTGTGGACTGGCGTCGACGAAGCGCCAACATTGTTCTGCCAAAACCATGTCGTTTTAAGACGTTTTTGAAAAAAAGGATTTAAAAAAGCCAAATTTTCTCACATTGAAAGCCTGCTGCTTCTCCAGAATTCAATCTAAATAAGGCTATTTCTGGGCTTCAAACTCGAGGCGTTTAGGAAAGATTTATTCACGAAAGAGGGGAAAGGTTGATGACTGGGAGATGTGAGTCATTATTGCAGTAATCTCCCACAGTTGTCAGATTGTCCCCTCACTCACAACTAATGTCACCATTTACTCCAGACGCAGCCGAGGAAGAGCCATGAGTTATTTAAGGTGACAGAGGAACAAAATCTTTAGATGCCGTTTCATTTATCATGTCCACAGGAAATCTAATCAATGTTTTAATGTAACGACATCTGTCCCCTGACGTATAGAGGCATGTCTAATTGTTGTGGGACTAAACTATCCCAGTGCAATTTTCATACATAACAATATCTATCAATGTATTGCTTATACATTTTTCAAGCACAGTGAGTAAGTATTACACATGATTGATCAGACTTGCAAAAATATTTTGCTGTTTATCAAGCTGCTCATAAAGAAGAATTTAAAACCTTCACTTAGCAGCAGAATCTGTCTTTCAACTTAAAAGAAATAATAATGTGGCATTTATCATGATAATTATCAATATGGACTGATATGAGCATTTTTATCTTAATAAAATTTGAGGGTATATCATCTACGTCCTAAAATATTAGTGGTACTCCATTTTAAAATATTACAATTTACAGTAGAATTAAATTATTAGAGAAAGTCTCGAACTTGGAGAGGTGACTTAAAGATTACACAAATAGCAAACAGCCCTCTTTAATTCGGCCTATATATTAGAGAGCAGTTACACAACCATCCCTTGGTGAATCCATCTTTTAAAAGTGGTCCATCTATTATTAGCTCAGTCTTTTTCCACTTAGAAACGTGGTCAAGAGCAGCGTGAACCAACTCTAAAAGTTGGAATTTCATTTATCAAATCCACTGGATGAAATGAGCTACAAGCCGAATACATCATCATATCTTTTAGATCCTAAATACACATGGATTGGGTTCGTACAGGGAGGCAGAGGTCAGAGACAAAGAAGACAACTTAAAAACATGAGGGTTTTCAGTAGGAACGTCGCGTGTCCTCACAGAGTAAACAGGAGGTTATCAGCTGAGATGTCTCCAGAGCCGCTGCTGCTCTGCTTCTCTATGTGGGATCAGCCTACGTGACGAGTTAACCCCACAGTGTGACGTGACGTTTTCCCATTTCATCTCTAACATAAGATCATTCGGTGACAAACAGAAAAACTGCGACCTCACCCTTTGATTTGAGCTGTTCATCCTGGAGCAGCACCGCGCGTCCCAACTCTCCAAAACTGGCAGCACGGGCGCTTTTACGCAACAACACCCAGGGTCTGTCCAACGTCCCGCACACCTCGCGTAACGGTGAAACCTTAACTCAGATTTTCCCTGAGAGGCGCCTCCATTTATGAGCAAGACGTGAGAAAATATCCAGTGGAAATCCCAGCACTGCTGCAGCTGCCGGCTGTAACCTCTGAAGTTGTCAAGGGTCCGCGCACACAACGCAAACCGCACTCTTGGCAATTTGGGAAGGACAGCGCTCATGCGTTTGAGCCACACTCTGTGTTGTCTTCATCGTCATCCGCTTCATCATAATCACTGACGTCGTCGGTGTCCGAGCAGCTCCTGCATGAGCCCCAGTCCGGACGCACGCACACACGCACAGTCGCACACCACCACCGCCAGCACAAGGAGGGATAAAGACTGATGGACCAACCAAGAGCCAATTCTGTGGAGGAGGGTGCGTGAGGGTGCGTGTGTGTGTGCGTATGTGTGTGTGTGTGTGTGTGTGTGTGTGCGTGTGTGTGCGTGTGTGTGTGTGTGTGTGCGTGCGTGTGCGTGTGTGTGTCCATAATCTCTGTAGCAGAGGAGAGTGAGTTGACATTTAAGACACATGGTGCTCAATGCTGTGCCCACAGAGCCTCCAGGGCTTCCCGTGCAGGGACGTTGGCAGCAATGTTTTTGGAGCAGTGTCCTCTTTCACCAGATATAAATACAAATGAGGTGATGTTTGTGAGAGACATGCATGTAAACACATGTGTATTTCAGTGTTTCCTTTCCCATGCAGGAAGTCCATTATAAAAAAAAATACAAAATGTTCATAAAGTCTCTGGCAATTTGGGAGAACGTGACATAAGAAGGATTTGGCAGCCCCGAGTTTGGCCACAGTTTGAGGCACGTTGCATGAGTGTCAGTAAAATCCACTGTGGCCGCCCTGCATAGTGTCTACGCTGCCCACAGTGGGTAAAAAAAAACAACATTTTCTTTTTTGGAAGTTATGACTCAACTGTTTACGCAAGACACTCAGTCAATATACCATTTACATTGCTGCACAGCAGGTATAAGCATGTCCACCCTTGCTCCAAAGCACGACTCAAATAAGCAACTACTATTTATCAAACAGTTCTTACATTAAATTCATGGGCAGTCTCAAATTCCTTTGGTCATTTATTACTGTGATACATTTGCAGGACCGAACAATCAAAGAAAACCCCCCACTGCAAATAATGAAACTTTTTCATATTTCCGGTGAGATATAACATAATATAAATATTCTCCTATTATGTCACCATATGAAGAGTATTCACTAATACAAAAAGAAGCATTAAATATTACAATATAGTTACTATGCTACCCAACAGAGGTAAAATTCCTCCCACAACACATAGGCGTATTATGATAATTTAGTGGAAATGGTAATTGCATATCCATAACAGACAGTTACAGTGTACACAAATAACATTTGCCATTAGTCTGCACTTGGTGCACATATAATTCCACTGATAGAACAATTTATCATTCCCAGTAACACGAAACAAAATCTTTTATCATCTCCCTCTGCCTTCTCTCTATCTGTGCTCTGCTTATTGCCTGGCCCGAATGTGCACACTATAGGAAGTTGTGCAGCGGAGCGTGTCCCCTTGTCGGCTCTGTGATGTATGAGAGTGATTTGTGGGCAGGTGGAAACGGAAAACACAGATGAGTCCAGCTGGAATTAAGTGTTGGGGGAAAAAAATAGGGGTTAGGGTGAATGTGACTGAGAGTTTGGCTGCGGGAAACTGGAAAACTAACAATGGAGAAGACCACGGCGGTGGATACATTTTAACAAAACGTGAGGAGCCTCTAACAATGTTCCCATTTTGGTTGTTTTACAGAGCAGGAATGGATACAATCTAAACACTTGTTTTGTTGTGTGTTGTTTGTGGATGAAGTGAAATGAGACGTGCAGTTCAGAGATGCAGCAGATGACGTGTGGGAGGATCAGGATGGAGGAGGAGAGAGTTGGTCTGTGGGCAGCCTCAGCTAAAAGCAACACAGCAACAAAGTGCAGCATCTCAATGGTGCAATAATACATCTGTAGAGGTGGCTATATGAAAAAAGGCTCTATAGAACAACAGAGGAGGGGCTGCTTTGTCATGAAATTCACTTCACAGCAGGAGCAGAAGCCAAGAAAGCATCAAACATTAGGGCTCGGCGATATAACGATAAATATAATTATCAAAAAAGAACTTTTCCTCAATAGAAATATAAGAAACGGCCGATACGATGTCGCTAGAACTCATTCCATCCATGTTTTGACATACAACACGAACAGTCAATGATAATGAGAATAGGGCCGCATGGAACCAATCATGTGGCTGGAATTGACTTACAGCCACGTCAGGTTAGGTTGACGCTCACAGCACAGAGCGTAGGAGCAGCAGCCGGCAGCAGCACACATGCTAATGTTTGAACTATACTGCAGCCGTGCACACAGTACGTCAGGAGTGGCAGCGAGATCAAATGTTAACGAAAACTCGAGTGACAGCGTTACCGAAGAAGATGCCCAAACAGATACAGCCCAAAGCTCAAAAGACGAGGGCATTGTTGAAAAGAAGGATCAGAGGAATTCAGTAGTGTGGAGATATCTAGGCTATTTAAAGTGTGACAAGAAACAGAGTAGCATGCACTGCAAATTGTCAAAAGCATGTTCCCACAAAGACAGGTAATGCCACTAATCTTTTTTACCATCTGAAGCAGAAACAACAGAATTAGAGATTTGATTTATATCAGCCGTAACAAGAATGTAAACAACCCCCCGCTGTTTTTAGAAATTATCAAAATTTCTTTCCCTCATCTCTGTGTGAGACGTGCGCAACAAAAACAAGATGAGCCTTGATAACTCAGGACTTAGAGCTGTAAATATCCTACAGCTAATCAGATTAAGGTTTCATCAGCAAGTAGCTGCACCAGGGAGTCGGCCAGCGAGAAGTGCTGTCAGAGACAAATTTACACTCACAGTTCACAGTCTGGGTTCGTACGGCACGTGTGAGCAGCGACACAGATACAAAGATGCATCAACGAAGAGGTGGATTAAACTCTCAGTGTACACCTGTTAAATGAGACTGTGGTGCTGACCAAAGAAGAGAACATCTGCTGAATCTGGATATAAGAAAGGCCTGAGGACTTGTGACGCACAGTCTGCTTCAGTTTTCCCATGCTGCATGACTCAGGGAGGACCAGCTGAATGAGCCATAGCATCATTCCCAGTGTCATTACACTGCAGTTCACAGGATGAGAGGACATTCCTCCAGACAGACTATAACCTCTCACTCTGAGGTGCAAGCATTTCCTATTGACTCACGGACAACAGTGCTTCTCTCAGACACGTGCTTCTCTTCCTCTCTGCTGCTGCCGCTATTGTACATCCTCAAAATCCCTTCCTTCCTACTGTTCACACTGTAGCACTGTGTCTCTCTACCTACTATGTCTGCTTAGTCGGTTATCTATTTATTAGATATTTTGAAGCTGGATAAGTATGAAATCACAAATCCCATTATTGCCTCGAGGAGTAGCTGGACAGTAAATAAGCTCACAAAGTTTCACACTTTTGGTTTTATGAAGATTTGAATCCGGTGGTTGTTGAGGGACAGACCTGTGTTTCTCTTTCACATATTCTAGACTTTTTCACAGCCCCGTGTTTTAAGAAAGGCCTCCGGGCATGTCCACATAAACTGGCCCAAAGGAGCCACTGATGCATATGGATAAGCTTCAGTTACTTTATAACAAGGTGCTGAGAAGAAGAGACATCTTTCTATTCTTGTTATTTTTACACTGATATGTCTTTTTAATAGACATTCACAGTTATTTGGTGCAGTATATAGATTACACAACATTATGAGAATACTTAACTAAACATATTTCCAAAGATCTGCTATGGTTGAGTTCAATACATTTAAATTTAATTGACTATAGTACTATGATGTCCCCTTGTTATCACATGTGATGTGGGAGGAGACAATAAAAATGATTAGCCCCCTATTGGCCATATGAGGGTATAGCAGGCTCAGTACGCACACACACACACACACACACACACACACACACACACACACACACCGTGTCCATGTCATTATGTGCCTGTCATGCAGCAAGCACAAGAGTCATGTAGAGACTTGTGTTCTTCCCAGCGTCAGGCAGCCTGAGGTGCTGTAGAGCAGGTCACGGACATGACTGTTATCTAACCTCAAGTATGCTGGGAGCGAACTCAAGCCTGACACCAAACAGTCATGATATCAACATCATGTAAATGAGTAAGTCAGGCTTGTTATAATGTAACATGGGTCATTCACCTCTCAAGCAGTGGTAGTTTACATACTAAGTAGACCACAGAATTTAACCAGCCTGTAAATCTAAATGAAACTGTGTGTGTGTGTACCACTCCATTATCTCTATATTTCATATTAACATTAGCAAAATGAGGAATCTCATCATGAGACAAGCTGCATCGCTATTGTAAACTCTACCTTGGAATTTTGCAAGTTAAATCAACAGTGATCATATTCATAGATATATATATACACTGGCTGTCAGTCTCAGTGGCTCTAACAGTGACAGCTGCGGTTTCCAACTGTGCGGACATGAGCTGTGTGTGTGTTTTTACATGGGCCTAAAATAGGACCTCAGTAAACTTGCATTTGCAGTTTCATAACAGCCAACAGTGACACACTGACCAATGACACAGTGTTTCAGAGGGGGTGGTGTAGCAAGGGTTAATTGGGGTCTCCGGTGGGGTACATTATCACACTTCTCCCCCAGAAACAATACAGCTCAACCGATTGGTTCTGGAACTAAAAATCCCCTTTTCTAAAGAGAGATTTTGATTATTGCCCTTCATATTTAAACCATCGAAGGCAGATTTTCCACAAGCTACAAGATTGTGAGACAATGTGATATGCTCCTCTAGAAGCCACAATTCTGTATGATATCTTTAAGAAAAACATTTTTGATTCGCAAAGTCAAGGAGAAATACTACATTACCCACAATGCTCAGGTGTACTAGTGATGGCCGTGATAAGTGGATCTCGCCACTCCAATTGAAATGTTCACAACAACTGCAAAATGAATCATGGTAGCTAAGACTGGATTGTTCAACGTTACATTACATTAACCACAGAGCAGCCATGATGTCCCTGTATAACATACTGCAGTTTTCAAGATGAGGCATGCAAGTCATTGGAAAGGGATCATTTGTAATTGTTTATGGGATGCGTAGTTCCTTTATTCTTAAAAAAAATTAGCTTGAATCAAATGATTTATGGTCACGATTGATCTCGTAGCTGGTCGGCCTGGTTTATTATAAGAATTTCCTGAAACGTTAACGAGAAAATAAATGGAAAATTAACCTCCGGAACCAAAGCCGTTTAAAAGTGGACGGCCATTGTTGTACGCTCTATAGGAATCCCTGTCCAGGTTCTTAGTCTGCCCCATTGAAGATGAGGTGGATTAACCTTTTCCTCTCCTAATGATGACAGGATTAGAAACACATACACTGCCACATGGACACCCTTCCACCCTGATGAGGCTCTTGGTTAATAGCTTTGCTAATGGAGGAGGTGAAGGAGGACATGGAGGGTAACAGAGTCAAATGTGTGTGTGTGTGTGTGTGTGTGTGCTAATCTAAGTGTTGGTGTAATGAGGAAGCAGAAAAAAGCATATGTCAAATTTATCCAACTTTCAAAGTGTTTTGTAAACCTCACTCTTCCACCTGAAGAAACACACAAATCTTGCCCTAACATGACCCTGAGCTTTTTTGACCCTCGAGCCCTAAACATGACATCATCCAGCTCGAGCAGTTTGTTCCACTGATCTCATCATGGTGAGACAGAGAGGCTGCATTTTTTTGAGGAGGGGGCTGTTGTTTTGGGGGGTGGAACAGCTCGGCCATGCCTCTCAACACCTCATACCACAACAAGAGGCCCCTTTCAGAAGCCTTAGCCCTCAGATCTACCTCAGCCTTAAGCCCTGGCTCCTGCTTGACCTGCCTCCAAACCCTGGAATTCCCCCGTGACAGTTTCCCTTTGGCATGTAGATATTCCTTAACAGCAAAGTCATCCATCTTCTCAAGGCCCAAGCATCCACCAACAGAGGTCTGGTCTTGCCTTTCTGTGCTTTTGTTGCAGTAAAAAAAAAAAAAACCTCAACAGATGCTGCGTGGCCATCTGCTTGGCTTGCTCTCGTCCTTTAAGTTTAATCAAAAATTTTTCAACATGTGATGTTGCTGGGTCTCTTACAGAGGCTGGGAAAATTAGACATGGAGACAAAGACAAAACAACATCATTACATCGTATATATGAAAAAGAGGAGGGATCCTGTCTTGTCCTTGATGAAAGGAGAATCTCAGATGGTCAGACGGCAGCCCTCCAAACGCTGACAGAGTCGTTCCTCCTGCCAAACACACACACGCCTGTGACACACACATGCATGCAGGAACTCAGCAGCCAAGGATCCCTCAGTGTGCACTGATTCAATTAGACACTTTGGCTTTCTGCTTAACTGCACAACGAACACAGTCATGTTGCACCAAAGGACACAATCTTTGAGGTTACAGTTGTGCTGGTGGAGGTATTGATGCTACCAGAGGAACAAGTTGTGTTGTTTTAATGTTCGCCATTAGAGCCCGACAGCTATGGATTTCCAACGGCAGATGCCGATACTGATATTAGGGAGTAAAACATTTTGGGGGTTGATATATCATTTGATAAAAGAAACAAAAAAATAGTAAAATGTCAATGTTAATGTTAATTCAAATCTTTTCTGCTTGGTTTATTCTGTAAAAGAAAAGTTTCCATGCATGCACTTGGATGTCGATATAATATAGATCCCTGCTTATACTGCAGAAATCACCATCTTATACCTTGTTGCCCATTTGCTTCGATAAACTTTGAACTAAATTATTGGATAAAAACTTTCAGTCTCAGCTGCTGTCAGAGGTAATACTTTGAAATGAATATATCAGCTAAATTCTGGACGATGATATAGGAATCCCGAATAAGTCGCTCGCCCTCTTGTTGCAATTGTTTTTTTTTATGCTTTTGCTTTGTACTCGCCCTACGCCTCTCTGTCTTCCACCTACTTTGTTCCATAGTGTTTTCTTTGCATGGTTACAGTGCAGAGATTTCTGGTAAGATCAGAGATCAGACAGACAGAGATAAACATACAGAAATAGACTGAATATATTCGTGTTCACATAAAATGCCCCCCACATACAGTAAATAAGCCTCATCAAAGATCAATAAAGTTACAGCATGAACCATAAACATGCCCACAATCTTGAGTGTAAGACACAAGCTGGAACGTGCACAAATAGATCACACAGACATGAGTCTAAATTGCATCCATATGGAACAACGCAAAAGCAACATCTACAGGCTCAATTAAACACGTTACCAAATGCTCTTTGAAACACAACGTGTGTTTAAAAAAAACACAAGCCATCTGATTAAACAGCCTTTACCAGCAGCTCCATCTCCAGGACATATTCAGATGTTTTACAAAGGAATACAACCTTTGAATATCTCTCCTTGAAAACTGACTCGTGAGCTGTTGACATGCTACATTAAACCTTGCTTTACATCCAATCTGTGCTGATTTGAATAATGCCTCCAGTTTATTCAAATAGCTTAACTGGTTCCAATTTTCTTTGCAGCTACAAAAAAAGATTAGCTTTAAAAAAATCGTCTTTGTGCATCTGCAGGTGAAAGCAGAAAGTGTGGAGGAGGATTAAAGAGAGGTGACGCTGAAGGGTGAGATAAATGTGTGTGGAAATTAGGGCCGAAAGGTGAGATAAAAGCAAAGAGACGGCAGAGTGGAATTATCGAATAGTTTCAGGCGGAGATAGTGTGGAGAGGGAAGTGAATGACAATTGGAAGGTTCAGGGAGTCGGGCTGATGTTCCAACAACAGCACCTCTCAGTTTGTCTCTGTGTCTTCTCCTTCTCGCTCTCCTGGCTCGCGCCTGCTGTTTTTCAAAGGAAGCTGGATCAAGCCGCGGCATCTAACTGGTTCCTGCTCACACAGAGTGTCCATTCAGACCTGGGCCGCCCCTCCTAGCTGCTGCATGGGGGCGATGGGTGGTGTGAGGCCCAAGGTAGACGGACGGGGAGTATGCAGCAGCAGAGGGGGGTGGGTGGGTGAGACGTTGGGTACGGAGGTGAAGCGGGGAGAAGCCAGATGGTTTGGACTGTGGTTAGCAGACTTGGGGTTGGCTGGGACACAGGGAAGCTTGGAGAGGGAAGGCTGAGGCTCAGAGGGCTCGATGTGTGGTTCCAAGAAGGAGAGGAGGGTTCGGTAGGCAGCGCTGGGTGTGTGATGTGATACAAAGCCTCCTTTTTCCTCTACTTTACACACCGTGCTTGATTTTGGCATACAGCGCTGGAAAGCCTGGAACCTACTCTCGCTATTCATGGTGCGGATGCCAAGACATGCTTACAAAACACACACGGTAAACAGACTAAAACCCATGTACATAATAGCTGCAAGTAAATAAACCTGGGTATTTCCATTCACCACTTAAGGATTTTATGCTACTGTAGGAAAACCCTTCGTCTAACTCAAAACAAATGAGAAAAGCCCACTTGCATTCAGCATGAAAGTCTGGGTGATAAACCTAATGTCTCTCCCGCACTCTGTTTGATTCTATGGCTTACAGTATTGGCTTGTTACACGTGCACTCACTATTTACTCACACACACCGCCAGAGGTACACAGACCCACACAGAGACGAGCTCAGCAGGGAGCGTTGTGCGATGAAGTGGCTCGTTGTGGAGGAATGCGCGTTGGCTCGGACACGACTGTGTATCCTGTGTCACAAGAGAGCGAGAGCTGTTAGCTTTAGCACACCTTCCACTGCGGCGGGCAGGTCTGGTGTAACTTAGGCTACTTAAACAACCTCACAGCTGAACTAACACACTCCTGCACGGGCACATACACACATTTTAACCGCTGACTTAGTGGTTTTTCATGGGGAGATATATCGATAATGACTCTGATGCTGAAAGGATTCATTTATCGCAATGAAGGAAGGAAGAAATGGGAAATATTGAAGAATGATTCAATTAATGGTGAGAATGATAAATGAAGAAGATGATGGGAAAAGGCAAGAACAGGAAACGTAGGTAGGTACATAGATCCATGTAGACTGCTTATCCTTTTAGGGTCTGGAGCCAATCCCAGCTGACATTAAGAGAGAGGTAGGGTAAATCCTGCAGGTCGCCAGTCCACCACAGGGTTGACATTTAAGCTGTTTGCAGACATGAACTCTGGAAAATGTCCAGAAAAATTAGTTCCGGACATTCTCTGGAGTTTGCCTTTCACATGAAGAACACAGCAGGAGATTGTTAGGGTCAGACACATTCAGCAGCACGAGAAAGAAGGAGGCAGGACATTACTTGGACATTTTATGTCCTCACATAGAGCATTTAGGAAATGCAGAAGTCAGTGCATGTCTAAAAGCAGCTACAAACAAACAACCATCAATGCTCAAACTAACCTTTCCAGTTAAAGTAAGCTGCATGTCTTTGGACTGTGGGAGAAAATCTACGCAGACAATGGAAGAATTAACCTGTCAACTCCACACAGAAAGGTCCCGGTCGGTCGGCAACTTTGAGCCAGGATTAAAATATTACAAATGAAATTGCATGCCAAGTCCAGATTTAAGCCATGGGACTGACTCTAAACTTTAAATACTCTGTTTTGCTATTTCAGTAAAAATAAGATTAACCTTTGCTCTCACTGGAAATTCATCACCAGGGTACAGATACGTGAGTCTAGCCTCAGTGCACAAGGAGATACTGGTCAACTGTCCCAAAGCAGTCAGGGATTAACTGCTGTCAATTTGGCCTTTGCCCCTCCAGGCCCTCCTACATTTAGAAAGCAAAATATATGTTAGTGAGCTGATACTGAAGCCTTTTGGGAAATGGTAAAATAGCCACTTGAGACACATGACAAATGTCAATCCATCAATCATCCTACCGCCAGAGAGGTGGGGTATCTACATAACCTGCATGTCTTTGGGCTGTGGGAAGAAGCCTGAGTAAACACGGAAAGGCCCTTGCCAAACCAGGATACAACCAGAGAACCTTGCTGTGAGTTTCAAATGGACAAGACACTGATCTCAATGCACAGGCATTGTTTTATGATACTCAATCAAATGGTCCAGGCAGTTTGACCACTGGTGTGGGATCAGGCTGCGTGAATACCAGCCACTGGATATTTAATGCCTGCCTGTGGGGTCTAGAATCTGCAGAACTATCCGAGGCATGGCTGCAGCTAAGATTAGTGTTTGGGGGCGTGTGAGAGGTCAAACTTGAGTCCTGGGTGAGGGCAAAGACTCCCACCTGACCCCCCACGTGAGCTCACATTCAACCAGGGCCAGAGGATGAGCTACCGTTGGGCCAGCAGTTGGTCCATAACATCTATTTAATCTGTCATCAGGTGATATCATTGATATGATCAGTTTAGTGCCCCGGAGCTCCACTCCCTCAGATAAGAACAGGGCAACTCTGATCCAGTAAGGTCAACACACACACACACACACACACACACACACACACACGCACACACACACACACGCACACACAGAGAAAGTATTGTACGTCTCCAAACAATAACTGGCCTACAGGATGGAATTCCTAACACAAATCCTGCTTTTATAACTCGGGCAAAAATGAATGACCTCAGAAACCCCTTCACAAGTGTTAACTTTTAACTGGCAAAGTCACGATCTATGAAGTCAAGGCCAGACTGCAGGCTAAAATTAGAGCAGGGAGAAAGTGTCCATCTACGGCCCTGGCTATCAATGGGCAGGAGGGGACAGGACAGAGGGACTGAGCCCGGGGGGTAAAAAAGGATAAGCGGTGGAGAACAGGCAGGCATTAAATATAAAGTAAATGAAAAGAAACGAAACAACCGCTGAGTGTATCCGGATCTGTGTCAACAGGAAGTGGTGTGTATACGTCTATTAATGGCAGTGGGTTCAGTGACATCATGTTGTCTCTCCCAGTGGGAAACAGTAATTGCACATGACCATTTCCTGTTTCCCATCAGCCACCTCTCCCCTGTATACAATCTTTAACACTTCTGCTTCTGAAATGCAGCGACTGTATGATGGGCCTCTGAAGAGAGGAGGGGAAAAGCCAAGGCTGTGGGGCCAAGAATGCAGTAACTCCTATTATAACAGACTTGTTAAAACCTGAAGAACAGAAAAGTTACATCCTTCTGGGCTTTAAAATAACACAATGACGGCTCACTCTCCCTCTCTGCCCCAGCCTGACAGAGCAATTATAAAAGCCTGAGGAATGCTGGAACCTCAGCACATGCATGATCTTCCCGCTTAAAAAACAAAACTAACTAACTTCTGAGATGACCATCACAGAGAAAAGGTTGTCCCTCTTTACAGACAGTATATGAGCATGCATGTGCAGGGCTGGGGAGTTACTTTTTGATTTAGGCTATTGCTGCAGGACCAAACACAAGGAGGTTCACAGTGTTAGTTGCGATGATCCAGCAGGACGTTTATGAAAAGCCCCTGCAGCAGAAAGCATCCTTAGCTCGCTGAAGTTACAGCTAGACTGTGGGCTGTGCAGCTCAGCCAAATACAAAGAATCCCTGTCTCATAAACCCACCCAGGCAGAGGAGACCTGGGGGGGAGAGAGGGAGGGTGGGAAGAGAAAGTGACTTCAGTGAGCGAGCATGTGAGAAAACAAGCGAGTGTTTACCAGCAAAAACACTCGTGAGCTGAAGACGAGCACAAACTCAACGACCTGAAATTCTCACTTGCTGTAGAAGCATCGACCCTGACTTCTGATCTCCCTGGGATGGGGGGGAGAAGTGACAAGAGAGTTTTCCCACATGGCTAAAAAAGGGGCTCATCATCTTGTTATTACACATTCCTGTCCTTGTAATGTAATTTACAGATATCAGACGAAGAGCAGAAAATCCCTGAATGCACAAAGGGCTCCGGGTGGAAAAATGGCCTGATATCTGTGTTCCTACGTAATGCACAAAATTAAATAATCAGACAAAGTGCCACCATGTCAGCTGAGCTGGTTCTAGATCAAAGAAGGCCCTGTGACAGAAAGATAATAAACTGATTAGTACCTGATCAACTCGTTAGTGAAAAGGACCTTGTGATAGCTGGTTTGTGTCTCGACAATCATGGCTACAAAGACCTCAGGATAATCACTTTTAAACTAAAATTAGTGAAGCCTAACATCCCACACACAGAAATGATGAGACTTCATACAAGCTACAAAAATTGACGGCCGTGTGTGTATGTTTGTGTCATTTCATCATCGCAAATCTCCTCTTGTGCTTTTCCAAAGCCAGACACCTGGTACTCTCTGTGGCACTTTGGCACGGGTAACAAAGCAACACCTCACACATGCAAACAGTGCCAAATGCTCGCAGGTACGACACACCACCAGTGAGTGATACCACCTCTTGTACACAGCCCTCGTGTCAAACTGCTTCAGGCCTTTTGGAGCATGCAGCTTTCTGCTTACATAGTAAGAAAGAAAACAGTTTTTACATCTCTAAACAGCTGCAGCACAGACAGTCGAGATATTTTCAGATTATAGGGCCAGAAAATAAAATATATTAGAATTTCCCTTTGAAATTCCTGCCCCATTTCCACTGCGTTTCCTCTTCACCTGGATTTTGTTAAGAATGAGACAGACACATATTTCATCTGTAACCATTAACGTTAAGAGAGACTGTGGAGATTTGCAGAAGAAATGTAGGAAAATGTTGCATGAATAATAAACCCTTTTGTATGGACTCCTTTTTCAGAACAGTACACACAGACACACAACCAAATGCATGAACACACACTTCAATAGGGACTTATGAACGCCATATGTGCAGCTTTGTACTGTGTATGACCCCAGTTGGAGAGAGAGAAACAGAGAGGGAGATGTGGATGGCATGCAGCGTTGTTTTCTTATGGCTGTGAGTGAGAACTTTGCTGCAAAGGTTCGAGACCACACCAGCTCGACCTGTCATGTAGAGAGATTCTGCGACCAACATCACAACAAGCTGAGGCACAGCTGCAGGCAGTCAGAGAACACAGCGATGCACTGTACTGTAGGAGGACAGGCATGTCTGGAAATAGATTCCAGTTATATCAGGACCCCTATTGTAATGAGGGAGGATTTCCAAAGAAACAATCAATGCAAAGAAAAGAAAGTTGGAGACATGATCACACACTTTCTCAACTGTCACACCCCACAACTTTGAGATTATATCGACAACAGCAACAAAAACGTGAGCAGAGGGTCAGAGACAAGTGATGTTCAGATGTAGAGAAATTAACTTTTACCTGTAAACTCAGTGCAATCTGACGGATGTACATCATGTTCAGATCCTCCAATATCCACAGTTTTTCCTCCATGTTTGCGAATTTATCAACTGGCATCCTTCAGGCAGATATCCACAGCTTTAATTCTGTCTGGAATTAATGATCGGGCTGAATCTGTTACCCTGCAGGTACCGGAGTGAAAAACGTCATCGTGACAGTTCCTGTTCAGTCGAGAGTTGACAAATCAGTGCGTAAAAACCGTGCGTAAAAGTTCCGCTCCTCATACAAAACTAGACGAGTATCTCCGGGAAAAGCAGACAGAGGTGTGGTGGATGACAGCATCAGCTGCACTGTAGTAACCCTGTCCATAAAATCCCCCAGCCCGTTCACGGCGCGTATTCTTCTTCTTTACTTTTCTCCGCGCAACAAAGATCCTCTCAAACACCCACAATCAACACCCAGCGGCAGCGGGGGAAGAATGGAGCCTTTTAAAAATGTACTTCTTCTCTTTGTGTCCCCGTGTCCTGAGTGTGAATGCCGTGTGTCCTCTGTGTGACAAGAGACCTCTCCACAAAAGGGCATCGCCTCTGCGGGGAGTGATCGGCACAACCAGCCCACTGTGCGCGCCCTGACGCTCCCCAACCAGGCGCTGAATTAACCCCTACGAGGCGCCTCTGGTGATGGTAATGAACTTTAAAAAAAAAAAAAAGAAAACAAGAAGAAAGAGTGAAGACAAAGTGCTGTAATCGTACCCACGCCCTCTTAAAACAAACAAATATCAAATACCGCAGCACCACACAAGCATAGAGGGGTGGAGGGCTTTGTTCTTTTTTTACTGGCTTAATGGTAAATGGAGAAATTAGACCCGTGGCAGCTGACTCTCTTCAGGATGGGAGTGAAAATGAACAGCCAGAGATGTTATCTAACACTGGTCTGATTCAGATCAACGTCTAGGTGTGATAAACAAAGAAAACAAACATATCATATTAGGGTGAGACCGTTGAAAAGTTTCATTCTGATGCTTGTCACACACTGATAAAGTGAGAGCACAAAAATTCAGAGAGGAAAACATGTGTTTTAGTGGGTCACAGGGTCACAAACACTTGGCCAATTCGAATACATATTTCATAGCACAGATCCCCAGTGTCTCTAATCATTTCAATCTTTAATACTCAGCCTTTTAAATATTTATCATTCGTCCTCTCTTGGCAATTCTCACCACATCCAACAAAAACATCAGCCCCAAATTTCAAATTTAGCAGCGCTGAAGTTAGATGTTACAAAATTTTGTTTTAAAATGAGGAAATATTTCCAAATCAGGTCAAGGTCAGTCTTTCACATCCCTCCAGCTGTTTGGTTGACAGAATCCTAAAATTTACTTCATGTCTACTGGTGATCCTGCTTCTGTCCTCATGGGGAATATTGGTTTACAGCCAATCTGCCTCTGCTCTTCAGACCATACAGGAGGGCAGAGACCTCTTCAACACGTTAATCCTCAACCTGATACAGCTGCTGTGTGTGAGAGATGTTTGTTGAGGTGTGGGTAAGACCAAGCCCCCCCTCAACAGGAAATCACACTGAGCTTCATTAATGACGATGCAAACACTTTCTTCTGGTATTCAACAACACTGACGCACTGGAGGGGATCAGCTGCTTTCAGAGGGTCACTGAGGAAGATGACTGAATGAGGAAAGTTATGGCAGGCAAAGTGTTAAGGATTTGCAATCTTCGCTTTCACGTGTCTTTTGGGACTACATGCCCATATGGCTCTCCGTCCCTCTAAACTATTTTACACAGGCAAACAGGAAAAACAAAGGAGCTGTAAAGCCCTTTCACCTCGGAGGAGGAGAGGAGCCAGGGGTGCCAGTAACAAACCGGGGCCATTTCCCCAAGAAAGGCCTCCGCCCTTAAGACTTTAAATCACCCGGCTAATCTGTCACAGACACCAGCATGCACACACAGTATGAGGGGAGATTTATTGTTCTTGAGGTGGAAAGAGAAATAGTTGAGGTGGATGCACAGAGGGAGGGTTAGGGGTACTCGCAAAACATGCTGGGTCACTTGTATGAGTGTGTTTGCACTTGATTCACAAGTGACTGTGGAGATTCATATCCGAGCGATCCCTTCTGAAAGGTGAATTGGCACACTGCAGAGCTCAAACACCATGAACATAGGGCTTAGCTGGGAAAAAAACAGGTTGGATTCCTTTAAAGAAGCGATAGTTTATCCTTTCTCATTATTAGATGTAGATGGGGGTTTTTTTAAATTATGATCATAAATAAGCAACAGGACAATAAATTACCAGTCCGAACTTCACTTCATCTGTCTTTAGCCTCTCTACTGCACCAGCAGCAGTCTCTTGAAGCAGAATGTGCTGCAGGTAAATCCCCACGCAGTAAAACACACAGACTGACACCTTGCAACACAAGCCTAGAGGCTGAACAAAAACAGAACAGAAAACAGCTATTATCTCAATGACAGGGCAGACAGGCGAGCGACCAGCTCGAACACGGAGCATCACATCCTTCTTGCTCTCTGAGCCACAGAGGACAAGGAACACTCAGTTATACCGAGACAAAACATTAGTGGTTGGTGGAGAAAGATTGAGATTTGAACAGTTTGGGGGTTTTGCTGTGTTATAGCTGATTACCTGATGGGACGGTGGATTAGCAGCTTGTGACTGCAGGCCTGATCTGACTGCAGAGCCAGATGTGCTAATTGGCTGCCATGAGGGAGGAATGAAACCAACACATTATACAATCAGTTAATCCAACGGCAACTCAGAGGTTTGATCAAAACACAGAGGATTAAATGGAGCACCGACAGGAAACACTTGTTACATGGAGAGATTAATATACGGGACAGAATCCCTCCCTCCAAACACACACAGACTGACCCTTGCATAACAGGTTCAGAAAAGGGTTTCAAGACAATACCCGGTGGCCTTCTTGTTTCAGAACGGAAGCGTGGAGGAATATGGAAAACTTCCTGTCCATGTACCTAATCAGCTGGAGGAAACATGCTGGAGTGAGAGATGAGGGTCAGTTGGTGGAGCTGTACCTGGGTATGATATATGTAGTGCCTCCAGAGGAGGAAGAAAGGTATGACGGATCTATATTTATTTTCATCTTTTAAATTATTCATTGTCAGTCATTCAGATGGACAGTGGTGATACTCTGGGCAAAAGATCAAGCAAGAAAGGAAGGAAATACTATCCACACAAGTGGACTCCAGAGAATTTGTTTCTTAAAATAGATGACAAATGAAGTAAAAGACAGAAAAGATTAAGGATAATTATTCCTATTTAGGTCCGAACTTAGGACTTGATTTTTAGTCACAGCTCAGGGGATGCTGCTCTGTTGGTCCACTAGTTTGGTTCAGATCGAAAGATTTCAACAGTGGAGTCAGAATAGAATTTGAACAGGGATTTGTGGTTCCTTCATTATGAATCCTGATTACTTTGGTAGTCTCCCTACTCCTTCTAGTGCCACCATCACCTCTGTATTATTAGATTTTGATAACTTTTGAAAGGATTAACATAAAATTTGGTAAACTGCACACATCCTTATACCAATTTGAGATAAATCATTTTGTTGGTCTCTTTTGAGACTTTTGCTCTAGTGCCATCATTAGGTCCAAATTTTAATTTGCCCAATACCTATGACTAAAGTCATGCAAAACCTCACAGATTCCATCAGCCTCAACAGGAACTTGTATTAAGATAGCAAATGTTAGCATGGTAAAGAGTGATGGAAAAATGAGAAGTTTAAAACTTGTATGAACAGATTTCTGGCCCTAGCAAGACTTAGCTTTAGTGATGTTGCAGCAATTCACTTGATGAATTAAATGTTAGTACCATTAACAAAGATGAAATCAAAACTAAGGCCCAAGTTATAATAAACTGTGATTATTCTTGGGCATCACCAGACTCCATTTTGAGTACACCCACTCTTGAGACAGGCAGTCCAGAGAAGGAAGCCTCAGGAGGTCCATCTGATGCCTTAAAGAGTAAAGACAGAACAAATGCTGATGTTGATCATACAAATCTAATTTTCTGAGTACTAATCAGTGCTATCCTGCCTCAGATATCGAAGCCACCCTTTTATCTTCAGTCTGTGCTAAAGGTTGAAAAACTGCCCTCAGTCCAATGCACTGCAGGGCAGGGAAACACAAGACGGCTCCGGGTGAGCTGGGCCTCCAAACCACAACAAAGACTCCCGACTGTCATCTCATCTCGACCCAATCTGAGAACTGAACCCCACCCACACCACAACTCCCACTCACTGACAAACACAGACAGAAGCCCACACTTACATACACAAACACACACCGAGGCATAAACAAACACTCAGACATATGCTCTCAAAATACAGGACAAATGCAGCTGATCAAGGTTTGTCTGTCTGATTATGGCCACACAAACATCCTCCCTGCTGCTTCACACTTTCTCAGACATTTATTTGTACAAGGACGACGAGAAAAAAGCTTTTTTCAACTGATTTATAGTCGCAGGCTTAAAATGGAATATACCAAAGCACCAGGGTACAAATATCTGTAAAACGTGCGTCACAATTAAAAAGGACGTTTGCAGAAGGTGTTCCGATTCTGTGTTTGAAAGATAAAATAAAACTTTCTGTGACTGTGCACAGACGCGCAGGAAAACCAGCAGTTAGTTTGAAAGTCAGTCTTCAGATAAAGAAAAAAAAAAAGTCAGCCCCACAGATTTGAATATCACAGGACTTCAATTACATGGCTGTGTTACGGCAGGCGCTGGGTCACATCTGCTCGACTGGATGACAGCAGCGCGTGACGAGCTGTGAAACCAGACGTATCATGGAGAAATTCCCCTGGAGGTCATGTAGAGCGTGAAAAACCTGCGCTGACAGACACACCGCCATAACTCAGACGGAGTAATGACACTGTAAATCTCGTCCACGCTCTTCCTTGTTATTAGGTGCATCAGATTCAGTCTGTTATGTCTGAGTGGTCCAATTTCTGCTTAAAGATGAGGCAGACGGGGGGTTGTTATGATGATGTGTGTCGAGGAGATTGTTCTACTGCACTATAGAGATGATCAAAAGGTATGAAACAGAGACACATAATAATGCAGCTGGAGAAAAGCTAGAGAGGATCGCCTGACTCATCACAGACTGCAATAAGAGAACAGGCAGTGTTTTAAGTGTCTTATTTTGAGGAACCATCTGATTCTTCAACTTGTACTGACAGAAAAACAGGCATGCATGAGAAACACTGTAGAGGCGGTTCAGCGTGTCAGGAGCAGGAAGTGCAGCTCTGGCCTTCTCCCAGAATCATTGCTGACTTTCAGGAACTCTTCCTCAGCCAGTCACAGGAGACTGCAGCCTCTCATCATTCTGAAGGACCAGGCAGCTCAGTGAAAGAGAAACTAACTCAGTAGGCAATTCATCTCTATTGATTTCTACCCTCAGGGGTGAAGGCTGTGCAGAGTGGATTTGTGTGGATTTAAGAGGATACATGCACTGCAGCGATTCATTTAGTATTAAAAATTGCACACCCTTCAGAAATGACTATTAATGACTGTAAGCTGAATATAAATGGAATGTCAGGTCATTAAAAGGAAAGATGAATTATAGGAGAGAAAGTTGTCTCCAATCTGTCATTCCTAAATGGAGCAATGGCTCCCTCTGCAGAGCTGCAGCAGCAACACAGCCACATCCGCCACCATGTGATGTTTTGTGCATTAGTTTGTTAAACTTGACTAACTGTAATCAGAAGAGGCTGAAAAAAAGGAAATGAATGTTCAGGGAGTTAACGCGCTGCTCTTTGTTTCTCACTTGTACCAGACAGGAAGATGAGTTTCACAGATGTGAGTGAAGAGAAAAGAGAATTTACAGACAAAGACAAACAGAAAAAAACAAAAAACCTGCATTGTTCCATGGACAAATAACCAAGAATCAAAAGAAATGTTGTAGTTTTATTTGCCATGAGGTCACTTCTCCCATACCATAATAGATGTTTTTTTAGTCAAGTTCACAGCAAGAAGCTGCTGTTTGTAGTAAAAGTAAGTCGAGCCACAAATCTAAACATCTGCAGAAAGAATAAGAATCTAAACATCTGGAGAGACGACATCCAGGAGGCCATGTCTCAAACTGACAGGAATAAACATCTTTACAGCTATAACGTTATACCAGCAAAGGGAGAGGAGGGACAGCTGATTCAACACAGTTCCATAATGTTCATTTGTGGAGAACCAACTTATTCTGTATTTCTGTTTAAATTACATTTTTGGAGAATTAATAATGTCAAATTCAACACTGAATTGATTTTCTAGTTGCTTTTACAAGTATATATATGTGAGGGTTGTTTATCACATGGTTAACTCAATGGAATGCAAATTGGTCGAGCAGCTGAAAACATGTCACAGTTGGCTACTGACGAGGACTCTGGGGAATTCCCTGGACTCAGTCTGGAAAAATAGTGGGATAAACAATTAATTGTGAAAATAAAATACATATTGCCTATAACTGTAATAATGTGCAGCTCATAATGTGCATGTCCAGGCAGTATGGGTTTTACATAGTACTGCAGAATGATTATTACAACCCTAAATATTGTGTCATATTCAGTTGCAAGCCAGCTGTGTAGGTGTCGTATATACTGTTGTATGCCTCAAGACCATTATTTCAAATTTAAACCCTTTGAAATATATTTTACAGCTTTTTTGATTGCACCTAATTTAGACACTGCTGTGGCTTCATCCTACGCCAATATCACAATTAGAATGCAAACTGCCGTACCTGTTTTAGCGCGAACAATTGGCACTGACTGACATTTAACCTCATGCGGCTATAATGAAATGTTGTTTCCATAGTACTTCATCTATCCCTCATAATTTGATGTACCCTCACAGAGATATCCACACTTCAGAATATTCCCCAGCAGCAATGCAGAGGGAACCAGTTGAAATTTTGATGATTTGCTTTTATTTCTCTTTTGCAATGTATAAGTTTTGTGTTTCGAAACATTGCTTTAACCTACTGGGAGTGAAGCAGGCAGAAGTGAAGAGTAAATGAAATATGGTTCATCAAATGTCCAAATCCACTTGAGTTAAACCTAGATGGGCAGATCCCTCTCTTTTTCTGGAGATGATGAAAAAACTGGCGACAGACAGGATAGAAAAATAATTGCTGAGACAGCAGAAACAAAGATACAACAAGATCTGACACCGCACCGTCTGCCACCGGGCCCAGCAAACAAACACATTAAACCACAGGCATGCTGGCAGGGACTGTAGTACACAATGCAGCATGCAGGGAAGGCAGACATGCATAATAGACCCATCTGCTCTCATAAAGTCAAACACCTGTTCGGCATCATCAAAACAGAGAGCGGCATCATTGGTGGCTGTGCCCCTTTGCCCTCATCCTCTTCACAACAACATCCAGTGATCGGCCGGCCAGACCGCACTGCAAAAAATTTCCATTTATCCAAGATACAGTTTTGAATTAAGACCCAATTCAGCACGAAATTATTTGGTAGCAAGAGTCTGAAAGAGCAATACTATACTATACTATACTCACATCCATCAACTAAACAGCTGGTTTATTACAAACAGTGGTGGTGGTGGGCGACTTAGCTTGAACTCATCACTTTGTAATGCAATGTATAACGCAGGAACAGACCTATGTACAACACACCTATCCATCACCTACAAACACACACACACACACACACACACACACACACGCACGCACACGCATGCACACGCACACACACACACAGATGCAGACACGTCTAAACATTGTTCAGTACTGAATCGTTTCACAACACATTCCTCTGGAAGAAAGGCCACAGCTCCTGACTATTTCACAATAAAGTCCGATCATGTGACATGTGGAAAAGGGATAGAGAATGAATAAGGGTATGGACAGGAATAAAAAAAATACAGCAGAAAAGGTTTGACATGTTGCTTGATGTAGACATGATTACATCTTTCTCTAGTCGCCCAATTCTAAAATATAGCTAGACAAAGGCCAATATATCGACTATGATATATATTCTCTATTGATACGTCATGTGATTTGATCAAAATTGATTGCATATAGATGGCGGTCAATATCAGAAGTCTGAGGAAGCAAATAAATCCTATAACGTGTGTTAACAGCTTTAGGTGTGTAGATTTTCTCTTTTTCAAAGGTTTTCTGATGTTTTAGAGATGCAACATACAAACATACATTCATCAGCCATAAAGAAAGACCATGTGGAATTTCAGATCAATGACTCGTCCCTGGTAACGTTAAGGTCTAAACTTTAACTTAGAATTTATTTTAGCTAATAAAGGTAAAGGGTATTGCTTTGTTAATTCCAGTAAGATTTACTGTGGGAGTGGAGGTGGAGATGGTAAACCAAATGCAGACATTTACGAGAATGCCAGCGTTTGCACTATTTCTCAAAGTGTACAGCATGGTGGTTTTCAGAGAATGCCATTTTAGTGACAAAGCCTCTCATGTTTCTCAGGCCTCTGTGATAAGTCAAAGGGGCCTGACACACCCACAAGTGTCCAGGACTGTAAATGACACCACACACTGGAATCTGTGTGTGTCCTTTTTGACAATGTTTAACAGAGCAGCACTCAGTAGGGGGGGTCTTGCATTCACTGAAAGAAGATACCTTTGGCATGAGGTAGTCAGTAAGTTATGGTCTCTGTCAGGGCGTGTACACAGAGATGAACAATGAAGGGAGATTGAGGGATAACAGGACATTAGGCAGATCGTAATATATGAGTGTCTGGAGGTAAAGACAAAGGAGGACATCATCTGTGTAACCTGGATTGGGAAAGTAGGTTAGTACTACAGCATGTGACTAAAAAAGACCCATTTTCCTGTGACAGGGGACGTGAGCTTCAATGAAGTGGTGTGGCCCAAATAAGGTAGTTCTCCTGGGGATGGGAGGTGTCTAGGTTGATAGATTGAGGAGAATTAAACAAACATATGGAAGCTCACCGATGCAGACGAGGAGGTTTACCTGCAGTTTTTTAAATGCCAGACATTTACATTTCCTTTAATCTGGTTTGGATGGCATAATTTTATTGCAGCGCTGCACTTAAGCTTTATTCTAGTTTCTTTTATACCTCCTTTACTGCAGCTCAGTGCCATTCGTGTTGACTAGAAGAGCTTAGTGTACAAAAGGGGCTGAACCTAAATCCTTCCATTGTAATATTTTCTCCAGTAGTTCACATTAAAAATCAGGAGATGAGAACTGACTTGCATTTCAACAGTTCTGAGTTACTCTTGATTGAAAACACATTAGCCACTTCACCAACTAAAGTGCTTCACATGAATAAAATAACCCCAGAAAATAGTAACATACATAAATAATGTATTATACAATCCATTCTCTCGTGTATAATTTTTTTTGATTTACTTTTGTTTCCTCCTATATTTTTTATATTTATGCTTGCACAAAACACACCGCAGCAAATTCCGTGTATGTGTGGTGATAAACCCTGAGTCTGAATAAAACGCATTGATTCAAACAATCGAGTGCATGCGGTGACACATATCCAGTGAGGAATGGGCTTTGAAATGTTTTTTAAGGCTTCAATCTATAGGCAGAGTAGTCTATAGTATTGAGGTGACAACTTTGAAAGCACGATCGCCTTCAGTTTATATCCGGTACGTGAGACGACCAGTAAGCCCTGGTTACATGACCCAAGTGACCTAAACTTGGGCTGAATGGATGGAGCAGGTCAGCGATGTAAGCAGGAGCCTGACCATGCAGTGCTCTATATTTGAAAACAAGTATCTTTAAATGAATTCTACATTTGATGGGAAGCCAGTGTCAGGATGATGAGATGTGTGTGATGTGAGACGACCTGGGGAAACAAGGTGGTGACAGAGTGAGGCAGGTCTGATGATGCATGGAGGAACTTTCCCATGTGGGAGAGTGGGAAAGCTTCCAGTGATTACACCAGCTCCATCTATCTCCCAGACTGTCTGTTAACTGAGTCAGTGACAGCCTTGCTCAGGACAACATACACTGAGTGAACAGAGTCTGTCTCTGTCTGAGAATATTTACTGAAACTTGCTCAAGGAGACACTGCTGATTAGTCACTGTCTGATGTGTGTGTGTGTGTGTGTGTGTGTGTGTGTGTGTGTGTGTGTGTGTGTGCTAAGCGTGTCGACCAGAGGTTGACAAACTGCAGTTACCACATACGTATTACTAATGACGACTTCAAAACAGCAACGTTTCATTCACATCTCTCAGAGTACACTGAAGTCATGTGTGACTCACTTCCTGTGTGTGTGTGTGTGTGTGTGTGTGTGTGTGTGTGTGTGTGTGTATGTGAATATAAACACATCTGTTGTCTATTTGTTCTCTACCAGAATATGTGTCTGTGGTTGGGTGGGGTTCACTTGCAGCATCAGCAGCAGACCCTCAGCTGTCAAACTGCACCCTGACACCAGCTGCCACAAAGAGACACAGGCTGCAAACCACATTCAGTCCAAAATATGCCTGATGACATGTACGGGCCTCACAAGAAGGAAATTATTTAGAGCAAGAAGTGACATCGGAACACAGCAAGAAAGCAGCAAACACAGGAAAGACAATATTAAAACTAGAATGGCACATACTGTACCTCCCCAACAGTGCCCTTGTGAAACCACATTAAAATTCACTACATTCGAAATGTTATTTGCATCTGCACCAATTTGCATACACTGATAAATATCAGTCCCCTGGGCATGCCTGATTTCAACAATTTTGAGTAAACTATTCTCTGAGAAATCAACTTAAATTTTTAAAATGACTCCAATGTGAAAAAAAATCCTTTATATACACCAAAATCTAATGGGCTCTTCTGTGACCTATTATGCATCTTTCCACCAAGTTTCTTGCCAGTCACTCCTGTACTTCTTGCATAATCTTGTTTACAAACCAACTAACAAACCAAATGACAGGGGTGAAAACACAACATCCTTGGCTGAGGTAAAAATGATAATTACTATAAATGAAAACTGCGAAAAACCAATTCAAATTAACATCAGATCTTCACCAGTTTTAGCATCTCTCCATGCCAAGCAGTAAATCCATTGTGCCAGGCTGTTTGTGCAACATGTCCGGTCAGTGGGAGTGAGATTAGATAAGGCTGTGTGGAAAGTGCTGTCCTTGGGTCTGAGGAACAGACTCAGCACAAGAGGACATACTGTAACTACGAGACTATAATGTTGTGTGCATGCGTGTGTTATATGAATTAGGACGGAACAGAGACCTTCAGGGTTTAGGAGGCCCCGACAACACACAAACACATCTACACTATGTGAGGATCATCTGCTGTTGATAAGATAGTCACAGTGCAAATTAACAAAATAGAGACTGAAAGAGTTTATCGCTGCGTAACAAAAAGGAGACTGTACGAGTAACATCTGATGTGTGACATTTCGCTGCAAACAATAGCTGCACTGTGTTAAATAATAAATGACTACGTAACCTTGCCTTGCTGCGTAGAAAGATAAAGAATATGTTTACGTGAGTTGAACAGTAAGAGAAGTACAAATCTTTATTAAATACTTTTGTTTGAACAATAAAGCTTTGCTCTCGCCTTTACGAAACTTGTGAGGCAAAATACCTTGTATTGTAACCATGGGGACAATACGAGGACGCTGGTTGAATTTTTACACACGGCTTGGAAGAAACCGAGATTAAACAATTTTTCATTTGTGCTGGCACTCAAAGACTGAGTGGGAACAGTGCTCCACAATTATGTACACACAAAGCCTGTGTAATAAAAAGAAGTTAAACATTTGCTAGTTAAAATATCCCTCGGCATACCAAGAAGGCCTCCAAGCAGAAAGCTCCAGTGGTCGAGCTTTGTTTGAGGAGAAAGGTCTTAGAAGGGGTAAACTTTTCCCTGGCATCTCCCCCTGCACCCCTGTAATGGTTCAACATGCCAGAACACCCTGGGGCTGCGGGCGTGCACACACACACACACACACACACACACACGCACACACACACACACGCGCACGCACACACGCACACACGCACGCACACACACACGTTTAAACAGCTAGCCTTATTAGGACTTTGCATTGACTTCCATTCATTGTGAACAGCCTGATCAAAACCATATCCCGAACTTTACCCAACCAACTCATACCTAAACCTTATCCTAATCTTACCAGAATTCCTGTCCTACCACTGACTTTAACCATGACCTCAGAAATTCATTCATTCATTAGGATCAAGATTTGAACCAAAGCCTTTGGTCCCCATGTTTATAAGGTTTTAGAGGGATAGTTCACCGAAAAGTGAAAAATTCCCTCATTATCTACTCACCACTATGCCGATGGAGGGATAGGTGAAGTGTTTGGAATAATAGTCTAAACACCCCATGTTGTTGCTCTTTCACTGAACTCTATGTGCACCAGTCTTGGCAAATTCAACACTGCAGTTTTTCAGGAATTCTACAAGAGTACATTCACTCCTAAACCCCCCAGTCCTCTGAGGCCCTTTCACCAAGCATTTTATGCCCCAGGACAGGTTTTGTGTTTCGGGCAACATTGCAGTGACGGCCCTTTGTCCTCTGAGTACACAGAGCAGCTTTAAGAGGTACGTGTGTGTGTGTGTGTGTGTGTGTGTGCGACTGTAGGGGTTGGCATTCGTTGAAAGCAACTCTTTCTCAGTGGGTGCATGAACTGGGGTGCTTCCTCTTTGCTGGCAAAAATTCCCCCTAGAAACATCCATGACCTTCCTCCCTCAGTGTATGCGGGGAGGCGACCATATGTTTACATAAACATGTCTAATTCATCAGTTGTCTTCCAGGTCACATTAAACACTGACAGAAGCCACGAGGAGAGGCATTTCAGAGTGCATGGACTGCACCTGTGAACTACATACCATTCATCTAAGCATCTGGAAAAAACATATCAGTCGGACAATATTTCTAACTTGGGAGCAAGAGTAGAAGTATGCATCAGATCCCACTGATTAAAGCAAGAAGTCCATATGATTAAAAGATCAAGATATAGAGCAAATCAGAAAACAAGTAAATATTTCTCAGGCTGAAGTTCTGATAAGCATCATTGCATCCTGTTTCTAGATAGGACTTACTGCACTACTGGTGTGAATGACACATTATTTTTAGGCTGGGAAAATACATGTATATGCTGAGCAAAGGAAACACCCACAGTATCCAGAGCTTCACTGAAGTATATTCACTCTGGATACTCACTGGTGAGAGTGTGTGGATCAACAGGGTGGAGAAGGGCAGAGCACCAAAACCAACCAAACCACAGCCCAAAACTGTTTTACTCAACATAAATGGCGGACTAACAGACCTTGCCATACACTCCCGGTCTGGGAGAGTGTGTGGGTGTATGGGTGTGTCATCCACACACACACACGCATCTAACCACTTCCTGGGCCCCACAGAGCTGGTGGAAGCCACCGTGGTATGGACGAGTTGGGACACCCTTGAGTTAAACTTAACGCAGGGTCGGAGCACTGGGAGCGAGGACATTCCATCCCCACCTCCATAATAATAACCGCACTATCTCCGGCTCCCACTGCATGCCTGGGTGGCTTCAGCTGAAACAGCAGAGCCGGCAAGGATGGAGTCAGAGAGGAGTACAGAGGCACACACTGGTGGCCTTGTGGATCAGAGGAGGGATGCAGAAAGCAGATGTCTTGTCTGCTCCCACTGAAAGCGTCAGCCAGAGGATGGACAGGACGGCTGCAGAATGGATACATTACTCTGTCGATTTGTGATACGCACACAGCAGAATATAAATAAAGACAAGACATGCAGAGACATTATTATCATTATATTCACATGGAAACAATAACTTACTTTAGATGTACTATAATCTAAAGGTCAAACTTGATGTCTTGCAATATTTTACATATTTGAATGTTTTATTTACATAACTGATTGGCATAATTAGGCACATAGTCCAGAGAAATCCCCAAAGCCTGGTTCTGCAGTCTCCAGATTAAAAATAGCCATTATTTCGTCTTACAAAATCATGCTGTTGGCTTAACATGCTTCCAGCCTCCGGGCAGAATAACACACAGATACATAAACGATCACCAAAGTTCCTCCTGTTGGACAAAAATAACAGTATAAAAGCCCAGATACTGCTGCCACCATCTTGCACTGTTGATTTCATTTGTATATCGACCAATTGTGAGTCAGTATCAGCTGTCAATCATTACGTCTCACCCAATTTTTATATAATAACTAATCAAAACCAAACTTACCAGGAAGAATGGGGTACTCTACCTCCTCCTTGTTAGTGGAAGGGACATGGACCAAATGGTTTCTGTTATTTTGGGTAGATCTCATCAAACTATTGATGTTTGTTCGAGTGCAAATTTTTCTGAAAAGGTTTTTTAATTACTTAACTGATGGTATAAAACAGGGGTGAAATGTCATGATTAATAGCTGAGACTGGCTCATGATTGGTCAAGCACATGTATCAGCGAGACCTCGATAACATGGCTCCTTGCTCCCATCACTACTGCGCAGGCTCTGCCTCCAAATGCACAAGATGGCAGCATTGGTACTACTAGCCGTTTTCAGACATGACCTCTGGGTAAAATCCGGAGAATTGGCTACAGAGTTTACCCAGAGTTTGCGTTTCATACATTTTCACATATGCACAACACAGTGGGAGGTTTTCAGCACAGACACGTTGACAACAGCATCAGGTGGAGCAGCTGGGTGCAGGAGGCAGAGGCAGGAAGTAACCTATTAACTACACTGAGTAGGTCAGATGATTTTGTTTCCAGCACTCTACACCGTCGTCGGCTCTTATAACCAAAAACTCTCTTGGCTCATTCATTTGTTTCTTCACACACCTTCACCTCCTCCAGATAAAGTACGGAGGAACTGCGGAGTCCAGTGCATGTCTGAAAGCAGCTCAGTCGCCGCCAACAAAGCAATTGAAGCATTTTCTCCCCCCCAAAAAAATGCCTACAGACAAACCATCTTTTACATTCATGCTGGCACAAACGTTATATCCGCCGGCACAGAGAAAACAGGGGGGCTTTCACACTGAGGTGGGCCATCTCATTGAAATGCCACAGACAGGTTCCACGGTGGCATTGAGACAGTGCTAACACACAGAGCTGCAGGAAAGTCTCCCAGTCTCTGAAAGAGGATCATTAGCATTGGAAACAAAGGCAGAGACACAAATTAATCCTATGTGAGAAGCAGCGGAGAGCAGATTACAGAGTTAAGGAAGCAATGATTGTTGTAGTTGTGAAAAGACGGGAAGTCTTTAACCCGATAAAAAAAAACTAATACAGAGACTGAACAGAGGGAAGGTTGTAAGAGTTATGTGTGAAACTTTCATGACGCGTGACTTTAGAGAGGAAGGTTCAGAATATCTATCGTCAGTCGTCTTTTTAAATCACCTCTTCATCTCTTTTGATTCACTTCCGCTTCAAATTCAATAGAATAATAGAAAGGAACAAAACATTTATCGATCAAATGTGAGATCATCAACTCACACCATTTGAAAAGACCTCTGAAAACACATGAGATCATTCACTTCTGTCTGAAACACTGCACAGACTTGTTCACAGTAACACTGTACATCACCTCCATGAAGAGTTATGTGTTATTGACTCAAACCAGCTCATGTGTCTATATGAACTGGCGCTGCTCAGACGGATCAATATGACGGAGTGTGCCGCACTTCAGGGGGCTAGTGATGTTTTCCTGTGACATGAATTATAAACAACTGGTAGACATACAACTGGGGCTAAAAGGGGCTGGGAAGGGGCCTTTTTGGAAACCAGTACAAGCAGACAATATGTATGTACACACACACACACACACACACACACACACACACAGAGGGGGGGTGAAAAGCAAGAGAGATTCAGAGAGAGAAAGAAAGAGACAGAATCAATAGCCTATCTTTTCCATTTGCTATATTGCACCATTAGCATTCCTTAAGTATCCTCTTACAATTGACCGCCCCCCCTCTCTCACACACAAACACACACTTGTCTGAACTTCGTAAGCTGTGGACGCCTCAAATATGGCTTTCATTTTAATTTAGCAGATACAAACAACCCCCGGAAACAAGAACATGTTTCAGACTAAATAACCAAATGCCAGCGATGTAAAATGAGAACCAAAATAATAATATGTGTACAGCCCAGGGGAAAACAGGGAAGTGTGTGTGTATATGTGTGATTGGGGGTGAGAGAGAAAGGAAGAGACAGTGGGTAGACTTTCCATCAAAACAGTATTAAAGTGGACCGTGAGTAAAAATAGTTCTAGGTTAGGTTGGAAGTCACTTCTGAGCTTGTCTGCTGCGTGCCGACAAATATGAAGCAGATGTTGACATGGGAACTGTGCAGAGAGGAAAACTCGCAGGAAGACCACCACTTCTAATCCACTGACAAACAGCTAAGAGGGATACACAGCTCTGACCTAGTTCTCAACTTTTGGTGGATGCATGGAGTCTATGTTTTTCTTTCCATTTTTCCCTTGAGGGTGACTGTCCAACACACGCTGCAACCAAAACCACAGCAGATAAGAGACATAAACACGAGGTTGAAATCTTGAGTTTAGAAACTTTGTAGCATTATGCAAAGTAAATTGTTTGAGAGCAGATGAACAAGGCGAATTTCAAGGGGAGAAGATGTCCATCAGGATCAGAATTTAAGCTATTCTGGACTTTATGCCATAAAACAATATCAACAATGATATTAATTTAATCTTTAAAGTTATTCATACACACTTTTATATGGAAAAATATGCCAGCGTTTTTGCAAAGAATTGAATATATTGCAGTTTTTGTTGTGGTCATGTGCCCCAGGAATACTAGCTGTGCTTTAGGGCACTGTTACAATGTAGATCCTGATAAATAAACATATAGAAATACAACAAAAGTCCAATAAATACATCTAACATGTCAACCAAGAAGAATTAAAACCACAACCTTCACTCAGGAGCAGAAATTGATCTTACACTTATCAAGTTAATCATCGATATCAACTGATGTGAATGTTTTTATCTTGATATTTTGCTGGACCATATTGCCCAGCCCTTATTTTAGTTAAAACCATTGTGAAAACAAATATCAAACAATAACCTTGTGCAGGTGCAAGCATCATGACAAAGGTGTACTAAACTTATTAGGCTCATTAAAACCTCACACACAGCTCATATCAGCTCAGAGGCAGGTCTCTGAATGGACTGATATCACTTCTGGACACTCTGCAAGTGAAGAGCTTTTATTCTGAGGACGTGGAGGCAGAGCCACAGCTCCTCGAAGTTTAATTAAAATATCACAGAGAGCAGAGCAAGATTCAAAGTGTGCCAAGTGTGCAGAGGCAGAGACATCAGTCCCAGAGGTAAAGTGTGTGTGTGCGTGGAGGACAAGGTTGCTGGGGAAAGCTGCAGAGGACAATCAGAGGCTTCTTACCTGTGATGAGTCCAGGAAAACGCTCTTTCTGAACTTCCCTCGCCGTATCTCCATTTCAAGCGCAGAGCCGCGGGCGACGGTGGCTCTCGCTGTTTGATTTCGGCAAAACATCGTCTCTGTGCTTCCTGGCAACTTCACACACACACTCACACACACACACAGATATCCCCAGTGTGGAGACGATCAGCTCAACTTGTTGTCGGGAATCGCTTCGAAGACTGTAACTTATCCAGGTGGCACAAAACACTGCCCCCTGCGCCGCCGAAAAGTCCCCAGAGATTCAGGTGAAAAGCTCGAACCTCCCCCCGGTGAAAACACTGGTGTTTGTAACGAAGCAGCAGCTGAGACACAGTGAGTCCAACAGCACAGAGAAGACACACAGAGTTCAGGACAGTCCTCACCCACAGCTGACTTTTCACTTTGCACACTCACACTGCGCGTCCCGGCGGGGACACAGTGACACATGAGTTCAGTTCAGACCTAACTTAGCTCCAGTGAGACCTCTGCTGGTGTGTGTGTGTGTGTGTGTGTGTGTGTGTGTGTGTGTGTGTGTGTGTGTGTGTGTGTGTGTGTAGGTTAGTGTAGGTTTAGTTTAGATTAGGTTAAGGTTAGATTAATAGTTTTGGTAAAGGTTTGGTTTAGGTTAGGTGTAGGTTAGGTGTAGGTTATGGTAGGTTTAGTTTAGATTAAGGTTAGAGTAATAGGTTTAGGTGTAGGTTATGGTAGGTTTAGGTTAGGTTAGGTTAAGGTTAGAGTAATAGTTTTGGTGTAGGTAAAGGAAAAGGTTTGGTTTAGGTTAGGGTTAGGTTTAAGGTTAGGTAAGTATCAGAGTAAGTCTCCAGGAAATCACTGAGCCGTATGTGTTTGTGTGCACTTGCACAGATGGGGGACCATTTTTGGACTAGAACCTATGGAGTGAGGACATTTTGGGTAAGGGGCAAGGGAATGCATTATTCCATTGAGTGTCCTCACTAAAATAGACATACAAATGTATGTGTGAAGCATAAAAACACATGTACGTGAACAAAGAACAAATAATTTCACCTACATTTATAGGCCTAACATTTTCATGATGGCATAGAGCTTTCAAAGCAACCAAATTTGAAAAACAAACATTATTAACTGCTTTTCCTCTCTCGTGTGTTTTTTACAGAATTTCCTTGATGTCCTTTGCTTTCAAAGAGAAAACTCCAAGAACCTGACATGTTTGATATCGCTGCAAAGCTTGAGCTCTTCACTAAAATACTTAAACTTTAGGGGACGTTTGGCATCGTGAATCCACCAGTGGGTCCAGTTGGGTCCCTGAAGTTAATAGCTCGTGTTTTTTTTCCGTTGGCTCTTGAATGAACAAACAACACCTTACTCTCAAAGTTCCAGAGTCTGTTTAAAAATACACTACACATTTCAAGTAGTGTTTATTTAATGCACCTTTGACCCATGACTATCACTGTTTCTTCAACAGGCAACCTATAATGCAGCCAACATAGGGGGGGCTATAAAGTGGGGGTATTGGCTTTGCCTTCTTGGTATTACATTTTATTTATGAGCATCTGCAGTAGAGCATGAGGCTCCTGCTGTGTGAATGTGAATGCAGGAACGTTTTGTGGCGGCACCAGGACTTCAGTTCACCTGCTGTGAGTGGAATTCTTAAAGGTCAAAAGGTCATCGAGGATCGGTCTCACCAAGGCAGAGGTCATATCCTCATTGTCGGTGGGAAGTCACATAAGAAGTCCCATAGGAAAGCACATTGTCTGCAGATAAGATCCAGGTAATGGGTCTCACATCTGATTTGGCAGAATTATGAACTGTTCCAAGTCTCCAGTGGGCATTGTACTTGTGTCCGCACTGACAAGACAAGATAGTTTATTTATAAAGCACATTTCATACAGATGTAGATTCAAGGTGCTAAAATAGAATGGAGGCATCTAAATAATTTAAAGATAGGTAAAGGAGTAAAGTAATTCATATAAAATTGACAAAATATGCAAAATTATAAAGTAAAACAAGTTAAAATGAAATAAAAAAAAATGACATGACAGTACAGTGAAGATCTGACAGATCTCAGATCTTTACTTAAACAAAAGTGTAGAAATACACTTTAACAGGTCAAAGTCCAGCTTTCAACATTTCATCAAGTAAAAACACATATTAGCAACAACATTAAAAGTAAAAGTAGTCATCAAGAATGGCCCATTATATTTGTGGATTATAATTATTGATTAACTCATGTGCTCATCACTTAAATTCATCCTCAAAGGGAGTTTGTAAATCCCCCAGTCACCAAAGCTTCAGTTGTGTGTTTCCTGCTCACAGCACGACTCCTACACTGATCTCCTGCATGATCTAAATATATGAGCATCAAAAGAAAGAAAAATCACAGGAATCTGAAAGCTTGAGTTAAAAAGGGCTTTGTTAACACAAGCTGTAAGTCAGCGCATTAAGATAAAGGCTAGAATATCTGTAATTGGGAGCTGTTCAGTGTGATTTTCCAACTATTTACAACAAAACTGATTCAACATTGGATACGGAATTAACTGTGAAAATCCTCCCTGTCTGACATCCCAGTATCTTTTTGTGATGGCGAGCGTGTTTTGTTCATTTTTGTCATGAGTTGTAAACAGCCTTGATATTGCAATCTGTCGTCTGTCAGCCAAACATCAAATCTTAATTTAGTCTATGTCTGCAGAGATTTGTTTCTGAAAGAGACTGAGTTACTCAACAGCTTGTTGTTCTATGCTTGTTGTAAAACAAAGTCTCACACACACTTTAATCCCATGATATAGTTCAGACTAAACTTGTTTTTATTGGTTTGCCAAATGGTCTCGGACACAAACCACAACCATTAACCCAATACATTAACCCAAGACACACAACTGAGTGTAGCTGTGTTAAATGGTGTTTGCACCACAATCTTAAAAATGCAATGATGACTATTGATCTGCAGTAAGTGCTTGGTCTCTATAGAAAAAGGGGAAAGGGGCTTGTGCAGCCCCTGTTTTTTCTTTTTTAATCTCCCCCCAGTCTCTTATTTAAAAGCAGGATGTTTGTTGATGTTGGGAGCTTGAGTAAATAACTGAGGGCGCTGTAACTCACGCAGCAATGAGATCTCACTTGGATGTCTGTCTGTTTCCTAGAAGGGACTATGTGAAATGCAGATTATGTTTACATGCCTCATGCCGTTCTAGTCAGTAGGGGGTAGACAGTCACAGCGAGAAGCAGTGCTTTCCCAAGCGAGGCCTGACCCCCTTTTAACTCCTCGCTGGGCTCCATCGAGCCCTTTGGGCAGCTCAGTTTGCGGCAGAGTCGGGCGAGCAATGGGCTTATGTGCAGGCTTTGCTGCGGTAGATTTTAAACCCATCTGTGGGGAAAAGATAGGTCTGGTTTATCACCTCTCATTTTTTATTGCATATTCTATTTGTAAATCCCACAAACTACACACAGTCACTGTTCCCGTCACCCTTTTCTTTGCTGTTTTCTCTCGTTAGCATAAAGAAAAAAGGAAAACAAAAAGTGCCTGCTACAGTGAGAATCAGATACAGCAGTCAACACTGGCACAGTGGGCTACAAAATGCAGACCACAGTCTGTACACAAACAAAAGAGCTGCTCTTCACTCAGAAAGCGATGGCTATGGAGCAGCTGGAGGAGGATCACATGGTATAAAAAAACAGGACACAATCATGCTGTTACATCCCACAACAAAACCCTATTCTGTTCTCACACACACACGCACATACACACACAGATAATGTAAGATCAATTGCCCACCAGGTTAGAACCAGAGGAGTGGGTGTAAGCAGGCAGAAAATCACCAGTGTAGATATTACAGGAAATCTGTTTAGCTTTCTGTTTGAACGTGCTACAGGCTCAGCAGAACGACTGTGGCCGCTCCAACTGTAATTACATGTGGTTTTTTTATGTTCTAAATATAAACGTACGTTCAGTATTTGCAACCATTGCCCAACTGTTCTTACATTACTGAACCTCAAACATTCCACAATCTGTTTTCAGGAACACTCAGGGATGAAAAAACACTTCCCAATATTTTTTTGACAAACACAGTTATCACAGCACAGTATATTCGAGCTGAGAAAGAAACCTTGTGATCTGCCATATCCAGTTACGCAATATGCGTATCTATTCTCCTTTAGGTTTTCTCATCAGTGTTTAAATTCTGCCAGGTTGGGTTTGTTGAGTGTAAAAGATAATCTGACAAAACGTTTTCAATGATCTTAATGTCTCGGCGATTTTGTTCAGTAATCAATCTTTATCTGCACATACGGCTCAGTGTGTCATAAAGTCTGTTGCTGAATCCTCGCCTGCTATCACCCTGAAATATGCATCAATCTGATACGAGTGGAAAATATTATGATGGATGTGAACCTATATTGGGCAGAGGATAAGGGGGACACCTCAGGGAAAATGCAGGGCTGAGACGCAAGGCATTTACTGGAATGATACTCTGAATTAACTGTGTGGAAATCGCCTGAGGGACTGAAGCATAACTCACGTCTGATGTGCAGTCAAACTCTTAAGAAAGTGAAGTGAGGAGCAGACGCTATTAGAAGTGGAGGGTTCCTCTGTATGATAGTGACTCTGGCAGGTTTAAACACCATGCTATGATGTAATCATGCCACCTTTTCATGAATATATTATACTAGTCTGACTTCTGCTGGACAATACATGCCATTACAACACACTGTTGAGTGGCACACACATTTGCATAAATAACCTTAATGAAACTCTTCCCTCTTTTGCTAAAAGTAGAAATTAGAACACTGTCTTAATTGGATCACTCATGTACTCTCCGAGAAGTTTTCATTTCATAACATTGTGTGTAAGCAGGGGAATTAACAGTTAACAGTTAAACAAAACTCCAAGCCAGTTAGCAACGCTGCTGATAGCTTTTATTTCATCTATTTACAAAGAATACAAAACTCCGGTCCTTGAACTGTGATGAACACTTTTTTCACAACAAGTACACTCAATTCATAAGGTTTCCTTTTGAAACAAGAACGAAGTCTCGCCTTGATCATTTCATTTGTGGTGCAGTTTTGTCCAGCTGGCAGCTTCTTTGCGACCTTGTTTCAAACCCTGTGAAAAAAAGAGTGGGAATATAAAGTTAAGACAGCTCTACTTTGACAACACAAGCACTCCCACCTATTATGAACCTGTGATAAGTAGAATTACTGTCTCTCACTTGAATACGTCTGACAACCAGTCAAGTAGCAATTTACATAAATGTGTGTAAAGCCTCATATGTAGTTAAAATCTTGAATTTAATAAACAGAGTATTAAATGTATTTTGTCATGAGTGTGCTTGTGTTTTAGACAAAAATGTGTGTTGTGACGTCTTGATCTTTACCTTTTGAGAACTAAATTCGAATCAGTTGATCTCTCAGTACAAGTGAAGGTTTGTGTCAATTGGAAAAATTTCCTTCATGGCCTTCAAGCGTCTATTACATTCACTAAAGTGGAATGTATGTAAAGTAGAAAAATCATAATCCTTCAGCTTCAGCCGTCACTGGTGGTGTGGACAAAAAGACTCTTCTAGCTGAGAAGCATCTCATGTGCAAGAGACTGAGCCTGTAAATAAAACTGTTACCTCTTTTATAGCCCATAATAAGCCAGTTAGCCTCTGTGCACATACCAGGTAGTATCCTGTGTGATATCCACTCATGTACCAGGAGATGAGCACACTGCCCAAGGCCTCATCATCCACCATGTCGGGGCTCATGGGTGGAGGTGGAGGGATCATCTGAGGCGGAGACATACAGAGCAGAGCGTGATGAGAATGTAAATACTTGAGGCTGAGGATATTTTTAGTCAATTACTAACAAACAGTTTGTTTCTCGTCTTACCCACTGGATTAAAAAAACACAGCCTAATCCTCAGATAAATCAGTATCTGCTGTAGCTTCTGCATTTATATGTAAGACATATTTCCTACTCACTGGTGGACCAAAAGGCATCATGGGAGGCCAGGGAGGAGGTACAGGTCCATGACCACCTGATCGCCTGGTTCCCTTCTACGGGACACAAAGGACAAAAAGTGATTGAAAACAAGGGACACTAATGTCAGTATTCAAAGATCATTTTACATTTAAATTTGGTAGAAATCTACTTATAATAAATGTAATCTCAAGCCATTCAGGTCTAATTATGCAGCTCATGTGCAACTGCAAGAAGGGTGAAGACTTCATACCCTCTTTTTAAAAGACAGTGTATCATTCTTTTTGTAATGACTTTAGGTATATGGAGTAACATCAACACAGAGGGGACAACTTCAATTATAACATAAATCAAACAAAAAAGTATTGCAATCCAATACAATGCACTTGTGATAAATGCCAAGTCTGAGCAGACTTGGTTTATATTCCATTTTCATTGCTCACATTGTAAACATTTTATTGTTCACATTTCATTGTACCATGACTTCAGAGCCAACCTCCTCACTAAAATTAAAAAGTTAACATTTTAATTTCAAGCAGTAATGTGAACAACAACAGTCTATTATCAGTTCATTTTGTGCTCTGAATGATAACAGAAAAAGGTTCAGTCTGTTTTCTTACCTGTCTGAATGCATGCATGGGAGGTGGACCTGGAGGAAACCCAGGGAAGCCGGGAGCCAACATAGGAGGAGGTTCTTTGGGGGCCTTGGACCTATGGGCTTTACTGTGTGGTTGTTGTTTGTGTCGGTTTTGTGTGGAGGACTCACTCCCCTCTGTTGATGATTCCCCCTCATTTACCTGGATTGCACAGACACACCACTGTCACCATGATTCGACGTTTTCTTTTTTATACTTTGGAATTGAATTTCTGAAATAAATGTGACTTTGGAAGCAGTGAAAACAGGTACAGTTCAAAACTGAGTAGAATTAATTTACAATCGATTTAAAATGCAAGTGCTATACAAATCACAAAATAATTCTTGCATTGCTTGTGAGAGAGCAATTAATTTGTTATGTTCATTGGATTCCAAAAGGTATCATTTGATGAAGCACTTTCACATTTATCTCGCTGACCTCATATGTCAGTAGCTTTCTGCAAATATAATCAGTAAAATGAATTGACACCGTTAACCTGTTACATAAACTAGTACAAATATAATTTTAAAACTGTGAATACAATGTTTTTCTTAATAAAAAATAAATTAAATAAAACATTGTATTTTTGCTGCCTTACCTTGACATTTGTTTCCTCATCACCTTCTGAAATCTCTGCTAGCAGGTCTTCAAGTTTCTGCTCCTCCTCGTTGCCGTAGTCTGTATAAACAACTGTACAGGTGCCCAACTTCTCATCTATAGAGGAGATTGTGGCTGTATAGAGCTGACCATCCTCTGACCAGTAAGCACAGCACGAGTCCCCGACCTGCCACTGTGACACAACATAAATCTAAATTTAGGTCGCGGCATAACCATAATGTGCAGGCTGTCTCCTGGTCTGAAGTAAGCGAATTCAGAATTACATGTGTTGCAAGCATAGATATGTCCTATGTGTTAAAATGTACTCTACGCTTTTACATGATGTTGATATAAATGCTGTCATAGAGACACATTGAACAGTCAATACATAACTAAGCTTTAAACTGCCTAAATGAATGGTTAGCATGTATTTGTAGCTTCAGATTATATTACTTTCCCTTCAAACAGCAGTAAAGTGTCAATTGTTCATTTGAGACATTTGGCCAAGTTCATGGCATTTATCAATTCTGACAGTCAAAAGTTGTCCTTTCTCTTCCTTAAAAGAGACTCTAGGTGTCAAGATATTTAAGATAAACATTAAAATCAGTTCATGTGTTCAGTTACACACTTCTTTATCTGGCGGTGCGTTGGTCCTTTTCCTGCTCTGGTTCTTTTTGTTGTTTTTGCGTTTTTTCGGTGGTTGGTTTTTCTTGGATGCTTGTGGCTCATCTTCACCTTTAAGTGCAGTCTGGGAAAGAAAGCAGAAACATGCAGTTAGTGATAAACACACACATTTTACACACGTATACAATGCACAACATATATCTTACCTTGAAGGATGCTACAGCCTTGTCATAAGCCTTAATCAGTGCTGTGTCATCCCATATGTCAGAGTCATCACTCTGGAACAGAGAGGAAACCATTTAGACCCTCAACAAACAAACATTTCCTATTCAGCAGAAAATAAAACATATCAGCTGTAAAGGATTGTGGGGAGAGTTTGCATGTGATGTTGATTTACTTGACGTGTTCACCATTACTTCCTCCTCTTCATCGAGAGAAGGATGCTACAACTGTGAAAGTGTAACATCTGTGTGCATCTAAACCTAAATTCACATTATGTTTGTATGAGACATTACATTACCCCCCCCTATAATGAAACACGTCAGGCAGACTTCTGATTTAACCTTTTTTTTCTTTGTTACCCAACTTAGCCCAACTCGCTTTGTAGCTTAGCCTGTTAGCTTCGACCTGTACAGCGGTTAGAAAAGCAGCATACGTGCTGTGATCTCGGGTCTGCCGGTGTGTGCTGGGACTCACCTGAGCAGCTCCGCGGGTAAACAACGTTTCTTCACAGCCATTCGCCATGTGAAGGTGCGCTGGGCTCGCTGCTAATTGCTAATTGCTAAACAAGTAACGAGCAACGTGCGTCGCGATCTGTGACGCGCTGGTGTAGTGGTGACGTATATACCTTGCGACGCATCGGTTGGCTTGGTAACGACGGTAGCTAGTCGCGTCCACTTCTTGTGAACACACGGTTTGTCGTGAATTATTGTTAAAATTACCGATATTAACTTTAAACTACGAGCACCAGAGACCTTACCGTTCACCGTGTGACCCGCCGAAGATGACCGACTCATCTCTGAGTTCTCTGGGGGCAAAGGTTGTTGTTGCTTCATCCAGCGATGAAAACCATCCTCCAGAGAACATCATCGACGGGTGAGTGTGGCTTCGTCTGTTCAAGTTGAAGTCTGGTGTTCGGTGCTTCCTTATCTGCACCAGTGTCGTCAACAGCTCATGGTGTGTGCTCGTCTCTTCCACACAGAAACACTCAAACGTTTTGGATGTCCACCGGGTTGTTTCCTCAGGAGTTTGTCATCCGCTTCTCTGAGCCCACGAACATTTCTGCTGTGACAGTGGACAGCCACAGCGGTGTGTATAGCTGTTGTTTCATTGTCAAACTGCGACGCTCAAATAATTGAGATATTAGGAATTAGTTGCTGTCTTGTGCCTTGATGTCCTCCATCACACACTGCAAACACATGAGTAAACTAGACACTCAAGGCCCAACAGTGCCCTTAGAAAACTACATTTGAAATCTTATTTGGATCTGCACCATATTGCACAGACACATAAATGCAGTATAACAGTCCCCTGAACATTCAACTTTGTTCTCATCAAGATCAGAGAAATATTCTCAAATCAATGTCAATGTTGCAAAACGTCAAGTTAGAGAAAGTGATTTTTTAAAGAAAGTTGCATTATCCACATCAGCACCCACATCAAAACGTAATGTCTTCTTTCTAGACCCTTGTTGCATCTTTCCACTGAGTTTCGTGGTAGCAGCAGTTTTTGCATTTATATGTAAGACATATTAACAGTTAACAACAAACACAATCTCCTTGGTGGCGGTAGTGAAAGCTTTATAGGATATTTCCAATTTATGATTAGTTGGTTTCTAGAGAAGACCTAATGAGTTGACATCCACATGTATATTGTGGGGACCTGTAGAACCAAATATACTTTTTTACAAAAAGGAAAATTACTACTACCAGAGATTTGGTGTCTGTATGAAGAAGAGCTCAGGATTGTGGTTAAATAGATGACATTTAAAAGACAGTGTAATCCATTCACTAGTTACACAGAATAAACCTCTTTCCAGAGCATATAGATGTGATCACATGACCATACCTTTGTGTATTTCACATTCACAATATAGATTTGAGGTTTTTTTACAACATTTTCTAGAGGCAAGTAGGTGTAAAATAATTCCCATGGAAATTACGGTTTTATAGAATTAGAAGTACATTTCAAGATACCGGTGCTAATCTTAATCCAATCTGCAGAACTAAATTCTGCCCCCAGATCACACACAGGGAATCATAAGCAGAGGAATCTGTGTGCAGCAGTAGAGCAAAAATCTCTGAAATTATATATTTCATGGGTTTGGCAGAGTTCATGGCATTTTCCATTTTCAACAGTCTCAAATTTCCACTTTTCTTCCTTAAAAGAGACTTTACAAAATGACATATTAAAAACATGTTTTAGATGAATATTAAAATTACCCTGAATTTACTCAAACAACCTTAAAGAATCAACAGTCCTGTAAAATCTATATGAGCAGTGGAGACTGAACAGGAAAATAAATATTTAAAAAAATGTTTCACTTTGGTCCAAATCAGTTGTGTCTAACAAATATTAATATCATTGCAAAGAGAATTTATCTGATCTATATTGATGAGTGGACAATATTATAGTTGTAGATCAGGTAGATCAGTTTCTTCAGCTCTGTGAGTTTGGAGAAGCTGACTCTATAATATAATGAGAGATATTAGAGTTCAGAGACTTAAAAAATGCCAGAGTCAAAACAATAATTTTGTATTCATCCACTCAGGATTATTCCTAATGGTCTTGGCGGAGAGGTTAATAAATAATAACAGGTGACAGAGGGCACCCTTGTCTGCATCCTCTGGAGAACCTTCAAACCTTAGGCCAATTGTGTTGACATGGACTATTGAATCTGAGGAAAGAATTGTAATCTCCTTAATAGACTTGAACACAAACCAAAATGTAATAACACAGAGAATAAAAAACAGCATTTCACAAAGACGACTGATTTATTTTGGACAAGAACTGACTGTGTCAAAATGTGCATGTAAGAGTCTCCAGCCATGCTACCACACTGAGAGGCTTCACTTTGAATTAAAAACTCTGCATGCTAATGTATGATGTGGAGCAGATATAATGTTGTTGACCATTTTAATTTAACATGTTGACTTGAAAAATGTGCTAATTAGTAGTAAACCTGAAGTACTTGAAGCTGAGACTGATTGGATTGTCTTTCATTTTTCTTATTTTCCAAATTGGAAATCTCACCTGATGATGGTGCCAGATTAAATGTCAAGAGGCTATCAATGTGTTATACTGAAGGGGGCTTAAATGCCCGCACCAAATTTCATGGCAATCAATCCAACAATTGACTAAAGTGGGCGACTGACTCTGAAGCCATGCTGCAATCATTTACTACATTTAACCACATTTAATGCGGCTATTGTCAAAAGGCATTAAGTCCAGACCAAGATGTTCTCAGTTTGTCATATTTTTCCCAAAATCTTAAATTCAATGTTTTTCTGTAAAGACAAATATGTCCTTTTTTTCTTTTGCAGTCAAGCACCTACGGATTGAAAAGAACACTTCACAAAACGCCTCTCAGTTCGAGTTTGTCACAGAGAAAGGTAAGAGGGAACATCTGGCTACAATATTTGTTTGAACATTTGGTTTAAATACCAAAGAAGTGGCAGAATTTGACATTAACAATCTGATTGTTTTGTAGATTTTGAAGAAACAGAAGGGCATCTTCAGTCAAACACTCTTTCAGTAAGTACAAACTAGATTATTTTATTGTGTTAAACATATAAAGTTATGTAATTAACATGTAAAACATCAGCTTTTCGATATTTTGTCTTTCAGCTGAATGGCAGCACTGCAATCCACCTTCGTTTTATCATCACTGCAGGATATGATTACTTTGTTTCAGTTCACAGAGTCACTGTACAAAATTGACACACTTGGTTATTGTGAATTAAAGCTGATTTTTGTATAATTTTGTAAAAATATATGTATATGTGGCTTTATGAGGTTTGATTGTTGTAAATGTCAGCTGACCTCATCTCATGCTCAGTCTGTTTTAATAAGGGACAAACACAGTGACATTTCCTCCCTCGTGGCTGTCAGTGTTGGTGGTATCTAGAAATCTGATAAGAATATTCAATGAATATGTGAGGAGCATTGATTTGGAAAAGAAAAATCAATGAATGTATGTCTTAACAAAATTAATTTTATTGTCCTGAGCTTATCAGTGAAGTTGCAATTGCAGACAGAGCATATGGTTTGGAGCCATGGTGCATTTCTAAATCTGCCCTCTAATTCTGAAATTAGCATCACCCATTTAATGTTATGGATTCACTTATGGGGCTTTTATTTTTATTCCACATTCAACTGTTCCTGCTAATTTCACTGCTGATAGTTGGCAAAGCTTTAGAATGAAAGCGTTGGATTGTGATGAATGGCAAAATTACTTACAAAGGAAGTTTTCTCTGTGTGAGAGATAGAGTTAATTAACTAGTTTAGAGCCGTAGGGGCTTAAATTGGCATCGGTGCAGCCCCCCCACCCACCTCCCCATGAGCTGAATTTGACATCCCTATAGAAATGGAGGGGGAACCACGGGCAAGGCAGCTGGGGGGATGGGGGAACCAGATGGTCTCCCAGCCAACCAGCGAGTCCATAAAGACTGCAGGCCTATTCACAACAAAGTACTCCAACCACCTCCTGTACTTATGCACTCCACACACACTTTCACACGTACGCACATTCAACACACGAGCATTGACTCCTATCTACCTTCAGTGCCATTTCAACCTGTCAATAGCGAGGGGTTCAGCAGTGTGCGAGGACCCTCTGGGACTCCCTCCCCAATTACTTTGCTGACTGTGGAGGAGCTTTGGGATTTTCCGAGGCTGTGTTCGCTGCACACTGGTCTGCATGCAAGCCTCTGAATAAACCAATAAAAATATGAAATACATGCCTGAATAACTAGCCCCCTGATATTTTAGAGCAGCTAATTGCTTAGGGGTATATGGTCCGGGATATAGCACATATGAGTGTGTAATGAGTAATGAGGGCAAGGTAGAAGCTGATACACTGCTATTGACTCATCTATTATTTACTGGTAAGGAATATTTATTATAATGTTGAGGTGAGGTTAGAGCCAGGAAATGAAGTGCAAACTCTTATTTCACAGGACAACTATTATTTATTTCTTCTGTAGTTCAAATATTGAATTTATTACATGTGTTTGCTATAAATATATGTAGCCAGAGACCCCTTTTTTTTCAGCACAGGGTTTGCAAATGTGTCTCTCTAATGAATGCAGGCCCCTTTGTGCCTAACTGTCAGCCGATCAGGAGAATCACAGCAGGATATGAGTGCATTATTATCATGTCACTGTGGGGCAGGGCTAAATTATCACCCAGTGTCTTCTTACGGCTGCCTAACTGCTGTCCAATCACACAGAGACATCTGCTGGACTACGACTCTGTGTCCAGCTGAGTCCACAAAAAAGAGATAGTACATCATAACCTTCCCCAAAACCCTTTTTGCCTTTATTACTTTATTGACAATGGTAGATAAAAAAACAATAGCTGTGTACATTGTTAGCACACTTTGTTTATGTATGTAATTAGGTGTAGGTTATCGCTTGTATTTGGTTATTCTGAGAAAGAAACCCCCCCCAGCCACCACCACCCATCTCTGTTTTGTTCTTTCATGTCAAACCGGCGACTTTGAATTTCGTGTTATCTCTTCTGTGTGGTCCCGCTTTCATGTCAGCCACAAAGCCACACGCTTGAACAATGGGCCTTAATTTGATTTCATTTTTGATTTGGTTCAATCAGCCCGGTTATGACAGGAGGCGAGTTGGAAAGAGGTGCGGCACGCGGAAGGAAACACTATCAAAAGGCTGAAATTAGATGATTAGATGGAGAAGAAAACAATCTTCTCATTATTTAAGTCCAAGAGGGATTGAGAATGATAATGAGGGGCTGACAAAAGAGAGCAGTTGAAGACAGCTTTGAGTATGTAAGAACATCCATATTTATCTGAGTCAAAATCCAGCAGTCACCTGTGTACTTTTGTAATAAATAATAACAAGGCAAACCTTTTTGCTGTCAATCTAATACCTCTAAGAATTTATAGCTGCAGTGTATTGTCTATCACGGTGCATTGTTCCCAATCAAAAATTATTCACCTATGCATGAAGTGCTTCAAAGTTCAGTTAGTAATCATAAGAAGCAAACATTATGCAGATTAATGCTGTAATATATTTTTTAGCATATAAACCTGCTCATTTCTTTGACTTTCTTTGGCAAAAAGCCTCCCTGAATAGGTGTTTTTGCTGAGGTAAATGTAATTTTTTCTTTTTTAGATAAACAGAATAAAAACACAGTAAATGAGCTAAAGTGTTGGAAGGAAACGATAACTGTTTGCTGCTGTTATGATCAGATATGAGTTTGCACTCACATTTCTTGGTATTGGTCCAGTTCCATCTCTGCAAACAGATTTGTTCGCTGAAGGGGTATCTTGCCCAAGTTTATCTATGTTTGATTTTATTTACTGAAATCAGAGAAATCTTTTACCAGACCTGCAGAATTAACCTTCCTTCCTCCCTCTTTGAACTACTTTCTGTTGGTAAGGCTGCAAAACACTTACTAGTCACTTGAGTTTGAGTGCCACAGCTTAGAGCATCTCACCTCAGAGCTCCACTTAGTCTGTCTGCGCCCAGATCTCTCCTGACCTGCTGTGGTAATGCAGTGTAATGGAGGCTGAGCATCCTCAAGCAGCCTTGTTACTCAGATTGACACACATCTTGACCCAGTGTGTGTATATACTGTACATGTGCTTTTGCCTCACGGTCTATGTGAGCCCCTGAGTATTGAGTGGGTGTATAGTGGTTAAACTTTTGCTTCACAATCTACTTTGCCCTTGTGGAAAAGGTAATTGCTCCAAAATAGTCGAGCCAAATGGCCATGGCCAGTGTGAGAAAAGACTGTCTCTAAGTGGAACAGTGCCAGATGACTCTCAGGAAGTTGGATGAACAATGTTGGAAGAGAGACAGACATTATTGGGAGATCACTTATTTTCCTTTTGTTCATCTCATCAATAATTGCTTCGATTTTATGCTATCCAACCCCCTGTAATCTCTCTTCCTCTTAACACAGTGAATCTCAAATGTGCATCTGTCTTTGGTATCTGCAAGATGTGTTCTCTAGTATGTCCTGTATTGTGTGCATTTCCTTTTCAGACATTAACATTGCATTTTAATAGTGTACTAAACCTTCCATTCTCTGCACAGCTCAGACATAAACAGTAGTTTACTTGAACAAAGGATTTACTGTCCACTGAGCCAAGGTTATGGTTAGGCTATGTTTTTAAAGGTAAACTAATTTGGTTTGCTTTGGTTAATTGGATGACAACTTTCTTCCTGAACCACAATTAACTAATTTCAGAAGTTAATCTTAATGAAAAATAAATACTTCAAAAACAAATATGATCAATGGAGTGAAAATTATATTACATGGAATATAAGGATTTTAAATGTTACCTGACTAGATTCTCAAAGTGACGAATTTACAGAACTGATACATTAAAAAAATGTATTCTAAAATCCAGAGATTATAAAGATAAATACAGCTAATTTAATCAAATATATTAATCCCACTATTGCATTTTTAAAATTAAACCTATATGGTATTCACTGTTGGATTGAATTTAAGGGTGAAAACACATAACAATAACATAATTGTAGTGGAAAACATTTTACAAGACCTGTGTATTTGTTTCGTTAAAGACTTGTTTATAAGTCATTTCCATGCACAACCCTCTTCAGGAGCACACAGTAAAATCAACAGGGCCAAGTAAATTAAGGTTCCAACCTAGATGCACAATTGATGATAAATCACTGTCATTTTCCGACCAAAGAGACATGGGTTCGACCTCGATCATGCTTTTCATGTGCGACCATTAGACATTAGTCATAAACCAGAAGAGTCAGCTGTTGTCTGGCCTGTCTAACAACTAATAAAAATTGCATGATTTGAATGACGATTTTTTTCGTCAACATAGTAAAAAATAAAGAATATTCTCATTTGAACATTAAATAACTTAGTATTTACTTTAAAACAAGCAGTAACATGGTCATCAAAAAAATATCACAAGAATGTGCCCTGGACTCAAACACTCTAGATTATGCATATTCTATTAAATAACCATAGCAAAAGACTTGTAAGCAGTGAGCTCCAGTTGTTGTGATATTACATGTGACTGTGACACATAAATATCTGAGGTGAAAATAATAGTCATGCGACAGTAACATTGTGAGTGAGTGCTCACATCAAATCTCTGTGGCAATAACGTCGTCATATGTTTGTAACCCTGAGCCGTAGATGTCCATCCCCAGCTCTGTCCGGCTCTCCAGTTCAGTGGTTAGCTCCTTCAGGATCCTCTCCAGGTCCTGGTTCTTCCTGTGCATCTGCAGGTAGTTGATCTGGAGCTGCTTCTGGTACTTGATGACCCTGTCCTTCTCCTTGTTCCATGTCTGCCTCTCCTGCGCAAAGCTGTTCGCTAGCCTTTCCTGAGCGTCCTTCTCCTCCCTGAGCTGCCGCTTGAGTCGCCCCACTTCTGTCTGGAGTGACTCTGTGGAGGCGTCAGCTCTGTTCTCCTCACCCCGTCCCTGGGTGGGGGAGTCGGAGCCTTTGATTAGTCTTTCCTGAGGCTGGGCATTGGCTTCAAGGTGCAAACTGTGTCGCAGCCTCTCCTCTTTGGCCACAACCAGATCCTGTTTCATTTCTTGAATGTCTTTCTCCAGTTTGCCCACTTTGTCCCTCAGCAGATCAGCCTCGTTCTTCTTACGTTGGAGTTCATTTTGGCAAACCTGAATTAAGAATGGAAAAGATTCATACATGGGCAGAGATTAGGATGATTATTAGGACTGATATAACAGCTCTAATCATCTAATGCATCAAATTATCTTTTGGCTAGGGTTGGTAATCCTGGAAAAGCTAGCAAGAGCAGGCCTCACTGGAAGAAATGGAACTGTTACATCCTATGTCCCAAAACACATAAACGAGCGCTGTCTGAAAACTGCTATGAACCAACTTTTCCGTGGCTCACTCGATAACTTCTGGTGTATGCCTCTCCAGCTGAAGACTCTCATCATGCACAGTGAGAGCACGTGCAGGATGTGCACACACAGGCAGGTCAGGTATACATAAACAGGTTGCAACCTGCAACGGCACAGACATTGGCTTTCTTTCTTTTTTCCTTTAAAACGATATTATTTATTGATGGCAATGGGGGCGTTAAGGGGTTTTCAAAAAATAAACAAAGTGATTCAGAAACAACTTACCAACTCTACATCTTTAAGACATAATTTAATACAGTGATGTGAGACTTTCACACTCCACTGTCTGTCTGCTAAAACTTTAAAGCATCTGAAGGTGAAAGCGTTGCATATACTCGCAGGTAACATTCCTTCTTTTCATCATATAAGCAGCGTGTGGGCATTTTAATTCACACTCCATTATGCAATGTATTGTCACTGAATCATCAACAGACTAACCTCAGCCTCGACAGTGCAGAAGCGCAGTTTGTCTTCATGGTCTTTACTCTGTTTCTCAAGCACCTCCATCTTCACTGCATTCTCCTTCAGTGATGCCCTGAGGCTGACTATCTCGTTTAGCCTGGTGTTGACGTCCGCTTGGCTGTCTCTCAGCTGCTGCTTCAACAGTGAGATCTCTCCTGTCTTCTGGCACACCTACATTTGGACGCAGACAATTTTATATATGTTGATATTGGTAAAAGGGGCTGTGGTAATAGCAAAGCAATATCATTTTTCTTTTAATGAAAATTACGAGCATCACTCAAGGTTGTACCAGATTGTTTTGTAAGCTGCCAGGTTTAAAATCGAACTGATTTCGCTCACAACTCACCTCCCACTGAGTTTCCTCGAGTGTCGGAGCCAACTGTGTGCTATCAGTCTCGTAAGACCTCAGTCTGAGCTTGATGAGATCCTTCTCCATGGTCAACTTTGAAACGTCCTCCTGGAGCCTCTCCTTCTCTGCCTGTACAAGAGGACATTTCTCATTTCACAACAATCGCTATTTGCAAGGTCTGCTAATGGTGAAATATTAAATCTGAACATGATTCTTAAGCTGCTTTCAGACATGCAGACTGATATTCGGACATTGGACATGTGAGAACACACATTGTCCGATTGTCCAATTTCTAAAATGTCAGTTGCTCCAGCCACTTTCCACAGTGAGTGATGATTCTAACACAGGACAGACGCAAAATATGTAGAATACAATTCTATTCTATGCCATACACGTAGAAGATGGTAACAATGTTGAGTTGGAGAGACAATGATATTTGAGAGTTTTTGGTGAGAAGGGTGGACGCTGATGTCCATGTGCTGCCATTAATAACATGTGATCTCTCCAGCAGACTTTATACATTATGTCCTGTCCTCTGCATGCCAGGAGCCAGTCATTGCCTGAATTAGACCCAAAAATTCTCGAAAAGTTAGTTCTGGACATTTTCATGTTCATCTCTGAAAACAGCTACAGATTAATTCACTAATTTACTGGAAAGGGAGAAAAGATAACAACCAGATGTACAGGGCACTGATAATAAAAGACAAATTGGGCTGACCTGGAGCTGGCTGACCTGCAGCTGGAGCGATTGCTGGGTTTTTGCAGCCATTTGCGACACTTGTCGTAACTTTGTGGAGCATCGCTGCTTTAGACCCTCCATCTCCTCTGTGCAGTACCTCTGCCTCTCATCAAACAGCTGGCAGGTGTCTGCTTCCTTCTCCTCAAAACTCCCCTGTTGTAAGGAGAACAACTCTGAATTGAAAAAAACCCTCAGACAGTTGCGCTGTCTAACAACGGATGAGGTCATGATCTTGATTAAAAGCACAGTTTTTTTTGTGTGACAGCTTGATACCTGTAGCTCCTGCAGTTCAGTCTCTCTCTCCAACAGCCTTTGTTCCAAACGTTCAATCAGCGACTCGTCTGTAGTAATGGGGGATCGAATCCCACCTGCTGTTCCAGAGAGAGGGCTTGACTCATCTGCAGAAAATGGGGAGCCAGCATCCCCATTAGCCTTAGTTGCCAGGCCATCAGTGTTTAAAATAATCCTGTAGCTAGAGTCAAGGTTAGTGCTATTCCCCTTGACCCATGAAGGCAAGCTGGGTTGTGCTGCCTTGCCTTGGCTATTTGCAGGAGCTGAGCTGCCATCACTGTGACTGACAGGGCCTGTGGAAGCACTTAGGCTGCCGCTGGTGCTGTGGGTGGGCAGGCTGGACATAGAGTTACGTCCGGAGTCTGACAGAGTCCCTGAAAGAAAAAAGAAGACATTCGACTTTCACCCAAATAATCTAATTTTAGAAATAATTTTACCAAAAGGAAACAGATAAAGACCTGAAAAGGTGTTGTGTTTAAAGTCTGAACTCCTTGGTTTCTCCAGAGGACAAAGGATGAGGTCCAGGCTGCTGTGGCCTGTCTCTGTGGAGGATACACTCTTGGGAAGCACAGGCTTGAAGGCAGTGGAACGGACCAATGACTTCTCAGCAGTGGTCTGAGGAGTGAAATGACACACAGTCAGGGGTGCTCTTCCCTATTTATGTTTTTATATTCAGTGACTTGTCTTAGCAGAAAACACGGAAAAAAAAAAAATCAAGTCCTCTTGTACTGTTATAGAAAATACAAAGAGGTGAGGACCAATCACATTCAGAAACTTGAAAATCGCAATGATTGGCTTTCTCCGAGATAAATATTGTCACATGCTGGAAGTCTGTACAAATGAAAGGAATAGACTTTTTGCACCATAATTTCTTTTCATATTAGAAATAGAACCAGCGAAGCGTGCAGAATTGCTTCACTACAAGCTGGCAGTATTAAAAGCTACACAGCAGTAGTTGCAAGTAAAATTCACCAGACTGTCATAAAAGAGAAAACTCATTTCAAAGATGAACTTATACTCCACATGCCCCATCTGTGCTGTCCAAGAACGTCATGAGCAGTACCAAACCTCCCCTCCTCTCTGTCCTCCCCTCTGCATCCCACATCTCTCCCCCATGTGCTGTCTGAGGGAAGATAAATAGCCTTTCTCTGGGATATTAATAATATGAGCTACTGCTGAAGTGTAAGAGGTAAAGCTTGTGAGCTCAGCATTCCTTCTCACTGACTTCATGGCTGGGAGGCCTTTCCTCATTTTTTCTCTCTTTCTATCCCTCAAACGCTCTTTGGCCCTCGATCTCTCTCTTTTTTCCTTTATGCTATCCTCTCTCGCTGTCCTCCGCTTCTCCTCCTTTCCCTCGTATGCCCCTGAGGAATAAAGGCCTATTGAAGGAGCCTCCATTTGCTTTCTTATTCTTGGCACAGAAATCACTTCTCTAAGAAGATCAAGGCATTCTTGGGACATTAATCTGGGGGGAGGTGATTAATAAACTGGGAAGGCTCAATGCAGGTTATAAGGGAAGGCTGCTACCTATTAAACCACCTGCTGTGCAGGTTATATCCTGAACTATATGTTTTTCAAAGTTATACTACTAATACTACAAGCAGCAGTTTATTTTAGATTAGCATAAAACAGGGCTACAAAGCTAGCATGGTTTTAACCAAAGTTAAAAAAAAATCATATTAGCACCTCTAAAGCTGACCAATTAACACCATGTATATTGTTTTTTCATTCCGTGCAAAAAACAATGTTTAACATTGACAATTTGCCACTATACAGGCAGCTTAATGTGCTGATCTATTCTTGTGCTGGGAGCAGTAACATCATGGAGTTGCCACTGATTGGCTGGCAACTGCTCCCAGCACAGGAATATATGATACATAATCCCTTGAAAAGAGTTTTTTTTTTTAAGCTTATGGTATAAACAAATGATATATTGCATTTTAATTAGTGAACTTCCAAGTTGCTTGTAGGTGAATTTTGTTGCCTTTGGACTGAGCCATTCTAGCTGTTTCCAGGCTTTATGCTAAGCTAAACTAAATAGCTTTGGGCTCTGGCTACATATTTACCATACACTTATGAGTTAGCAATTAATCCTCTCATCAAACTTATTGCAACAAAGCAAATTTTGGGGCTCTGGAGAGAGGGTCATCCACTATAACCAGAAGGTCAATGGTCCTGATCTTTCCTTGGGCAAGATACCTCAAATTGCCCCTAACGGCTGTGCACACACTGAATGAATGGTGTGCGTGAATGGGTGAATGTGATTTGTACTGTTAAGAGCTTTGAGTGGTCTGAAAGAATGGAATATCACTTTCTAAATACAGTACATTTTACATATTTCCAAAGAAAGTGCAGCTATTCCTTTAAAATCTATTTTAAACGTGTTTCGGGTAAAGTAGCATTTATATGAAAGAGGTAAAATTGACATTTTTCTCACCGCCTCATTCATTTTCCTCGACATGAGCAGCAGCTTTGGTTGCAGTCGCCCATCTGACACCCCATCTCTGTTCCCTCTGTCCTCCATCGATCCTCTGTGATACGCTGACCTTGTTTTATTGCTCACCTTGTGTGAAACAGGATAAACATTTTATCTAAGAGCAGGGCGATATATGCTGTTATATTCACGTCACCTAAAAAGCATGTGAGCTCACCTTGATGTAAAAAAAATCTTCACTTCGTCCTGAGCGGGAGTGGGTGAGGCCTTTGGGATGAGCTGTGGATGAGGAGCCCTGAGTGAAACCACAGTTCAGTAAGCCGTCAAGGCTGCAACCGCCGCTCTTTCTGTGATGGTTGGTTCCCTTTCTAATCCTGTACTCAGACGCCTTGCAGTGGTTCGTGTTGAGGCTATTGCCGTTGATCAGGCTGCTGACGCTACCCATGGTCCTGTAGGCATAGGTGAGTGGATGGCGGGGCTGAAGTCCAGGTGGCAAAGTTACACAGAAGCGAGGAGAAGACACAACTCAAGACACCGGGAAGGCACCGTCAGAGGCATCATCTGCAGAACAAAAAGCAGATAGTACACAAACATCAATGTTGATCCTTAAACAAGATTTTGTTTCTTCCTTGAAAGAACAAAGTCACGATACACCTTCCTCTAGTGCTCATCAGCTTCCCATTGTTGTTTAATTTTATTGTTCCCTGTTCAGTCCAGTGCTGAGGCAGGTGTGTTCACATTTGCAAAGTGAAAAGAGTCCATCTTGGCGCCCTGCCTGGCTTTGTGTGTCTAGATTTATGGCCGAGCCGTTGAATTTGACAAATAACCCTTTGGGTGCCCTTCCTCTAAACAAACTGGCAATTAGGCTATTTACTGCCTGCTCAACACTTGGCTGGAGTTGCCAGAATAACACTGCATGCAATCATTTTGCATTTGTTATTCCACTTGAGCATTGCATTGACAGACCACAGCAACAATATTCAAGTGTTAATAATGTGATTGGCTCTAGTTGTGAAAGAATAAATACAGATTGGAAGAGGGAACAGAGAAAAACATTTCGTAGAGTTACTGGTGATGCTCTCCATCCTCTCTTTCAAGACAACCAGACCCCAGATGTTGCTCATCGTGATCTCTAACCCACAGGGGAAAACTCAAAGCAAAAGGCTGCTGGCTGATCTGGCTCGCGGGCTCCCCTAACCACCTGGTCCTCAGTCTTCAAGCATTTTATAATAGCCGCAGCAACAAAGCTTTAAGCCTAATGGACCCGCTTTAAGTTACATATTAGTCTGCATTGCATTTTGCTCCAGGCTAATCCATACTTATTGGTGGCAAGATGGTGTTTGTCTGTATACACATAGCTGTCAGTGTCATTTTCCAGAGGTGTTTGATGAGCAAGATTGAAGGGGAAAATGCGGAATGAGCGCTGATCAAGGCTGTCACTTTTCATCACCCTCTAAACAATTATAGGCGTGATGAGACATGCAGGAAAAAGATGTTTCAGGATGAGGAGAATCGCAGACAGACAGTGAGTGAGACAGGAAATTAGGAAATTGAGTGATGGTTATATGGAGGATGAAACAGTTGATGGATTCAGTTTTTTTGAGGCGAACACAGGAGGGAAAGCTTGTCATGTTGGTTAATCGTCCTGCACAGCTTCACTGCTGATCTTCTGTTTTGTTCAGGATGAAACTCGAAATAAATCCTACAAAGTAAATAGCCAAAAATATTGACTTTACGTGATGTTAAATTTGTACCTACACAAGTACAAAGCAAAGCCTCCCCCTGTGTCACTGATGCAAACAGCCCCTGACATGACTGTGACTGCCTCTCTCTCATCACTGTGCCTGCCCCTAAATCTAAACCCTGCTCCTCACTATCTCTCTCAGATATTAGCATCCACCACAGACATGGGACTGGAGTAATGAAACAATAGATCTTTACTTACTGCCGGGTCAAACTAAAGCATCCGTCTCTAGCAAGGCCCCCGCAGAGTCATCTATCCAGTCGCGGAGAAAGCGAAAATCCAGATATGTGTGCACGTGTGTGTGTGCATGGCCTTGAATGAACCAGCAGCAAATGCAGAGCTCACACTATCAGCACAGCCAGGAGGGTCTGCTTACTGTTCTGTGGTAGGGGGGTGGGTCTTTCTGCTTTTCTGGATGGCCTGTACACCCAGCTTTGCATTATAACCGACATGTAAATTCAGCTGTGTGTGTGTGTGTGATTTGGGGCCTCCCACTACCCCCAAAGGGCCCCCCCCCCCCTCAGGGGAACCAGTGTCCAACATGTGCTTCTATAGAACTGGCGTGTGCCGCTCAAGTGATTAACTCCCGGCCTTCACAAAAGATCTTTTACACCCCCCTCCTCTCCCCACTATCACCCACAGACACCCCCCTGTTTGTCCATCGACTAACTGTGTAATAACCATTCATCCTCAACCCTCCCTTCTTCCATCAGTCCCTCCCTCCATCCATCCGTCCTACTCGGTGCCCTGCACCCACCCTGAACAAACAACACTTCATCCGAAGGAGGAAAAAAAAGGCGCTTGCCCTCTCTCTTTTCGCTCTTTGTCTGTTGAAGTGTGCCGCTCTTTGTTTGGACTCTTGTGTCCCAGTTGATGTATTCTCCCCCAAACAGCCCAGGACCATATTTGAGTGTTAAATAAATGACTAGTCCTCACAATGAGAGAACTGGAGAGCTTCAGTTTTATAGTGATTTACCACCATGCTTTCTTGATGCCGTTTGTTCACACACTCACACACACACACAGTCTTATACACACTTTAAACGCTACACAAAAACACACACTTCCACACAGTCTTATTGCTGGGGTACAAGTCTCTCCAGGGCAGTGGAGCGTTCTGCATCCCACAGAGTACACAATGTTGACAAAACACATTGTGGATGAAATACAATCACACACCACGACAGGAAAATATACAAGGTAGTGTGTTCCAAATGAGCATACAACAAAAGAAAATATGGGGGCCCCTAAGCTTTGCTGGCGACAAAATAAGTGTAAATCTTGCACCCCATTTTTGTCACAAGTAAACGTATATTTTCTCCTAATGGAAAGAAAAATGTGAGGTGGAAAAAATACTGCAGACAGATAGGGCACTACTGATTCATTGATCACACACAAATCAATAATGAGATCAATCTGTTAAAACTAATAACCATGAGAAGAGTGAGCCTATGAAGTGATCCTTCAACATATGCAGACAGAAAAGGTTTCACCAGATTACATCATAGTGTCTGAAACTTTTTTTTACCATCAAGTGTCTTCACTGACCCACTTATTAAATAAGACGGCATCTGTGCAGTTTAATCTTTTTGGAGCAGAACCATTCACTCCTCCTTTCAGCCATTGTTCCCTCGATTAGTCCCATTCACAGCCCCGAGCGTGTTTGTCTGAACAATGATCCTGTGATTTCACTTTTATGTTCCCACTCACCTGCTAATACAAAAAAAAACAGGCTATTTCTGCTTGTATTTGATTCACATTTGATAATAATTTCATTGCTCCATCGTGGCAAATTTTTAATAAGCGTTACAAATGGTCTGACCTCATGATGTTTGGGTGGACAGCATGATTTAAGACCTTTGGTGTGGCGGGACAGGGGGGGTGGGGGTGGATGCATGCACATAATCTTATATCTGATTGGCTTCGTGTTTTTCAATGTCCCTACAAAATGGTGTGTGGTGATGGTGGAGGGCAGAGGGTGCTTTGTGTCAGGCAGGTCAGCTGGATCTCAGAAGCTAAAGATGACACACTACACCAAAACACACACACACGCACATACTAACAAACCGCCACACTTACTCACTGACGCACACACTTGCCAGACCATATCCAATCCATTAGCACAGCCAGTGGAAGGCAGCAGCGTGCTATAAAGACCCCAGGATTTATACCTGTCTCACAATGACCATGAAACTGTCTCGTGTCCTCACTGTATCTCTACACTGCCACAGTGCCAGATGGCATCACTTTTAATTCTCACTGTCTATATGGTAATTTCCAGCAGATGTATGTGTAATCTATCTAGTTCAGTGTGTCTGTTTTTTTTAGGTCAGTCTTGGGAAGCGTATTGTTCTTTGTTCATGTGTAAACACACAGTTTTATATATTTTCTGTGTCTTAATTCTAGCTGTATAATAATCTAGCTGTAAAAAATATATATATATATATATTTCTTTCAGTAAAAGGTCTTTTAAAAAACTATTATACATTTGACACAAACTTAAAAGTAACAATCTTTTTTTATGTCTTTCCCTAATTGTTCTAAAGTTTGTAAAGTTTATTTTTTTAATTATGGGGAAATAATGTGAACAAGAGAAAACTTGAGAAATCAAACAAACTACTAAAGAGCAACTTTTTACAGGAACAGAACTCCCAAACTGAAATTACATGATTCCACATCCCTCATGCTGGCTCATCACATCACATGGCTCAATATGTGAGTCAACATATATTTGAAATACGTAGCCTGTCAGACTTCACAGGCAGTACATGTTACTTGAGGGCACTGTCTTAGCACTATTGGGTGTCATCCTATGAATCTATTTTCTGGTTTTAGTCTCTCCAGGTTAGTAGTGTGTCCCAGTGTGTTAATACATAATGATATTTCACTGCACTCTGTGCCAGGATTAAGGCCAAACAGAAATATAATTAAAATTTCAGAATAATACCTTTTTCTTTGAATTAGACATCCATTTAACTCATTCCTCATGATACTGTTCCATCCCTTCAATGCAAAATGTTGAACATCTTACTCACAGTGTGATGTAACTTGTTAGATAACTCCAATCGGTCAACGATTCAACACTGATTCATAATGTAATAAAGTAGGAATTTCCCATTATCCCACACATGACTCAGAGAAAATGAAATTCACAAATTAAAGCGAGACGAAGAAGAAACGCTGCACATTCAACACTATATTCTCAGACAATGATGAGCTGAGCTGATCTGAATTATTGAGAGGTAGAGCTTCCTCTGTCATCCTCTGTGACCAGTCACACACACACACACACACACACACACACACGCTTCCTCTACTCATGTCTTACTCACCCTCTGGCTGACTTGGGATGAGTAATGTGGCCTCCAGCAGAACATCAACTGGGAGTGAGGTGCAGAGTATAGAGACAGACATCTATCATTGACTCTCAATGCCAACACACACACACACACACACACACACACACACACACACACACACACACACACGCACAACGGCATCCAATAGCAGCTAATTGGGTAATCCTTTTAGTGCATTGTAAAGGAGATTGAGCATGAATGGTGCTTCAATGCTGAGGAGCAGAATACCAGACACTCATTACTGCCTCAGAGTCAGGAGATGGACTACCAGGCACAGAGCGAGAGGCACGAGCAGAAAGAGAAAGACACAGACATGGAAAGACAGTGTCTGAGTGTGTGTGTGAAAGAGAGATTTATATTCTGTGCAGCTAACACTGCATTATACATTGATAACAGCATTGTCCAGCAAACAATCAATGTCTCCTCTGTTCTGAGTTAGAGGAGGATGGTTTGGATGCAGAGAAAAGGTTAAGAACTGTAAGTTTGCTTAAATAATGTGAGTAAAACATTTATTTCTCATTGATTTGATCTCAGTGTCTTCTACTGGCAGCCATGTGGCACCATCTTTGACTTGAGGCCAGCTTTCAGCGAAGGACCCCCTGCTGAAATTAGATTGCACATCAGATGCTATTATGTGCATCCAAATGAGACATTAGGTCAACCAAACAATCAACCTCCTCGGGTTTTAAGAGATAAGGAGGTTGTCTGCACTGCTCACCGGGTTCGCGCGGCTGACCAAACTACCGCTCTGGTAGCACAGACATTAGCATAACCTTGGCAGCTGGAATATAGAGGAAAATGTAATTTTAATGGAGTCTAAATGGGGGCCTTTAGTACTGTGATGAGGATGGGAACTGATGCTCGTGAATTTAGGGACTTCTAATAGAGTCCTAAAATTAAATACCTGAAATTTCCCTTTATATTCCTTTGTGGAGCTGCATCCACCCTTACAAGATTGATTATTACCAAGCGATATGTCGCACCACTTTTCTGTGATATACTCCAAACTCATGCAGAGCCCTGGAATCTGCCCAAAAGTGGTTTTAAAGAATTGAATGTGTCTTTGGTTTGAAACAGCAGCTCACCAACTTGCTGCATAGGCATAAAATATTTACTTCTGAGGCTTTTATGCCACTCTGAAAAAAGCAAGTACACACTGTAACAAGTGGAAGTATTTTTAGACGCTTTTGAATTCCTTCCATTACACTGAATATTTAGCTTTTCCATTAACCGTCGCTTGTTTTCAACATGCTTTGTCATTTATGCATGATATGGCAGCTTCATAAATATGAAATGTAAACATCACGTGTCATAAAAGCTTTGTTGTGGTGTCCAGTTATTGTTTGTACATTGTTAAGCTCTCAGCAGGAAACCATGTTGTCATGGTGCACAAGTTATATTGGTCACCATTGGATGGCTGTTACTGGTGTTGGATCAGTTTTCAGATATTTTTGTTTATTGTTCATATCATAGACCTGTGTTCATAATACAAATGAAATGTAAACATTTCATATACATAAAGTTTATAATTATTATTTTTATTATTATTACTTGGGCCAAGGAGATGATGTATTTGTCTGTTATTTAGTTGGATCATCCAAAAAATATTCTGATTGGGCCATTTTCGTTGATTCCTCCAAACAATTTTAAAAAATCGGACATATTAAGGGGGTTGGTAACGATGACTTTGTGCAACTTCGTGTGGATCCAAATAAAAATCTGGATTTTGTAGATTTCAGTGTGGTTTCATAGGGGTGTTGACTTATTTCAGCAGCTGTATTGTAACAAATAAAGCTAGAAAACTACAACAACAACAACCAATGTGTAGCTATAAGAATTTTTAATTTAAAGGGACTTAACCTAGGTATGTGCTCCACTGAGAACAATTGTAGTTTTGTACAAGGATGTTGGATCATAAAACTGCGTTCCTAATACAAAGACAAACATTTTAGACTTGGTAATGGCACTGAGTCATATGTTTTACATAAACAACAATACACTGCTATTTCTCTCATAGTCACACAGTCACTACAGCGTTTCTGTCTGCCAAGTCTGTCTTATATTATTCTTGTTTGATACAGTATCACGGTGGGATGACATGCAGAGGTAGGTGGAGAAGAATGAGGCCTTTCCTGGCACCGGGGCCCATTGACCCAGCCAACTGACGACTCAGTGATAAGCTTGTCATTCAGGAGCGTAACCATCCTCCCATCCTCCTAATCTGCTGTAGCTGTGAGCGTGTGTGCGTGGATGTGTGTGTGTGTGTGTGTGGATGGTGTAATGTGGGAGTAAGAGAAGACACAATGAGATCACTTTCGACTTTCGGGGATCTATATCATCCTGAAGCAGCTGGAAATATGTGCTGCAGGCGATACCTGCGCTCAGCTCCAAAATAAAAGTGCTCTCACCTTTCTAATGTAGGGACACTCAACATGGCCCTTTCATTGCTTGAGGTGTCAAAACCAACAAAAACTGATATTCACCATCTGCGCACATCTGTTCAGCTGTTTCTTACCTCGTTTGACGGTAATTCTGTTCTAAAGATGTTTATGGGAATCGCTATGGAAAAGTTGAAACATCATCATGAGCTGAGACTCACAGAGATGTGGAGATGCTGCACTTCTCTGACACAGAGCCTTCACTCACGAAAGGATGCTGTGTTTTGGTATCTGGGACAGTTATTTAAAGCAGCGTCTTCCTTAGCGGGTCATAACAGCTCTAATGGTTTGTCACAGATACTGAGCTGCGTTGATTCCCATGACAAATGCTAAATATATATATATATATACTCATGTAAAATCATACAAAAAGTCAAAATATTTACATCAGCAAAAGAGATTGTGCACTTCACATAAGAAAACAAAGAGCTTGACTCTTCTGTGACAAGACGAGGGAAGTGTCTTTGCTCCTATCATCCCCCACGCCCTCATCTCATGATACTGTCTCTGCCCTGTGTTTTCCCTCTGTACAATAAGTTGCAACACAGAGCAATCCTGAACGTGTCTGAACAGGTGCCCTATCCTTACCAATTCACCTTGTCACCAACTCCATGTCTGAACACATACATTACTGTGCACAGGTGTGACAGTGCTGAAACTGGGGGGGTGTACAAATGTGAAACTGTTCCCCATGCATATCTTTTCCTTAAGTTTGCAACAATTATACAACAGAATAATTAAGAACTGTTGGGTCCAGCAACTTTAAGAAAATCACAGGGTGGGACGTATCTAGATGGACACATTTAACTCATGCAATAACAACTGTCTCTGTGCCGTTCATTCCCCCCAAATTGTTGTGTACAGTGTTACACTTAAACAGAGCCTCGTGCTGCGCCCTGTTATTTCTCCAGTTTTAAAAACAATGGTTTGTCCAGTCAAGTCTGCAAGTAAAGAACACTGTTGGCGGTTTCCTGCGAAGAAAAGAAAAGTTGGAAGCAGACATTTGGTTCAGAGCTGCTTCAAAACACAGAGTGAAATTCAGCTCGTATTTTTAAAGTGGTGAAACTTGGGCTGTGCCCTCGCAGAGAGACTTTGGTTCAGTCAGAACAGGAGGCATAGTTTACACCTGTTTTCTTACTTTGGACAAACAAAAGTGAAACATTACATCACAACACCTGCACTTAACAAATCTGCACACACTCGAATGTGTGCGGATTGCCAGTGCCACTCAGCTTCACTCCTCCTCAAAGTTGCAGGACGGTGAGCTCTGACTGAGCCTGTGCCATCATTTGTCCCCTGTCACATCCACTCAAACAGCAGTAACCTTCCTCCGAGCCCAGCTGGAGGTGACTTACCTCCATTATAGTCTGCCTGCCCCACAATCCCAGTCACTGCCTCTGCTGCTCTGTCTCCCAAAAGCTGTGTGGATCACTGTAGACAAACCAATTCCAGCTGGATACTACTAGAAACTACATCTGTGGCGAGAAAGAGACATGCTTGTGTTTGCCTGAAGTCCTCTGCGGGTGTCCACTTCCTCTTCAAGCACTTGGCGCGGTGCAATGAGTCCGTCCCATCTCCCACACACTGAACACTGTCACATTCCTACATAAGCATGCTCTCTCTCTCTCTCCACCCTCTCTCCCTCTCTTTACAGTGTATCCTAGTTCCCTCTCTCCTGAACTCCCTCCCACTCTCTCCTTCACTCTGAACATCCAACACTCCCTCCCTCCCTCCCTTCGCCGCTCGCCTTGTCCACCTCTTTGTGCACTTGTCTTAACTTTAAGTATTCTCCCTCTTTCATGCCTTGCTCTCTGCATCCCTCACTCTCACCTATCTCCTCTCTTCCTGCCCTACCTCTCTCGTTTCCCTCTTTTAATGACCTTTCCCAAGCAGCACTGCCAATCATCTTAAGTCACTTCACTGCCTCTGTATATGCCCACACGCTGCACATCATCCATGCCCACACTTCTGAGCCATGTCTAAGTGGTGCAGCACCAAAAACTGCAAGACGTAAATGCACTCGAAGTACGTTTCCTTTTATTGCATGTCTATCAGTGTGCAGCCTACATGTGTGCATGTTTAAGATAAGATAAACTTTACTGATCCCACGCCGGGGAAATTCACAGGCAGCAGGTAGGTCAGGATTATAGACAAGACACATGTAAAAAATACAGACACAATATGTACACAACAGATATAGACGGAAATATCATTTACACACAAATGTACTTCAGTAAAGTACTTGAGTACAAATCTGCAAGTAAGCCAGTAAGTGGCTCCTGGTTTGACCACTCATCCACGCTGTTACCCGTCATGCTCTGCTGCAATATATTTAACCTGCTTCACCACTCCAACTGACTCCACTTGCTCTCTCACACACAGTAAGCCAGAGGCAGATATGTGTGTGTTTTTGGTTTATCTATGTAACAGATGAGTTGAATAAATGAAACTAGTTTAAAGCCCACATTTCAAATCCTGGTGGAATACTCATTTGACACGCTGGCACATCCTCACATCTTTCCGCCGCAGCTCCTGTTTCTTCTCTCCGTGTCCATCATTTTCCTTTGCACCTGTCTGCGTGTTCTTTTTCTTGTTCTTCTTATCTTCCTCTTCCTTCCCTCTTTCACAGTCTATAACTCACGTTCTCATTCTTAATCTTTCGCCCCCAAAAAACTCTGCTGCAACTGCTGCATGACAATTAGTAGTATAAAAACTTCCTGCTTCACTCATAATTAATATAATACAATAAAGTTTTCTGGCCGTGAAGAAATAAGAATAATATTCATCTTTGCTGCCTGGGCATGTCTGGGGGAGATGTAATGACTGCTGCACAGACTTTCTTCAGGGTTCCCGGTGTGCCAATTTGTCTTGAAATGATAGTCCCCTACTTTATTCTGAATAATGATATGTAATCAGTAGCCAGGAACACAGTGAGGGACATAGCCTTTACTCTCAGTGGGTGCCAGATATGTCGGTGTGGGACTGTCTATTTGATGAGTCTGTAATCTCAGCTGCAACCAAGGTGTATATGAATGATCTGATTTCAGTACACGGTGTCATTTCCCCTATCTTTATATGACTCAGCGTTATGACTGAACACATGTTATTTATGTGTATGTGTGTCAGTGTGTGACAAACACCACCAAATATTGTGACAACAAAGCAGTGTCATTTTCGTCTTTTTTTCAAATGCCCCATATTTGACTGGTGTGTGTGTGTTTGTGTGTGTGTGTGTGAGGACCGTTCCATCCTCACTTTTTCAAAGGCCTGTTCGAGATTTAATTTGAAGGTTGGGGTTAGAATTATGTTTAGGTTATTGTTGGGGTAAGGGTTAAGCATTTAGCTGTGATGGTCAAGGTTATGGATTAGGTTTAGGTCAGGCTATCCAAAAGTCAATGCAAAGTCCCATAAGGATGGCTGGTCAAACCTGCGTGTGGTGTGTGTGTGTGTGTGGGTGGGTGTGTGTACATAATTTCATCATGATCTAAAAACCTTTGTTCTTTGAAAGAGTCTTGAACTTACTCTAAATATTTCAACGATGGATTCATGTAACTTTGCACCCTTCGTGCATTAGAGTGTGTGTGTTTACACTCAATGTCATATGAATCTTATAGTAGTTCTCTAAAGATTTAGTTTACAGCAAAACAATTAAGAGATGTTGTGTTTTCTGCCAAAATGAATGAACTGACATGATTACTCGTGTGAGGTTTTTCTTTTATGTTTGATGATTTCTCTAGTTGAAGGAGCAGCTCAGGCTGTCTGACTGGGAACGGGCTGCAGCAATTGATTAGATTGTATGTCAAATTTACTCTTCCAGAACGTGCCTCATTTTCTTTTGGCCTGGCCCCCGTCTCCCTGTCTATCCTCACTCACCCCCACAGACACACACACGCAAATAGATGCATGGAGGTGGATCAATACTTTTGTTTAGTAAAAAAAGAGCCAGCATAATGTTGTTGACCCAGCTGCCCCAAGAAACTGACCTCAGTCAATGGAGGGTGGTCAGAGGCTGGACACAGCTGACGCACACGCACACACACACACACACACACACACACACACACAAAGACATCTCCATGTATGTGCTCATAACCTTAAAAAACACATAATCAGAGTCACATATTCACACATATTATATTTATATTAATAGGATTTTGGTGAAACAGTGCTTTAACAAACACACAGAAAGACACACAGACACGCACACGCACACACTGGCTGATCTCAAAATCCAATTTCTTATGTAAGCCTGGTCTGTGTTTGCACATATGCCGTTTTGGCAAACCAGTGGATGTAGGCAGCAGAACATGAATCCATATACCACTGGAGATTAAATAAACTCAATGGTATCCCACGTTGAACAAACATGAGCACCGGCAGTATGATTTAACAACCAAATTGTAGGCAGCTATAAACATTGAAAAGCATTTTTTAAAATACAAATGTTAGACAACTTCTCTGTTGGACGGAAACATGAGTCTAAAATCAAATGTGCTGTTTGCAAGAAGAAAAACAACATAGTTCCTTTATTTATATCAGTTTGGGCTTTTTCATCTCATACCAAATGAGATCAAAAGGAATAAAAACTTTCCGAAGCTTACAAATGATTACTGGAACTAGAGCAAAGCACCATGTCTCTAAAGTGGTTCTACATGCTTACACGCATTTTTTCAGGTTTCATTTCAAGGTCTGAATAGGTTGGGACCTTTAAACAGGCTATAAATTGACAAAATGATCCCAGAATGTATTTATAGGATTTTAAATTTGGACCCTTCATCTTTGCTTTAGAGCTTTAACAGGAGTATTATTTCCTGAGAATCATTTTTATGGGGAAATATTTCCAAGAGGGATTAAAATACCTTTTCCCAAAATAAGATCTGACTCCTTTGTGGGAGAACTTAATAATGGTAATTGACGGTAATAAATGAAAGCCAAACATGTTCACCACAGGAAAATGCGACTCTTTTGGGTCATAAACAGGTAGCAGTGACATTGACGCTCCGGTTTAATTACCGCAAACTACTCCCCAGTGCTTCCTCTATCTCTCTAATAGCTTTTCCACGGCTGTCTGAAATAGTTTGTGAGTACTACACAAGGCCCTCCATCATTTAAACTGTCTGTGTGGGGACCATTCACCCCTGCAAAGCCTGAATCACTCAGCCTCCTTGAAAAAAAAATAGTTTGCATTTGTCTGATGTAGGTGCCGCTGCACTAACAAGCAGAATGGCCTTCGGTAATCCTCAGACCTTGGGTCTTTTTCTTTCTTTCTGAAGTGCCGCTTCCTTTTTTTCCCCCCTCCCTGTCTCCTGTCAAGGCTGACAGCTCCACTGTGAATCGGCATGTTCACCTGGGCCTGAGCAGAAGGGCAGATTGAGATAATATTGACAGAAGTTGTTGTCAGACACAAATGAATGATGTCACCATGGAAAAGACAGAGGTGGAGAGAAAAATGGACAAGGAATATAAGTAGGGAGGGGAGAAATAAAAGAGAGATGGAATTTGAGCAAGAAAAGAAGATAAAGAGGCCAACAGCAGGTCTGAGTGCACAGAAATAGGGCTTGAGCTAAGGCTTTATTGATTCTGTTGGCTTTGTGTGTCACCGCCTCAGAGGACACAGTTGGCCTATGATGTATGGCTGCTTCATCCTCAGCTGCTGCAATGAGGGCCACAAGTTGGGGAGTCAGGGATCCAGGCGCCCCGGGGACCTTGTGCGACGCTGCTGGTGTAGCCTGGGTCTGTGCCGCCCTTCGTGCCCTGTGTACATCGCAACTCTGCAGAGAGCTGGTGTGAGCCATGGAGAGAGCAAGAGAGACACTCACCTGCTTGTTGACCTGTAAGAACATGGCATTCCCACTGCTCATGATAAATCTCCAGTGCTCACTTTCTGACAAGCGACAACATAAACTTGTCATCGATAAATAACATCCGCACACAGATTTTTTATTTTCTCCTGGCATAAATGTGTAAACCTTGTCCTGGCTGTTGCAAAAGATGGAGTGGGGTTATACACACACACACACACACACACACATACACAGATGCTCACACTTCAAAGCAGCGATGGCTGTCTCTCTCTGTGCAAAGGCAATTTGCTCTTCCCAAAATCTCTCTCACCAGCAGCATATAAATAAGCCTGGCACCGAGCGGTCAGAGCGCACAGTAACAGCCTGTCAGGTTAGATGAGGACAATGAAGTTGTCTTGTCCGTCCCACACACCTTATGAGTAGCACACGTTGGGAGTGTAGTTCACGTCGCAGTACCCACATACTGAGGTTGTCACGAAAACACTGGCACAAGCACACCGGGAGGTTATTAGTATTGATTTAATGTACCTCGCTCAACTCCACTAAGCCACAGTTTGATGAGTCTTTAATTCATCAACATACTCTCCTTGTTGAAGGTGTTGGGCCCGGAGCCAGGGCCAAAGCATTCTATTTAAAGACGATGAGTGATTAACTGATGTCAGATAAAAAGGTATGTGGACCAAACATGAACAGATCTGCTCATCGATACTCAGCTTCACCCCGTGGAAAGGCGTGGATGTGAGATGTTAATGGTAGCGTCTGCCGCTCACTGAATTTTTGTTTGGAGCCGTACCAGCTGCTGCTTCACCCTCATTTTACCTTTCAGAGTAGATCTGCGCATAATCCTATTAAGTCACAGGGTAGTAACTGTTGCTGATGTTTTCAGAAATTTTGGTGCAGGGGCGTAGACGCGCAGGGTGAGTGCATCCTTATGCAGCACTGCTCGAGTCACCCTGATTCGTGAGACTTGCCCCCTGCCCCCCAGGTGTTGCATACGTCAAAATGAATTTCTCTGTGTCATTTACACTTTCAGGGGCTTACGTCAGTTGGTTTCTTTGAATCATCTGCTAACAGGGATTATGTGGGTTATGTTTTGCAGTGAGGTGCGTCGTCAGGTAGCATGAGCAGAGGAGTAGAATACACCAACCACCTAAATCTACTTTAAATAGAGCACAGGCAGGTGATGTTAGCTCGACACGGCAATCGCACTGGTCTCTGTATTGTCCTCTAAAGACAGGCAGTGCATGTAAATTGTGGAAATAGCATAACTATAGCTGACTTTGTGACCTCAGCCCGCTCTCACCAAGCATCTCAGCCCATCAAGAAAATAGTGGTCTTCAAACCAGTAGTTACCGCTCTAAAAACAATGCATTCTATGGTAAAATGGCCATCGCTATCATATAATTAAGTCTCTGAGAGCACTAGCACAGCACTAAACAAATGTGTTAATACTTCCTGGCCTAATTAAAACACCAGCCATGCTGCATTAATGCACTTAGACAATTCCTGCTGTAGAAATAATACCAGGTTATGATTTCTCTTTATCCATACTGTGATTTTCACTCATTGTATACTCTGTGCAGCACACAGCTCATGAGTTGTTACCTTCAAGTGTCAGTAACTAAGGTGAGTTGACAGTTTGAGGCTGAACCTCACGAATCAGCTTCTTAGTGTTTTAAAGAAAAGAGGGAAAAAAATACTGCAAAACTCTTCAGCTGAATGCAGAGAAGTTACTTATCAGCTTCACAAGGGGGCACTGTTGCCATTTACTTCATGAACCCAGGCCTCGTGCGTTATTTGTCATTTTCTCTTCCTTTTAGATGATATCATACATAAAATGAAATTATCTTATTCCTTACAAGCAGGAGAGGATTATTAACAACAATTTCCAGTTTCTCTCCTTGGTTAAAATTAGCTAGATGCTGATACAGGGGGCAGTTCCCTCCATTGTGCTTGCAGCACACAGGGTCCCTGTTAATTTCCCAGCTCAGTGGCGAGGCAGTCATTATCTAAGGATGGGCATCTACAATGGATAATTATCCTGGGAAAAGGATTTCAAACTGTGGAGAAATACTGCTTTCAGCTAGGGGGCTTGAATACACAAAAACACTGGCTAGCAGTTAATCACTGCCATTACGTCTTTCTAGCTGCCTTCTTTTCCAGACGCCCAGTTGTGATTTGGACCAACCCCTGACAAAACAATTTTTAAAATCACTCCCTTTTCCCTACCTCCTCCCTCCACATAATTCTAAATTTATTTCTGTTTTAAATCTCATTTCCAAATGAGCTTGCTGGCTGGAGAGACCAGATAATAGAGTGTGTAATTTGAGTGGACCGCTCGGCAGAGGAGGAGAGTGGACACAAACACAAATACAGACGAGCCAGCGAGCACAGGTGCATGTCCACAAACAGAGAGGGAAAAGTTAAGAAAGTAAAAGTTGAAGCTGTGCGGGAGTGTGACGTCTTTCTCTCTCTGTTGAGATGATATCAGTAATTACTTTCCTTTGTTTCAAAAGCAGCTTTGTGTGCATGTGTGTGTGTGTGTGTGCGTGTTGTGTTAAATTGTCTCTTCCTTCAGTGAGAAAGCATGCTTAAGCCCAACATCAAACCGTCCATTTATCAGCAAAGGCGCCCTCACTTTCCTGCAGTGAATTCTGATGAATATGAAGGCTACTCGACCCTGATAAGAATCCCCTTCTGATGTCAATCATTTTATCACAAGTCAAAAGATGAATTACTCAACATAATGTCATGTCAATGCTATCTCCTCCTCTTACGTGCAGATCAATACGGCAGTCGATTGCTTTGTATTTGAAGGGGACTCCATTGTAATGGTTGGAGCGGTTCACTGTGGAAAGTTTGGATCAGAGGCAGTTTGACCCAGCAGTGCTGGGAGATGTTCGTTTCCCTTGAATACCCTGTTTGAATTACAATAAAAGTGCTTTTTCACTCTAGCGTGGATCTCAAACAAATCCTGCAGAGATAGAATCGATACCCAGCTGTTATGTGTGGTAAACTCAAATAAACTCATATCAGACCAAAGGAACATTATTAATGACCAAGAGCAGCTTCACACACGGACTGCACACTGTTCCCTCAGTGGTGATTGACCCCAGTGGGCAAGTGAGGAGGACATCAGATCTTGAAAAATATATTATAACCTAATATAGCAGATAACAGATAAATAAAATAGGAATTCTCTCTGGAACGGGAGAAAGCGAATGACAACACGTGCTCTGATTTGTTTCTGGTGCACTGGTTTGGCTCAATATAATTAGCCATACGGTCGACAGAACACAGGTGATTTACAGATAAGTGGGTCTGCATGGGGCCTGGCTGGAGCTAATGCTCAGCCACTCACGTCAGCAGTCGGTCTCCTTTTTCGTTTCAACTCATTAGACCTGAGTGCTGCGGGGGGACGGGGCCCAGAACCACAGAGCTGCAGTTCTTCAAGACAGCCTTGCGAGTTCTACGTCTTTAATATCTTAAATAAAAAACACAATAAAACTTCAGAGTGGACTCAACTCTGCACACTCCTTGTTATTGTAACTTGCAGAAGTGAGTGCCGGGGGAGTGAGAAATGAGAAGAGGCAGTGAGTAAGAATAAATATCATACTAAATTTTAGGCTCTGTCACGCTAAACCTGCTACTGTCACTTGAATACTGACGGGTTTTTTTTCTTCTAAATGTTGGGATTTTCCCTCCTCCTTACCTCCTCACAGTTTCAATCCTTTTCCTAAAGAGGCGTCATTATTCCCGTATCAGTCGACTGTCTGAACGTCTGAACGATTAAAGTGAAGATACCCACAAGAAAGGTAATTCCAGCCAAGAGTTTTGCAACATATAGTATGTATCATAAAATCTTTCAGTCTTTATGCCAGAGTTGTCATCCTGAATACCTTTGTCGTGCTTTCACTGTGCAATATATTTGAATGTACCTGCATTTCTAAAGGCCTTTAACTAAATCATTTAGATCAGGAGAAGAATAATGCAGATGCAATGGCCTTGAACAATGCAACGTATTACATGTGAAAATACCCGGGAGTAAACCAGAAAAAGTCTGGCCCGAAAAAAAGTCTCTCTTTAAACTCAGAGTAAAATACGAGCAGAGCAGCACTTCTGTTGACAGGAAACATTTGGAGAAGCAAGAAGGAATCATCGGCTTTGTGTACATCCATTATCGTCTTATTGTCTTTCCCCATTAGCTGCACGCATCAACAAGCAGACATGCTCTCTTTCAGCGTACTTGACCCCCTCAATTAATCACCCACCCCCTCCTTTACTTACTTTTTCCATGAAATGTTTACCCTCAACCTCTCCACCCAGCTCTATGTCTCTCTGTAAACGTGTCTTTCCATCTCATGGAGTCTCCACTAATGTCTCCATTGAAGAGAAGAGGATCAGCGTTCAGATTTCTTGGATACATACCTCACTAATCGGCCATTATTATGAATCCAGCATCTCAGCGGTGCTGTCTTCACTTAAAGGAATAGTTCAGTGTTTCAGGAAATACACTTATTGGATTTCTGAGAGGTAGTTGAAAAGAATAATACCACTCTATCTCTCTGCCCATTAAATATGAAGCTGCAACCAGTGAGACAGCAGCACGAGCTTACAAGACTGAAACTGGGTGGAAACAGTTTGCCTGGCTCTGTGCGATGGTCCACAACTGTTCACCAGCACTTCTACAGGTCACTTATCAACACATAACATCTTTATTTATCCATAGGTCTTCTATGTGCCAAGATAAGCTGTCCTGCTCTTTGCAGGACAGGGTTTCCTTCAGGTTTCAACAAGTTACATTTAAAGAGATTTTCAAGACCAAAATCTATGAATTCAGACCTATGCTAAGTACTGTAAATGTGAAAGAATATTATGTACACTTCCTCCTGTAAGATGAAGTGGAAGAGAATAACTATCGAAAAGCAACGTTGTGTCGCAAACTACATGCGGAGGACATAAATATACATAGTCTTTAAGTTGAGCATCCTACAAGCATCCTGGTCAGTTGATCTAGTATCTGATTGTTCTTAAACCAAAAAATAAAAAAATAGTGTGACGTAAGCAGCATTTAATGAACAGGTACATAATTCTAATTATTAAGTTTTCTACTTAAGGGTGGATATTAGATGCAGGTGATAGCACAAGAAGTTGCTTGGTTTAAATCCTTGTTTGACCAGGGTCTCTCTGAGTGGTGTTTGCATGTTCTCCCAGTGTCTGCATGGGTTTTTCTCCAAGTACTCCAGCTTCCTCCCACAGTCCAAAGACAAGATAGATAATTGGAAACTCTAAATCATAGGTGTGAATGTGGATGTTTTTATGTCTCTGTAGCAGCCCCTGTGATATTCTGGCAACATGTGCAGGGTGTATCATGCCCAACGTCAACTGGGATTGGCTCCAGCCCTTGACCCTGGATGGATGGATGGATATTAGACAGGACAGATAGTGGCACTTTCTCTCTGTCCCCCAAATGGTGAAATATTATTTGAACTGTCTATAATTAGTTGAACTATTTTATAACTCAGAATTCTTGCAGTTTGCACATAAATCTTAAATTTAAGATTTACAGAGGATGGTTTTTCATGTCCTTTTCTCAAGAATGCAGCATTGTTTAGCTCCTTCTTCAAAAACTTCACATTCAGTTGTGGCAACTAAGTGCAGCTCTTCATACACACGTGCCCGTGCTGTATCAGTATTCACACAGAAACTGCTGTATGCTGGGAAAAAGAGAACACAGAAAACTGACTTGGTGAAAAAGAAAATCTTCAGCCCACTTTGTGATTTCTCACTTTTTTCTCTGCTCCCCCTCTCCACATCTATCCCCCTTTCGCTCCCTATCTCCTGTACTCTCGCTACATACACACACATGCACAACACACACACACACATCCACACTGTGTATATCGGCCTCCCCCTCCTCATTACTATCTGTAAGACATCACCTCCCCTCCGCCCCCCTTCCATTTTTCCATCGTTTCCCCCAACTCTCTTGTTATTTCTCACTGCCCGCATATCTTCCTCTACCTCTCCTTCCTGCACCTTCCCCTCCTCCCTCTCTCTCTGCCTCTCTGTTGCAGCCCTGCTTGATGTGTGGTTGTAAGAGGATGTGTTTTGACCTGACATTGGGTTTGTTCGGCACGTCTGTCCGCTGCCTGCTGGAAGCCCTGTGGGGTCCTCTGGGGTTGGGGTTTGTTGGTTGTGGAGTGCGGTTCTCCAGCCAATATGCTCATTCAGAATACAAGCCTGGAACTCACCTCTGAAGGGGAGGAGGAAGACAGGGACAGGGGTGAGGAGAGCAGGGGGGGGGGGTTCAACACCACCTCTTCTTCCCTCCATTCATTCATCCACCTTCAGGTCCTCTCTTTCTCTCTGTCACCCCCTCCCCTCCCTCTCTCTCTCTCTCTCTCTATGCCTCGATGCATACATAAAGTACACAGACTCAGAGCAGTACAACGGCCCTGGGCAAAGACCTAAAAATACAAGCTTCAACACATCCTTAGGTGAGGCTACACACACACACACACACACACACTGATATCATACTGAGATTCCCAGAGCTGCTCTCTACCATTGCACTGAGTCCTGTGTGATGTTCACCTTTCCTCAGACTTTCTTTCCACCAATCAAATCTTAACTTTACTTTTAGTAAGTTCAGACATTAAGGTATTTCATATCTATTTGAAATTCTCTTTTTTCTCTCTTTTCATCTTTTTTCTTCATATTCAAACACTGGATCGCTATTTGGAGTCCTTGAATGTATTTCTTGCTGATATAGACAAATGAGTTGTTCATTATAACAATGTTTTTTTTAACAAATACCAATTGATGTTCTGACGTCATTTCAGTACACCGACACATTTCCCCCCTGCTTTTGGTCGTGCAACACACTTAAATATTTATAATTCATTAATATTATTTGCAGTTGGGTATGGCATGACTGTTAACATTGAGAAATAAATAAGGCTACCGCCACAGTTGCGGCAGATTTGCTGGAGCAGCTAAATATGCCGTTTTACGGTAATTGATGAAGCACTGATGTACAGTATTTCATGTGCTGAGTAATTTTCTAATTGGTCTACGTTGTTGTGCAGCCCTGCAGCTCGCTCAGCGAGGGAGGAAAAAAGAGGAAAGAATGCAATGACTTGTGAGTCTCCTCGAGATATGCAGAATGAACTGTGCCTCAGAATTTTTAATGAAAATCATTATTTTCTGAATACTTGTTGACTGATGCATGCTGCCGGACCGCTCTCCGTGCCCTTTCTCGCTTTATAACGTGATGTTTTACTGAGGTTGGCCTTCACATTCCTTCCCTAGTGGCTGGGTCTCATACAGCACTCATGCTGAAATATGTACAGTCTGTGTAAATATGATTACAAGCCTGGAAGACACTCGCAAGTCCACAGAGAGAATGTACAAAGAAGCTCCTATATTGGCCCCTTCAACACAGAGGTATGGATTGAATACATTACCATTAATGAATTTTCATACCTTACGGTGTCTTATATAAATTTTGTCTGATGTTTGACTGTTGAAGTGGGGAGATTAAATGAAGAATATGTAGAACTGTTATACAATGGAACATGTCTTTTTTTCATCAAATGGGTGTGGACGATATAATGAATAGAAATTCATGAGGATTGATTGTCGAACAATGCCTCCCTCCCACCTCATTTGAGAAAGCCTCTAATCATGTTATCAAACTCTTAAAAGAGCAGATTGAAAAAGCCAAATGAAATCGAAAGAAATCATCGGTGGTGGTGTTTTAATTCAACTGCAGGATGTCTCTTGATGGGTCATCTAAATTCAAATATTCCTCTAGTAAGAGAAAAAAAACAAGGCTTATTTTTTTTTAAAGAGCTCCAAAAATCCACCCGTACCATTTGAAATCTACACTGGCAGCAGGAATAATGAATCTTTCACTATGTGTACGTCATAAACATGTAAACTCGCTGGGCCGAGAGGTTCAAGAGTAATGAGAGGCAGTCTAAACAGTCTGTCATCATCTATGCCTTTAGAGTAGGTCCTTTACCCGGGCCCTTGCAAAGTATATTGGTAGCATTATAGCATAGCGGCCCTCAATTTATCAATAAAAGAACCAATGTGTCACTCCAGCAAACACACAGCCGGCATTTGCATTCAAGATAACCAGACCTGTCATGTGAATTTTATACTCTGTCTCCTCGCTCTGTTTGTGCTGTCCCTCTTTCTCGCTCTCTTGCCTTTCGTTTTCGGAAATTCGGATGAAAGCTCCTCCCGTGGTTCTTCATGGACAGTCCGCTGTAATATTTAGATTTCATTCCAGGGCTGATAAATCCATGAATTTGCTTTCCATTATACTGGATCTATTATTTTTTATTCAATTATGTCATTTGGAGAACTACTTAAACCACTTACATCTTAATACAAGATAAGAACCTCTTGATTTTTGATTGCTGGACACCGAGCCTGACATTTACTGTTATGTAATGATGTTTATGATAAAGATACATGATCACTTTAATTGATTAACAGGTGCTGTTTGCTGCAGGTCAATGTTTAGCATAACTTTAAATAAAGATGGACAAAATGACAATTCCCCAAAAGTGAAGCCAAAGAGCCTTGATCGCCCCCTGATGGCTGGCTGCAGTGTAGGTCATAAACCCCACCTCCTCCATGTTAGCGGATGGGACATGGACAAAACAAAAAAGTCAAAGTACATGTCAAATACATTTTCTCAAAGACAGGTTTCTGTCATTTTAGATATCACACTGATCAAGTGCTCATGTTTCTGGTAAGTTTGATTTTAATCAGTTATTTAATGCTATAGAAACGGGTTGAAACATCAATACAACACAATATCAATAATTTTTTTTCTTTTTCAAATGTATTTAATTACACTGTTTCTCTGCTATCCTCTCATGAAGCCATCCAGAGAACTTTTCCTATGATCACTTCTTGTTGCATGCCACCTGCACTCACTGATACCAATTCTCCTTTCCACTCCTCGTTTCCTCTCAGGGAGAATATGCCCATTGTGTTTTTATTGTGCTCTTCCACCTTTTGCAAGAATGACTAAACAAAATGTGCCTCCTGATTTGATTCCCATCATTCCTCTTCTAATGAGGAGAAGCACTAATAAAACACAGTAAACACACACTGTTGACAGACCAGCCCAGAGAGAGTAAACAACAGCTTACAGTGGTGAGCAGAAGTATAATCTCTGCATGCAGCACTCCATACAGTGCTGTGTATTATGTGTGTGTGTGTGTGTATATATGTATGTGCCCTCCACAGGATGATGGTGGCTATGCAATAAAAAGCCAGACTACAGCTGTGAGAGACAGAGATCCCATCGCCAAATCCAATAAGAGGAGTAGAATTTCATTACAGATGTTCAGCCTGGATATGACGGCTCCATCAATAACCACCCCACATGTGAGAGGCAGAGGGCTGAGCATGACGCAGTCAAACTCGCGCAGCCATGGCAGAATCTATATCGGATTGTTTCACAGTTCCACTGGCTGGAGTCCTCTTCTCCCTCCTTCCCGCGTTCCCTCTTTGCTCTTGCTGATGCCTCTCTTTTATTCTCTCCGTCCCCCTTCTCTTTCTTTCACCTTCATTTTTTTTCCCATCTTGACAATAGAAATGTCCAGTCTATCTTCAATGGAGCAAGGAATTACCCGTCAAGTGGTCTGGTTCAATACTGCTGTCCACTCTCCTCCACCAGACAACGAAGATGTTTGCTTGAGGAAAAAAATATATGGCTCTTGTTTTGATTTTCAATTACAGTCTCTCTCTCTGTGTCTCAATGCATCTCTCCTCCTCACTGAAACAATTTTCACTTTTCAATAGGGCATCATAAGTACCACCATTCCTTATGTAGAAACTACAGAAGCAGCTAACAGTAAATTAGAAGAACAACGCCGTTTAATGAAAAAAGAATGCCAGGTTTTGTTCTTTAAAAAAAATCAATATGCATGTGTTCCCATTTCCTGTGTGTCACCATAAAAGGTGATAAATCACTTATGAGGTCTTTACTGTACACAAGCGTCACTGTTTGCTTCTTAATAATAAAAATGTGTTGAAATAACACTCAACTACGTGCAAAAGTAAAACCCACCTCATCGAACAAGGAGGACGTCGCCAGTGTCTGGCAGGAAGACTTGTCATACCAATTGAACATTTTTTTTGTTTCAGTGAAGTAATAGAAAAGTCTGAAAAACTCATTCAATCTCTTTTTTTCAAATGCATCAGACATTTGCTCTTTCAGACTGAAATATGTGAAGGATTCCAGCTTTTTCTTTCAGAAGACAAAATATAGTTTCAAAGGCCCTGCAGAACGCCCAAACATGACTACTGACCCTCAAATCCTGACTGCACAAAGCAGCACTTTCCATTAGATCATACTATTCTTATTAAAGATCTCCAACTATATACACAATTTATTAGACACTACTTCTACTACTAGAATATTTCTCAGGACTGACATGCACTTGGTCTACATTCGATGGCAATATTTCACATATAAAAGTGATTGTCATCTTATTATTTAATGTTAAGATATATCGATCAAATGTGTTTCATCATGTACGAGACCCACTGGATATTTTGTGCTTTCATTGCATGAGTGCAGGGTATCAAACTGCCGTCTGTTTTATTTTAGAAATAAAATATATTCAACAGAATCACATTCCCGAAATTGCAAAATGCATCATGAATGTTCTAATAAGCAAAATTTTTTATTTAATAAGAAACACCTTTACTAGCTGCTAGAATCACAAAGTGAAAATGATGAGAGCATCTGATGTTTCCTGATTAAGTCTTAGTGAATTTGCTCTTTTTCATTTTCGGTGTCAGATATCATGATTCCTTTTTTTTCTCACAGTGAAGCAGAAAAGAAAATGTTGGCTTAACCAGGAGTGTATCAATGGACTTTGGGGGCCCTAGGCCAAAAGGGGCCTGTTGGGGGGGGGGCTACATCAAACCAAATCAACCTTCTCTCTGCAAGGAACACATTATACCAAACTCTTTCATTCTTCAAACAGTTTTTTTTCTTACATCTATCCATCCATTATCTATACCGCTTATCCTTTAAGGGTCCCAGGGGGGCTGGAGCCAATCCCGGTTGACATTGAGTGAGAGGTGGGGAACACTCTGAACTGTTTGCCAGTGAATTACAGAGCCAACACATATAGAGACAAACAACCTTTTACACTCATCACAGTCAATTTAGAGTCTCCAATAAACCCAACCCCAGTCTGCATGTCTTTGCACTGTGTGGATTGGGGAACCGTCTTGCAGTGAGGCGACAGTGCTAACCACTGTCACACTGTGGTGTCATAAATGGTTCTTTTATTGTCATAACTATAAACAAAGTGCCTACTCTGCATAATTAGCAGTAAAGAAGTCAAATTAAGTGCCAACCTCCACCACCATGATACACAGACATTTAGACGTTTCAGTCTTCAACCAAACCTCTACAATTATGAAGTTCTGGCAGAGAGTTTGTGGCATGGGGCCATGTCAGGAGATTTACAGTCGTAGTGTTGTTGCAGTCTCCTGTACATTGAATAATTCAGGGGGGGTTCTCACATAATTACCTCTGCTGAGGACTTGTGTATTAATAAGCCATTCTCCGGAGCTCCACCCCCACCACGTTACTGCGATATTCCTGGTTTGGACTGAACACATCTGTTTTCGCATTTATCTTTTGTTTCCCATCTCTGATTTAATTTCTTCCTCACAACAGGTGGGCACTGCAGTCCATTCAGAGGAAGCCAGACTCTGCCATATTACATTTGTCTTTCTCTAATCACTTTGACTCCCTACACCTGCCATTAATATCGTATTGCCGATCGATCAACCAGAAAGGATTTCTCACATTAGAGTAAAATATTAACACCTTCAGTGGAACAAATGGAAGCCCAGAGAAAATAATCCGTCTTACTGCTGCTGACAAAAAAACATCTGCTGGCATTTTGGTGGCATTGTAGTAATATTTAATCTCACAAGGATTTGCTGTATAGAAAACAGGACTGTGAATAGTACATTACTCTGAATTTATTTCTCTGCTGCTCTGTCTTTTCTCTCTTTTTTTTCCCCTCCCCCTGCGATTTATGTTATTACATTCATTGTGCATTACAATGCTGAGGATACATGCTGTGGCTGGGAATTTTCTGTCCAGGCATCAAAAGAACTATCATTTGCAGCTTGTATCACAGTGCTTTTGAGAACCATTAGAGCATGCCATACATATTTATCAGGAATCAGCACGTCCAGGCTGCGTATCAAATTTGATAAACAGGAGTTTATATCAAACATCTTGTCAAGCATGAAAAAGTTATTTTCAAGCACATCTGTATCTTTTACCAAATATTTTGCTGGCAGATCTTCTTTTCCCCCCTCATCATGACATAAGCCATATTTACGACTGATTACAAGCTTTTACATCAGTTCCTGTGGTAATCTTCAAACAAAGGCTGTGATACACACTGTGAACTCCAACTGTAGCAGATGTATCAAATGCCATTCTACAAAAAAAACTCACTGGCACCTTACCTAACACAGAATGTAGGATCCAATTGCATCAGCTACAAACTACAAACTGCTGTGCAGAAGAGACGAGAGCCCCACACAGAACAGGTGGGTGAACACAGAAAGGAACGATGGGATGGCAATGGGAGTCGTCCGTGATTGGAGCATCCCTAGCCCCAGTAAACCTTTCTTCTCTCTCCGCCATGTGCGCGGTGTTGATAAGAGACATCATCCTACTGACTCATTAATCAACTGTGAAATGTACAGCTACCTGCCGCTTTCTTATTCCTGTGCCCCCCAAAACCCCTGTTCTACCTTCCTCCTCCGCTTCTCCTCTTCTGCTCATCTGTACAGAGAGGAAACACACTGGACTCTACAAGGAAAAAAATAGCTTTCCAAGCAAATTTTGAGATGTTTTACTGCGTCCCAATCGTATGCATATGCATACAACCTTGTGTAGACGTGCATCCCCGAAACGTAAACGAGGGCAAACACACACTGTGTTTAAACTCAGGGACACAATGACGCTGGGACAAAAGCAGCACCCATAACGCTGCGAATGGTTGTGGACTTTAAAGTTGCGCAGCAGGGCACTTTGTCCTACAAACACAGACACGTGTCCTATGCCCTGCTACCTCTGTAGCTTAAATTGTGCTCACACAGACAGATAAACACATTTTGGCTTTACATCTAATAGCCAAACCCAGCTGCCACTTTATTCTTACTCTTTCCCGGCTGTCTCACATCTGTGCTCCTGCTCCGGTAATATGTGCAACAGAATCCCTGATACGTTTCCAAATTGCGCTGTGTGGGTCTCCTGCATATACATTCTCTGAAGCTGTGTTAGAAATGCTGATCAACTGTCTTTTTCACCCTAAACTCAGACCTACTCCAGGAAGGGGGGTTGTGGGGAGAGGGGAAGTTTGAATTTTGATAAGTTTATTTGCATTTTGCATTTTCAACATACGTGTCAAAACCCTTAATTTATCTGCCAGTTGTGATCGCTTCTATCGGCGCTGACTATATAATTACTCATTGTGCGTCATCATTTTTTCTGAAAAGTAAGCAACAAACTGACCAAATCACAGCTTGATTAATAGGCAAGTAGGTATAGACATTATTGTTCCAGTGGCAGCTGCATAAACAAGGAGAGCCTTTTTGCTATAAATTATCCGATTGAGTGAGTTGTAAAACATGCACAGCAGGCCAGAAGTTCACTTTCATGTTACATTTATAAAACAGAATATACAGCTAACAGGCAAATGCAGTTATTTATAATTATGGCACGCTGTGCAGGCAGTACTCCGTTTCATTCCACCAGTGAAAGGCAAAAAACCAAACATTTTATGTTGTCAAATGGGTTGAACATAAAGTGTCAATCTCATAGAATGTAACCCAGAAACATCACCAGATTCTTGTTATCATCCAGGTACAAATGCAGGAGTCTGTTTACATTTTATCTTCTCCCAGTAATAATCCTGCTGTAGACTCTACTTAGCAGTAAATTATTCAGGCTCAATGTAAAATACATAGGTGCATGTGAGTGCTGGTAAAAGAAAACCGGACAACCACATGTCTTGGTAAGGTAAGTACATGTACATATATATACACAAACATATATATACATATATATATATATATATATATATATATATATATATATATATACACACACACACATTGATATACCTTTTGATGGTAAGTAGATAAGTACATGTATGTTGATCACATCAATGTTTTCCTTGCTACAAAATCAGTTTCTCTGCTGGAGAAACAATCCTGGGCACTGAGTTGCTGGGTTGTGTGATGTGGTCTGGCCTATATAATGGCTGTAGTCCATTGTGCAACATTAAAACTGTCCATGCTGAAGAAGTGGTGGCTCTGCTGCATCTCTGAAGAAATTGTATAATATTTATACAAGATAAGACACAACTCTTGATTTCTGATTGCAGAAACAAAGTCTGACATTTATTGTTGATGTTGTTTAAGATGGATTATTACTGAGGTTTATTTAAAGGTGCTCACATCACTATGATTTAGCAATAGCAAAAACTTGCTACATCATAGTGATGCGAGGAATGCAGTTATACCCGTGGACTCACAGTTTATCCGCAGGACGAGTGGGTAGGGTCGTTAAAATGAATATTTCTGATTAATAGCGGACGGGTTCAGGTGGGTGAAATAGGCATCATACATAATTGATGTGTACAACATTAATTACATTCTCTTAAATGTAAACGGGTAACAAAGAGAATCTTGTGCGTTCCTGCAGCGAGCACTCCAGGCATCATTGAGGCCAGATGGAGTCTAACTTTTTGTGAAAGCATAGGGCCCTATTTTTTGTACCGTGCAAAGTGCAGTTTAATGTCCAGTGTGCAGGGAGAGTGTCTGTGTGCATTTGGTACTTTGGTGACAGGATGTGTCTGGTGCATGTGAAAGCTGGGAGAGACTTATTACTATTATCCTTCCCATAGGTTTATTCTATGAAATAAAAAAAATGTTGTAACAAGAGATTGAGAGTAAACAGATGTCTCTTGTGACAGCCCCCCTCTCTGAGACTCACGCAATAAGACCTTACCAAAATGACACTAGGATTTTTTTATGCAAGGAGTGCTTTACGACAAACAATATGAAATACACAAATAGAAGAAAAAAATAAAATAAAGATACAGATAATAAAAGTCATAGACATCATGGGATAAAAGCTTTTTTACAGAGATGTGTCTTAAGAATAGAGAAGAAACAGGTAACCGATTCTGCTATAATCTCTTCTGGCAGATTGCTCCAAAGTGCAGGGGCCCTCACGGCAAAGGCTCTGTCTCCTTTGGTTTTCAGCCTAGATTTTGGAATGGCTAGAAACACCTACCAGAGCATTTCAGACTCGTCGGGAGATAAAAGGTCTGAAATATAGGGAGGGACCAGCCCATCCCTGGCTTTAAAAGTAATTAAAATTATTTTAAAATCAAGGCAGCCAGTGCAAGCATGCTAAAATGAGGGGTGATATGGTTACATTTGTTGTATTGTTTTGAAAGATGAGCCACAGCATTCTGGAGTAACTGTAGATGATGGATTGATTTCTGAGTAAGACCACTATAAAGGGAGTTGCAGTAGTCAAAGGGAGAAGAAATATCAATGTGAATGATTTTTTTTTAGGTCTGTATGTGAAATAAAAGACTTAACCTTGGCTATGTTTCTTAAATGATAAAAACATGATTGCACAACCTTCTTAATGGTGGGTTTCGAATCTAAGGTTTTGGTCAAATCCCACACCAAGATTTCTAGCTGAGGACTTGGTAAATGGTGCTATTTCACCAAGGTCTGCTGTGATATCATCCGAGCTGGAGGTAGGACCAAAGACAATTATATCAGATTTTAAGGACATGTGGGTGATTCCTGCCCACTTCTCCAGACAGTCATTGAGTATGTGATGGTCTACAGTATTTAAAGCAGTGCTGAGAACCACAAGCAGAAGGATGGAGGATTTACTAGCATCTGCAGACTTTCAGGAGAGCGGTTTCATTATTGTGGAGGGACCGAAAACTGGATTAGGGTGTTTCAAATAAGTTATTGTCAGGTGTGCAACTAATTGTTTGAACACAGCTTCTTCAAGGATCTTGGATACGAAAGTTTTGATTGTATAATGGTATTCTAGTAATTACTGAAAGTGGAGGGGTCAAGGTTGGGTTTTTTGAGTAGTGGTTCAACTAGAGCAGTTTTTAATTTTGCAGGGATGACACCAGAATTCAAGGAGCTATTTATAATTGCTAGAATGAAAGAAGCAATAGTAGGCAAATTCTCCTTCAGTATTGTGGCTTCATGTGCTTAACCATATTATTGAGTTCAGGGAGAGCCAGTGGTGAAAATGAGCTGAGGGATGGCATGTAAACTGGTCAAGGGTCAGGGACAGGCAGGCCATGGGGTTACCTGCTGTCAGTCATAGATTTGATTTTCTCCATTTTTACTGTGAAGGATATTAAAACAATTTCGAGGTGGTCAGGTGATGCATGCAAATGAACAACTTCACTGATGTGCACACCCACTACATTTCAATCTCTCCATGCTTCCAGATGCACCACGATCCTGTCACAACAATACCTAATGCGCACAAAAATAGGTCTGTATGTTGTAATTGACTAATAATTGCAAACGTTTCCACCACAGTGTGGCCACAATCGGAGCCATTGCAGACAGTGTGTGTCAAACTACAGCTCATTATAAAGGCTGCATCATGTGATTCAGTGAAACGTTTCATCTCTCATCCAAGAGACTTCTTCAGTTCAGTTCGCCAGGTCTTGTTAGTGAAGAACAGATTCATATCTCGTGGCCTCCATTTATTTCTCTCATCCCTTCAACATAGAAAGTCCTGGCCACGAGTTAAATAAATATGAATTTAAGTGAAACCAGCCTTCTTAAGTGTAATATGTTACCATATCATCACCAGTAGAGGTGAAGTGGAATGTTCATGCTCATGCAGGTCTCTAAGTTGCAGAGAATCATTTCTTTGGGTGGGTGATGGGTGTATGAGTCAAGCATACATGTGGATTCAGAGGTCATCAGAGCTGATCTGCGCATCTGTACTACATTGTCAATGGTAGCATCATGTATTTGAAGATGGATGACAGTTCCCCAAAAGTTAAGTCAAGGCATATCGATCGCCATCTAGTGGCTGACTGCAGTATAGGTCATAAACCACACCTTGGACATGGACCAAACTAAAAAGTATTGTTCTTAAAGATAGTTTCTGTCACACACTGTGTGTCCAAGTGCTGATTTTTTTCACTATTTTGCTTTAAATTAGTTATTTGATACTATAAAAACAGCATGAAACATGGATTGACAGCTGAGGCTGACCAATGATTGGTACATTGATGCACTGGCGGGACGTCCCTTCCGTGACTCCATCCCCCCCAATTGCTACTGTGCAGACTTTGGCTCTAAATAATGTCTTAGACTCAAGATGCCAGCATTCGCATCAGAGATATTTTGGTTTAATTTTTGTATAGTGGGAGCAAATATTGTGTGTTGTCCATCTTTATATACAGTCTGTTGGTGGCATCAACAGCTAATTACTTAGCAGTGGATAAGAAATGTTGCAATAAAGCTCTACATTAAACTCCAAGAGCTGTCTCCAGCTGTCAAAAAGAGGGCTAACCTATTTAGATTAGAATGCTAACCGCTAACCCCATATCATCCACTCTACAAAATACCATCGGCATCCAGCCACAGTCCAACATGACAGGTTGAAATAGCTCTGCATGCTCACATCTTATGTTGCAAACGTGTGTAGCTGAAGGACTTGCTGAGCAACTAATACTACCACCACCTCCCAGTCCCAGCAAGAAATCAGTGGCAGAGAAAATGCAAACGTTGGCTACAAAGCAATAGCAAAACCTTGCATAGAACCTTTAAATTGAACTGTTTTGCACACCCATGTGTCTAAACCACATACTATTCCATGTGTTGAAAGTAATTTACAACAGATTGCAGCTTTCCACAGGCACATTATAATTCAAAAGAACTCCAGCATTGCCAGGAACAATACCTGATAAAAAGGAGAGATGCTCATGATATGTGGGTTGTTGACTTACTTCTGACAGCGAGCACAAATTACTACTGTGTTTTGTATAATTTTATCTTTTAAAATACTTTGTTAGTTTGAAATGTTGACTGATTTGACAACTGTCATTATTTGTTATGAGACCTGTGAGAAAAACATTAAAATGGAACTGCCTGCATCTTTTGACAAACAAAACGATAACAAGTCACAGTAAGAAAAAAATCAAACACAGTGCAGTGTTCAAATGTGTTGAATATGAAGCTGACAAGGAAAAATTATACTTGTATACAAGTGTGCAACATTTTATTGTTCTCAGAGGCCCAGAGCTGTAAACTCACCAGTTTAGGAAATCATTGTAATTTCTCTCTGACCTGAGCACTCTGTATACAATTCAACCACTGTTAGCAATAACATTGTGAGCAGGGTTTCATTTTACATCTCTCCCCGTTGACAGCTTGTAAACCTTTTTCAAAATCATCTGGTAACATAAAGCTGTTTGGTTCAGTAGCATGCATTTATGTGGCGCTACACTAAACTTGATGTGTCGCCTGGAGACATAAACATTTCAATGGAAATACTGATTGTGAGGCAGCATTCAGTTGTTTCAAGGAAAAAAAATGACGAATAAACATACAAAAATGTATCTTTTATCCACAAACCTGCCAATGAACATTTTAAAGTTAAAGTTTATATTTATTTCAAAAGAGGCAATGCATCATAGGTAAAATATTAATCTTTGTGTATAAATACATGTGATATGTTGAAAATAAATAATTTGCAAATGATAATTTACACAGGGGCCTTTGAGTAGTCTATTAAAACATGACATCATGACTTGAGGAAATCTAAACCCTATCCTTTAAAAAAAAGAAAAATTAAAAAAAATCTAATTGTGCCCAAACCTAGTATGAAATTCATTGCGTGGTGAGTTTTAGCTCTTACCCATTAAAAGTCTAATCATATATACATTAAAATAATCCATCTCAGGTAAATTGTATATTTCACTACTTCAAAACTATATTTAGCAGGGTCAGGGTCATTTAACTTCTCAGTGTCAAAGAACTATAGCGCACTACACAGAATCATTACTACAAAAAATAGAAAACTAAAAGATAGAATTTTAAGAATTACAGATCGTTTGTTGGGTTCATATTCATTAGGCAGCAACGATTTGAATTTTAGGCATACATGTCACAAATTATTCTCAGGGTTTCTTGAATGTGGTGCACAAATGTCAAACCTATTCACTGAACAAATAAGCTATTGTTTAGGCTCACAACTCAAATGTCTAAGATTGATCAGTAAAAGTTTTTATGATGTGGAGAACAGGAGGAGCCAAATGCAGGAGGCAGGTTCAGGTGAATAATACAAAAGTGTCCTTTAATGAAGACTGATTTCAATACACAGGAAAGCAAATGTAACAGACACAAAGCATGGTCCAAAAAATACAAAGTCCAAAACTCAACATGCAGAGAAACAGTAAAGTGTCAAGAACAAGACAAATGGAATCACAGAGACTTATATAGGGAGGCAGGATAAGTGAAGACAGGTGAAACACATTAGAAACAGGTGCAGACCATCAGGAGGACAGGAAACAGGACAAAAGCAAGAAATTAAAAGAGACACGCAAGCTAAATTTCAAAATAAAACAGGAAACAGAAAACTCGGGGCCAAACAAGCCAACACAAATGAAATCCAAACCTGAGGAAAATGTCTGTGATCACAAAATATCCAACAAAAAACCCAAACAGTGTTAAGTGCAGTTTTGTGTGCGAACACACATCACTGAGAAAGTAGATTGTTTTCCCCAAAAATCTTGGCAGCTGGTTGATTGTTGCTTTTAAATTAATAATATTTTAGAGGAGTTTTTAAATGCCATGTTTGGCAGCCAAATGCAAACAACAACCAAGAGACAGGCAATGAACAGCTGAGCAGGACAGGTGGCTGAGGCACTGGCAGTGAATGGCAACTGGGGACTGGTCTGACCGTGTCGGGCAAGAAGTGGAACTGTCATGGTGGACCTGAGGAACAGGGAGAGCAAAAATAAGCAAAGGGAAGTGGTTAGATGACACGAGAGAAATTAGAGAAGTTGGCCTTGACATGTGTAGACTACTGCATTGTGGACTTAACGATCCTGCAAAGTCCAGATGAATGAGCCAGGTATCTGTTCTGTAGAGGTTTGAGCGGTTGATTAGCTGATCGATTACAAGTCTGCAGGTGAAGCAGCGGGAGAGGAGATCAGAAGGCCAAGCCCTGCAGAACACACACACACACACACACACACACACACACACACACACACACACACACACACACATATACAGGGACAAACTGGGAACAAACATGAAAACTCAAGGAGAGGGACAGGATGAGGGACCAGTCACATGATAAAACTTTTAATTGACCTCTTTGACCATGTTTACAAGGGTTTTCGAAAACAGTTTAGGTTTACGAGCAGAGTTAGAACTCCTCGCTGCTCTTTCAGCGTAAAATCATTATGTGACGCCTCGGGCCTGCAGACCTTAACCCAGGGTAAGTCTAAATGAGACGAAGGCAGCTCATTGAAATAAGAGAGGCTTTACTTTGTCAAAGAAACATCATCTTCTGTCTTCTGCCTAAAAATTGTGAACTAGAGAAACTTGCCTCCTATAGTCCATCTGTGATTTGTGTGTTTCACAAACCATTTCTTGTTGTTAACTTAGACATTAGTTCAATTTTATAATAACGTTTGAATGATCAGCTGCAGTGAAAATTATAGATAATATTTTTATAGTTGTATCTTAATTGAAATAATATATTATGTTATGGCAAACAGACTGTACTATTTTGTTTCCACAGCAAAAACATTTTAAGAGATTTGTTTTGTTAGCTTTAAAAATAGATCAAAATTAAGCCAATGCAAATGAGTTCTTATATCTAATATGCTGAACAAAAGAATTTGTATGTTCAATGAATGGTGGTGTAAGTTTTCATTGCTATTGGGAAATATTTCAAAAACGCTGCTACAGGCATATAGTTTGGTTCATAAAGCCAAGCATATTGTTTATGTAAGACTTTCTTTTGGGCAATTGCTGCAACATTTCACAAGGATTATAGTGTTGCATTTGCCCTTCTTTAATAAGATAAATCTCTTTTTAACAGTTTATATTCTTTAATGAAGAATTACAGCATGTAAACGTGCAATTAACCTAGATTTAGAGAAATAAAATGCATTTATTCTGACAGTTTATTAATGTATTTGAATTAAAAACAAAAAGGGTTACACATTCAAACACTCAGGTGGTTGTCCTCACTCTCAGAAACCTTGAAATTAAACAATGTATCACAACCTGTGCTCTCTGAGGGGGAGTACGAACCCCCACACTGGCAATTTGAACTGCTCCTTATGAGCCTCTTTCCTCCCGCATGTAAACACAGACTCGCACACGGCGCAATAATTGTGCATTCGCACTCAGTGAACACAGTGTGATACTCAGACAAAAGGTTATGGCTTTCCAAGCAGTTTGAGCTCATTTAATCTCATCCCTGTATACATTCTTTGTGATCGAAGCTTTATAGACAAATATAAACGCAGATAATGAAGGTCTTCAGTTAGTATTAATACTCAATACAGAGCCATCTTGGCATACAGTAATGTCCACTCAAGGTACTGTTGATATCATTAGGCTGAATGAAAGGAAATCATTTTATATACATAAAGACAGAAATATACACATGTGCAGGTGTACGTATGACGAACACCCACAGTCATCAACAACAACAATCTCAAATGACCAAAGAACCATTAACTGTTAACGTCGGCATCTTCAGTTCCTTTTTCGCCACTGCCGCTGGCTGAAAAAACATCATCCAAATGAAAGAGCTGTACGGGAGATTGATTATGGTCACAGATACTATACCAACACTTAGAACACTGAGTAGGCTTTACAATTTAGAGTTTACACTGGTGTTGAAGAGACAGAATGTAATCATCCCCCATCCCCGCCCCGAAATTTCTGGTCTGTTCATCCAGGAGAAGATTAAGTCGAGAACCAATTCAGGACAAAAGAAAGTGACTGATAGCAGAAATATGTCTCTCTTTCTCTCTTTTTTCACTCTCACTCTACCCCATTTACTTCATGCTCATTCCTTTTTCGTAACAATTTCTTTTCTGTCAGCACCGTCTTCTTTTAATTATGTTGTTCATTCCCTCGCTCCGTCCTTTGGTGAGAAAAGTACAGAAGTCTTTGACGTGATCAGCTTCCAGTCCTTTGGGTTTTTGTGTCTCAGTCAGAGCGAGGGTCATTCTCAGAGAGTGGCCTCCGTGGCCTCTGCTACCAAGGGTCCTTTTTTAAAGCCATGTACTCTATCACAGTTGTATTTCGCCCTAACAACACACCAAATGAACAAAAATTCACAGTCGTAAATACTTCAACATTCACCTCTCTCCTTTTTGTTTTTCTCTCTTTCATAAATGCCATTTACGTCAAATGCCCTGTGATTCAGTCTTCTTAATATCGGTCTCAGAAATAACACCTCCTGCTTTTGGGATCAGCTTGTGGGTGGATGACCTCTTTTTTTCCCCTCCTCCTCACACTTCTATAAGGCATGCTGGGCCAGGACCAGAGCCAACGCCAGGCTGGGGAGCAGAGCCCAGACGTTGGCACAGACGCAGGCGCCGTGATCCTCTGGCAGGCCCCGGGTCTCGCTCAGGCCACCGTCTCTTGGTTCAGGATACTGGGCAAGATAGAGGGACACACAGAGGGAGAGAGATGTGCAAAGGTTAGTCATGACTCAGATACTCATGCTGCTTTTCCTATTCTGGCATTTGAAGAGGGAAAGGAGTAGACGGCAGGGAAGTGAGACAGGACAGGGTCAGAGCTAAGGAGAGAGGGAAAAAAGGAAAAGTTGGATGTACATGTATCCATGGCATACCCTGTTTGGCATGAACATTAAGGGTTTGATCCACCAAATGTTTTGATATGTGAAGTGTATTTCAAGGGCCCTGCTGTTTAGTATGCTCTCTGCCTCTTAAATAACTTGGCAACGAAGGAAAAGCTTCTTGTGAGGATTTTTTTTCTGTTTTCTTAAACTCTTTTAGGTTGCGCCAGAAAGTCTTTAAACAGTTTTACATCTTATATTACAGCAAAAAACACACTCTGAAGTCAAACACACACTACAGATGCCAGAGACTGCTGTTGTTTTCTTTCAATATTTACTCACTCACTTTTTTAACGGGCAAAAACATAGCAACAACTCCAACTAATGAATGCAGAAATCTCTTTCTCTACATCTGTTAGTCTGTTCCTCAATTTCTCCGCTCATTTGATTGATTTCAAACTTGGCGGGTTTGTTGCTGAGGACTCTGGGAAGTGAAGTGTTTACTGTGAAGTGTTTTGGGTGTCACCGTTGTAACATCTCCAATGACTTTCATGATGGGCTCACAACTATAGACTGTAAAAGAAGAGGGACAACATGACTGCTCCCAAAAAGTTTCTGGATGCCACCTGCTGGCTGCCTGCAGTACAGGTCATAATCCCTGCCTAATCCCTGTTAGTGGATGGGACATGGACAAAACTAACAAGTCAATGAACACATCAAATTAAGGTTGCTCAAGTGTTTGTGGGGTAAGTTTGGTTTTGATTTGTTAATTTATGTTTTTAAAATGTTTATGATCACGCTTGGTCGAGTGTGTGTATCAGCAACTGCAATTCCATCGTCTGACTCTGCCTCCAAATGTACAAGATGGCAGTGTTTGTCTACAAGATATTTTTGCGTCATTTCTGGACAGTGGGAGGAAGTGGAGATGTGTCGTTCATATTTATGTAAAAAGTTGATGGTCACAACTCATTTACGTCACATGCTGTGTTTCTATTGCACCCATCAGACTATTTTTCACATAACAATGGGACAAACCAACAGGCACATTTTGAACAAGCATTTATTATAGTATTATTAAGCTTATAGTAAATGTATTGTGAGCAATATGTTCCTCTGATCAAGTTCAATCTTGGCGTGTTTCGACCAGAGTAAGTGTTACACAAGATTTTAACCTTAACCGTCCATCCAACTGATGATTCCACATCTGTCTGTCTGACTGTCTGTCTGTCTTTCTGTCTGCCTGATGGACAATTGTTATATCATCAATGACATCACAGAAAATGCACTTTAAATTTAAATAGTGGAGTTGAGCCCTATCTTGGCTCATCGGCACTGCCTTGAAGACAACTGGATGAGCTGTTTTCAAGAAACTGAAAGGAGAGCCAGATGGAGGCACAGACAGATGGACAACACACCAGTGCAGTTAACAGATACACAAAGAAAGTCAAGGTGTAGAGAATAAAAAGAACTAAAGATGGCAGATGGGGAAAAAACCTTGGAAAAGGAAGAAATTCTACGTTAGTTACCTGAAAGAACAAATAAGGGGTGAGCTAAAGAACAGCAAAACAAAGCTCTGCACTCTAAATAAATCTGAGAGGGGGGGTCCAGTTAGAATGTTAGATGATTTACAGACTTAGATGCACAGCTCCATGAACAGAAAGAGGACAACAATTGGAGGAAGAAGCCCTGCTGGGTGAGGCTCAGGTACAGCTCTCTGACAAAGACACTGGAGAGTTTGATGCTCCCTCAAAGGCTGAAGAACAAGGGAAATGTCCTAAACCCCAGGCTTCCCATCATGCCTAGCTGGAGGTGCACAGAGCAGAGAGCAACAAGATCAAAACCTCCTAGAAAAAGGGTGGAAGACCTGCTGGAGACTGAGCACCTCCCCATGCAGCAGGAGAAAACCTCCCTGTAGAATGAAATGGAGAAATCCAGATGCTTCTGTCTGGCTTAAGTTGACAATGAGAGAGTTGAAAAATAACCAGATGGCTGATCTGAGAGAAAATACAGGGATGCTAAGTGAGCGTCTCAAGTGGAGGCAGCAGACAACCTCCCTGCATGGATGAAATGGAGAAATCCAGAGCCTCCACTGTGGCTCAGCATGACAAGCTCAAACAAAAGAACAACGACCTTGGAGCAGCACCAAGGTAAGCTGAAGAAAAGCAAGGAGTAGAGTAGAAGCAGGAGAAATCCTCCCACAGGAGGAGAGAGTGAAATCCAGAGTCCCTTCTGCCTCAAGTGGACAATGAGAAAAGGTCCCCCTGGATGCACGTGAGAAAAAGAGGGACAAGTCTTTTCAGGAAAACTTGGCCTCAGTAAGAAATCAGTAGGAAGTGGAGCAGGAGTGGGACACGACAGAGACCTGTAGTAAAGTGAGTACAAGAGTGAGACTGCTAAAAAGAAAAAGTAAAAGAACACTTAGCGTAAAACTGAAACTGGTCTCCACCCCTATCACAGCCCCTCATCTTATGGATATGTGGTTATTTCATCTCATAATTGAGTCAGGCGCGTCAGGGCCATAGCCCAGTTATCCTATAGGGTTGGGTCAGACTAAACTGGCTTGGAGAAAATTATCTGGATCTGAAAAGACTAAATCAAACATCTTAAGCTACACAAATTTTGGCCATTGGTTTTTCTGTGTGGAGTTTTCCATGTTCTCCCCGTGTCTAAGTTGGTTTCTTGGCTGATGGCCTCATTTCATATAGTCCAAAAACATGCAGATTGGGGTTATTAACTGGACACTCACCGAGTGTCAGCTGGGATTGGCTCTAGCATCCCCCTGAAACCCTCAAAAGGATAAGCTGTATAGATAATGGATGGATGGATAAAAATCATGCACCGCCCACCATCTTTGCTTGTGCAGGGTTGACAGCAGTGCACATCAAGTATATTAGCTAGAATCAGCATTTTCAGCCAAACAGATCCAGACTGTTGTGCACCAAAAAATTGGTGACTAACATACAGACCTTGGTAAGTGAGGTTGGCTTTTGTTAGCTTGTAAGGTTTCATTACAGCAAGTATTGGCCAAACAAAACAATCTACAATGTTTTTAATTTTTCTTCTTTATGCTTATTCTCAGACCAGATATTAAACCCCATGACCTTCAGAGTTCCACTGTTATATCCACACTACAGTGCTTGGACTCATTATGCACTCATATAAAATGTTCAGCATGTTGAATATTTTTTCAATTTTCTCAAACATTTGCCTCCAAGTTAATAATAGTCTTGCTTGATTTGAAGATGCACCATTTTCAGTCCTGCACAGCAAGACATACAGAGGCACATCATGAGGAACGTGGAACATTTCCTCCTCCTCCTCCTCATCACCTAACCTTATTTTCACCAATGCAACCTCTGCAGAGATTGCACTTTAGTCAATTTTGCTGTACATAGAAAAAAAACCATCTACCCAGATGTTATCTTCCAGCACCTCATCTCCAACCGAGCAATGAAACACATAAAGGAGAAAATAAATAATGAAATAAGAAAATTGTGCTGAACTATATTAACAAGGCAATTTTTTGTATTTTACCTATAGGAGAGAAACAAGAAAAGAGAAAGAGAGGGAGGGAGAGAAAGAAGGGGTGTCTAAAATAGCCCCAGTTATCGCAGTACCTGTGCTTGTGTAGCCACATGCTGCACTGCAAAGAAATGGTTAAGTGACAGTTGCCAAAATCAGGGGAAAAAGCTACGGGTAGCTTGACAATGTACCAAACACATCCGCGACTAAAAGCCAATTAATTAGCAAGGGCAGTGATGTGTGGCAGCAGCCTGTTGACATGAGTCCAGATCTCTGACTGCAGCCAATATCCACACACACACTTAGACTGGTGCACAAAAACAAGTGGCTAAAAGCACAAATGTGCACCGTGACTGAATACACAACATGTCAAAACAGGCATTTATTCAGTCATTTATTCATGCTTTAACACATGCTCAGAAAGAAAGGGAGGATGGAAAACATCCACAAGTCTTTGTTTGAGCTGTTGATAAGAGTATATCACATTCGTCAATGAGGCAACTCAGGTAACTACACATGTAGAGAGCATGTGTTTTCATTATCGATCGGCAATGTCAAATTTACAGTGCGCTGCGGCTGCATTTCCCAAGGCTATACTCATCGAATAGCCCAGAGTTGCGCAGTTACAGTCCACAATCAATTCAATTAAATTGAGCTGAAAATCAACACGACAGTGTAGCATGGGAACACAGAGACCACCAGCTTCCCAATGGTTAAGAGGTTAGAGGGGGATTTTTGGGCAAACCACTTTGCAAACAAAAATAAATTTGAACTTTTTTGTGTCAAGTGAGGGCATTAAAATTCAAATCATACCAACAATCATGAGACAAGTAATTTAGAAGAGTTTACAGTTTATTTAACCAAACTCTACAGAGACACATCAGTGTACTGAAAAAATAGTTTTTCCACATAAAGCAGGATTTGTGATGGAGACTTCATTGACTTACAATGTTTGAATAATCAAGCTTCAGCCCATATGTTTATTTGCTGAGGACGGGATAAAGTCCACAACCACTGACCATTTTGAATAATCATGCATTTAATTGGCTGAAAATACAGCAGCTGCACGACTAGTGTGAATAAGGTTATTCATAGACTGTTGATTCCTTTTTTAATATTTTTTACATCCATCCATCCACTTTAATGTTCTAATCATAGGGTTGGAAGGAAGGCTAACACATTAATTATTCATAGATATTTGTAATTATATAAAATGTGTTATTTTTTCAGGTTGCCTTACTGGTTAGAGACATCCGTCCATCCATCTATCCAACCATTATCTATACCTTATCCTTTCAGGGTTGCAGAGTGAGCTACAGCAGATCCCAGCTGACATTGGGCAGTGTGCACACACTTATGGTCAATTCGGAGTCTCAAATTAACCTAACCCTAATCCAAATGTTTTTAAACTGTGGGAGGGAACCAAAATCCATCCATTCTTCCATCCGTCACAAACTGAATATGTTCTGTTACCCAAGCTTGTACACATGTGCCCACACAGTGTGAGTGTGTGTGTGCTCGTCGACCGCCTTGAGATTTACCGCCCTGGACAGTCAGTCTTCTGCCAGGAGGACTCATACCATAACAACACTCCCCCAATTTATCTGCCATGGAAGTTTGACAAGTTTTAATTGCCAGGCATAGTTGTCTGAGAACATAGGGCCGCCCAAAATGTCCCTACCAGCTCCCTCTCTAATTATAAACTTCCTGCTTGAGTAATCACACGTCTTATTGTTTCCTAATTACCATTTTTACAATAAATTAAACACCACGCTGCAGTGAGACAGGCGCGGAGCGGTGCATCAATACTGACATACACACACTTGGAGAAAGCACTTCCACCGTCCATTCCCCCCCCTGCTATCCCCTCTCTTTTTCTCTCTCTCTCTCATTCTCCCTCCAATACCTTTCCCCGACATACACACTGCAATTGTTATCACTGATGCTTGTTCATTAATTTTACTCTTTGCAACATTTTTAAGGTTTTAATTTGCTGTCTTCACAACAATAAGGGCCTCTGCATAAAGGACTGCGTGACTCGGGTGCAGAGGGACCATTTAATGGTTGTGAAAGCCCCTGGAATTATTCAAAATAGATGTCTCAATGGTAGTCACTCATTCAGCATGCAAATCTACATTCATAAACATTTCACGCTGCTTGGAGTTTGTGTGTATCAGTAATAGTCACTGGAAAATTATGTAAACAATACCATCAACAGCGTTTCATAAAGTACACTTTCATAACACAGTGTCTAATTCAGCCAAGTTTGGAAACTGGGCCTCCTGCAAAGGTAAAAAACATCATTAGTCTTATAGCAGAAGGCTGCATGCCACATCTAAAATACATCTGTAAAACAGTACAATATTTCACTGTGAAAACTAATCCCACTCAACAGCTGGACAAAAGGGAAATAAATAAAAAAGAACCCTCCTTGGCCCAAAGTGCTGTGTGAAATATTTCTGTCCTGTTCAAGAGAGACAGAGACAGGTAGTGTTTGGCGGACAATACGCTTCTGTCTTTTTCACATTTTATTTGAAGAGAAAATGAACATGCATTGTTGCAGCACAGCAAAGAGTGGAGTGTTTTTTTTCTTGATCCAGACGGTGAACCCAGTTATGGCAGAGTTGACTGCAGTCTTCAGAGAAGACAGCATTCAGCAGAGAACAGGCCCTGGGCCAGTATTTTAGAACCTCTAATCCAGATTAAAAACCCCATCCCCCATTCCTTTCACTGCCTCATTGTGTGTGAGAGAAATATACTATTTCAACCAAATGTCATCATCTTGGGTGTAGCATGAACTGTCTTATCATAAAGTGTATGTTCTGATGTGCCAATTGCTTTAACAAGCAAAGAGATTGAATGTGATGTGAATATGAATGGTGCAGTGAGTTGAGCATTATGGTCTTGCCACTATACAAAATCCTCCTTTTATGGAAGGAGAGTGGAGGAGTGTTTTTGTCGTTCGTCTTGTAATGGGTCATTTTGAACAATTTTATGCAAAGAACTTGATGGAAACTGCTAAAAATGTAGAGAGTGTATCTGTGCCGCAGCAAATCATATCTGTTAAAATTTTAAACAGTGGGTCGACCTATAAAATGACAGACTTCAGCATTTAACACCCTTAATTCGAAAAGCCTCCCTGATTGTGGAGCAGGCAGGAAATAATGAATCTGCGTTACACTTTGCATATAAATTGCAATGCAACAATCAGTGTAAACCTATTACCTTTGGGATGGCGATGAATGTAGGTTCTGAGGTGCCCGTTGACCAGTTCCACCCGATCTTCGTCATCGCTGAGGGGCCTGGGACAGGCGCACTTTTGTTCTGCATGTTATCTATCCCATAACCATAGGCCTGAATGGCATTTCCTGCAGGGACAGAGATATAAAGTCATTTGTTTTTCGACTTGCCATCCCAGCGAAAAGCCAGCAAGCAGACAGACAGCTCTAAGTCAACTTCTTGGTCTCCTGCCCAATCTTTGGCAACGAGGGAACGAGGGAGGGCGGAAAGGGATTGGGGAATGAAGTAGAAAAAAGAAGAGTAAGGAGAGGAACTCTTTTTTTGCTTTGTCAGTAAGCTTGAGAGTGGTTCGTCAAACTAATCAAAAACAGCAATCAAATGCCTACTTGTGAAATCTGTCACTGCTGCTCAAGATTTAATGAACTGGTGCAGTGCCGTTCTAAGCCTGTTTGTTTGGAATGTTCTTTTCTCTTGTCCTGTGCTAATGCTCTGGAGCTACTTCAGAATTATTCATTGTCATTAGTGAGTCCTCCTTAAACAGTTCCACAATATACTGTCACTTTTTATTGTTTGTGTGTTGGACTTTGTGTGCAGAACTTTTTATAAACAGTCTATGATGCAGAATAAAGTTAGAAAACGTTTTCATCCTACCTGGTTTATCTGTAATGAAGAATTTTACATAAAATGCCACAATATTCAGACCCGAGTTCACAACTTTTCAAAATAAAAGCTCTGTAATTCAGCTCGATATAAAGCTTTGTTTTGTACAGCAATAAAACAAACTTGTGCTTTTACTTTGAAGACAAATTGCCAAACGGGAGGGGATTCCATGAATGTGTGAAAGAAAAATAGTCACATTAGTGTGAAGCCAATAAGATGAATGGTTTCTGAGATATGCATTGTGAAATTAGTAGGAGAATGTCTAACATGTTTATTATCCACAAATTATCCTTCCATAAGAGAATCCTGCACTCACACATACACATAACTTTGTTCCTTTGCTCAGTACAAAAAAAACCTTTCATGTGGCAACAGTTGCTGTCAAATTGCAACAGGCTGACCAAACAGGGGCATAATTTATGCTCCTGAGATGATGAACCCCAATTTGTTTGCCGGCAGTTGTACACTTAGAATGTGGAATCTCTTCAGAGTAGCAAATCAATCAGCTCAAACAGAGGAGAGTGCTTGTGTGTGTGCCCGCGGATGTCGTGTACACGCATGCGTGTCATTTTGTGTTTCTAAGTGCATGTGTGAGTCTCTGCAAAAATGTGATAAATCCCTGTTCTGTCAGCTTTTCAGCTAGATATGGTAAAATAGAGGCTGAGCACCTTTTCACTGCTCATCCGTTTAAAACATGAGGCTTGTTTCTCTTTGTTCAGCCGGAGAGAAGGCAAGGCATGTAATTGCTTGGCAACCACCTCCATTATAAGGTCAGCATGCAGAGATTACTTTGAATAGATTTATGTTACTGATCAAATTCAAAACATTCCCAAACAAAGGACAAATGGCATTTCCCACCACCACACAAAGGATGGATAGGATAGTTATGGAACACACATGCTTAATGGGATGGACACACACACACACACACACACACACACACACAGTCCTTAGTAATCCCAATGCATGGCCACATAGATTTGTCTGTCACAACCTCTGTCCACCTACACACTGTTGTGATACACACACAGGTGCACATACTATACAGTGAATCACACATAGACACATACAGCTGCACACTTGAACATACAAAAGAACCCTTAATGTTTCTCATTCTGTTCAACAACACTGGTGTTTCGGCTGCTGCTGGAGAATAAAAGCACAGAGAGTGGTGAAGAGCTGGTGAAGTACTGCTGAGACATGCGATGTTATGCATCTGTTTGTCAGGGTTGGCTATGGCTAGCTATCCCTCTACAGATGCTATAAGACGGGGGAATAAAGTCATAAATAAAACCAGTTGGCTCGAGGGCCTCCACAAAGAATGTTTTACTGTGCCCAAATGTTCCGCTGAGTGATTAAGCTCATTGCCAATGGCAATTCATTTTTTTAATGACTCTGGGTAAGTTTTTTCCCATAACCCGTGGGCATAGCCTGCATTGCCCTACCTGCAGGGACAGATTGAACAAGAGATAAGGGAGGAAAGAACAAGATGAGAGAAGAGAGATAGGGAGGGGAAGGAATTGAGAAATCAAGCCTTAGACTATGTTTGGATTATAAGTATGTGTAATATCCTCTGGATTCCTCACATATTTTACTCAACCATATATAAAACATTTCTTTTTTCATTTTCGACAATTGAAATTGTAAGTAAACGTGGGAGAGTGGTGTAGAACACATGGTTTTCATTTAAGAGTGTGCTTTGGTTTGTCGATCAATGGAAAAACTCATTTACTGTAAAAGTGAAAAGATGGGGGTCAGGGGGAGCTGAAAAATAATCTGTCACACACACACACACACACACACACACGTATATATACATATACACCCACTCATTTATATATACAGTATGACAAACACTTTTATTCCCACTACACATACATACAGACACACACACACATATATGTTTGTATATATACATAACCATCCACACATTTATATATAAAGTATAACACACACACACACACACACACACACACATACATACATATATACATGCACTCAAACTATCAGCACATGTATATATACAGTATAACACACATACACACCTATATATTCAGTATATACATACATATATACAGTATACATATAAGTATATGTATCTACATATACGTGTATACTGTATTCTCCCTGTTGTGTCGAAGTTTATCGCTTGACTGCAGAGAGGAGATGCTGCATTTTGTGTTATTTTTCAAGACGCCTCCTCAGCTCCCAGCCTCATCCCTCATCCCGCACACTCAGCTAAAACGGTACCCCAGCAATCTATTGAAATGGTCTGAAAGCATTATCCACACAATGGAACATGTTAAAGGCAATGGTGTCTTGTAGCGCTGATGACACTGCTCGCTCCGGCATAGCAAGGAAGGAGCTGTCTGTATTTAACGCCACAGTGAAAGAAAATAAATCATAGGGATGTTTGGGGTAACCACTCTGTCATGCTGCACTCTGTGTGTTAGGCATTAGATATACAGATGTTATATATTTTAGCTTAACCTATTATTTCATTTGTGCAAGATCTTTTCTTTTCATGAAACTCTTCTCTTGAAAGGAATAAGCCCTTTAACGCTCTCAGATTGAAAGTGAAAATGACATGCAAATGGTTTCTTTTGTATTAAAGTCTGGACAGATCTCGCCTGGAGGACGGATGAGGACTGATAAAAAATTACTCCTGTCTGAAGAACTAAGAACATTTAATTTCAACTTAATCACTGGGCAAAGGGGTGTCCATGGATAAGCTGAAACTGTGTAGCAGAGAAATCCGTCCGTCCATACGCTCATTCATCCATAAATATTTTTCTCTTAATCCTTCCAGCTTTATTTCCTCCTTTGTAATAACCAACTAAAAAAATTATGAATTATTTCACATTTAATTTAAATAAAATAAATAAATTATAAGTTCATTTTCTTTTGAAAATGTAATACCAGGAGACAGTCTCCTGACTCTGACCAACTCAGCTGCCATTTTCTTATCCACTGCCTTCGTTAAAATAGCAAATACACTTGCGCCCATCAGCTTGTTTTGTTGTCTTAAAATGAGATGTGGTCAGGCGCATTGTTGGTACGTTGCTCTCTAGCAGAAGACGATTGTGTGATTGACCAACAAAAACCTGTTCTGAAGTCAGTGGCACAGTAGTTTATCAAGAAAGTATTATGCACCTTCATAGGCTGTTGCACAATGTGTATACATTCTGCCTCCTCTCACGCCTGCTTCACCTCAGGGAGCTTTGGTGGAATCCTGCTGTTACGCTAGATGGTCTGCTTGAGCTCTTTCACTTTGAGGATGGGTAGAAAAGTGTCTCCTGCAGAAAGTGCTTTTTCTTCTTAACTGACAAGTCCACCGTCATAATAGCAACACACCGATGTGCGATGGCTTTTAAAAGGAATGTGAAATGTCAATCTGATTAGTTTATTGCATGTCACATGCTACATGACCACATGATTAATTAAGAGACCATGTCCAAACTTTTTTTTTCTGCCTTTGAATTGAGTGGATTGAACATACCCCAGATGCACTTGCAGCGTGCACTTGGATCATAGAGCCTTTGGACGTCTGAAGTAGCTGGTAATGCCCACCTGCTGCCCCACTCATTATCTCCACCATCCACCCTTCATCACATCCACAGCTACAGCTATCTCATGGGGGTGCTCAAAAACATTGAAAAACACAATCTGACATGAAACTATTAAAGTTGCATTAGATCGATGTTCATGGTTCACTCTACTCTTACATGGCAGCAAGAGTAACTAATGCATCACACGCTCGTGCTCTTATCAATATTACATGACTGCTGGACCCCTATCAGTTACAAAGCACATTTGAAATGCATGCAGAGTATTCTGTGTGTCGGGATGGCTCACTTAGGCATTTGTTTTCCGTGAAGTACCGCAGGAAGTTCATACATTGCTCTTCTTGGTTTCCGCTGCCCTTACAGGTGCACCACGGGGATATGGTCCAGTTGGAGAAGCTGCTGTCAACATAGTTGGGAGTCATTTCGGTCCCTATGAGAACATCCACACACACACACACAGAAACACACACACACACATTAGGACAAACAGTTATGGGTCACTAATGGACAATAATGGACTACATCTATTGCAAATAGTATATAAAATGGACAACAAGACGTTAGTCATAGGGATGAGTTTGTGCTGTTTGGATTTATGGGAAGGTGGTGAAGCATTCTGTTGCTTAATTTTAGATGTAAAGAGGCCATTATATTATGAATATTTTCAAAGTAGGTGCTTTAGGAAGTGTTTGTGTGTGTGTTTGTGTGTGTGTGTGTGTGTGTGTGTGTGTGTGCACTGTTTGAATAAAGCACTGCTGTACTAAAACATTTTACTTTTTCTGTGTTGATGCTTTCAGGTGGAGTCAGGGGTGTTAGATGCACTTTGTGTAACATTTCCCAGAGAAATCCAGGAAACACTATAACATATTATCACTTCATACTGCACAATTTATGACACGGTGGGGAGGCACCGACTGATAATGAAATATGGACACTTCAGCAACCGCTATACTTTATACTTCATCTACATTTGCATTTCAAACTCTGCAAACTGCTGCCACAACATGACCGAGGTGCTGCTATCGAACATTGGCTGGGATTGAAAAATATGTGCAAGCTGCTCTGTGCACATTGTCTGAGCAACGTTGAATATGAGCAAACAGATGGTCATCAAGTGTTTTAATTAAGTAAACACGCTCTCTGTGCCTCTACTCCCTAATTACTTCTAGTAGTGAACTGATGTCCAGTGCACTGGGGGGAACTATCAGGCCAGGAGGGAAGAAGACAGAGTCTCAGGGCGCTGCCTGCCCGTCATGATAAAAATGAAGGCGCAACAGGTTGCTGTCACACCGTCTCTTCTACAAGCTCCCTGTAACCATCACTCTTTAGCTCACCGTCTATCTGAAGTTTTAGAAAATTACTGTGACATGTGGGGATAAAAGTGTGCGTCTGTTTGTCTCCTGCCACTTCACTCCCTGACACACTCCCACTCCATCACAGTGTCACCCCACAGCCGCGGCTGCACTGACCGATGAGCCTCGCGTAGGAGGCCAAGCAGGCCTGGTGATTGTCTTGGTTGGGACAGGTGCTCACTGTGTGCTCCGTCATCCAGCAGTTCACCAGGTAATCAGCCAGCCGAGACCTGCAACAGCAAACAGGAGAGAACAGCACAGGCAGAGAATGAGAGGCGGGGTCGTAAACTCAAAGCACACAACAGATGATCACGCACATACACATATTCAAAGTGCCAGACCTAATTTTTTGGCACGGTGTTTACTCGGGCGCAGCTGCCAATTGTGACTAGCATCAAACTGGAATAGTATATGCAACATCTGTTTCAGGGACGTTACAACAGGTGTCCTAAATAGCAACCAGGTCTCACTCACGTCTCCCGATGTCGACTATTTTCACAACATGCAACATAAAACCCACAGGAAGGGCATTTGTGTAAGGATGAGCATAATATCATGTGTCTCCTCTGCATATCCCAGACATCTTGACTGTCTCCCAAAGTCACTTTCCCCCAACAAAGCGAGGGAGCTGATAAAGATAGTATGTTTTTGTTTCGGTGTGTGTTTGTGATAAGAGCTTTAAGTCTGCGGAGGCCCCCAGGGTGGCATTGCTAATCCACTTAAGTAGGTTTATTGGGAGTAGCGTGTGCAAAGTTAGTCTGTCTGTACTGTTCACATCACAGCTGCCCACTAAATGAATCACAATCCATCGCACATTTCTCCCTCTCTACTCCTTCCTTCAGTGGCTCGCTTTCTCCCTCTCCCTCTGTCATGACTCATTCACTCTGACCTGGTCTGACCAATTTTTTCAGCCTTAAATTCAAAGGTACTCAAACGCACCTCGGGCTGTAGTGTCCTTTTCGAAAACAAACAAGCTTGCATGCACACACGCATTTGTGCGTGTGCAACCACACACACACACACACACACACACACACACACACACACACACACACACACATATATGACTGAAAGTGTTTTCTGGCTGGTGTCCACTTGGTTCCTAACTTCTGGGCAAGTTCCGCTATACCTGACAAACATCAGTTTGGGTTTGACTTGACTCATTGATGACAGCTGCTCTGATGGCCCACTCCTCTTGTCTCAGTCTCTCATAGAGTCGTTTGCTTCAGTGTCTTTTTTACAAGGTGCCGTGAGGGTGAATTTTAATAGCAATACATCATTATCTGATTCATTGTGACATGTTTTAACTGCCATAAATAATTGACGTGCCATCTAGATGCCAGCCAGAGTGCGAGGATTTATCTAAGCCAGGAGGTCACTGTCGGTATCCTGGAATAATTTATCATTTTGGAAAAATACCATCATGTAAATTAGATAGCTTTTAGCATCAAGATGGGAAGGTTTTTGGTGGATTGTATTTTTCTGGACAGAATCAGAGAATGGTATTAATCTTCTCATGTAATTATCAATGTGAAAGTGAATTAACACATTTTTAAACATGCACTTTAAAGTATTTATGTCAATCACGTTTTTGTGTTGATAACAAACTCAGAAAATATGTTCACTTTCTCGAATAAGGTGACGTTGATTTTGTCCAATAGAATATTTATTACCTTCAATGAGGAGGTTATGTTTTTGTCTGTGTTTGGTGGTTAGCAGGATTATGTAAAAAAAACACCCAACAGATTTCCATGAAATTTTGAGGAGGTCTGGGTAATGTCCCAAAGAAGAACTAATTAAATTTTGGTGTGGATCCAGGGGCTGGTTTAGGATTTGTTTTCTTACTCTTTTCAACATTGTGAGATGGGGTGTCATGCAACATTTTCCTTGATTTATCAGAATAATTCATGGATCTTGATGAAGGGAACTGATAACTATGAGTGTGTGCAATTAGGTGCAGATCCCCCAAAAAATCAGGAATTTCAATTAGGTTTCATAAGGGGTGCCATTGTAGTATTTTCTGATATCTTCAATGACACAAACTGCAGTTCACAAAAGGAAAACATGTATCTTTACCAGCTGATGGCAATTTTCACATAAGTAATGACTGTCTCAAACTGGATGTGTGATACTAACTATCTCATGTTAAAACGCTACAGATGAACCCTGTAAATATGTTTTAAATAGTTGTCAGTACTTGAAGAAATATGAGAATAATACTTGTTCTTATGTGTGCATTTTCACATCACAACTGTAAGAGATTCATTGTGACTTCTTATCTGTTTATCTGGACACTTATGTGAGAAAGTTTGTCGGATGCATCTACAGTGTTGCATTCATGCACTAACTTAGATATTCATAATTAAAAAAGTGCTGACAGCTGCATTGCACAATAGCCTAAATAGGTGGAATGTTGTTGTCACAGAAATTAGCATAGTGCCTTGTCTTTAAATATGCATTGCAGCTGTGTTGCTTATTATATGTTCGGCAGTTCGAGGTGATGCTTGATCTCTTATTCATCATTTTGTGCCTTTTTCATGGGGTTCTACACTAATTGGATAAGAGGAGATGCATTGTAATGACACAGCCAATATCTGCATGTTTATCTACCAAACACTGAGTCTATTGCTTCCAACCACATTGTTTTTCGGGAAACTCAGAGAGGAGGATGCATGAAACATATAGAGTCAAATGCTAGAATTTATCAGAGACAGTGTGTTGTTGGCCACCAATACTGTTCTGCTGCATCCCGACTCTGTGAATAAGAAGACAGGCAGAATCAGCTCAGGGGTAATGTAGGGTGATGAGGTAACAATCTCCTGTCTGTCCGTCTCTGTCCGTCTCTCTCTTTCACCATGGCGGCTAGTGTAGTGTGATGAGCTTGGGCCTCCAGCAGCAAACCCCACTCAGACTCACTTCATTACTCCAACTCCATCTCCATCCGCCCTCCTATCAAATCACCCGGAGAGACTCTCGACGTGACACACTGCTAACACATCGAAAGCCTCGCTTCAGAAAACGGGACATAAGCTTGCTCCAGCATGGCTGGAACGACTGATAGAGCGAGTACACAAGTTCGCAAACACATGCACACTCAAATATCAACGTAGCGCCTGATGTTCATTCACAAAAGAAACACACACACTGTCCTCCTCACTCACAGATCGCACTCATCCACCCTCAGTCTGTTCACAGAGAAAGAAGGCACTTGTGCTCACAATCACACCACAGATGATAAAAAAAGATACAACAGACAGGGGAGAGAGAGCAACTCTATTGCACCTATACAAAGCAACCTTTAGAGCCACATTTTCCATTTTTTTATTTCTGAGAGCCAAAGGCTCCTTTACTTTCATGCTAACAAAGAATCTGAACGTCAGACTTCTGCAAGAAAGGCAAAGACCACAGAAAATTTTAAAGAAACTGAACAAGAACCATGTTTCTTTTGAGAAGCGGAGCTTTTTCAGACAATGACGGCTTAAAAACAGTAATTTAAAGTTTAGAGAGGTGTCCTGAGTGTTCAGACAATGGTGTTCCAAAACCAGGATGCAGCACATTTCATGGCGTCCAAGGGCTTTCCATTATACCTCGGCGAAGCGCCACTCGCTGCTGAAATTACAGGCTGTCTGACTCAACAGAGTTTTATGGTCATTTCAGCCACTCAGCCCCTGGGGAAGTGGCACGGGAGCCCCCACAGAGGTAGACTTCTTTCATCCAACCTGACACTTTAAACACTGTGATTTGGCTGAGCGCTGAGTGCCTGTCCATCCAGCTTGGCAGTAATAGAAAACTAATGGCTTTTTATATGGATTCTTATTCCTATCACTTGATGCCCATGACAAACAATGTGACTCAAATCAGATGAGTGTCAGTCTTGGAAACCATTTCCTCATGAAGGAGGAGAGGCAGCAGGGAAAAAAATGGTTATCAGACTCCAAAGTCCTCTAAGAGCTTCCTCTCTACATCAAAACCAGTCTATTGAGAGTCCTATCTGGTTTAGTGACTTCCCCTCTGTGCCCCGTCTCCAAATATGACTTCTACGCATGATAATTTCTGTTAAATGTGAAATTACGGCTCTTCGCTCTTATCGCTTGCCTCAGTCTTCCATCTAGAGAGCCTTTAGAAACCCATATCTCTCATTCATCTACAGAAAGCATTACAATAAGCATGACACAATAGCTGCCAACATAATCAAAGTTACATGAAGCAAATGAGGAAAACAAAAGATGTTTCCCTCAGCTCTGCCCCACAACGCTTTTACCCCTCACGCCTTTCTTTGTGTCTGTTGTGTTGCTATGACCTTATCTCTCCTCGTCTGTCCTCTCCTCCCCTTGCATCTCCTTCTCTGTCCCCTCCTCTTCTGTCCCCTCCTATTACTGTCCTCCTGTCCCTGTACAAACTGATTTTCATTGCAGCCTCAAGTGTTGATTTGCAAACTCGTGGTGAGGGAATTTGACCCTGGTTCGATCAATAGGACTCGACAGCCTTGTGTGTCCTTTTTGTCATTTGATGTTGACTTTGTCTGCCACAGTAAACAAATTGCCTTGGCAAAGCTGATATTTTACTATTACTCACTTTTGAATTTTCTGCATTGTGCAGCACGGCTCATTACATCATGACAATTTTTATGAAAAGCCCAATAACAGCACTGACCTTGTCAGTGGAGTGCTATGAATATATTTTAATAAAAGGTTATAACGTCTGCCAAAGAAATTTGTTTCTTCCCACTAAAAGACTGCTTTTTATTTTCTCATAAATTGTTCAGCAATGACGGCAATCAGCTCTGCCTTCGTTAAATTTCTACTTGTGACCCTGAGACGGTGTCTGTGTTGCCCCCTTTGTCGAAGGTGATTGCGCATTTAACCCTCAGCTACTTTCTCCTCACTGTCCCTTGACTGAGGCCTGCCTCTTTGACAGCACTGTACTCATTGTGATTCCCAGTCAATACTGTAAAAGGGCATTGTGGACAGATGGCATTCAGTCAAAACACAAGGCAGTTTAACTTTGCTGTCACATGACACAACCTTTCGCCCGCTTACTCAGCAGAGAATTGAAACCCAGACAAAAAAACATGTCAGCTGACAGCACCTCCCCTGCATTATTTAGCAGAATATCCAAAGTTACAAGAACGGGTCAAAACCCAGACTTTGGCTGGAACGTGGAGGGTCAGTGGATGAAATTGAGGATGTAGCTGAAAAATATTGTGGACCTGCAATACACCGATTATCATATTCATGAAGTCATTGCGTTGTATTTGCATTCTGCCAGGTGTCTGTTTCAGCTCTTTATCTGTTTGTACATCGGCTCACTCAGACATTACATGGACTTTTTACAGGAGAATTGGCAGGACATAGTCCCTTTAAAGTCCAGTTCATCTGATTAGGACATTTGTGCTCATTAATATACTGTAGCTCCACAGGGTTACTTGTCGAAGCATCATTTGTCTTTCACTCAACACACAGCCTCCATCTCTCTCTCTCTGCCACTCACTGAGGAAAAGAGAAGTAGAGAAAGACGTCCCTCTCCATCACAGGGCAGTACTGGTCTCACTACCTCCTGATGAAATTGTTCTCACCAGTTCATTTTGAAAGAGAAATGACCAATGGGGAAATGCCCAAAACTCGGTCACTCAAGCCGTTTTCAGACATGAACTCCGAAGAATGTTCAGACATTCAGGTCTGGAGATTCTCCAGAGTTTGCCTTTCACATATAAAAACCCTGAAGGAGATTGTCTGGTCGGACACTTTCCCAACAGCAAAGAAATCTCTGGAGTGTTCAGGTGAGGGGTGGAACAGCGGCAGGATGTGGCACTGCTCGGGACATCACGTTTTTGTTTTCAGCATGCCACACAGCTCAGTACATGATATATCTCCAAAGGCTCTTTGTTGGCGTCTCCTTCGTGCTTGGCAAAGCTTTTTCATCCTGAGATGTTTGTATTTTTTGTCAGTTTTGCATCTGTCTGCGTGTCAGAAACATCATCAACATGCCCACTCACTTGCGATGAATCCTCCAAAAGGATCTCCTGCTATTTTCTCACTTGGGCTCATTCAGAAATTTGTATTATGAGTTTTTATTAGTCATTTGTGTTGTCACCTATAGGCTCTCTCGAGCATGTCATGAGATTATCCAGAGTTTGGTGCATGTCTGAAAGCGGCTGCAAACATCTGGGGATGGAGCTCTGGGTTGTGGTTGTTCCAACTAAAAAACAATCAACAACCTAAACTCGCATTTGATCTTATCTGCCCACATTTTGTTTCATTTTCAAACACTTACTTATGCATGATTGCAGTGTTCCTTGTTTGGTGACCAGAAAATTGGCTTGTAATCCATTGTTTCTCTTACTTACTCATGCTTTTTGTCTTTGTCTGCACCACCCACTGCAAATGTCTTACATACACCCCCTACTGAATGTTATGTCACTGGGATGAATGCTAAATCAAGTGTGTCGCGCACATAACCCAGTACTGTCTGTTTGGTAATGGCTGAGTAGATTATTCAAGGTTATCTGAACTCCCTAAATACTCTGAACAAGGCAAACAGCCGTCCCCCAGACAAAGTGTGCACGTCAAACAAATGGATGAACAATCCCTGAATGAATGACAGAGTTAGCAGCAGGCTGCAAAACAGTTATTACCAGTAATTATATAGCTATTAGTCACATATCAAACTGTTCTGTGCAAAAGCTTTAAAGGAAGGTACATGCTGCAGCTTTCACTTTGTCTCCTTAAGTACAAAGAGAAGTTCAGAGTGAGAATGATGAAGAGTGAACGGACGGGCCCTAACTGACACATTCAAAACTGCACATCGACCATTCTCTAGATAAGTCTGAAGCCCTATTGATAATGTGTGTATTAATAATAGATTCAGTACCACTGGAGGGAAGGATGGGGCCTCGTCGGTAATGACTGCAGCTTTCCACTGTACCATGTTCCCTTAGAGATTACAGTAAGGAAAGTAAATGGGCATACACTAATCCATGTATTGGAATTAAATGCACAACTCTTTAGTTTCAGTTCCTCTCACAACTTCTCTTACTTGTTGAGTTCCAACATTCAAAACTAAACTGCACATACAAGTTCTCTAAATGCACATGCAGCACTCTCACTCTATTAGGGAATAGAGGGGATAGATGAGAGGGGATGGCGAAATTGACAGGTTATTAAGCACGACAAATTTTTGGTCATTTCAGTTTAAAGGAGATGGCATCCCCCCTCATCCCCCTCTAAATAGGCTACTGCTGCGACGACACCATCCAGAGACTACACAGCTCATTGTATTGGTTTTTGATCTCCAATTTTAACGTTATAGTTAATTCTCACTCCTCTCATCTGAGAGATAGATAAAAAAGATATACATTTTATGCAGCATGAAATGATAAACAGGAAAATGTAAGGAAAATCTGATTAATTTGCGTAAAAATGAAAAGCTAAGTTGTGACGTGTTTCTTAATATTTACACCACGTTCACAAATACAGATTAAAAATAGGAGGCAGCATTTGCATGGTTACATATACATTAGGATTTTTTTATTAGCACTGGACATAACAAGCAATCTATACCCATGCAGATTTTTTTCCTTATCTGAGTCCGTGTTGCTCATTAAAGTTGAAGCTTATCACAGAGAACTGACCGTATGTGTGAACAGGTGGTTAGGGAGAACCAGAGGCCAACGAATGCATTAAGAGGCTTCATGTGTACGAGACCGCAAAGGTGCAAGTGTGCAGTGAAAGTGAGAAAGTGATTTAGGGCAGTGTGTGTGTGTGTGTGTGTGTGTGTGTGTGTGTGTGTGTGTGTGTGTGTGTGGATCTGCTGAGAGAGGGTGCAGTACTCTGATTTTTCTGTAAGCAAAGGCAGCCTGTTAGGCTACATCTCCTTAACTGGGTCAGGTTATACCTGTACAGTGATTGATTGTTTCTCAGCACCCCACTTTGAAAACCAGTGGCCAAAGAACTCAATCAAAAAGCACCCAGTGAGCCAAAAAACCAGGGGATATAAATCAAAGATAGAAATGTTGCATTGATCCCACGGACAATCAATACCGTACATGTATACAACTCAATGCTCTCTGGGTTCGGCTTCATTGGGCTTGTGCTGCGCTAACTGACATGGAGATGGATAGGGACTTCTCTGCTTGCATTTTTATACATGGACACACACATACTCAAACTATTCTACCCCAAAAAAGGCAGATCCAAATATAGCCTATTGTCACAGTGTGGACTCAGCAGTCCCTAATGAATAGATGTTGGATCCATTGGAAAGAGGGTGAGAACAGAAGAGTGGAGAAGCAGAGAGGACGATGAGAGGAGATGAGAGGGAGAGTACGGGAGAAGTGGGAGGCGAGAGGAAGAGGACAGGAGATTAGAGGAGAGGAGACGAGGGGAGACGATAGGAGAGGAGAGCAGAGGGGTGAGAGGAGAGAAAGTGATGAAAGTCAGAGAACTGTAAGAAATACAAGGTCTTCTGTTTGTCTCTGTTTGTGCAGGATTCAAAAAAGAAGAAAAAAAATAACTGCAGCAGAAGTGAAACCAGGTGTAGGGAAGAAGAGGTGCTCCATTTAACGCTTGTTCTCTGTCGAACCACAGTCCCTAGATCTCCAAAGTATGTCAACAATTGCCTCCACGCAGACTAAAAAGATAAAATCTTTCTTTGATTGAGCTCTGTCTCCACCTGGAACAATCTTAACACTTTCTTAGGATGAATCCACAGCCGATCTAGAATCCTGCGTGGTCAAGGTGTCAGTCCAAAAAGTATATTCAAGGCAGTTTTACAATGAAAAGCATCGAACTGCTGGCCTTTTGAAGTCTGAAATAAATAAAGAAATAGGCGAGTGTACATTTTTAAATCCTTTTTGACTTGGCCGTGTTTCGAGCCCTGACCCGTCCTTCATCAGAATGTGTTGCAGGGAGCAAAGCTTGTGTTTGAGATGGCCAGCAGAGTCTGCTGATCCATAACTGTGTGACCGAATCACTGACCTCCAACCTGCTGCAGTAGCTTTACGGCCCACATCGATTGTGTGACCATCCCTCGCTCCCCTCCCTCTCGCTCTGTCTCATTATCTCTCTCTCCTTCTCCTCCTCCTCCTCTCTGTCGAGCCGTCCCTTGTGTTAAAATGAAATAGGCTTCAGGCTAGCTGTGTATCGCCCTGTTTGGAGTAAGAGTCAGACAAGCATCCCCAGGGGATTGAGGCCTGTCGTTGAATGATCTCTTCCTGCTTTTATCAACGTATCTCGGAGAACAGAGCCAGTGAAAGTTTCCCCTCGTGTTGTACTTAAGTGGTGCTGTGACTTGCGTGTTAAAAAAGTTTTGGGAGGGCTCTTTGTCGAGCTGTTCAATTGTGTTTATCACAGAGGTTGCACAAAGCAAATCCCTAATCTGTGGACTTTGTCTCCATTAGCATGACAAATGAGCTTTAAATTCAATTTGCTTTTATAACACACTGAAGGTGCAGAGTAAATTAAGAGAACAGTGTGCTGTTTACTGCGATATCTCATAAATTATCCAATCAAATGAATTAACGAATCAGTGTTTCTTCCAGGGACAGACAGAGGACAAGAAGGAACCTGTCACATGGTGGAGGTGATGGCAGTGTCTGCAGACACCTCGGGGCAGGATAACATCACCTGTCAGAGAACACCCTCAGACCAGCACTGACTTTAATTAAGTTGTAGCGACATTCGCTTGCATGGTGGCACTTATTCACTGCGGGCGAGTGCAGTGCTGAAACACTGGGTTATTAGAGTCACGTTCAAGCTCGTTGTGGTTGTGTGTAGAGCGAGTGTGTCTATGCGCGTGTGGCTGCTTAATGGTTTTTGGCCTGTTGGTGCTCGGGCCAGCATGTGTCCGTACTGTACGAGTGCATGCGCTCATCGAGCTGTTGACCTCAGCAGGGCATTACAAAGCCACAGTTAATAAGCTTTAACGTTCTATTTCATCAGGAGGAGCACAGCAGACACCTGAGGGTCTAAAGGTCAAAGAAAGCAGCTCAGCCTGAAAACAGATTACACAGTGCAGGCAAGCAGGTAATTATCAGGACAACCATAAATCGGAGGAGAGGCAATAGTTTCCCCTCTTTAGCAGAGCAGTGGTTGGATTTAGTGTCGGTGGAGAGAGTATTGGGTTTTCACCATTATGTTCAGAAGCTGCTCAGCTCCATGGAAACAGAAGGAATGTGATGTGCTATACTAGTCACAAGTAAGTGTTGTGCATAGTTAGTTAGTCTGATTTGAACTGTTGTCAATCATGCTACCTCCAACAGAACAACTTGTGGTAGTTATCCAAAATAGAGCAAGCGACACAAAACGTTTTCACACTTACATCAGTTCTTTCTCTGACTATTAATCACACTGTGCGAAACATTATTATTACATATATTAACACCAGAAATGAGTTGATGAAGTGCATTGGTTTTCTTGTCTGCCACATCTACAGCTGCTAAATGTTTTAAACCCACAAACTCTGTCCCGTCTCTGATTATCACTGACTTGTATCAGCTGCCTAATCATCTGTTACACTGGGAAATGGAAAAGTAGCCAAAACTTTACCCTACTGATAAGTCTCACATCATGAGTATTATTTTTAGCAGACAGCTTTCGAGGGTCTAACACTTGGTCGAACACCATTAGGCTCATAAATGAGCTTTTAAATGCTTAGAATTAATTCAAATGTTTTACATTTTTGTGCTGTTAGACTAATGAACGCAGAGCGAATCTCTCCAGACTGCTTGAATGTGTTCCCTGTTGAGGGCCAGGCGCAGCACATGGTTCTAGGGGGTAAAAAGATCCTGACAGCTGATCTGGCTGACACTGCAGCTGCTGTGTTTCACCTGCCCTGGGCAGCACTAACAGAAAGAAACATGTCACGGCTGGGTAGGTGTGAATTGAATCTGGCCGCTTGAATCCAATAGAGGCCCCGTGCAGCCAAAGTGATCCACTAATGTTTTGTTCGGCTTAATTGAGCGTTGTCCCTTCAACTTAGCCTCACATCTTCATCCTGCGTCTAATAGCAGCGGCTTCCCTGAAACTCTAATTACTTTGCTGGCAAAGTTACAGCACAGAAATAAAAACTTTTGGATGCCATGGGAGCAGGGAAATTTCCATCAAAAACTGTAATGCACAAATTCAATTTTCTTTTCTCATTTTTCAAAGAATATAAGAAGATAATGAATCTTCAGATGTGTTTGGTGGCAGCACAAAACTCTGTCGATCAAACCGACAAAACTGACATGAACACACATAAAATGAATGTTTGCCACCCCCCCTGCTCCTCACACACAGCACAGGACACTCTTTCTCTCTCTCTGCCATTTACACCCTCTACTTCACCTGCAGAGCGAGTCCTGGCGGCAGACCCTGCGTAGCTCCAGGCAGTTGGGCTTCTCTTTTTCTTTGTAGGAGCAGTCGGGCACGATTGTCTGCCTGCGTCGCTCAGCGCAGCCCTCGGTCTGGCAGGGGCAGAAGAGCAGACGGTGGCTGAACTCGGTGGGCACGCGGTCCAGAAACATCCTCAGCGCTTTGTGGCAGCGCTTCTTGCTGCAGGTTTCGCCCTTGTTGGGGTCCTCCTTGCTGCAGGTCGCGATGTAGGAGGAGCGTTGCTTCTTGCAGCTGTTGTTGAGGTTGCAGGCCTTGGCCGCATCCAGACAGTGGTTACAGTTTTTCTCGGCGTCGGGACAGTGGAAACCTTTTGGTGCAACTGTGAGCATACCTGACATTGGATAAAGAGAAGACAACTCAGTAACTTCAGAGAAATACAGGGGATAAGGATTCATTTTCCTTGAAAACATGATGTTAGATATCACTATCTTGGTATATTCACTTGAAATAGTTTGGTGGATTTCAGAGTTAGTATTTAAGCAAACACAACCTGGATCAAATACAATGACAACACAGGGGTACATGTCTCTTCATTGATACTCTGTCTCAATATCACCAACCTTATATAGTTTATAATGGGCTCTGCTGCAGTGTGATCAACAAATAAAACAATAAGCCCTGTGCCACATCTCCCATCGAGGGAATTCATTGCAAATGTTAAGCTTGAACAATGAAGGAGACTTTTCAATATCATCTGTGCTTCTGTGTTTCTTCAACCAACAGTGAGCCACTGGAGAGATGCCTGCAGCTAGTTCAAATCCACTCTAACTGAATTATTGATTCAGTCCGTTTCAGAGCTTGAGTAAAATATGAATGAATTAAGCCATGATTCCAAATTGGATGTTTATACATGATTTATTTCCAGGTGATATTATGATGTGATTGCCATAATGTTATTACAATATCAAGTTATCCAATGTGTTAAATGTGACATTAATAATATACACATATTATACATACATACATATTTACTCTGAGGTTTTTGTGATTTGACTTTTAAGATATTTTGATTTGTCTAATGGACATAACGTAAAAGTACTGCAGCAAAATACTGATGAGACAGCACACTGATGTGAATACTGGTCAGTGGAAAACAACACTAAATACTAAAGTTAAGCCTAAGGATTTATCAAGAGTCCACGCTGTACTTCAAGTACAAGATTAAGTTCTCCCCTTTTTTTTCTGTGTAATCACAAACTTAGACTTTGCAATTATCCCTAAGGCTGCATTTCATATTTGTGGAAATCTGATTGTGTGTTTTGTTGTTCTGAGATACTACATATAGCAGCAGTAGAAAAAAACCTTGCACCTTTTCCAGAGATATATCTGTAATAAAGCAGGATCATGTTCAGTTGTGCTACTCCTCTCTAGTATTCAAGGCTATATTAGCGAAGTTAACCTCCCTACCCTGTAGATAATGATATTTCAGAGGTCGTAGCGCCATTGTGACACGCTGCAAGATTCATCTCTTATTCAACGGAACCAATCTCACTCAGTGTCTATCAGACAGCCTGAAACAAGAAGGGAACAATTTATTTTAAGGGGTTGAGGGTCCGCTAGAGACGCTGTACTGTTTCCAAATGGTGCATTGTCTCTTATCAATCGTAGAAATAGCCAGGCATGGAACACATAGCAACAGAGGGGGAAAATAACAAGCAAACTCCCCAAATCAATGATTTTGTGGTTTGAGATCACACCGGATAAGACAAAACTCATTGCCACTGAACAGTGGCAGAAGTAGAATGTCAAGAATTCATCATAGAGGGAAGAGAGCACACTTAATCTAGCTCTCCAGAAGGCTTTCGTTAAGCTATATCAAGGTTAAATGTAGCAGGCACTCTGATAAACAAGCAGGGTGTTGAGAGACATGTCCAACAGATGTAGGTGCATAGGTCACCAGGGAGAACCATTCTCCCTTTTTTATTCAAACCTTAAAAATAAGACATGATTGTTTTATCAAATGAAACTTAGGAGGGTACAACCAGTCCATAACAGATGTCTGGGAGCATTGCATACTCAGTCAATTTAAGTGAGTCAAAAGTTACGCAACAGCAACAGATGTCAAAACTTATAGTCGGGATGAGAGACAATTAGCAAACCTTGTGAAGTATAGGAGCAGCTTAGTTCATCTGTAATTACTGCGAGAATCGGAAAAAGAGTAGTGACTTGGGACTGGGCATGAAGAGGCCGCGGCAGGGCCAAAGTTTTACGTTAAGTGGGCCAAGCTCGGCTGAAACGGGCCTGAAGCAGGGGTGGTGCAGTCCAGCTGGAGGAGAGTTAGCAGGGCGGTTGTCCAGTAGTTCAGGCTACATTACATTGATGGATTGCAGCTCCTAAATCTCCCCTGGCCATCTGCAGGCTCTAATGTGGGCCACTGGGGGGTCCAGGATGGAAAGAAAATAGGAGAAGGATGAGCTACTAAGATTTATCTGACCACGCAGGGCTGAAGCCATTTTTTTGAGGCTGCAGCAGCGGATGGGTTTTTACTACCTCTGATTGGGGAGCTGAGATTGAATTTGGTGCTCAACCCAAAAAGATGTCCTGGGGCGTACATAAGACACAAAGCCTGCTTGATGGCTCTGACGTGCTTGAACACGAGCGGGATGATAGCGAGAGCATGGAGGAGTAGAGGGAGGAAGCAAAGAGGTGGAGATGGGTGGAGAAATGTGCAGCACTGAGTTACAGAGTTCTAATTGATTTTCCAAGTGCATTACAATGGAGGTTTTCAGCACACATATTCCACTATAATGTGAGGAGAGAGGGGTTGATAAGCTAATGATATGAGACGTATAAAAATGGATAAGGCTCTAAGAGGGGCGAGGAGACAAGTTGATTGCAGTGGTTGATCATGGCAGATAGAGAGATGGCATGAGAGGAAACAGACTAACAGATTGGACAGACACTTACAGGGACATGCTGGAGAGCTTTCAATTAATTCAGACTAATTCAGGAAAGATGTGCGGCTCTTGCTCGTAATAATTAACCCAGCCCATCAGCAGTGCAATCAACAGCTCTCTGCATCACAATCGTCTGCACATATCTATTAACTTACCTTGCTGGCTGTTGTGCCAATGAGCAAGTGAGGTATCGACCGACTGCATGGTCAGAGACAAGTGGGTGCATTGATTGATTAATGGATTCTATAAACCCTGAATAATCAGTGTTGTTGAGTGCGGGAATCATAAATAATGCTTTTTCTTTCCTTCCGTCACCTGTTGGCCGCAGAATAAATGTTTTCAGAGAGAACTAAATTGTCTCATGTTGTTTTCTCACAACTGCTGCGTGTACACGGATAAAAGTGGTCTCATAACATTTACTTGATGTTCACAACAGTTGAAGCACTATCGTTGCTTTCGGTGATCCTGCCGTTTGACTGTAAATAGGCTTTTAATAGGGCTCTCTGCTTTATGGGAGTCATAACTTAGACCCCAGTGATAGCAATGTAGTGGATATAACCATCTATTCTTTCCACACTCATAGCACACATGGGGGGAAGACAGAGGGACGGAAGGAAATGAAGACAATGAAGTGAGAGGGAAGCAGAAGGGGTAAGATGTGAGATATGAGACGCCTATAGTGAGACAGATGGAGAGAAACAGAGAGTTTCCTAAGACCTGTGTTCTCGTGAGAGAAAACACAGCAATAATAGAGAGGAATAATAAAAAGAGAAGGGGAGAGGTGAGGGATGTGGACAACGCACGTATGAGGGCAAGTGGATAAAACCTTCACATACACCATATCTGGATTTTGATGCTTTTGTTTCCCAAAGACTAAGGGATCCTATACTTCCTCTGTAATTGCTCTCCGTCAGCCTAATTTGAATTCTGCTTTTCATATATCATCCCATACTCGAGGGACTCAGCACTGCAGAGGGGAGTTCAGCCCAGGTTAGGAAGAGGTTCTTGGCTGCGGGTATGTTCTCAGTAATTAGGAAAGGTGCCAAAGTTTGGATTTAATACGGCCCTGGGTGAGTGTGCGGGAGCTTGTTAGGGAAGTCTTTAGTCTGGACCCTGAGGAGCATGTCAAGCATTTCCGTGTCAAAGGGCTCATCAGTCATTAGCTCTGTACTCTGTGTCGCAGCAAGACTTCCAGAGGGGAAGAGGAGAGTGTGCAGGATCTACAGCATCCTCTCCCGGAGCCTTACTGAGCAAGTCAGATGTGGGCGTCATCAGAGAGGAGGACCGGCACAGTTCACAAAGTCTGTTCTCGGGGATCAGCTAAATTTTGGAATAATCGCTGGAAAAATGAGCCTGCATGCAGATGAGAGAGAACAAAGGGGAGAGTGACATGACGAGGGAAGACTAAATATCTTTATGTGAGAGTAAAGGTGGGAAAAGCAGTGTGCAAAAGACTAACCCTTATATTGCTTTAAACACTCGCCTGAGCTGTTTGTGAGCATCCGCCTTCAAGTTGTGCTTCCTCGGGTGAAATTCAAAGCCTGAGTGTCCTCAGTGGCCCACTCATGCATGCTGTTCAGCTCCTTCAGCTGTCACCAGCAATAATGCACAACATACAGTATTGATATAATCTACCTGAACCAACAAAATATATTAATAACCAAACTGTTACCAATCCTTTGTCCTCCAGAAAACCGAGCGCAGTTCCAAGGGTATGATTTGTTCGAGGAGGACCAGGAGTGGTCAGCTGGAGCAAGCTGGAGACTGTTGTATGTAGACTATCGGTTTATAGTCCCATCACAAATTGCCACCACCACCTCCCTAAGACCAAACCTGGTAAATGCAAATTAGAGGAAAAGGCTGCAGTATGCAGGGATCTGAGGCAGAACAACGTGACTGTAAAGCAATAGTCTGCCCAGTGGAGGTTGGAGTTTTATTGCAACCTCCACCATCAGGTTGCTCAAAGAGCGAGGAATCCACGGACAAACACTGTGCTCGACCATAAAAGAAAAATCACGGACTGGAGAACGCTGCAGCCAATGACTCTGGATCAGGAGGAAAGACCCAAACTGGGCCCCAAGATGTAAGGGATACACACCCAGGTCTGAACAGTGTGGTGGGCCTGCCTTAGCAGAGTGGTTGTCAACTTATCATCAAACAAGTGTCTTTCATGTGTAGGGATATTCACCATCTGGTCCTATGTTCTAAAATGACCTGCTACACTGTTCATGAACAACATGCAAGAAGCTTACAATATAACAACCTAATACAAGAAATGTTTAGCTGTTTAATTCAAACTTGTTAGAATAATGCTGACTATTGCAAAGAGAGGCACTTAAGTGAGCTGTAAACAACCGCTCTCATTACTGACCCACAGAAAGACAAAGCACGACTTAACTGATCAGAAAATTCACACAGAATAATGAAGGATATAAACAAAGTAAGACAAATACACGCAGGCTCAATCACTGAAATATCCACAAAACCAATCTTGTGCATACAAGCACACACAGTGAGGCTCTAAATAAGCAAAGAAAACTACTGTATGCATTCAAAGAAAAAATGGTGGTGTTTGCATAGGTAATAGTAATTATTATGAGGACAATGTGAAAATGTCAAACATTTCAGCAGCATGCTGAGCACGGCTGTTGCACTGGTCCTTTTCCCCCCAGCAGAGGAGAGAGCTTTGTGGATTTAATTGGATGGTGGGCACAATGAGCTGAGAGACTTAGTGCGGAGAGTTAGACGGTCTAACTAATGTTAAACTTAATTCCTGGAGGGACCCCTGAACGCGGGACTCTATTGCTGCCCTCTGCTTCTAATAAGTTAATTAGCTCAACGCTGGGTCTGGAGAACAGAATACATTTCATGTGAAGCATATTAACAATTACAGTCAATGATATCTTTGTACGTCCAAACATTACACGGCAATCGGCAGTGCTTTGATAAGGGTTTGGGTGCATTGTGAGGGAAGGATTCTTTCCCACATTCTTCATACATGATGTCTTATTGATTTGAGCAGAGCGCTCTGGACTTGTAGAGCCTCTCTGTCCTGAGACTAAGAAAATAATGGTGATGCATTGTAACTCCAGCTCCATGAACACAGCCAGAACCCTCTTCTGAGGTTCTGCATGCAGGTTAAAAAACACATAACAGCATTTCAAATGTGAAGATTTGCTGCTTTTACTAGTGAATTGTTGGTTTGCACAGTCAAATTGCACTCTGAGGAGTAATAATGGGCTATTTCCCCATTCTCAGATATGTGCCTGGACCAAACGATTCATTAATTGATTAACTGAGGAAATAATGAGCAGGTTAATGTAATAATTGCAGCCTTGTGCCTGCATCAAACAAGCTTGTGCCACATCAAGCAGCAAAGGTGAATTATTTTCCGAACCTAACCCAACTTGGTGGAGCACGGAGATGCCTGTCATCCCAAGGTGTGGGACTGTAAACAAGACAAATGTGCCTTCCTGCAGCACCCTACCATACTTCATCTTTTGTTTGATTTTGTTAGATTCCCACTAGTGTTTCTTCCAAATTGATTAGAACAGGGAAGCTTTGCATTATTGCTTATTGTGCTCAGCTTTTACAGCAACTAAAGGGGTTCTGTGTAGAGAACTGATTGTCAACAGATTTCCTCTGGGAAAGATCCACTCAGCACAATACAGCACCGTTGATGATTAAGATTCTTCCAGTGACAAAAAAAAATTACCTGCATGTGTGTTTCTTTTCGCAAGCCTGAATGTTCCTCTTGTACATTAGCTTAATGTCGTTAATGTTACAAGTATACTAAAGTGAAATGGGGCTGGTGGTTTGTAGTTTGGCCCTGATATTTTCTACATGGATAAATAGGAGCAGGCTAAAATATATTATTATATCTTTTTTTTGATTAGACTGGTGCAGTGCCCGTTGTAAGCCTGCCTGTTTGGTATGGGCTGTCTGTTTGTCCTGTGGTGATGCTGGACCCAGGACACAAAACCCTGGACTGGAGAATTGTTAACATGCTGAACACGCTTTTCTTTACAAATATTGAAGGTATCCAAAATGCACCAAATGTAATAGTGCACTTTCTTGGGCATACATGCCAAGTTTGAAGGTGATAAAATGTGCAAGAATTTCTGGAATTAGTAGATACGTTACTGCTATTTATTTTTGTTAAGTTGATTCAGTCATAATGCACTGGACTGTAAACAAGTCTGACATTGTGGATTTAGCGTCGCTAAACAGCCATGTGAAGTTCACTTAATGTATCTTTAGTGCATCTTTTATTTTGCTGCAATATTCTTTGGCTCTGTCATTAAAGTGTTTTTTGTTATGACTATGTTACAGCTCAGATATTGATCATAAACGGAAAAAGATTTCTATTAAGTCTCACACACTGAGCTTATTTTTGTAGTATTATTAAATCTTTCAATTTCTACTTTAACTCAGATTCCATTCAGTGCTGTTGGAGTTTTTGTGCAGCCCTTCTTGGTTGTTTTCACAGACATAGGATCGCTTCCATTTCCATTCAGCTGTCAGTACTGTCCTGCTCACATGTTTACACTGTGTAACCTGTGCTCTCTCTCATCCATCATCTCCATCATCTATCTCCTAACTGTACTCTCTGCCCTCTCTGACACTGACAGCGTGACATGGCAATAGCAACATACAGCGATAACCTGACTGCTGCATGTGTATGTGTAGGAAGAAAATAATCAATTGTAAAAAAAACATTTGATTGTATCACTAAAATGCATAATCAAAAAATTGCTTTTTGTCATTATGTCCCTGTCCCAATTCACCCCTGAGCCTGATCACTTGGCAGTAGCCCTTGTTTTGTGTGTGGCTGTGAAGGGGTAGCATCGTCCCATTTCTCTATGAGGGGTAGGGGTAGTGCAGTCTTTCAAACACTTCTTCAACAGTAATATATTCAGGACCCCCTTAAAACCTAAGGCAGAAATTCCCAAAAGCTTTACGAATGAATGAAGTGAATCAAGATGACGACCTCTGCAGGTAAAATGCTCATGAATGTTAGTATGAAATACTTTTTTAAAAATATGAAAAAATCCAGCGGAATATCTTATTTTAATCCAGTAGCAGATAAAAAATGGAACAGAATCCCTGTGTTTCAGGAAAATCGCTATTCACATCATCAAAACAAGCACGTAAACAGCCTGAGTGAGAGTAACGAGTAATTCGTTACTCTCGTATGAAATTTGAAAAAAAAACTTCCAGGCTCATTTTATAACATTTTCTGTGCTGGGCAGAAGTTCACAGAACCAATGTTGCATTGACATAACCAATGTAAACACACTGACTGATTGTGTATTGATCAATAGATCAATCTGTCTCGTCTGTCCTGCAGTTGACAGATGTGTCACTGTTATAATGTTGGTTGATTTTGTCACTGTGATAATTGTTTGTTGGCTGCTGATGACAAAGTGTGTGATTTTCTAGCCCTCTCCATTGTGGCTCCGTTTGGAGGGTGGGCACTCCCAGCGAAGGACACTTCATATCTCGGGGTGGGGCCGAGGGAGAGGAATTGGGACAGGGCCTATCTGTGTACAGGCACAGGCAAGAGGAAAACATGTAAACCTGTAAAACTCAGTGCTCAAACATCTCACACTGAATTACATTGAATTTTGAACCTGTTTTTTACTTCTGTAAATGATTGGACGCTAAAAAATATAATCGCTCAGCAGAGTCCAATCAGAGGGCATTTGGTTGTGTTCATCTCCGCTGCAGGCCCCAAAAGTTTTAAAAGATTTTGAAGATGGACAACAGCATGAGCTGCGATCAAGGTGGGTTAGCATACATACAAAACACATTTGATGTTAACAAAATTATATTTTCTATAGCATCATCACATGAAAAAGACCTTGTGCCGTCATCTGTCATCAAAATCTTTTCAATAAAACCAGAACTTCTTGCTGGCTTCTTCAACTTGCTACTTTTTAAATCAAACAATAGTAAGACTGTGTTGCTTTAGTGCCTCTGCAGGCAGTCCACCCTCTCACAAAACAAACTAACCCACCATCACCCACCACCATCCTTCAGTGGTGAGAGGTGTGGCACACAGAGGAAAAGGAACAGGTGGCTCAGGAAAGAGCCACCACACTGCCATCACAGCAGAGAAATTGCTGGAAAAAAGCCCACTGCTGTCAACTAGGACACCGTAGTCAGCTCTCGATGCAACTGTGCTGAGCACTGAGGTGATGAAACACTGCTGATGTAGGTGCACAGCGCCGGCCGAGCCAAGGCGAGAAGAGCAGAACTCCTCCCGGTGTTTGTAACGAAGCTTCTTTAGCATTACTGTCATCAGTGTTGCAGAAGAAAAGAGGAGGAAGAGAAGAAATGCCATTGCTCTTATTTAGGGGACGGATCCCAGGGGGGGTTAAATCTGCTCATTTTATTTTTGCCTGAGTGTGTGTGTGCGTACAATGGATGCAAATTTTCAGTCTGAAGTTATACCAGCACTGAGCGGCTAAAACTACCCATTAAAATGAAAGGCCTGTTTGAGATAGTTTTGCAGGTATCACTTGGGACAACGCGGAAACACAGACTCCATATGCTCTGTTTCATTTCGACTTCAGAGTGTGAGTGCTTATAGTAGACTAGAGCTCTTTTTTCATTTCTATCACAACTTCTGTCCCTTATCTTCCTCCCAGACAAAAACTTTTTAAAATAGGAGAGATTATTTTTCAATTTCCTACCTTTGCTCTTGGAGAGTATACATTCCCCTGTACTCATCAACCAACCAGATATCATAAACTCCCCGGGTCTCTATACAGTTTAAACATTTATAGAGGTGATTATGAATACTTCTATATGGTTAAGTAAATGAAGTGAGAAGTATTTCCATAAAACAACTGCGTAATTACTTATCTGTTTGCCTGCGGTTTCCTCTCAGCGCCACAATCAATTACTCAGTCCTCAGAAATGATAAATAATGAGGAAAGCTTGCAGCTAAACAGATTTCAGAGTGCAAATTCAATATTTCACCTTGGAGAGACTGGAGGAAACAGCTGAGGAAAAATGGATATAGAAATGAGTCCCCTGTTATATCTTAATATGTAGGTACACTGTACTGCACTCCTTGTTTGAGCATGGCTCAAGTACTCGTTCATTGGTAGCCTGAACATGAGCATCTGTACTTTTGATTATAATTACTTTTATATTTACATTACATCTAAACAGATGTCAATAACATTTTGGAAACTTTTGCCACCAGGGGGGAGCTATTGCCCAATAAATGTCCTCAGTTACAAAACATTCTTTGTTTTTGCTCAAGATAGGAAGATTTTCAACATTTTCCTGGTTTCTCAGAGAGGTTTGTGTGGAACTGTATGAACAAACTTTACCAGCTTTCATCCATTACATTGTAGGATTAAAAACAGATTTATTTTTTATCTCTGTCAAGGAGATTTTTATCTGCTTTTGTTACGAAAATGTTTTCCATTGAATTTTGTGAAGCAGTGGAGCATAACTTAATAATTATGATAATAATCATCATAATCATAATAATAATAGTAGTACATTTATTCATATAGCACTTATCTAAACAAGGTTACAAAGCGCTTTACAAAATCCATGGCAAAAATAAATTCAATTTTAGGCACCAAATTATAAAATATTAAGGTAGAGACCTTTAAATTTACAGAGAAACCCAACAGTTCCCACAAAGATCAGCACTTTGGCGACTGTGGGGAGAAAAATCTCTCATTAACTGGAAGAAACCTCTAGCAGAACCAGACTCCACCGGTTGGGGTGAGCAGAGAAAAATGGGGAAATGAGGAGAAGTGGGTGCAAAAGAGGGGAGATGTCTACTGGCTTGTATGGCAGTACTATGAAAGCCATGTGGCCCGCTCAGTAGATCAGAGATCATTACCTCTATGCCTTTTCAAACAAAACACCTACTGTCAAAGGCAGCAGAGTCAAAAGCTGTCCCATTTCATCTACAGCTGTCCATTTACATTTTACGATTCGGTGTGGATTTGTATCAGGGGGCAGATCCAGGATTACTGTCTTTCACATGGTGTTTTTCAACATGTTTGTTGATTTAAAGGTACAGTTTGTAGAATTTTGTGATATCTAATGTTGAAGTTGCATGTTGCAGCTGAACATCCCTCACCTCTTCCAAACATGAAAAAGAACCTGTAGTAGCCTTCAGTTGTGATAAAAACTCAAAAGGTGTTTAGTTTGTCCAGTCTGGACTAATGTAAAATACATGGTGGCCCCGTAGAGAGGGTCCCCTCCATGTAAATATAAAGTATTTAAATATAAAGGACCTTTTCTGGGGTAAAGAAAACTACAATTCAGACAATTTAGATGAAATGAACTGGTAAAAACATCATGAGGATTATTCTACATTACATTTCTGCCAATAGATCCCTTTCACCTAAATCTTACACACTGGACCTCTAAAAAAAAGTAATTAATTAAAAATCAGACATGTTTAAGAGATTGATATTTATGAGTGTGTGAAATTTGGAGCAGACCCAAATAAAAAACTGGATATGGTGAATTTACATGTGGTTTCATAAGGGGACTGTTGGGCCTTCATGACAGAGGAATGTGCTCTACTATGTGACATTCTAGTGTTCTTGTAACTAGTTGCATATTTCTTGAAGATCTGTTTGAAATAAACTGCCATAACTGTTGATCTGTACAAGTAAACTCTGAGTGATTTGTAATATTTGAAGACATTTTGCTTCTAAGTGGCTGTTTAGCCACAACTCAGTGATCATGAGCCTCACTCACTTGAAAGTTTATCTTTGCACAAAGCCCTAATAAGATCTAATCATAAATCAGCGTAATCGCCGACTTCAAATATTTTTGTGCAGATCACAAATCCAGATGCAACTTCTCTATCTTTAAAACAACTAATTTTTGCAGATTGTGAAGCCTTGGCAGGCGTATGCACTCCCTGCGTGAACATGCACTTTAAATGACAAATGGCAGTTTGCCATCTTCGCTCAAAAAAGTACTCAAAGCCTGCACACTTTCATATTTATTCTGGTACCCTCTCCTTCTTTCAACATATCAAACAAGCACATTTTCAAAAACAAGTGATACACAGCTGATTTCAAGCCAAGGGGATTATGCAAAAAGCGTGTTTTCCTTGAACCTCCCAGTTATAAGACAAAACAAGATACATCAGCCAAGAGAAAAAGAAAATGTGCTGTCTTCAGTGTTCGTGGATTGCTTTTGGCTAAAAAGAGGAAAAAAAGTGGGGGAGAACCTCCTGCAGAAATTTTTTGAGCAGAATGAAAGAAAACTATTGAATCTTCAAATGACTGTAGCCTGTAGCTTTGGCAATGGACGAGCGTCATCCCTGTGTCCAATCACACCTTTTGTACGATTCGCTTCTCTGGACTGAATTAGCTGTGACCGATAATAAGATTTGCATTGATTAGCGTTACTATGATGGTAATAACCAGTAAATGAAGGAGCGGTCTATAGCTCCCCTGCTGAGTGCTAGGCTGTTTGATTAGTAAAGAGGAGGAAAACAAACTGAAACCAAAATTAATATGCTGGGAAAAAAATGTGGTGTAATACACTGAGATTTTATATGTTTTACCTCACAAGCCCACAGCGACCATTATATGTAGCAAAACAAGGATGGCGGGCTGGTGGTATGACACAAATGTTTTTATTTTAATCCAGAGGAACCTTCATTAAATCGAAGATGAATATTTGTATCATATTTCCCCTTGTATGATAAACCACCTCGTTTTCAGTGAAGAGCAAACCTGCGATACCTGATGAGATGGAAGCCAAGCGGAACGCGTCAGGGTGTCGGTTTGGTGCTACAGGTTCGTACGGAGACGAGTCGTCCATGTCTCCACCTGAAACAGAGAAAATGATGGCAATGATTTATTATCACTTAGCAGAAATAGAAAAGAAATTCAGTTCATGATCCGTTTATGAAGGTGCAGTGGTTACTACTGTTGCCTCACAGCACAAAGGTTTCCAATTGGAAACCCAGCTTGTGTGTGCATGTTTTCCCCTTGTCTGTGTGGATTTGGTACTCCAGCTTCCTCCCACAGTCCAAACACATGTAGATTATGTATGAATGTGAGTGTGGATGTGCCTCTGTGTGTTGGCCCTGACAACCTGTCCAGGGTGTACCCCGCCTCTCACTGTGAGCTTGGATTGGATCCAGCTCCCCCCGCAACCCTCAAAGAGTAAGAGGTATAGATACTGGACAGATGGATTCCTTTTTTGGCCTTGAATTTTTAAGACGCACACAGTGAAGTGCTTCGTTACTGTCACATTATTTACTTTTGGAGCGAGCGAGTGTTTGTTCCTGCTGCGGTTTGATTGGGGGACCAGTTGACGGACTAAAACATGCTCACTGCATCTTCCATGCAAACATTGTGTTGCCAGAGCTGTTTGTAAGAAAGAAATATATAAAACAAAAATCAAATTAGCACTCAACTGACTGAGTTCCTCCCATGCGCCTGCTTCTCTGTAGGCCCCTAATCCTGCATTTAAAATTCATAGCCATTCGGTGTGATTGAGACAAACCCTCCAGTGTGTAATAGCTTCACATTCTGATCCCAACAGAAACAACAGGGAGGGTGTTGTGAGGAAGGAGGTTGGAGGCCCGCTGCTACAAATGAGAAAATCTGAAACCTGTTGGCACAAAACTGCGCCGCCTGGACAACCAATCAGTAGATCCAATCGATAGATACACTAGGTTTTGTTTATCAACACGCTGCTCTGATTCTTTGGCAAAGATTATGCAAGCTGATAAAACGCTGTCTTCAAGCTGCGGTGATAATAGGTAAGGATGTTTGTGTGTGCGCGCCTCTGTTCACTGGTTTGTGCAGTACAGTGGTGTTCATGTCTCCTCGTTACATTTAATCAAACAAGAGTCACAAATCAGAAATAACACTACAACATCAGATATGTAAAGATAATTAAGTGGAGTTGGAGCTGAAGTTGAATTAATTTATTAAAACTAATCAAAAGCAAAACATATATATCTACATGTTCACTGGCACACAGTGAAAAGGCATGACTAAAGTCAGACAGGGAATTACTGGAGGGATTCTCTCATCGTAATTTGTCGACAGAGTAAAGAAAACCACCTCAGATTTGTGAACATGTGCCGAGTCAATACTTCATGTGTACTTCTGCATCTCCACTTTCCATCAATATTGACATCTACAACAAGGCGGAGCAGCTCAGCCGGCCATTCTCTGAGCACATATAGCAATTGACATCTGCCGTGGTCAAGGATTGTACGTGCGTTTGGGATAGAAAATAGAGAGAAAAATAGAAAATAGAGAGAAAAAGAAATAACAGACAATGAAAACAGAGAGAAGAGGAGCGAGGAACGAGGCGAAGGAGAAATGACGTAAATCCTCCAAGTGTAGAGTGCAAGCACTGTTCTTGTTTGCATGTTGAAAGATATGCGTGCTCATGTATTCTGTTTTTTTTCAGTTTCTTTTGTATCGCCCACATCTCTATGCACATTCTTTAAGTTTCTATCGAGAGACAGGCTCCTCTCACTATATCTAATTACAACAATTACCTTCTAAAAGCTCTAAGAGAGGGTTCAACACTACCACTTACTCAGCAAACAATCACCTTAACCTTCCTTCCATGTCTTTATTAAGCAGCAACCTCCGCTGCAGTGTATTTTTAAAACACGGGTGCAGTGCCCTGCTGGAGCTGTGGTAATGGTGGTTGAGAGCTTTATCTGCAACACTGCGTGTCCATGAGCAACAGGATTTTTGCACTGATTCTAGGTTTTTCATAAAATGAAACTGAATTTGCTTCATTACTGTTCACTCTGCAATTTTTCATACACTGCACATGAACTATTTCAGAGGTCTGGTAACCGACACAATCTTCAGACCTAAATTCACATCTCTTCAAAATAAAAGCTCTGTAATTCAGAAACAAAATGAATGCTGTGCTTTCACTTTACTACATATTGCTAAAGAGGAAGGGATCCTTTGATGGAGATCAGCACCCATGACAACCGAGAATGTCCGTGTCAGTCTGATATGAGGAAATCAAAATAATGAAACCATCAAAAAGATACTGACTTGCCAGTGTTGGCCCACCAGCCACCTGTTGGTGGCCACTGTTATCTGAGGACGTAGAGAAGACATGCTCAACTCGCCTTACAGACTGACTGTTAAGCCCCGCCCCTACTGAATACGAGACAAGTTTGCTTGTCTATTAATAATGAAAACATTGCTTTTCCAAATCGCACCGAATTCGACACTGCACTTTCTCGGGCCCTCATCAATAAACATGTCAAGTGTGAAGCTGATAAGATGAACGGTTCTTGAGATATGTGAGTCACATACAGACAATACAGAAATGTGTGGAATAAGAAGAATGAAGAAGCGGAAACAATATTCTACAGAACAGCATCAGGCTTCTCCGGGTTCACAAAAAAAGACTCTGCACGGCAGAGAACAACATTGAATAAAGGATGCCAAAGGCACAACATCTTGGTTTTTCGCTATAATGGGCAGTGTAGCGAAGCTCCTCTGTAAAATCAGATGGGAATAAAATTGAGGCACATTAAATTTCATAAGTCCGACTGTACAGCGTGCACTGTGGTGACCCTATAAAACTATAATGTCAAACTCCGACAGAAGCTGTGGTTAATGAATTTTTTAAAAGCTTACTTACATGGATGTTACAAGCTGTGCTGAATTGTAAAAATTACAAAACAGCCACTGCAATCACACCCACCTTTGGGAGGTAAACAAAAAAAAACACAGCAGGGGCCCTTGTACTTAAAATTAAATAAATAAATAAAAACCTGATCTTTGACAGTCACCCCGAACCCAATTATGCATCCATCAAGTAATAGAAAATTCTTCCCAGCTGTTTAGTGATAAGATGTTTTTAGCTGCAGGGCAACAACTTATCGCTGTAATTAAGCCTTCGTTTGACTTCATTTGCTCTGACAGTGTGGAGCATGACCGGCACGGCTCAGACAGACAATCAGGCCTCTCCCCTGGTTAAAGCATGAGAAGAATAATGCTTTTAAGTGGATTCGCAGACCTCCTCTTTTGCCATGAGGGGTTTTATGAAGTCGTTAGTCGCCATCACTCATCCTTTTCATATCCATTATCAATGAGCTAAACTCCTTAGGTGATGGAAACTGTCCTATGGATTTTTGTTAGGGACATTCTTGGCAAACTGATTAAGGCTTGAAGCAAAGTCAATTTTAATAACTGTCATTCACCTCGTTGTGTTTTTTAAAGGTGCCCTGCGCTGATTGTGCTCGTGTTTAATATTGATTTTGTATAGCTCCCTATTCTTTGCTGCAGGCAATGCTGGAAGAAGACCAAATACCCCTGTTACATATTACTTCCTATTCAAATAACAGCAATATATTGCAATACTAATTCTAATTTATATTAATTACACACAAAGAGAGCTTAGCACAGCCTGAGCAGCCTGGGGCACAGCCGGAGGTTCTCAGCAGAGCCCCGCTGTTGGTTGCATGAACTCGACATGAGACAAAAGGTGACTGAGCCTTTGCAGCTTCAGATGAGCAGAAGTACGTGTCACTGGAAACTGAATTTAAATCACTTTAGTTTAAATTTGAACAATTTAATAAAACAATGAATTTGAATAGCGTAGTTTGAAATTGAATTCATTATTCTGGAAATTAAATTCTGATAAACCTATGTGTATTATTATGGAATATAATTAATTTGCTTTGAAGTTGAATTTGATTCTCTCTGTCTGAATACTTCCACATTCAGTTGTTGAAATCCAGTTTCACTTTACAGAGCATTTACATCATTGAGATTGGTTAATCCCTTCCATTCAATCTGAAATAACAAATCAAGACTAGTCCTAGAGCTAAATTAATCAGTAATCTGTTGTTGAGATTACACTAATAATGTTAGTAATATGTTAAATTATTATTGATTTATTTTATATTGGTGATAATATAATACGTTATTAAGTAGTTAGTAACTTTCCCTGCTTTACAAACCTTCTTCTACAATGAAATATGAAATTAGTTTATGTAACAGTTCTTATCCCAGTTCCTTTTTTCTTATTTTGATTAATAATTGCTTGACATTTAAATTGCTTTCTGCTTTGTTCTGTAACGCACTTTGTAACTTTGTTTTGAAAAGTGCTCTATAAATTAAGTTTATTAATATCATTATTCTTGCCATCTTGCTGTGCTGTGCTGCTTAATCAAATTTAACTTAACAACATTAGTGCTGCATGTGCCTTATGTTAATGGGGAAATAGATCTTAATATATCGTTTGTAAAACATTTTTCAGTTCTTGACTTAATAACAAAGACTATTACCTGTTGCAAAAGACTTTCAGGATTATCATCTAACGTATCTTATTACCTTGATTTATCATTTATTACGAGAATATTCTTAATATTTCTCTTAAATGTTCATATTCCATTTTCCAGAAACACAGTCGCAAAAACTTGTAACAATACCACAAATGCATCTCTCTTGGAATTGTGCTTAACAGAACAAAAGTCGAAGCATAAATTCAGTTAACGTCTCCGCTTTTGAAGTGATATTGACATTTTAAACTCAATTTCAAACCATACAAATAGAATATTGGATTAGCCCGGAATAATATTTGAAGTCACAATTCCAATCCAGAGTGGGCAAACACAGCTGAGAAAATGAGAGCTGAAATTTCCCTTTCCCTTTGGCTATGTTCGAATGTAATGATAATATGAATAGTTACACACCTGCTACCCTTAAATCAACATTTTGATACCTGGTGTCAGGTACTAAATGTTGAATACGGTGTAAATCCTGGAAAACTTTCAGTAAAACCCGCTATCATCTTTATGGCATCGCAACATATTGGGGGAGAGCATTAAAACAGGCAGCAGCAGCACAAACCAATATATCAGCCTCTCCTCACCATCTTCTTTTTCAGATCGGCTGGAATGAATAGAAAACCTCGTAAAGTCACAGTTTAAACGTCCACTATTAAGCAAATTAAGTATTTTCTGTAAACATGATAAGTGCTGCGGGATAAATAATCTATATGTGCTTTGAATTCTTCCATATGGACGAAAGAAAACGTGGCCATCTTAATTCAACAAGCATTTCAATTAATGATGCAGAGAGCGAAAGAGAGAGGAAAAAAGGGGGAAAAAAGAGAGGTCGCCATTCTGTGATGCCAGCCGCCAGGGCCTGGTAATTTGACTGCTGCGATGCACATTTATTCAGCATCGCCATGAACCTTTCTGCCAGGGGTGAGCAGATTCACTGAGCAGAATGACCCCCCCCCCCGATAGAGAACCTGAGAACTCACTCGACTATAAAAGGCTAATCTAAACCTGCTACCTGCACCCCCCCAGTTTCACTGACACACTCCACACGAGCCGTGTGGTGAATGGGAGTCATCTCGGGCAGCTCACCTTACAGTATAGAAAATCATTAGACACATTTCCGAGGACAAACAGCTCTCATTTTGTCGTCATATTTCGACATTTTGGGATGAGGGAGAAAAGGGGAGAAAGAGGGATGGGGAGGACAAAACCAGCTGAAAGACCTTATTGATCACATTCAGAAGCTATTGGCAGGTCCCTTCCTCTGGTGATGAAGTAGCCACCTAGCGAGCGGCGGCCCGGGTCTCCAGTGCAGGGAGGGGGAGATCAGGGAGGACGTACTCAGCATGCAGCAGCCTGCCTCCCCTCTCCCCTGACATGCAGGGCAGGCAGGAAAAATATTCTGCTTATGACAGTGGATGGCTAAGGTAATGACCAGTGACTGCTACTATTGCTCATAGTAATGATGGTTTCACCCAGGAATACTGTGTACCTTTGTACCCCCCCCCCCCACCTCCCTGTTTTTCCCCCTGTGACTCTTTCTTTCTTCCTCTCGCCCTTTCAATCTTTGGTTTTCCCTTCGTCTCTTTTAAATTTTCTCCCCCCTTCATCATTTATCTGCCGTCCTGTCCCCTCCTCCCATCTCCTCTCCATTTCTCCTCTCCATTTCTCCTCTCCGCTGCCCAAGTGTCTTCATGATGTGCGCAGCATTTTTACTCACTGTCTGATATATATGTAACGTCCCGCAGCTGCAAGGGCCAACTTGTGGCATTAGCATGATGCAGTATTGAGAGGGTGACCTTTGTAATGCTGACATTCGTGAAAATGGAGAAAATAAATCATTCCACCAAATTTCCCGGTGTTCCCCTACATCGTTATGTCTCCTCTCACAATAAGTGTGGTCCACTGGTGGAGCTCGCCTTCTTTTTTCTCTCCAGTTAAAGTTGTCTCGGCTAATTAAACTGCTCTGAAAGGTCCTCACAAAAGATCTTCGATTCCTACTTTCCGACCGGGGGCTGCGGTTTCAAAGCTGGAGCCATGAAATAATGTATGTGGTAGGTGTGGAACTTATCGTTTAAATTACCAATTCTGCTGCAAACCTGCCGGCTACAGCCGCACGACCCCCTGGGCACAATTGTGAAAGAGCTGTGCAGCAGCAAATGTTTCTTTCTTAATAATTAGTTCTTTTATAGATTCAAACTGCTTGACATTATTGCCTCACACCGACACAGGCCCATTCAGAAACCACCCATTTTCCATCAAGAGGGGCGGCATTGACGTATTAAATTCAGCAGCCATTTTGTGTTAGAAAATATAATTAACAGGTCACCATTAGCAACATTACTGATAGCTGACAGACCGGCATTAAAACACCCTTAAACTGGGGTTTCTAAGCTAAAAAGGGCAGGACAGAATAGGCCAGAGGCAGGATGCATGGTAAACAGAATAAAAAGGGAATTTGACCCTGCATCATGTATCTGCAGGGCGCGGGACAGATTTACACTTGTAAATGACACGTTTTGAAATTTAAAAGGCTTCAGAGACGAAGCTGCCACCATCCGCTAAAAGGTGTGATAATGCTCTTTCACTGATATTTCAAGAAGACACATCAAGCAACACTTGATGATGGCGCTGAGTCACGCTGTTGTCAGGCTGAAGCGTTTTTCTCAGCAGCAGCACACGGATCCAGCACAGATGTAGTCGACGCTGAAACACCTCTCAAAGATTCAAGGGCCTCTCCTTTCAGGTTTGACTTGGCTAAAGGTTGAACGATAAAGTTTTCCGTCTCCAGATAGACTCCCCAGTTTATTTTCTAATAACGATGACATTTCCAGTTATTAGTCTGAAGGAGCAGTGAACTTCCACAAGAGAATTGTACATGGAGAGTTTAACACAGAGCTCTGAAGCCAATACATGATCATTATTTACTGTGTGACTCTGAAGTTTACAGCACTGTAAAGTGACACCAGCCGTTACACTGACATCACAACACCCACAAGTGATACAAACAAGTGATGATGCTTGTCAGTTGTGTTGCAGCATTGATCTACACAGAAAAAAATAGAAACATTTTCAAATTTCATTATAAAAAGTTGCATTCTTTTCTGTTGCTAAATGAAATGAAACCTTTTAAAAATAACTTTAGGAGGAAAAACTTTTTCATCACCTCAGAGGTTGTGTTTTGTTTGTTTGTTTGTCAGCAAGCAAAAACTGTTCAGTGGATTTCCACAAAACTTGGTGAAATTGTGGGTTGTGTACCAAGAAAGAACCCAAGTAAATTTTGGGGCAGGTGCAGGATTTATATTTCCTTTCTATTTAATTGTCTTTAGCATTACGATATAGGGCTTTTTATTATTTAATTCATGGATCTTGATGAAAAAAAATCAGGCAAATTTAGGGAACTGATATTTATGAGTGTGAGGGATTCAGTTTGGAGCAGATTAAAAATCCAGATCTAGTGAATTTAAATGTGGTTTTATAAGGAGACTGTTGGGCCTTGGTGAAACGTTAAATAATGTGTTGTCTGGTTAATAAAAAGTCTCAAGTCACACTAACTAACTATGAGCCTGCATACATTTTAACTGTGCATATTTCCCTTATATCTAATTCTGTTAAAAAGCAACGTCCTGCCCATTGCACAATCTGAGTGGTTACACATTGTAAGTAGAAACCTTATCAACACTGAAAGCTACTGTGTACACAGACAGGCACAGAGGGAAGCGTTTGCCAAGTGGAGCTGTGTGAAGAACGTTAGGACGCAGCTACTGTAGATGTTGCAATAAACATCACAATGTTACAAACAAGTTCATTTGTTGAGAGACAGTGAGTAGAGCTGAAGCAACAAAACACACAACCAGCAGACACCAGAAACTTTAAATGACACGATACGCAACACATCCGCATGAATGGCCTCTCACAAGTTAAGTCAAATTATGTGTAAAAAGGGTACGAATACAATGTAAGTCCATTAAGATTTGTTGAGTAAATGTTAAATATTTTCTAAAAGAGGAGGAGGGGATGTTATATGATTATAATAAAATGTTATTGAGGATACCAGACATTTTTGTATCGGTATGCCTGTTCATTGCTTGAAGGTCGGATCCCACTGAAAACAACAAAGAACTTTTCAGCCTGTGTATCAAACTAAATATACTCAGTTATCAGTTTCTTAGGTACACCTTGCTAAAACTATCACAACAGTCCTGCAGTAAAGTCTTCCTTCATGAAGGTTATAATGTTCACCTCTTATTAAAAAACTGTTTTAGAGTGCTGCTGATCCAGCAGCACCACCACTAGATGCATATTCAGCCTTCCCTCGTTGATACAAATGGGGTTGACAAATGAAAGGGAACACCTGGACACAACAGCAGGTGTCCATAGATTTTATGTAGATGGAGTTAATGTAATTCTAAATTTTGACACCAGTACTTTAATTTGGACCGGTTCCAAATATTGGTTCACAGTCGCCTTGATTCACCAATAAACATCTGTATCACTCGTCCTGTCTTCTCTGGAAAAGCAACTGACTTTTGTTCGTTTTTACTCTGGTTTGTTTCGATTGATGTGTTTGTATGAATGGGATTTTACATGATAAGCTGTGAGATTGTGAGTACCCTCTTTCACACAGTAGAAGATGCCCTAGTTTCCACCGTTGTGTCACTGCAATGCACAATCACAAAATTGGGGTCGGAGCATCTAAAGAGGAAGCGCTGAATGGATGGGTGTGTTTGTTCTTCAGTTGATTTCATATAACAACAAAACTATCTGCAGAATTTCTTACTCCACCTTCAAAGAACATTTATTCGACCTCAGCCAGACCATTAACTTATAAAAGATACGAATATACATACTAACTAAGATAATGTGATAACCTTGCCTGAGGCAGTGGAGGATCAGTGTGCTGTTGGAGTAGGGGCTGGTCTGGGAGCAGGGCATTGTTTCAATCCCAGTCAATCACTGATCGACATCAGCTTTCTCCTCACAGACACGACGGTTTAGCCCTCAAGCTTGCAGGCCAACTCCCTGCCCCTGGTCAATATGGGTCACAGGAAACATACCAAGTTCTGGCCAGGGTGAAATTTCACTCTAGGCTTTATATCCGCCCTAGGTTGCAGCGATATGTGCAAAGTGACTGAATATGTTTGTCTCCAGCCATCAGGCACACAGCGCCTTCTCCACATAGACGAATCACAAAGTCTACAGGCTTTTATCAATTGTATATTTCTCCCTCACACACTCCTGTGTCCTTCATCTCTCCTCATTAACCTCAGTACAATGAAACTCTGAAAGTTACATTACGCATCTGACTAACTTAACAACTACATTGAGACCATCCTGTTTTGTCAACAAATGATTTTTAAAGTGGTTTAGCACTGTTTCAAGAGGGTCTGCTGGGATTCAGCCCCGTGTGTTTGTTTCCCGAGATGGATGTTGTACATAGCTTGTTTCCAGTTAACAAAAGCCTGCTTGACTGCACAATGGATCGTGATTAGATTAAAGCTGCACTGTAAGAGCTTTTCGTTTGTGTTAAAGTGGGTTTTATCTCCGAGGGTGACAGAGCCAAAAACGGGACACTGCTGAGATGCATTCTTTGCAGAGTAACACAAGCTCTGTGAAGGGCACACTGCAGGCACAGGAGGTCTCTATCCTTAATAGCCAGACAACTTGTACGACAAAGCCAAACAAAAAACACTGAAGAGATGTGAGAGGGAAAGGTGAGGGAGATTGAGGGAGAGGCTTAGATGGAAAACAGACAGATCATTACAAAGGAAGAAAGTCAGTAAAGGAGAGGGAGACAGGAGGGGAGACGCCAGGCCTGCGGAGCATCCATGTCATTACATTTTCCTTGAACTCATGTCAGGGACCCTCTGCTGCCATCAGTCTGATGAAGCGTAGCTGGTGCTATGAGCAGTCGGCCCAGCAAATCACTTCATGGATCACAACACAAAAGCCCAGAACGCTCAAAGCTCAGAGACTTTGCAAAGCTTCCACCATCGCCCCACGTGTCAAAACAGCTGAGTACATTATGTCCTCCATGTTTACATGGCGTGACACCGGAGTCACGGAGGGTTTGGCCGGCATTGACAAATGTCACTGTTGGGTTAAGGTCCCCCTTTTAACCTGATCTCGAGGGCGCAGCGTCTCCAGCAGCTCTGATCTGGTAAGATTTGTCTTAACACCAAACACTGTGTGCTTTTCACCCTTAAGGATGCGACCAAAAGTAATGTCAGTCCAGCCGGTCACAGCATAAAAACCATAAGGTTTCAACGTTACAACAAGAGTGCTATTTTATGTCCTGTGTAAGTGGACACATAAAGGGCACTGAGCTATACGATTATAACCTAATCACATGGTAATATGGAACACTTTAGGTGAAAACCAATAAGTCTACCATAACAGGTCTACCTAATGTAATCCCATTATAGCTCCATTACCTTCAAGAGGCTGAGCAAAGTGGGAAAGCATATATTTCCAGGGGCTTCTGGGCATCACTATAAGAAGGCATTAGGGAATAAGTCATCACCAGTGGGTGCTGTGCGGGTCTTTCTAGTCTTTGCCCCGTATGTGCACTGGTACTTGAGATTAAAGGAGTCATTCAGAATAGATTTTATAACGTCGTGGGAGAATATAATAATAATTTATACAAACAGAGGTATGTTGCACTTGTACAGCCACATAACATTTCCAGTATCAGTGAACATGCATGTCGTTGCACACGTCAGGTTTTACATGACCACGAGGCTCAGGTAGAGCTCTGCAATGCATATGCGGTTATAACACCAGTGAACATGACGTGAGCTGAATTCACAAAAAGACAATGCACATTAAGGAAATGACACCAAAGACCTGCAGCCTTCATAATCAGCTGCCTGTTCAAAAACAAAAAAAAGAGAGTTGAAAAGGCAGCTGCTAATTTCACATGAATACATTTTCACTTTAAAGAGGTGTCATTATAAAACAGGTTCTGAAATCTCAGCTCAGCGTGATGTGAATTTTGTGAGGTACACAGAATCATAAAGTCATCTGCCTCCTACCTTCGGTAAGTCCCATGTGGATGGTCCAGTAGTTCTGCAGACACTGCAGCTCCTTCTTCATGCCCCTTTTGCAGCGGCAGTCGTACAGAGGGCTAACCAGCAGCACTTCCAAGGCGGCCTGGCACTCCCTGTTGTTGTCCAGCATGGCTTCCTTCTCCTTTCCCACGAGGCACTGGCGCATCACCCGATAGCGGGAGCTGCAGTACGGGTTCTGGTTGCACATGTCACTGGCCTGGATGCAGTCCACCCATTCTGGCTGAGCGCCGGGCCCAGAGCCGGTGCCTGCAGACCCTGGAGCACTGGTGCCCAGGGACACGGACAGAGCTGAGGGGCCTTCCCACGAACTCGCCTCCTCATCTAGGTGGAGACAGGGAGAGAAAAGCAGGGGTAACAAGAGAAACAGTCGGTAAATGAACATGAGAGGGATTTTTGTGATTCATTGTGATATATTTTATGTCATGAACTTGATATAATTCATGAAACCGGTTGGATGAGGGGCCGTTATATGTTCAATGGCCCGTGCATGCCCGAGCATCTCTGACATTCAGTTACATTCTTGCAGGTTCACATTAGTCTTAGACACGTCAACGTGGGGTCTTGTTATATCTTGTCTATGTGATATTCAGTGACTGACCTGTGGTTACCTGCAGCACCCTCCCTTTAAACCCTCTGAATCAAACTACACCGCACCTTTCACATTCTTATGAGAAAGATTCAGTCATTATCTCAAGACCCCTTAATTCACACCGAGCAAACAGGGATCCACGGAGCACAGACACAGAGGTTGGTGTTTGACATGAGTCAAGATTCAAACGCACCTTCACACAAACAACCCACCAAAGTACAGAGGGTTCTGGTGGAATGACAAGAGAGACCCCTCGTGGTGAAGTTTAGCACTGAGCTTGGAGGAGAGGAGGTGATACTGCATCAGAATCTGACAGCAACGGGTGAGGGAAGAGTGACATGAAGTTAACAGCGGATTTATCACTCAGGTGATTTATAATGGGAGGGCTGGCGTTTGTCAAGGAGGGTATTGATCCTGATAATCGTGATGACGATGATATGAACGATGATGATTTTCCTCATATTCAATCACAAGTGTGTGAATTAAAAATCCAAAGATATTCTCCATTTATTTAAAGCTGCTTTATGCTGTTATGAAAACACTATTTCTGTTATGTAAACTGTGGCTGTTTAACAGATCCAGCAGAAGTGATCACACAGACCAAGTTCAGTGTGCAGCTATGGGTGACAATTACTCATGATCTAATTAAACCATCCGAGTATAACATGAACACCCATCAGCATTTTCCTGCGCGTAAAAGCCGTTAAAAAAAAACACAGACACGGAATAACCTTGTGTCCTCAAACAACTCCAGCTCGACAAGTGCAAACACACCACAAAAATGCTCCCTGGGAATAATTACTGGTGTTGGAATTCAGATCTATGACCCACAGAATTGCAACGCAGTTGTATAAGCGACGTGTTAATTCTCACTTCTCACCTAAGAGCAGCAGACAGATGTAGACGCACATCCACGCAGAGACAGACTTCATATCGGAGGAGTTGGGCTCCAAATATGTGAGACAAATATTTCCACCTTGTGAGAAGGTTAATTCCACTCTTCAGCTGCTTCACCCAAATGTAGGATTAAATGGAAAAGAAAAAAGTCTCTATCCTCGTGCAACTTCAAATTAAGGACCTCCAGAAAAAAAAATACTCGACTCCTCCAATACTAATAATCCACAATTCTTTTTTTTTTCTTTAATAACACGACACGCACACACAAATCTCTTCCTGGTTTTGAGTGTGGGAAATCTATCAATCAATCAATCCATGAGAGCAGATCTCAGGGTCCGTCTGCGCTCCGTTCATTACGCCAAACTACTGAGACTTGATCTCTCCGCATCATCTGCGCGCTCCTGCTGCCCTGTGGAGACAATCTGTGCGTAAAACATCCCTCGAACTGGCGCGAAACGGTCTCTCAGCGACGCAGGTATCTGGATGAACTCATCTGGAAGTGCAACAAACCGCTGACTGTATGTTTCTCCTCTTGTTCTGCCTCCCCTCCGCCAACTACACTGGCTCCCTCAAAGAAAGAAAGAAAAAGAAGCTGTGCTGTGCGCTCCTCTGGAGGGAGTGAACGCTTCTTACGCACTGACTGCATGCGTGTCGAGGCATCGCAGCACTTTATAAAGAGGAGTTTGTGGGAGCCAGCAGAGGGCGCTGCTGCAGGTGGGGGGTGGGGTGGGGGCTTCTCATTGGAGAGCCATGGCTCTATAATAAATGTTGCTGTATAGAGATTACCTCCATATCCGTCCTCTCCTTTACTGACAGGGTGCACCTGTGGTGCTCAGGAATAAAATTGTGGTGACCTGTATGTCTTCCTCCAATTGCTATGTAGGATTTCATGTGATTCTGTGATTCATGTTTAATATATCCTCCACACACGATCACTCCCTTGTTCATAAGGTAGTCTGCCTCGGAATGCACATGTAGGAGCAAGGATGCCACAAATGCAACACATCACGAGAAGAAATAATAAGTGTGTTGGCTACTTGCACTCATCGCATGAATATCCAGTCATCCAGCAAATAGTGGATCCTCTCATCAAGTATTTAGAAAAGCCCCTGGGACAATCAATTTTTGGCCGACTTCATTCCAACAACCCATAGAAATGTGCAAATGATTTTTAAGGGGGAGGGTTCAAAGGTGGCCTCAACAATGATGATGAAAATGTCATCGTTCATTTCAGCGATATCCCACCGCCTCACACAACATCTGTTTCCTCTGATTTGAAAAAAAAATAAAAATGGGCACAATGTCTCACATTATATTTACGTTTGCAGGAAATCAGCCCACAACCCACAGAATCTGCCATTTTTCAAAGAGGCTTCACATTAAACAAAATGACTTTGTTGTGCATCGCTGCTTAAAAAGTGCCCGGAATGCCATAAATCTTCACAAATCTTGAAAACAAAGTCTCTATTTAGAGGCTGTGACAGTGACAAACTGCAAGGCCACTGGCTCATAATGATGTTTGACTGTCAGCCCAGGCTTGCATCCAAGAGGGAGAAGCGCTCCCTGTTATAATGGCAAAATCAGCCTCATTCTGCCTATACTGGCCTGGGCTTATTCTCTTCTCCCCCCAGAGTTTGAAGCCTCTGTCATTATTAGGACACTGTAGCATCATCCACCACAAATGTATTTGTCCAGTATTACAGCTACGGTGGTAAATACATCCCAGTCTTTAAACACATGTGCGTATTCCAAAGCAGAATTACAACCTTTTGCCTTTTCAAGCAATCATTTTCAATACAAGACCGATTTTCTTCTTTTATTTTAGGACATAACAAAGAAGGCGTTAAGGGATTCAAAGTAATCATTCACTGAAGAGCTGTTGCATAAACTTTGTTTTACAACCACCTGAGCAGCAGGCTCAGGAGGAGGAAGGAATTTGTAATAATACCAGAAGGGATTAAATCAAGACAGAAACAAAAGCTTAAAATGCCGAGAATAAAAAAAAAGCTAAATTTGCATTGTGCTTTTTTCATTTCTATCGCTAATAGTGCAATTCGGGTAAATCCTCTCCTGGCATTTGTTTATTCTTGAGCCCGGCTGTGGGGTCCATGGTGGGAGTTTATTCTTGTTGACATTGCACGATTCACCCCCTCCAAGGGTCTGTTAATTGCTCCATTCTGACTTCATAAAGCATTTGCAGTGTTTTGCATGTACAATTAAGAGAGCGGCCCACAGAGAGACAAATGCACGTGCACGGCTCTGCGCTCACACACTGCTCACATAAATCAACATATACTTATGTGCACAGGGGAGGGGGAAGCGCTCGCGGACACGCTCATGCAGATGCACATAATCTGTAAGTCAGATAACTGTGCTCCCACAAGATGGCTCAAGACCGTGAAGATAGGGAGTGACAAATCTGGGTATGGGAGACATTGTTCCCTCTGTTGAGGGAAATCAGTGTGTGCCTCTTAGAAGTGTGTCTAATATGGTGAATATAGATGATATCATTATGAATTCATGGGATATGAAATAATGATAAAAACATTGAAAGTTAAGGCTGGGCACAATAACTTGTGCTTATTAAGACAGCAGGGGGGTTTGAAAGTGAGCTCATGCTTACTCTCAGGTGTCAAATAAGAGCACAGACAGTCTGAAACTGTCACCTTGAAAGCAGGGCAGACAAACCTGCATACAAATGTTGTGACGCACAAGTTTATTTGTGTTACAGTGTATACAGAAATATGGTGTGATTTCAGAATTCCTGCAGCTACTGTTTGGCCTTCAGTCAAACTCGACTCAGGTGAATCCAGGAATAGGAGTCACCAGAGTGTGAACTATCTGAGGAAGCACCTTGTTTCCAATAGCACTTTGAATTTAAAAGGGTGCGGGCCAACACTGATAAGCTTCTGCTCTGCAAACAAAAAATTGATCATGAGATTTTCTTGAGGGCAAAGGTCGCTGTATCTTTCTCTGCTGGTCATGCCTGTTGGAGAACGTGCTAATGAACTTGCACATACAGTTGATGCATGCACACACATATAACCACACACATAAAGGTTAAGCGTGACTGATTAGATTAAAAATTATGGGCTAATTAATGTGTATCTTGGGAGAGCTGTGCAGCATGCTTAATAAAGCACACAGCCTCAGTTGAGTAGAGAACATGACAAAAACATAAGTGCTGTTAATTCCCGGTATAGGATTAATTTAAACGGTACACTAGGATAGCTCCATTACTCCCTGCTTAATTCAGTTCAGCGTAAAGCTAATGATAAAACCTCTGCCAGTGTCTCATAAATTATTGAAGGTTGGGACTCGCTGTTACAAAACATCTGCAAAACCCAGACTGTCACTTGTTTGAAAGTCAAATTTTAAACATTGAAGAGGGGTAAGGAAAAATATGGATCATAATATATAGGAAACCTCACAGCTGTAGTGTGTGTATCAGGTGCGGGGTCCAGAGTCAAATCCATGCGAGAGGGAAATCAGCCGATGAAATAAGCACCAGTAAAGTCAATTGTGGAGACGATGGAGTGACAAGTGCAGCTGGAGGCTACTTCGCATTCTGGGTGAGGCCTGTGTGTCATATTCTGCACTGCTCTGTTTCAGCTCACACTTTAATAAAATGAAACAAGTTGCTCCCGTTCACAGACCATGTGTCATTACTTGAGTGTGTGCGTCCACTTTGTTTTGGGTTGTTTTGAGCGGATTAAAAAAACAAAAAAAAAAACACCACATTTCTGATGTGACCTCTGCCAGACTTTCTGGTGGCTATCGACCAGCAGATCCATTTGTTTTCCAGGCATTACAGACGTTGTCCATTTCTATCACATTACTTTGACAGAAATTGAATTTCCTCTGATGCATTTTTATGTATCCTAAGTGCTGCTCTGTCCTCACTGGGAGTATAGCGTTTCCAGTGGCATGATGATGTAAAAACACTTTGGGTTTAAAGAGAAAAAAAAAGAGAAATGGGTTTTATTTTAATGTGTGTATTGATTTTCATGTTTCTTTTTTCTCTAAATGTTTTCCACATTAAGCATTGGTCCTTTGAAGCAGCATTTGGGTTTCTGGCCGTTGTCTAAAGGCTGTTTCAAAGTCTTACACCTAAGGTGACTGCAGATGCCATGCTGGACTTTCTGGCTTGTTAGGTTCCAGAAGATTGCAGACCGTAATGGCAGCACAGTGAGGATCATGCAGCTAGTCCTATCAGGGAGGCACAAACAAATAGCATGAATCTGCAGTTTTTTTCCTTCCCAGGTCTTTACTGCTTTTTACAGTTCAGGGGTTTCTTACAGGCAGTGGCTTCAACAGAGATATTTTCTATTTTGTGGATAAAGTAGTCGGTCGCAGGCTCAGTTTCAGCAATTTGCCCCAGAGTTGCAAACAGTATCTTATCTAGCCCATCTCGTTAAACACGCCATGGGTCCCGTATGGGATATTGACGGGGACCTCAGCTCTGCCCAGCTCAGTGAAGGTCTTGGCATCAAGGACGAGGAGGAAAGTACTTTTCTCCTGGAAACAGAGAAGATTAAAAAATGTTATGTAAAGAAAAAAGGTCACGGACCACCTTCCACGCAATAATGATGGTGAAAGTAGTAAACCATTTGTCTCTGTGTCAGATACAATATAATGTCAGTATTAGAGTAATGTTGTCACTGCTAAAGTTAACGTCTTCAGCTTCTCTTCTAGGTGGTTGTTGTTGTTGTTGTTGTTGTTGTTAACTTACTTCTCTGGGTGTGATGATAACTGACAAAACCACTCCATCATCTTCCTCAGTTGCTTTGGGCGAAGCAACAAAGACAGGCTCAGACGGGAACAAGCCGGGATAACGCCACACCTAGACCGGAAAGATTACATAAACATCTCCCTTTTTACTCTGAGCTGTTTCATGTTAGGAAACCGACTCCCAACCTATTGCCCCCACTCTAATAGAGAAAACTTTGATGTGATAATACCCTGCTCAGATAACAATAATCAGTCTTTGAGCGATAGCGAACCTTAAGCTCCTTGGTGTGGACATCCATCTTGAGCAGGGAGTCGCTGAAGACGTGCCCGAAGCCGCAGGAGTAAAAGTAGCGGTAGGGTCGGCCATTGTAGCGGTCGTAGTTGATCTGAGGGAACTCTAGGCCGCCGTACTGCAGCAGCTCATCATCGTAAAGCTCTTCGTGGGTCATGAACACCTGGAGGGTCAAAAATCTGTATTTTACTTATCCATACAACTTTTATATTTTGGCCACATTTGCTGTTGACTGGTAGTTTTTATCTGTTGTGGCCGAGACATCTCACACAAGCACATTTACAGAAACGTGAATGCAAGAGCCACAACACAACTGCAAAAGCCACACAACGGAAACACAAACACAATGGAAATGAGCGGTCAATGACAATGAACCTACAGCAATCAAGTGAGCCGTCATTGGTGAAAAGCTGGACAAGCCAGTTGCCACCTTAAAATTGTCTATTCAAGCTGTTTCGATACATGTGCTTGGAGCGCCAGAAAAAAAGGACGGACCTTTACCATGACACCTCAAATGGCCAAGCATAGCATTTTATGCGGTGGCTAGCTTGACCAGGTTTTCAGGAATGACAGCAGGAGGTCTTGGCTTTTGTAGTTTCAAGTCGTTTTTTTCCGTTCCTGTGCTTGTGTGAGAAGTCTCAGCCACCGTATCTGTCTGCTGTAAGTCATGAAATTACTATCTGGCAGAAGGTACCTTCAGTGTCTCATCATGCTGGATAATTGCAGTGTGGAGGTGAAACTTTATTCATAATGACTACAGGCCTCATTCTTTCCATGATTCCAGGAATACCAGATCATGTAATGCACAGTTAAACATGATTCATCATATCTACTGTATGTACATGTTAAATCCCACCTCTCCTGGTTTCGTCTTCTTCGCTGTGGCTTTATAGTTATGCAGAGTGACAAGGTTTTGGTCCAGAGGAGTTTTTTCATCCACGTTCAGCGGCAGGATGTATCTCCTCGGAAGGTTTCTGCACAACGAGTTGTAAAACTGCCAAAAGAAATCAGAGAGGCATGAAAATTTGCGAGCGTGGCTCCATTGCTGAACCTCAGGATAAAAAATACTGACACAAAATCATGTTTTAACTCGGCGGTAATATTGTTTGGAGGCCTTTTTGTGTTATTTTGGGATAAGTGTGCTTTGATTGAAGTACACACACTGCAACATGTTGGAAATCACAAAGACTTCAAAAGCTTGTTGCATCACAAACGTACCAGTTTAATAGTTTAATAGTCTACATTCAGACATAAGAACAAATAAGATTGGTTTATCTCTGCATAAGAGACAAACTTTACTTTAGAGATGACCTGTGGGAAGAAAGTTTTCACATCAGACCATGTGGCCCTGGGCGATCAATGCACTAGAATTAAAAAACACAAATAGACACAACACATGCAAATGATGGGAGCATCATTAATTTGTGTGAGTATTAAGTTGTGTTATAAGTATTTGGTTATGTTATGAATATTAGGTTGTGTTGCGAGTATCTGGTAGTATTGTTTCGTGAGTATCTGGTTGTACTGTTTTGTGAGTATTGGATGGTTATGTTTTGGGTATTTAGTTGTGTTGAGCTAATCTGTTGGTGTTATTTGGTTGTGTTGTGTCTTTTTGCATGTGCGTTCTCAGGGCCACCGTAAGTGCAACAGAATTCTCAGTCGCACTGCGTTTACCTTGTCAATCTCCTCTCCTGATTGGCTGCGGAGGTTCTCCAGCGTGAAGTCTCCAATGACGTCACCATCGTCCCCACAGCACATGTCCATAACCAAGAAGCCGTTGTCCTCATAAGCATTGATCTGATGCAGTGTGAACATGGGTGCTGCAAAGTACCTCACTTCACTCTCCTGTTGGAACAGTCAGGACACAGAATCACAACATATTAACAAAATAATATGAAGGGACACAAATGCTTTTGGAAACACAATCTTGACACTGTTGTTGTACCTTCACAGTTTGAAAGCTTAATGGGTATTCTGTTTAATGAGATGAGAAAATTGAGAATAGAATGTATGGCATCAGAGTAGGACTTCATCAACACAAATGAAAAGATTAGCTGACAACTTTCCTTTTTCTGTTCCGGCCATTCAGCAGCTGGACGTGTGTGTTTCCTGTATGTGCATGACTGTGCAGTCAAGTAGTTTGAACCCACCTTGCCAGTGTGCCTGTTGACCAGGTGGAAGATGGTGTTATACTGAGGCTCCCAGGTCATGACTTTATGAAAACTCTTTCCCTGGATTCTGTACAGCATGAACTTCAGCAGGTCCAGCTTGATCGGCTGCTCGATGAACACGATGTAGTTTTCCGACATGACTGGAAAAGGTGTAAATGAGGGAGCAGAAGCCAGCATTAAAAACTACAACTCTAGGGAGGTCCTCACACATATCAAACTCGAGAAGATTAGATTCTCGCTGGCAGGTTCTGGTACTGCTTTTAACAAAACCTGGCAGCCTTTCCTAGAGTACTTAAACAGATCCACTATTCACCCAGAAAGCGACTAGATGCCCCCCCCCCCAACTTTGTACTAGTTACTACTCTCTATTATCTCAACAACAAATTTTATTTTATTTTATTCCTATCTTTTATTTATTTTTTTTTTTTTTGGTAATGTAAAGTATGTATGGTTTAATTATGCAATTATTTAACTTTTCCTTTGTTTTGTTTTTGGTCAGTGGGTGGGAAGGGTTAAGGGTTAAATGTGGTTCATAGAAGCCGTTCTGGCTCAGCTCAATCACATTGTTGTTATCACCATACATCGTGTAGGGCATCCTACCGCTATTGTCTATTGCTAAGAATTTCTGCATATACTGTATGTGTGATTTATTGCTGTAAATGAACGAAAAAACGAATAAAAAGATGTGAAAAAAAAAAAAAAAAAAACTACAACTCTTATTTAGCATGTTTTCATCACATTTCATCAAACATCATCAATCACACTCGAACTCGTTAGATCTCCTGGGTCATGGTGGGATACAACATTTAGATTTGATAAGTGTATAAGGCGTTAGTGCAGTGCTGATTCTGTGGTGCCCTGTACAACTGTGCAATGTTGCATCAGTTGGGAGATTTCTTGGTGCCCGACAGTCTGGCAGTGCGAGGGTGGTCTGCAGGAAATATAGACCGAGATGTAATCAGGGAACTGGTGCAGTAGAAAAAAACTAAATGGAGCAACCTGGCATTGGATCAGTCAGAGCGATGAAGTTGTGCTGCCATTACTGCATCACTTTAATGTTTTATTATTAAACAAACTGCTCGGCCTTCAGCTGATTCTTAACATCCAGTCATATTCATACTGGTTTGACCACCATAACTTGACTCATCCACATTCTCACTCTGCAGCTTAACATCCACATTATGTGCTTAGCTTTTGATACTGTTGACTGTATTAAGATCTAACGATTATGTTTTAGTTGATAACGATGATTAGTTCTCCCAGCAGAAGTCTATTCTGACAGCTCCCTCACAAATGGTTTCCAAAGGGTCTTAAAAAGTGAAAAATTCACATTTAGGGAGGTCTTGATTTTTATTAAAGTTCATGTAATGCTTCCTCTGTTGCGCTTATGGTCAGGGTTATTTTTTAGAGAAATGCTTTGGGGACATGAAACTTTGTGATGTCTTCATGTGTAGTAGTTCTTTTTTGCAATACAGATTTTAACATGCTGTTATAAAACTACAAACAAGACCAACATGGGACTAACAACTGCTTACAAACACAGGTCAGAATTCATCTCAGTGCACTCGGCTTTGAGAAAGACTATGGGTACAGACTGTCTGCCTGTAGTGTGAGAGATAACTTGATGTTTCGAGAGTTATTCTCTACTTGGCTACTTCAGCTCTCTTCAATAATGAGAAAGTAAATCAAGGATTCAAGTATGAGGAATAAATTGTGGGACTCTGATATTTCTTCATGTCCGTTTTACTTGACGTAGGTCCAACATTTCATTCATTACGCTCTTGAAAAATTGACTTGATGAAACCTGCAGAGACCCTGAGCAGAGCTTTTTGGGCCAAATCAATCTTTATTAACTGCTACATTTGTTTTAAGTGTCTCTGACTGAATTGTAGACATATGATTTATTACACTTATATAACTTATAGAAATAAAAACCTCATGATCGTTAAAACGCAATAGCACAAATTACGTGTATGTCGGTAACTGTGCTTTGACAGAGTGGAAGAGTAAGTGTGCGTGAGTCAGAGGCAGAGAGATAGTGAGAGCTGAACCGAAAGACAAAGGAACTGTGATTGACAAAGAGAAGCAGGACAAGACTAGAATTCAAATGAGTAATTAATAACAGCGTGAAAAAAAAAATAACACTGTGATGCTCTCTTTCAGTGAAGCAGACTCATCCTGCCAGTGCAGACAAAAAGAATTCTCTGATTTTGTTAATTCCACTTTAGTATACATCCAGCATACAGACTACTTAAAGAAGGTGTGGCCTGTTTGTTATGCTGCAGAGTGTATCTCACCAAAGCTGTGATAATAGGAAGGTTTCCTAGGTTCAGCTGCTCGGATGGAGCAAATCACTTTGGCTCCGCTCAGGTCCGCTGAGTCCTCCAATGGAACCTTGTCCTCAGGAGGAGGCACACGGATGATGTTGTAGAAGAAACCTAGAAAGTTAATATTGTACAGTATGTGTGAGGTTGGATAACATAAAGATGTGTACATAAATACACAAGACATATAGCCTTATGGTTGGTGAGTAGGGAGTGAGAGGATTACCGCTTTTGCCGTAGGAGTTGCCCATGTTGTATGTGGCCCCCTCTTGGTCATAGTGTGGATGAGCTGTAGCTGAGTTGACAGCTATGTATTGAGTCCAGTCCACCTTAAATGCACAGCATCATTAGCTTTGTCGTCCTAACAGTCCCCCATCTTCCTCGTCTTAACCCTCTGACTCTTCAGCAGCACGAGCATTCAAAAGAGACTTTTGTATTTGATGCACGGACTGACCTTCTCCTTTGTCTCCAGACTCTGTGGATCTACTCGCCGCATGTAGTTGGTTTCTGTGCTGACATAATAGTCTCCCTTGTATTTTACAAAGTTCACACTGGCGTTGTCTGTGGCCTCTGTTCACACATGCAGATGTCAGGAAGAAATGAAATATGGCACTACACAACTTCAGAGGACATGACATACATACATACATACATCAACTTACATTGATTTTCTGGAGACTTTCTCTAACCTTAACCTTCGTTAGTACTTGACTAACCCTAATGCTTAAACCTAACTCCATTGTACTAACTTTTCCTAACCTAAACGTAACTTTATCCTCATCAAATCTTATCTTAACCTACATCTAACCTTAACATAACCTTAACTTAGAATCATGTCTTTACCTTAAAATTGAATGATTTTACTAAATGGGTAATTGCGTTTTGTCCCCATAAGGAAGAAAAGTCCCCATAATGTGACTAAGTAAAAATATTTAAGTCCCCACAACACATACAATACCTCAATCACACACATACACCAACAAATATATTTTTCCTTTTACCTTGGAAGGAAACATTATAATGAAACATCAGCTTTCATTAGGCTACAGCCGCGATATGCAATGCAGCTAGTCAAGGACAGTGCTAAAACAAAAATGCAATATGCAATATGTAAAGAAGACAGACATACTGGGAATCTGAAAGCGTGAAAAGAAGCGAGCGAAGATGTTCTTGCAGGGATCAGGCATCGCCATTGTCCCAAACTCTGACACTACAATGCGGTTCTTCTCTGAGTTCTTGACATATGAGTCACTTTGCAGGAAGCGGCTGCTGTATGTGACACTGCCCTCGCAGATGTGGAACCGGTGCATCATGGCCATGCCGTCAAACCAGTGGGTGTATCTAAGAGGAAAAACAAAAATAACTGAAATTTCCAACAGGGTATTTGTGTAAGACAAAATAGAGAGAATGAAGGGAACCGCGTGAGACAGAAATACTACTTTTGAGGGAATAAATTCTTTGTTAAATATAGGAAGGATTTTTTTATTATTATTATTATAATATTGAGAATAATTTGTCATGGTCGATGGGTTAAAAGCTTGCGTGGCTCAATAACTGACAGCTGAAACCATTTGAATATGAACGTTGCCTCTGCAGATAATTCACATAATTTCTCCCAACTGTAAAATCTTGAATAATTTAGTTAATGTCCATTAAAAGAAACAGATTCAGATCACAGGTCATAGTGGTGGCATTTAGTCTGCTGACTCATATTGTTACGTCCATCAAGTACCACGCAATTAACTCTTTGTTTACACATCAGGGATCCAGGATTTTATTGACTATCTTGAAATTTTTTCAAAATTTTTCCTTGATTTCTCAGAGAATAATTCATTGATCCTATTGAAAGGAATCAGACATGTTTCGGAGACTGTTATTCATAGGTGTGTGCAATGTGCTGCAAATCTAAAATATGTAGTGAATTTATACGTGGTTTCATTAAGGGAGACTGTTGTCCTTGGTGGAGGTATGTACTCTACTGAGTGCCATCATTGTCTTCTGTTAATCTACTGTTGCTGTTAAAGCACAAGAGATAATTTCAAACCTTATTGTCATGTGTCGTTTGTATATTTTTTTTGTTTGACCACACTGGTGTTTAGGTCAACAGTAAGTTTCAGCCCTGTTCTTCTGTGTTGTACTTCCATTGTTAAAAAATCAAGTTTTACCATTTTGTAAATCATCATGCCAATAAAGCTGACCCTATCTACCTTTAACTTTATTCATCTTTGTTTAACTTTTAACAGTGTTCCTTAAATACCTGTCTTTCCCAAATTCAAACTTCCCAGGACCATTTCTCAAGAAGCTCCCGTTGATCCACATTGGAACAGTTCCCTTGATGGTGGTGGGGATGGGATCGGGCGTTTCTTCCACAGAACGCACCAGAGGAGCCACGCTCTCCAGCCCTTTGGCCTGCGGGCATCGCTGCCTGCTGGATACTGAGGAGACAAAATCATGAAAACAAGTGATTGAGCAGCTGAACTTTGGCCCTACGACTCCACACCTTCCCCTACTTTCCCACCATTTCTTTCTATCTCCCTTCATTATGTGTTTGTTTGTGTATGTGTGTGTGTGTGTGTGTGTGTGTGTGTGTGTGTGTGTGTGTGTGTGTGAACCATTTAAAACTCTTGAACTTTGAACAACTGTGAGTGAGGATGCAATTTTCTTTTCTCTAAATCAGCTGAATGCAGACTAATTATAAGACAATAGTGTTGTAAACAAATGGTGAATCACAATTTCACACCTTCTGCTATGGTCCTTCACACCTCTGTGTTTGTATTTTCAGCTTTTAACCCTCGAACTGAACAATCAAACTGATTCAAAAAAGATTTTGGGAGATAAACAGCATGCGTTCTATTGTTATGTGAAGTAATGGCTCTCGGGGGCCATGCACTTTGAATGACACCTGCACAACCTTCGATCTTATCTGTTATCCAATAACCAGTTCCCTTTCATTACCTCATATTTCACACATAATGGAGATTGTAAAATATATATGAGCTTTTACGTGATTAGCAGAAGCACATCAGTGTTGTTCAGCACAGAGCCCCACGCTGAGCTCAAGCTATTGGAGTTTTTCTGACTGCGTAAATTGTTATTGCAACCAATCACCAGTCAGAATTTTGTTCATTCCCACGACTCGAGTACAACAGACGATAAAAAACAGAATGTGCAATTGAGAGATAACCGCAACCGGCTCTAACAATCTCTTACAATGTTGACTTTGCGAGTTTTGATTGTGATTACTGCAGCATTACAAATGATGCCTGAATGTAGGCTGTCAATTTTTTTTTACTGGGGGGGGGGTTCATGTAGTTTTCTTGTCAAAATTGAGTCTTGTGAAAATCAAACAGAGACACTGATGAGCCCCAAATTGCTGTGGATAACAGCTTCAGGTATTGCTTTTTTATCTTGTTCTTTTTAAAAAACTATTGCAACAGATCAATATTTTTAGCAGTTATAGCTTTATCAACTCATTTTGTTCATGTCACCAACAGTATGTCAGTGTGCACGAAAATGACCTCGATAGAATTAGCTCTTATATTCCTGCACATTTTCTAAATTGTGTTCTTTTCATTTTTCCTGTGCAGGGACCTGACAGCCACTTCTCTCCTTTTAGTTAAGAGCTGACAATGACTAAAAGCTGCTAATGAGACATTGTGTGTATTCTTTCAGCAGCTCAGATTCTCCCAACAAGAGACCTTGAAGCAGGAACAGTACTAAATGCCAACATATCGTATTGTAAGTGCAGCTCTGATTGTGAAATGCAACAAAGTAAATTATGATTGAAAGAAAAGCTGAAGAAACCACACTAATCGAAATACACGTCTGTGTGTACACATTTCTGTGTGGAACTTGTAGATACTGATGGGGGGATAAACACACAGACATGCTACACCAAGGTTGGATTTGTAAAATGTGAAATGTTTATTCAAACAATCATGCCCTTTTCCCAAAAACAATAATAATTAAAAAAAAAAAAATCTGAAAGTGGTGTCTACTCACTGCTGTGTGTCTGGGGCTCTTTGGTGTTGGACATGGCTCGTCGTTCTGCAGATTTGATCAGACAAATGCAGAGGATTTATACAAGCCCTGAAGAAAACCTTTGGACCCAGGTTGAGGAGGTTATGTCAGACACTAAACGCAACAGTACATTGTTGACTATGACTCAATCCCAAACCAGCCCCAACTGCTGCACCACCAAGCGTCACTTCAATGCAACTTACAATACCTGCTGCAGAGAGAATAAATGATCAGAATTATGAGCCATGTTTGCACAAAGTCCAGTCTTCAGCAGTGCGGCTGTTGCACTTAACGGACTAAAACAACATCATGCTGTATTGAAGACGACTTGAAAGTAGCGATTCAGGACCATAAACTCCATGTAAAAATATTTACTGTCATTACAAATCAAGTGAGAAGTAGTCATTTGCTCATAGACTTCTATACAAAAGTTCTTCCTTTTCAGCCAAATATTCCTGAAGAATAGTCTCATCCACAGGCAGATATATCAATGCCTGGAAAAAGCCATCACACCTTATCAGATCTTTCTACAAGAACAGGCAGGAGTGGTACTATAATCATTCAGGGTCTCATTCAGAGGTTGAACATACTTTGGGATGATGAAAGCATTTCCAAACACTTACAGCGCACTGGAGGTCAGTCCAGCCTTTGCCCTTTGTCATTGCTTGTTGTGCCATCTTACACATTTTGTGCATCAAGACCGATAATACCTTGGATATAGCAGATGAGATTAACTCTGATGGAGATCTTCAGGTTCTTTGTCACGATGCACTGGCGGACGAAAAACAATTGGGAATCACATCACAGACTGGATGGTTGCTTTCCTTTGCAAATATGTGTTTTGTCTGTTGTTCCTTCATGAGCATGGCTACCTGTGGCTTCGATTTCTTTTGTCTATCTAGTCATATTTTTATTACTTATTGTTTTTGACATAGTTCCCATTTAGAGACAATATAGGCTTTTGAACTGATAACAAACGGACCGTTTTTTCCTTCATCTGTACTCTACTGAATGCCCCCGCGGATCAAGTGTATCAATACATTATGTAGAGAAAGTGAGGAGAGAGAACAATCATCACACCCATTTCTTCAAATATATGGTCCATTATCAACACTGATGTTTACTGATCCATGGTCAAATTTATCTTAGAGATATCCAAGTTGCCACAATGACAGCTAGAGTTGATGAATCTATGTGATAAGATCACATCACATGAAGCGTTTTATTTATTGTGAACAACTTTTAGTGTGATGGAAAATCACCAAAATATAACACATCTGAAGTAAATATTCACCGAAGGAATAAGAGCATCAGCATAATCCTCGAAATCTTCACCCTGAAGAGTTCTGGGTATTTGATTTGGCATTTATACTAAATATATTAAAACTTAACCTTGCCAGTGCTTGGTATCTTCTTTTCAGCACGACACTAGATCATTTTAATAAATTAAAATAATATGATTTTTCACTATCAACATATTGGATCCAAACATACACAAGACACACATGATTTTAACATGCCAGCATGACTGCAGACCCAAGAATTAAAGATAATACATAACAACATTCAAACCAAATCACGTTTTATCAACCGGTCTTTCAAAACACTTTATATGGTGCTTGCCCTCTTCTCCAGACTAATGTTAGGTGCGTAAGGAATCAGGTGAGGGGCAAGTTGTGGATGGTCCACTGGGGCAGGATTGGGGGGTAATTATAGGAGCTAATGGTGCTCATGGAGCATAAGGATGCAGGGCTGTTGCTATCTGCATTGGAGGAGGGAGAAAGGTCTGGCAAGAAAGAGGCAAATAGAACGGGGGGCAAGTTGTTGGCCTTGACCCCAACACCTCATACATGTCAGTCTAGTGGGGTGAAGTGTCTTGGGGTTACTTCTCCCTGGTCTGTTACAGTTTAAGAGGCTTTCTTGGTTGCTGCAGATTACAATGTACAGTACGTTAGCTCTCAAAGGCAATCACACTAACCTTTAACCAGAGACAAAATAATTATTAAAAAATTATTTTTTTTATAATTATATAATATAATTATATATAATTTATATTTTCCCGCTTTTGGGTTATGACATTGCTGCTTCCATCTCCATGATCATAAAACCATGAAACAACACTAAATAAGAAGATGTTTGCGTTTCAGTACCTAGCTCTGGGACAACAAAACCCACACTTTAACCTGTTCATTATTTTTTTTTTTTTTTTAAACTGGGTTTACAAAGTGAACTATCATTAATTGATTGACTCAGGCAACGGTTTACTCCCATACCTGTTTCCCAGCATTTTCAGTGGACAGGCTTTCACTTTCCATTTGCAATCCTATGTGCTGCGTTGTCTTTTCTACCGTCCCTGTGGACACATAACATTCAAAAACCATGAGAATGACTAGGAGATAAATTTGATGCACTGTGCTTCAAGTCACCTTAGTAATAAAGTGATTTATTTATCTTGTAATATCATACAGTGTAAGATTTTATTTTAGACAGAAAAAGTGCAGGTTAGAAAGGGTGTGCATCCTTGATCGAAAATATTGGACGAAGTAGAAAGATGGAGAACTTACATTTTTAAGTTGTTTCATTCATTATCCTGTTTCATGTGCACTTCCTGCATTTCTTTGGGATGGTCCTTAAAGGGATAGTTCACCCAAAAATGAAAATTCACTCACCACTATGCAGATGGAGGGGTGGTGAAGTGTTTGAGTCCCAAAAACACTTTTGGATTCTCAGGGGTAAACACAGTTGCAGCCAAATACAATACAATACAATGTTAAAAATTAGACTCAAAACGAGGCGTTTACACCATGCTACAATGTACCCTGTGAGTACCCTTGGACGAGAGGTGTACAAATATGAACACAGCTCCAGAGGAGCATATCAGAGGACATTTAGGCTAAAAAATGGTGTTAATGACGCAGTTTCAAACTTGGGCTTATGGAAACTTGGATGCAGAAATGCAGTGGACAAGGCAAAGGGATAGGTGCTGGTTTGGGATTGGGCCTGCAACATTAAACCGGGGATCATGGCTATCGAGCTACAGTAAATTGAGCTGTTGTCCCGTGTGGCTTCAATCTGACCTCAAGTCAATCTTAAGATATTCCCTTTCAGCTACCATTCTTGTTATTCATTCCACTCACCGAGATACATGCAAGACAATGACCAAAGGCCAAACCGAACAAAGATGAGAAACAAAAACACCTGAAGATGTCAAATACCAAAAGTGGTTAACCACCAGTTGTTGGCAGCAGGGCAAATCGGAGCTAGCTTAGCAACCTATGGGGACCTAAAGGAACTGTTCAGCTTTGGACCATTTAGAGTGCTATTCTGGTTGTGTTGTGCGTTGATGGGACAAATACAGGTCAATGTAGTTTTGTTTGCTAAAAGCCCACCTAACAGCCATGTCTAAGGCAAGTCAAGGCCAGATACAACTCACTTAATGGTACATTAAGGATTTTTAGTTCGAAGGTAACAGGTCTAGGTAATCCCATTAAAAGGGTCAAACGTCCTTACACATCTTTAATCATTACAGCCTGATATTATGTTGCTGCAAGAGACAAGCAATGGTCAGTCAATGCTTTGTGTGCTGGCTGGGCAAAGCTTATCAAGCTAATTTTGTAGCTAAGGCTAAAAAAAATCCCTTTTAACCAGTTCACAACTTTAGTGATCCCAATGGTGGGGATCTTTTTTTTGGATTTACTTTGGCATTTCAATTCCAAGTTAAGATTGTATAAAAAGGTTATAATTGCTAGAGACATGGAAATCTTCTTTGACTCTGATAAGATATTTTCAACTCATTGCGACTCAATACAGTTTTTAAAAATAATATATGTGAATATTTGGAGACTATCTCCTACAGAAAGTTTTTTTTCTTGTTTGCCAAGTACAAAATTATACTAATTTCTATCTTGATTCTTAACTCATCTGGACACTTATCATCCTGTTCTGGTTTCAGATCATAGTCCAATCTCATTGGACTTTTCAACTTGCTGATTTAGATAACAAAGGACAAAAGGTTCTGTGTTTTGACGCAGCGTCTCTGAAAGATGAGGCTTTTTATAAGCAGATGGAGGAACATTCTTTCTCACATCAAATGATAGGGGTGATGTGAACAATTCGATCTTTTAGGAAAGCCTAAAGGGTTATGAGATTGCACAAAACATCCTTCACATCAGCTTGGCACAAAGCACAGGAAGAAGCCCTGAAAGATGTAGAGACTAAGCATTGAAAGCAAACATGCTAATTGCCACTGCTTTATGATGCACGCCACTGTTTGCATTGTGTGGCTTTCAAATAGATTTCTTAATGTTAGCAAAGAAAATACATTTAGTACATTTCTCCAGTATCTACTTAGAAAATGAGTTCATTCAATCACCACACAGAGGGCCCTGTTTTCAAGGCTTAAAGTATTTATAATTATTTTTCATCAATCTAGTCTTTGTTGTTATTGTATACTATATATGTAAACAGTGTTTTTTTCTGCAAATGACCTTTAGTAGTCCACGTAGACTGTGCACATTTGCAGAATTTATCTAATCTCACTAGTTGTCTAGCTTCTGCAGTTTGTGTCATGTAATCTTGGTCCCTTTACACATTTTATCTAAATCAAATTATATGAAATGCTGATATCCTGCATAATTTCTAACTAACAAATCATCATTTGGGAAAAATAATCAAAAGTAACTTTTAAAATATAGGTTTAAAAAGAGTTAATAAATATTTCTTAAAAGACACTCAGTGTTCACTCAAGTAACCTGCAAATTGGAAAAACATGGCCAAGTCAGAAACAGATGTGGCAGCTCTAAAAACAACTGACTTTGAGTAGCTCCTCAGAGATTTGTGTATTAATGTGAGACATGTGTCAGTGCAGAATAACAATACTCAAAAGCAGAACATTCATATGTGAAAATAGGCAGACTAATACAGTAAAGTGGCAACACTTTTTGTAAAGGATTAATGAAAATGACAAGAAAGTAGAAAGAGTAGACAAAAAAAATGTGATGCCCGTCACTATCTATTTAGTGTTTAAAAAATGTAAAGTGTGGTTGTGCTTTTAACATTCTAAGCAGAGTAAGGTGGATACAAAATGCAGAAACAACAATAGCATCTTATCATATGCATTTAGAATTGATTAATTCAGAGTTAATTTGTTATAGAAACCCTTTTAATTACTGACACATGAGCATACCAGGCACAAACTACAGATCAGATAAACTGTTCAAGCTGTAAGCACTTTTAGACGCACTGTGTGTGTGAGACAGGCAGCGCGCTATGGTTGCACCTAGTGCCACTTCCCCTGCTACTCTCTCCCACTAAACACAAAAGAAATAAAAACCTGACAAGTACATACAAGACCTGTAGGAAGACCAGTTCGGTCATGATCAGCTTATCAAATTTAATTAAATCAGTAGCTCCCAACCTGGAAGCTTTTGAGGCGCGACAAGCCAAACATGTTGAGAAACAGCGAATTAAAACCACAGTAAACAAAGACATCAAAATGAAATAAACATATGCACTGACAATTGAAAAGCAAAGGCAGGGGATGCCGTCTGTTAGCATCAGTAGGACGGATGGTGATAAAAGCAAATCAGCAGTAGACAGCTGATGTTTGGATTTACTTCAGCCCCGTGGCTCAAAACACATCGCCTGTGTCAAATAAAGCAGCCACTGGAAAATACAGCTGTATATTCTTAAAGGCAAAAAAAAAAAAAGCTACACAACGTGGACATCAGTGGGCTCAGGATGGGCTGAACATTAGACTGTCACGACACACCAAAAGATCCAGCGCACTATGCTCAGGCACAACACACACCAGTAGTGGTAGTGTGGGATACAAAGAGGTATGCAAGTTAAAAACCACAGCTGACTGCACCCAACAGCCCCAACCTGCCACGATAATATTTACACATTATTGCAAAATCTTTCTCCTTTGCTCCACATGGAGAATGGCAATGGCCGGCAGGGTTTACTGCCTGAAAGTGATATAAACCAACCATAAACCTCACACACAGTGTCATTCAGAGTTCAGCAGCTGCTCTGATAGGGGAAGGCAGGCTGAGGTGTACCTGTTACAGACCACCGGGGTGGGGGTTCACTCATTGATCAGCCGTGATAATAGTAAGCCTCATTTCAGAACATAAAACACTGCATCTGACTGCAAATAAACATATCTCAGCAGTAAGGAGCAGATTTTGGTGATCAGAGGTTATAAGTGTCAGGTAAGGCTGACATGTTTTACTACTAGACCAACATTTAACTGAGAACATTTTCCTCATCTAGTCTCACCTTATTTTCCTGTTTAATGTACTGATCCTAGTTCAGTGTGAACCTCAGTTTGTTACCTTGTGTCATCTGCCCATTATGAATTTAACGAATGCATATGTAATCAGAAAATAAGGGAGCATCTGGACAATGCTCTGTAATAAGCTTAACAATGTTTTACAGATTTGATGAGTAATTTTAATTAGCTTTCCATTAATTGAATATCACAGCTTTAGAGAAGCTTACACATGCACAGCAAGCACATTCAGACACACATACACACAGGCTGAATGTGTCGATAGCTTGTTGTTGATGCCTTTCTTGTGTAAGTATTTTCTCTAGTCTGTAATCTACAGATGTGTAACCATTTCCAGACTTGGATTAAAACAGTGAATTCATTAGTTTTAAGTTGTAAAGCATCCACGAGGTGTACGATGGACTTCGTACTATTTTCAATGTCTGGTCTGACCTCTTTTTTAAATGCTGCAGCCCAGTTAGATTGAGCTAAATTTACAAAGTTTAGATGTGTTTTCTTGCAGCAAAGATACAGAAGAGAGCAACAAATCTGTGTCTTTTTTTAAAAGAATATAACTCAGTTTGGTGTCTAAACAGATAAATTGTTCCATCTAGTGGTGAGCAGGGAAATTAAACGAGTCATGAGCAAAAAGTCCAGTGAGTTCATCTGAAGGAGAATCACGAAAATGTTGTTTTTAATGTTGAACTAGTCCAGAGATACAGCTCTTAAAACAGCAGGGGAGGGGAATCTGGCCTCAGTGACATCATCTTTTCGAAACAGAGTTCTCTCATTATAACATCATTATAAACAAACACATTGTGTTCACACACTGACTATTCCTCAGCACCTATTCTACTGACTCAACATGCTTATTGCATATTTTCTTCAACTTTATTTTGTTGAATTTCACCCAAGCTGCCTCTGACAGATTTATGTCTGCATGCTGAGTCACCTCAGGCCTGCACACTCTGACATTTTCATACCTCAGGAGTTGTGTGTGTGCCCTCCAAGTCTCATAACTTATTAAACTTCTGCTTGTTCAGGTAGTTATTACCAACCTCATGATACATGGGTCAGTGTTTAGAGCGGTGCACTTAACTTCATGTTGTCAAATGTGCTGTATAGAAAAATACTGAGAATGTCTCAATATGAAACATATTGAGTTACATGTTCGATTATACATCTGGTCACGGAAAACCTTTCACTCTCCCGGTGCTGCAGAATTCACAGCAGATTTTCACTGTGTACGTTGTAAGATGCCAAAAAAAGGATGGCGTTCCTGTCAATATAATCTGCACCGATGACACCATCTGTTTCTCATTGTCCTGGTTATTTATCATCGTAATGCCTCTTAGTTTGATTTTTGTTTTATATTAAGGAGTAAACAGGTCAGTGCCAGTAATCCAGATGTTGGCTTCCCATGCTGTTATGCAAGCAGTTAATCCCAGGTTTCAGGGAAGAGACTGTCATGAAAAGCAGTAAAGGTAAGTTTAAATGCAGCATATGTATGATTTGCCTCCTGCATTCTGCAAAAACAATACACATGCTCTGTATGTATAAAAAAAAAAAAAGCTGTAAACACACATGTGCAACACATGGTAGTGGAGCATGCATTATCATGACACAGAGTTCATGGGAAATGTCCCAGAAAATGCACCTGTGCGACTCGAGTACTGGCCTTCATTGCCATTGGTCCATTTTCACCCACTGGAAACCATTGATAAACCAATAGTAGAGTGTTTTCTCCCATTTGGAGCGGGCGTTGCCTGTGGTGGAAAGTTTAAAAGCGAGTGTGTGTCCTGCTGTCCCTCAGCAGAAGCATCAATCAACATGATCCCCATTGTGCTGGCCTCAGTGCTCATCGCTAGCGGTAAGAACATCTGGCATTCTCCAAGTCTGTGTGGAATTGTTTGTGCGTGTTCTCAAATTTGTGTGAGTGAGTGTGCGTGCACAAATCTCACCACACAAGGAGCTCAGTTCTCAATTCTCTGCAATTCTGTACTGAAAAGGAAAATAATGTGGTTTGTGCCTGATGTAGGAGTATAAAATAATTTCTCTTTCTCCTCTCTCATGTCCACCACACATGTCCACCATCTCCCCCTTATGAAGCCCTTGGGTGCGGCACCCCATCCATTGAGCCCATGAATTCCCGTGTGGTCAATGGAGTCGATGCCAAGCCCCACAGCTGGCCCTGGCAGGTATGCTAATATACGCACACATCTGTCAATGGTCTTTTTTTTAAATGTATTTACTGGTAAGTCTGGAGGGTCCAGCATCTGGCTATTATATGTTAGACCCAGTGGTTATTAAAAGCTATAAATATTTAAATGGTGTTTTTTATTTAAATCAGCAAATTATGACATGTCCATGCATCCACATACCTGCCTCTTACTGGGTCCTTTGCCATCTCCAGATCTCCCTGCAGTATGAGAGGGACGGTCAATGGAGGCACACGTGTGGGGGATCTCTGATTGCTGCCAACTGGGTCATGACAGCTGCACACTGCATCAAGTACGAGCAGCAGAGGAACATAAATAAACAAACAAACAAACAAAAAAAAACCTTACACATCACATACAAAAATATCTCATTGTGACTATATTGTACTTTTTCTGAACCACACTACTAATCTTATTCTCAACCCTGAATTATTCACAATCCTTGATGAAATGAGGGTTAGAAAAGTTATGATGTCCCTCTCAAAAAAAAAAAAAAAAAAATTTAACTCATCAAATCATCAGATTGTCTCTGCACCCTGGCCTCAAAACTCTGCTCTGTCCTGCAGCACCAAGCTCTCCTACAGGGTGTTTGTGGGCAAACACAACCTGTTGGAGGAGGAGCCTGCCTCTCAGGCCATCCTGCCTGAGAAGATGATTGTCCATGAGAAATGGAACTCCATCTTCGTGGCCCTCGGGTAAGACAAGCACCGGCGTGTACAGTACAGAATGCACGGCTGGGTCTCCTGCTGTGACATACAGTCCATCATAATCTAATACGGTCGGTGTTCGATGTGACAAAGAGTACTGAGGCTCAGACTTGATTCATTCACTTCGGTCCAGCTCCTGCTTTTGACACAAGTTCTCCATCTTCATTCATCTCAGATTCCGCTACAACATAAATAAAGACAACAGTGGAGCTTTTTCAAAATGCTACGACGTTGTTCACCTTTAAATACGCAGCTGGCCAAGTTTTTCCCACAGTGGAAACCTAGAGAGATAAGATTTTCCTTTCAGTTGATTTATTTGTATGTGCAGATATGGTACAGTACAGGTTGCACTCATGCATTTGCTTCAAATAACATTGTATGAACTTAATTTATTCCCAAGGCTTTTACTTTTGTTTTACTGTTTATTATTTGTGTGTCTACCTCAATATACTTCAGAATTAAAGGTTGAATGAATAAATAAATAAATGACTTTTCTCTCTGCTTGTCTTTCTTTCAGAAACGACATTGCTCTGATCAAGCTGTCAGAGCCTGTGACTTTGAGTAACCAGGTGCAGCTGGCATGTATCCCTGCTGCCGGCACTCTTCTCCCCAACCTGTACCCCTGCTACATCACCGGATGGGGCAGGCTGTACAGTAAGTTGTTTTGGAGGGCTGTTGCTGTGTTTATGTGCCTGTCATTGCATTTTCTCTCAGCTTTGCATCTCAGAAATGTCTTCATGCTAGTGTCCTCAAGAGTTCTAGACTTGTGTGCCGGCGTGATGTTTTTTGGATTTATAACTAGCGTGAGTGTCTGTGTGATCAGAGTTACCCAGGGAAACCTCCAAAGTTGGGACGAAAATCACATTCATGTCATTTTCGCAGAAACTTTTTTCCCGAGGAAGGTGGTGGGGGGGTTACTTCTAAATTGAAAATTTGGGGCTCGGGGGAAATGCTATAAAGCAGATTTGACAGACGGCTAGTGTATGTGGATGGTAATAGACTCTGCCTGTGTGTTTTAGCTGGAGGCCCCATCGCTGATAAGCTGCAGCAGGCTCTGATGCCTGTGGCTGATCATGCCACCTGCTCCCAGCCTGACTGGTGGGGTTTTGCTGTCAGGGACAGCATGGTGTGTGCCGGCGGGGATGGAATCGTGGGTGGATGCAACGTAAGCTTGTTTTTCATGTGTTTTAATGTGATTGAGCAAAGAAAAATGAAGTTCAAGTTATTTTTTAAATGAATGGCAATGTTGCCCTCAATGATGCCCCTCGAAAAAATGTGTACAGAAAGGTAGTGAGTGTGTTCAAATGAAGATGGGAGGGGGATTTTTCTTTATGTTCCAATTATACTTGAACAAACATTGGTTGTCAGAGTTGCACCTACCAGTCTCCCAGTACCTCCACCAAATGAATAAAACACAAGCTCACCGCCTCTCTCTCCGTGTCCAGGGAGACTCTGGCGGCCCCCTTAACTGCAAGAACAGCCAGGGAGCCTGGGAAGTCCACGGCATTGCCAGCTTCGTCTCCGGCCTTGGCTGCAACTACGTGAAGAAACCCACTGTCTTCACCCGTGTCTCTGCTTTCAACGACTGGATCGACATGGTGAAAAAAAAACACACGCACACGCAAGCAGTATTAATATCTGTTCTGAATTAACATTTCCATTGTCTTAATGCCGTTCCCCTTTTTTCAAAGAATTACTAAATCTTTTGTCTTCTCAGGTTATGATGAACAACTAAAGAAGATGAAGTCTCAATAAAAATAAGACCCAGAAAACTGTATTTTCTTTGTGTCTCAATACCCACCAGATTACAGCAAACCCACATGTGATGAACTACATCCAGATGCACAGTAAATGAACAATGGGCTTTATTTAAGTCACATGACAGACCCTGACTCTTCCCTTGTCTTTGGAGGTTTTCTGGAAATGAATACAATGTAAACAAATGTCCAGCAGGTGTCCTCATACACTTGTGATCGGGGATTGGTTGTGACAGCTCTCAGAGAAAGGGACAATGTGCAAACTCCAACAAATAGATGTGATTCACTGCAAATAGCCCGCATAAAACGAGCAGGCGATTCAGTTGCATAGAGGATGATTAGAGTGAATCATGTGTGTGTGTGTGTGTGTGTGTGTGTGTGTGTGTGTGTGTGTGTGTGTGTGTGTGTGTGTGTCAGCTCCTTGACTTTAAATATGAATCTAATATCCCTGCTTGAAACTGGCCCAGTTTGTCTTCATGCCCTCTCAACATAAACCCATATTTCTCATCTGGGACGTCTCTTTCCTCATGATATCAGACGGAGGCAGCGGCCAGAATGTCAAAGTTAAGATTACCACTTCTGTCTGATTTTTCTGTTTAGAGAGTGGAGAGGGAAAAATTAAGAGGGGAATTAAATTGGCTCCGACTTCTTTCTTTTATGTCTCATTCTTTACTCTTTTGTCTGTGTCACATTTGCAAGTCTTGCACGCGCACACAGATAACTTTTGACCGGGAATGGAGGTGTGATCACACATGACACATCCTGCAAGAGCAAGTAATGACTGTCTGTGTGCATGCATGTGTGTGTGTGTGGTGCATATACACAGTATATCAGTAGCAGACAAAAGAGAGGCAGGGAGTTTCACTGTGTCCTCACGTCTACATTTGAATGCATTTCTCTGATTTGATGAATCACACATCTGAAGAAGCTTCCTCACGAGAATGAGCCTGTGATCAGTGATAACTCTCCCGCCTAAGCTCTCATGCTGCTCTCGGACTAATTCAGTCTGATTGTGACAAAAAGTGAAGGGATCCATGAGTATTGACTGTCTACTTTGAATTGCATCCATAAAAATAAACCTACACAGCACTTGTGCTTTTTGGAAAAAGTCTCATTGAGTGCAGTAATTCACCAGAATTCAATGTAAAATAACTAGATTCAAAACATCATTAAATCTATTGTGGCAGGCAGTGTCTCGATATCACCCCAAGAAAAGAATAAAACAATGTTCCACCTGGTAGAGAAATCGTCTTATTGACCACATGCTTTAAGAATTATAATTTAGTTATTGATTAAAAGGGGATGAGATAAATAAATCTGATTTAAATGTGTTCCTAATTTTGCTGCATTAGTTACCGACACTTATAAGACTGCAATCACATCTCATCTAAATGATGCAATTCTTGAATCATTGCTAACATGTGCTCCAGTGTACAGGCAGCACTTTGATTAAACTGCTGCTCTCTGGATCTGATCCTCTGCAAAAACTTTTGTCTGGAGCTGGTAGTGAGGGTGAGAGCGGGGCCCTGAAAGAATGCTTTGTCTCTGCCTGAACCATGTGGGTCAGAGTACACCCCGCTCCCATCACACGCTCACATACACATACACAAAGAGAGGGAGACAGAGAGAGAGGGCTCAGACTCCCCCCATGGACCACTTCCTGCTGCACTGAATACCAATGAGAAAAAGAGGAGGCAACAAGTGCTAAGTTTGTGCAGCTGCCATTCAGCTCTGTGGAGCTTGTTTTAGGAGAAGTGAGGAGGAGAGAAAGAGCTTGTAATTCATTGCAATTTCAAGACCAAAACAACGTAAACACTGTGTCTTTTATAAGTCTATCTGCATTTGATTTGAAAATAATTCAACTGCTGCATTAAGCTATGTATTTTAATCTAACAATGTGTTTCACATGAAGAGGGGAAGTAGGGATGGTTGCAACATTTTTTTTTTATATATTCAACTAAAATCTTTCTGCTAATCAATCACACCATTGAAACATTATTACATTTGACATATGATTCATAGTATTTATTTGAATGGAAGAAGTCAGATGTTGCAACAGACCCAAACCCTGAGAAAGTTCTGGAATGGTTGTGAAATGTTAAAGATACAACAACCAAAATATTTGACCTAGCGTTTTTTGTCTCAATAAGCGTAGTAAACTGAAAATAAGTATGGTTTTACAATATCGAATTTGTTTAAACATAAAGCATAGGTCGACCTTGAGTCATGCAGATGTTACATGTGTCAATGAACCTCTATATTTCAGACTGAGACAGGAAGAAAGGTATCTTCCGTACTTATTTTGTGATGCTTAGTTGTTGCAGCTATATCAGCCATGACAAAACATTGTGTGGTAAATCTGGACCTTTAGCTGGCCCTTTCTTTATATACAGTCTGTGAGCTGGACAAACTGATACTGACACATGCTAACCAGGTCACTCAGAAGTCAACAAAGCAGGTTTTGATGAATTCATATGAAAGGGGTCATATGATGACATCTCATTTAAAGCATACTGATCTGGTAACAGATAAATATTAATGAGAAATTCATTCACAATCAAAAGTTATGACCCTACCTGAACTGTAAATGGGCAATATTGAGCTAACAGTTAGCAAACTACAGGTAGTACAGTTTGCAGCTCACATAACCACATTCAGGATCATATCTCATTGGATTTTTCTTGGTTTCTCTTCAACATGAATTTCTTCTGTACAATAAGCTTCAGAGGATACACACAGTAATTGTCGCGCATGTAGACGCGGGAATCTACAGTAATGACGCAGAGCGTGAACTAGCTAGCTGGAGCGTTAGCATGTGAGCTAACATTAGCACCTTGATGCTAAAATCACGCGCCTTCAGAGGAACTTTCAACTTTATCTGAAGCGACCATAGACTGTATGAACTGAAAGAGATGCGCGTGGCACACAGCAGGGTGACGTCACACAGAGTGAATAAAACACGTGGAAATGTTCAAACTCACCAGATCCGCCATGCTCATGGGTATGAGTTAGCCACGCCCCCTCTCTGGACGTGTCCGGGCGCATCGTATTGTGATTGGTCCAAAAGGTCATAGGTGATGTGATGACGTTACACCTGCGGTTGCCATTATTTACATGCCCGCTAGAGGTCGCTGAGCTTTGAAGAGTCTGTACCTACCTCATCCTCACTGAACTCAGTGTATTTTAATAATACCTCTATCTACTATGATAACACTGAACTTAACAATAATTATACTATCTTTATTTGTATAGAACTTATATAAATAAGGTTCCAAAGTGTTTCACAAAATCCATGACAAAAAAATGAATCAACTAAAATGGGTATTAAATTCATAAAAAATAATAACTGTATGTATAATGGCATGTTTACAAAGTGCTTCACAGACATAGAAAGAGAAAATACATACAGTGCAATTACAAACTGAAACAAGTTAATACAAGAGACAATGGGTAAAATAAAGCAATAAGACGCCTGGAGGGTTTTATTCCATTTGTATTGATGGACAATTTAAAGAGTGGTTGTTTAAAGTAGACAGAAAGTGCTTCAGCTGAATCCCAAATGTTCCCCAAGGATTAAATGAAGATAACATTTCTATCAGCATTTATCGGTGTACCCTAGATTGTATAGTGTTTATCCTTTCTCTCATTTTCTCCTTCATCGTTTCTTTCTTTCTCAGGCTGATTAATACCTTGCATGCTTGTCTGCACGTTGGACTGCTGAGGCTTTCGCATGTGAACTTAAATGCTGTGTGAAATAAAAGTCCTAACAACTGGATCTTCTCATGAGCTGAGAGGAAAAGCCCTTGATGGGATGTTCCAATAAGAGTGTTTGTATTAATAGCTCAGTGGTAACAGACTGGGGGACTGAAAGGGAGGGACGGGTGTGGAAGGTGGGTGGGGGAAGGAGTATGGCACAGACCAGGGGGGTGGGGATGATGTGCAGCCGTCACTGACAGCAGCATCTCCCCTGCGCCTGGCTGCAGACACCGGGGCTCCTCCAGCCTCTGACCGCCCGTGGGTGCTGCTGAGCCGCCTGTCCTCGGTTCGAGTTCGATGACCTACTTCCAGGCTGAAGTTCCCGCTTCACTAACGGTTTGGGGGAGTTGCTGGAGAGACGTGCTCGTGTGTATCCGGACGCGTTACGCAGCTGAGGCGCAGATAATCCAGACGCATGGACACAAAGAAGAATCAGGTAGAGTGATGTTTATGAGATGTTTATGCACTTTGTGTATCAGTGTAAAAACTAAACATGGAGGGAAACCTTCCCTATCCTTCTGTTTATCAGGCTGAGAGTTTTGAGTGAATATCGATAATAACCTCGATAAATATCACATTGTTATTTATAAGTTTAAAGACTACGTGAATGTTTTAAACTCTTCTCTATGAGCAGAGAATGACAAACACTTGCGTAACAACGATCAAATCTGATCAATAGTAAACACAATGCATAGCCAATGTATAGTACTGAACCTTTGTTATACTGCATTTGTCTGCACTCAGCACTGTTGATCTCGCAACTCATGCTGAAGTTGTGGTCGTGCAGCCAAACAAGCCGCACAGGTGAGGGAGGCAGATACACAGGCGGTGTCAAAGGGGCAATTCTGATATCGTAAGGTGATGAATTCTGCACAAGTCTCCGCTTGTTTTCCATGTGGTCACTGACTGCAGGCTCTGTGAGACTTGTGTTGCTGTACTCTCATGCAGTGCCCAAATGCCCACCCCCGGAAAAGAGAGCACTTTCTGGTGCATGGCAGTATTTGCATACAAACAAACATGAGATTGTTTGCATGTGTACACAAAAGGCCTTTATGTAGGTCAAAGGCACCATTCATTAAATCACACACATGCAAGCTCCAGGATTGCATTTATGTGATGCATAATTTAATTCCAGATTCAGACCAAAGCTAAATAATAATACACTTGATTTAAATAGCACTTTTCAAAGTACAGTAACGAAGTGCTTCACATTGATCCAAACAACAAATTAATAAAACCAAAGTTAAATCATTAAAATAATAGAATTAAACAAAACAGCCCAGATCACATGTAGCTTGCCTAGATCTCATTACAACCACAGTTATTGCATAACAGATACACTGCACTGATCTGCAGTCACACACACACAGACAGTCAATGTGTGCCTGTGAGTGTTGGGTCAGTCATGTGCTGTTCTGACCTTTGAACCCCTGAATCTACCAAAACACATTGATTTAAACTTCTGATTCCCTCAATTGAATTCACACACACTAGAAATGCTTTACTTGTCAACAGCAGTGATGCATTGTAAACGTTGCCAGATTTCAAATTATTTTCTTTATTTCTAATGTTGTGACCCACTAACATTCTCCTAATCTATAAAACATTGATCCTCATTTACCTTGTGTACGTTCGGTTTGAATATTGAATCCGTTTATTTTCCTCTAGTGTGGTCACAATAGCAACGTAGTTAGCACAGTGTTCAGAGGAAATGCCTTCACATTGCAAACCAGAACTAATTATTCTTGTTGTTAGTAAGACATGAAGCACAATCTTCTACTTGATGAGTATACATTATGAAAATGTCTTATAATTGCTGATAATGAAAAGCTAGTGTGACGGTTGTGTGTTTTCTTGTTATATGCACCACTGAATGTGTGAAATCAATATGAGCACGCAAACAGCCCTCTTTTCCAGTACATTGCTCACACTCATTTCATTTCTGACACTCTCCAGCGCACACACTCACACACACGTGCATACTCTTCCCTGTCACATCTCTCTGTCATTTAATAGTTTACACATTCCTCACTTTTGCTCTAATTGAAATTGTAAACTGGATACGCTACATTTCATATCACGTGACTTTTGAAAAAAAAAAAGAAAAGGCCCTCAGCATGGTTTGGAAATATTCAGTAAAATCTGTGAGGTTAGTTTTATTGACAGTAATCCAAGTTAGTGATTATGAGGATAATTTTCCCCCACAGTGATGCCAGAGGCTTCCTGAGACAGACCCATCTGTTCCATCACGAGTTGGAGAGCACATCAAATGCATCACTGTCATCCTCTCTGACTCCGAGCTATCCATCTTTATTTTGCTTGGTCATAAAATGCCTATAAAGGGGAAGGATAACTTTGAAATGAGTTCTCAACGGCAGGTTTGGACTGTGGCAGTATATCCCTCAGTCGGAGAGAAGAGAGGAAATATGTGGTTTCATTACAAATGCATTAGAGTGAAGGGAGAGGGGCATAGAAGTGAAGAGATGAGCTCAAGTTTTTATCTGTTATACTCTGAGAGGGAAAATATTCACACTCTCTCTCCCGCCTTCTCTCTCTCCATCTCGGTCTCCGTCAGTCTCTCTCTCTCACGCACACTAGTACACCTCAGCGACCCATTTAATATCAGCCACAAAACTGTCAACTATATTCCCACATGTTCCTCCTAAAAACACCTTACCGCTGAAATTCATTCAAAAATAATTCAGCATGGAAAAAGTGCTCGCTGGCACCTTCTTTATCAGTTTAATAACTTCATCGCTCTCTGCCAGTGTAAAGGAACCACGAAGAGGAGAAAAGGTGCTTCAACACACGGCTGCAGCCAAAAAGCACTTTCTCATCCTGTAATATTCTGCTATCATCTGCAGATTATTAAATTTAACAAAGTCCTGACAATGGAGTTTTCTCTGCATCCGTCTGACATGTCTCTTGTGCATTATTAACACTGAATTATAATGATTTTGCCCCATTTTATAGCTTTATTAAAGACCTTGAAATTGCTCTGTAGTTGACATTTAAATAGTACTTGACAATGAAACCCACTCGCACAGGTGCTTGGACAGGCTGCACACAGGTTCCTCCATATTTAGCATCAGCAGGGATAAGGCCATCTTGACCTAGTGACTACCTCATCAGAGGGAAAGTAATCTTTACTAAGCTGACCTCATCAGAGGACTCAGCAGGTCCACGTGACGGGAAGGTTAGTCTGGGCCAAGTGTGACAAACTGTGTGTGCACGGGGTGTGTGAGTGTGAGCCTGGATATTCAATGTTGAAGTGAAAATGTATTTTTCTTTCAGAGAGAAATGGTGGAACCAGCAAGGAGCCAGCTGCAGGGCCTCTGAAGTGACTGCGGTGAGGCAGCTGACCAGTCGACCATGGATCACGATCTAAGGATGGGCCTGTCCTTGTGGGCCATCGTGGCCATCGTTTGCAACTCGGTGGTGGGCGTCCTCATCCTCATCCTCTTCGTCATCCTCTACAAGGCCTGCAAGGTGCCTTCACACCCGGACAAAGCGCCCGTTTTCACAGCAAATCCGCAGCAGAGGAAGGAGCAGAGGTACACGCTGACCGCAGCCTGATCATGGAGCAAAGACTGGAGACGGAGTCAAAATTCAGCTTTGTGGATCCGCCCAAGCTCAAATACTGAGCGGCAGAATGTGACAAGACCAGCTGCTCTTCAAACACTTGTCATTATTTTTGCTCAGTGCTTTCTTTTGTCTCACACACTGCTCGTATCTCTCCACCATCAGCTTGGTTCCGTCTGTGAAAGTCAGAGGAGCTCAGGCTAAGCTAACTGCGTGAAGAGTTGTGGCAAGACCAATAACAACAACAAGCGCGTCCAATCCTCTTATCTCTGCTGTGCGTCGCTGGGACTGTCCATCTGTCAGTCTCTTTGCTTTGCTCTACACAGACAGTCTGTGATCTCCCCCTCTGCTCCTTACTTTTTCATCCCGTCGTGTGAGACAGCTGAAAGGATGTGGAGGAGAAAGAAAAAACACGCCGAATTGAAATGGAAGCATTTGGGGCGACAGGGTCGACTGAGTCACAATGAGGTGTCAGAGGAGACAACGTGTACCTGTGTAGCTCAAGAGCATCTTGTTGTTTGCCTGAGAGATGCAGGGAGGAGAGAGATGCCGCCGGAGAAAGTGTGTGCGATAAAGGGCAGATATTTGGGGGGATGATAAAGTGCAGGGGAAGAACCACTTTGATGTGTTGTTTACAGAAAAGGGAGCTCGCGGCCACTATTTGACAGTCTTCCTATTTGACGTCTCTGCTTCCACCGATTCCACCGGCTCCCAAGGGATTAAAAGTAACAGCGTAAATGTTCTGTGTGTACCGATGTGCCTGTCTTTCAGTCTGTGAGCTTCATGACCAAATAGTGTATTTATTGACAGTTTTCACAAGAAATGACTGGAAACACATTGTCACACAGGAACAAGTGAAAATTGTATTCATTGTCGTGAATGTACTGTACTGTCAGTAGCTGAGGGACATCCGGATTTTATTGAAGGGTTTAAAAGAGATGAGTCAATCATCACCTCATCTCCACATCGTGGGAATAAAAACAGCAGCTTATGTGTTTTTGTCTCGTACACATATTTTATTGTGAAAGGGCTTCAGAAATGTTTCTTAATTTGTTTGTTTGTTTTTCAGCTGAAATCTAATCTCAGGTATTAGTTTCTTTTCATCCAATGAAATAAAAATTCCATATTATTTTTTCTTGTAGCACTTTGTGTTCTGCTTCATTTGATGGGCCATTTCTGGGAAATGCACTTGGGGTCACAAAACTAATGCAGAATTGTGGATTTGATTAATTGATTGACCTGTCAAAATAAAACCAATTGATGAGAGAGGAGTTTGATATTTCATTGATAAGTGGAGTCACAGTTAAGCTTACCTCAACAGCACCCCTGTGTTTAATGCTAGTATGCATTACTCCAGTATATTCTTTACTAATACAACAAAATGATTTAGTCCCATTTATACAGAACCCTTTTGTGACTATGTGAATGAACACGCTTCAATATTCTCAAAACAAAGGAGCATGAATTGAAATAACAACCTGCTGCAGTGAAGTAATCAATGTGGAACATGACCCCAACTGTGACCCACATCCTGTTTTAGTCAAATATAACTGTCTTCTCTTTATCTGCTAAACACCATCCACAGGGGAACTATCGAGTGAACTGCTGCTGTCATTTTCGGTGAGTGACAAGCAGCATCTTAATTATAGAGTTTATTGATGTATTTAACACACATAAAGACCGAATGGTACTGTTAGAACTGTACATTTGGTACTTGTGCTTGAGCATTTACAATTTATGCTATAATTCTAATCCACTTTATTATTTTTCACCTATATAGAGTTTTTACCGATTTCCCCATAAAGATTACCATGTAAAATAAATAGCAGACATTTTGCAGACATTAAACCACCAAGAAGAAAAAACTAGCATTTCCACCTTAACCAGCTACAACATAGAAAAACATGCAACATTAATAAGAAAGAGTAGTTCTTCTATTTTGCACAATTATAATATTTACTGCCTGTTGCTTCTCTCATCCATTTTTCTCCCCTCAGCCCAACTGGTGAGGCAAATGATTCTGCTCGAGGTTTCACACCATTTTCTCTTCACAGGTACAAAGTGCTTCATTGTAGGAACTGTTTCTCCAGAAGAGCTGGACTTCACTATGTAAAGTGCCTTGAGATAATGTATCTTGTGAGTTGGTGCTATATAAATAAAGCTGAATCAAATTAAAGAGGTGAACTACCAACATGGTTGTCCAAGCCGTGGATTCACCTCACACATAACAAGATAAAATGATGACGTGTGTAATGTTATCTGTTTATAGTGGTGATATATTAGCTGCATATATATATGTGACAGCAGCAGTACATAAGACATGTATGTATAGGTGTAAAACAATGGTTTGTAGCACAGAAACAGATGGTTTGGGCCTTTGGTGACGGGCTGTTGAGATGAAACGGCTTGTCAGAAAGGCTCTACAGCTGTTGAGTGTTTATCTGCTTCCCTTCTATGTATCTGCCTGCCAGTTCCTCTCTCTCCCTTCATCTCTTTGGCTGTCTTCCTCTTATTTGTTTCTCTGTTCCCATCGAGCCACACCACTGCCAGAGCCAGAGCCTGTGTTGGATGTGAAGGTCAGTACGCTCTGATTCAAATAGTTAATGAAACACTGCACTGATCTTACAAACAAAAATAAAGATCCTCTATTCCAAACATGCAGCTAAATGAGTTTATTCATTGATCCATCTGGTCACACGTCGTCTCTCCTGCCCAACACTCTCGTATCGATCCCTCCGCCTCAGGAGAGAGTGCAGTAGTTTTTTTGGATGATGTTTACTGTGACTTCCTCCGGTCGAGATTAGACACGGTTGCTGCGCTCATCATGAGTTGTTCCATCCCTCCATCTCAGCGAATGCAACAAAACAATTTCCCCGGTCGTTCAATGGTAACTGAGATGGAACAGGGTCACTGAACTCAATATTGTGTTATATAATGATCAGTACAAATATTACAGACAGAGAGATTACTAATGAGCATATGAAAGGCCAGTAATCTGCAGCTCCATCTGCACCAATGGAAAGGTTGCATAACCCACGTCCAGCCAGACTGAGTGATGTCAGTGTTTGTGTCTGTGTGCGTGAGTGTGGGGGATCAAATGTTAATCTTTGTTTTGGCCACTACATGTATATGTGTGGGATTGTTTATTAATACATTTGAAGTTTATGTAATCTATAATTTAATTTAGAGTTTCCAAATAAAGCATGTCAAGTGTGCGTGCCTGTGTGTGAGAATCTATAAACACAACTTTTATTATGAAGCTGTGATTAAATATGAATTCATGCAGTACAGGGACAGTGTCTTTGTTTAAAATAAAATGTGCAGGGATGGGACGTGTGTGTGTGTGTTGCTATTTCACTGTCCTTGCATATGAATGATTAATGACAACATTTCTAATCACACCTAATCAGATCTTCATGCCAGGACCCCTATAGAGTCACGAACAATCATCACAATTACACACACAGAGACACACAATCATTAAATCTATTTTGACAACAGTGCAGCTCCGATATTAAAATCATTCGGTGTAATCTAGTCGGTATGATTGTTTATTCTGCCATCAGAGGTCTAATTATAACATGAAACAAGCTGAAATAATGATGGTTACGGGAAAAACATCAGTGCACAGAACATAACAGAAAAAAATGATGTGTGTGATGTAAAGGAACCAGAAAGTGTGAGAAACAGAAGATATCTAGGTTCTTTCATCTTTAATATCTTTCTTTCCTTTCTTTTTTTTTTCTTTAGAAATCCTCTTTTAAAAAACATCAGTGTCTCACATTTTCCAAACTTAGATAAATTGACCCCCAGATATGCAGCTGTATTCATATCTATTGCACATTCAGGAACAGAAGTATGGACCTCAAACTGCTTGAATTTTAAATACTGAAACATTATAACCTACTTGACCCTGCACACACTACAATGTCATTCATCCTCCATCCTCTTGTGTAGAATCAGACTGCCACCTGCTGGATGATTGTGTTCCATGTGCTGCCTACTATTCTAGTCGCCTGGGGATGGCTGCAGCAGAGGCCCACTGCTGCCACATCCCCTCTCCATTATTGTGTAGCAGAGCGTGCTATTGCTGCTTTCTGCTGGAATATCCAGGTAGGGTGTGCAGTCAGACGTGTCAATGACAAGCTGCGGATATGTTTCTGGCAGGGTGTCATTTACCAGGGGTTATGTTATTGTCTTTTTTATACAAATACTTGTGTTGCATGAAGCTAATTTAGTTCTTTTATTTATCTATGTTTGGTAAAGGTTGTATGATGGGAGCAACTGTTCATTGCTCTTGCCAAAAGGTCACCCGACAATAGTTTGAGCAATACTCTGCACAGCTGTACAGCCTGGAGAAGAATGAAGGTTTAATTGGTTTTATAATTAATTTACAGATTCATTAAATGGGTAATAGATATAATTGTTTTGTGGGGTGGAGAATGATAAAGGTTTTAGTGAAGTTTATATTGTTGTTTTTTGTTGACAGAGGCAGAAAATCTACACCGTGTTCATTTTTAATGCTATAGTTTAAATTCAAATTGTAAAACTGGTCCCTATTAAACATCAAACTCTTGCTTTCAGAAAAGTACAAAATTGTATTTCAAAAGTCAAAAGTAACAGGGCTATTACTGCTGCGTGAATGTACAAGACTTTTGATGTTAGTGTTGGTCCAAGTGAAGCTATTTCTAACTTTATTCTATGTTTTTCTGCAAATTAAGTAGACATATAAATAAGCATACAATAAAATACTTACAAAAGTTACACTCAATACAAGTTAATTAAGATCGTATTACTGAGTAATATGTCCCTGATATTGTCATTTTTAAATTCTAATTTATTCATTTTATTTTGTTTTTATTTATTTGTCTACATTTTTTTTTAGTCTCGTTTTTTATTCCACAGGTTTTGCATTTACAATTACACAATTAGTAGTACTGTGTACAGTTTAATATTGAATGAATAGAGACATTTGGAGACTTGTTGTTGTAAATTGAGTTTATTTGTTGGGTAGATAAATCTGTTACACAGTGTTATATTTCATTAGATAATCATTACAGTTCGAGAACTTAGAATCTGTAAAAGTAACTACATATCAGATAGAAATAATGTTGAGTTGAAGTGTTAAGAATAGAAAATGGAAATGTGCTTAACTAAGTTACTTGTGTAAGTGTACTTTAAAGTCATTGAAGTCATAAAAAATGTAAAAAAAACTTGATAACTTATTGTCTTTATTATCACACACCACAGATTCCAAATCAAACATTATTTCTTCTGACATTTTTGGTCCTTGATCATCAGAGAGTTTCTGGCGCAGAAATTAATTAGTTCCAAGTTGTAACAGTCATCTGATGAGTTTTAATTGAAATTCCATTGTGGAGGCTGCCGTGCTAATTGGTTTCCTGACTGTTGAGTTGCTGAAACATCTACTTCTAGTATTTCTATATCACAGTATTAAGAAAATATTGTGTGTGCATTCACTTGCCAAGTTTAAAAGATTTATTTTGTTTTTGATGATGTAACAATGGAGATGAGTGACACTTAATTTTTTCAATCTTGTATTTATATTTTGATCTATCTATCTATCCATCTATCCAACTATCTATCTATCTATATATACCAGTATATACCAGTATGTTCCTGTTTATTTTCAAAGTAATAAAATCAGCTACTTCAATAAACTTCAATAGCTAAATCACCGCAAATTAAGAAAAGTAGAAATGTTACTGTATAAATCATTTGTACATCCAACTTTGTTAAACTAATATTTGGCACATTAGAAGAAAAAACTGACAAGGACCTGCATCACCATAAGCATTCTATATTTTACTGAGATTTTACTGAATCCAGGAGCGTCACCTCAGACTCTGAGTTCTTTTGCGGATGTGAAGAGCAAAGAGAGAGTGCACAGTGAGAGAGGATGTGACTGCTTCTGTTTGGCTGATATACATTATAATCATAGATGCCAGTGCCTACAAAACAAACAAAGAACAAAACATTGAGCCACTGGAAGCTGAAGGTCCCCATTCACTTTTTAAAAGAGTCCTGTTTAGTCATAAAAGTCGTCTCTGTAGAGGACATGTAAACACGTATTAGCTGTCCATGTTGTAATTAAGGATTAACTCAATTATACTAATCAACTTAACCTAACTTAACTTAATAATCCTTCCTAATAATGTTAACTGAGCTGGCTTTATCTGCTTTTAATCCAGTCTAAGGATACCACACCTTAATTACTGAAATGTTAAATAACATAATAAACAAACCTATGAAGAAGATAAATAGAAAACTATAAATGTCTAAAATAAGGGCTTAACTTTATTATTATTGTTATTAGATCCAGTTTTCTTAAATTATGAAAAAGGTGAAATACCCACTGAGTGGATTCATTGCCTCAGTGATTTAAGAGTTACATTCTGCACATGATGTAAACATCAGAACAAACTGCATCATGTAGTGATTCTAATAGAAAGTCTTTCCCCTTCAGAAGGCCCCTTCCGGGTCCTCGGCCCTCAGCTTGGGATACCCCACCCGGAAGTGGGTGGTGGAGCCACCGTCACCCAGCTGGTCTCACCACCGCCGACATACTGCTGCTGCTGCTGGGATGAAGCTCGCCGCTTGAGAACCACAGGCACTGGAACAAATCTGAGATCACATCACGAGCCCGGCGACACGATACTCACCGAGATTTAGACTCCAGAAGAAGAAGAAGAAGAAGGAGAAGAAGAAGGAGAAGAAGAAGAAGAGGAGAGGGAGGAAAAGAGGAGTGTTTCCAACATGATGGAAGAAATAGACAGATTCCAAGTGCCGAGCGCCGTGCAGGAGGCGGAGATGCAGGCGGAGATGCAGCCGCTGGTAAGTCACATTTGTCGGCTGTGGTCTATTGGAGAGGATCGATCAGTGATCAGGAATCATTTTCTGATTTGAATCGACTTGATTTACTCCTGGATGCTTTGTGTTTATAAGGATCAGTCGTGCGTATACGTTGTGCTCCGGGATGCCAACAAACCCACCACCTGCCATGCGTGATATTGTCTGATGATGGAGCGATCCAGCAAGTTGTTGTTAAAGATGACAGTGTGCGACATGGTACATTTACTCGTTCGCCAGGTTTCTGTTGTTGTGTGTAAGCAACATCCGGTGAGCTGCGTAGTGAGCATCACCCGTCATGTCTGAAAACATCCCAGCTCTGCTGCCACATCCTCAGCATCCATGCAGCAACTTCCGCGGCCTTATCACGATCCCCGAGCGGCTCCTAGTCTCTGATGTGCTCGTATTTAACACCGAACCACCGTGTTTCGTTTGTATATAAAATAAATCAGTGTGAATGAGTTGGCCTGTGGCGGGGCCCTGGGTGACTGCAGCCTGCAGGGCGGCCTCTCCTGCCCGCAGCTATAACCAGACTGAGCAGTCTGACCTGCTGTCTCCTCGTGCCTCCCATCGTCCCCTGTGTGACCACTGGGTGATGAGATCTTTCCTTTCTCCTCAACTTTGCCCAGTGGATATATATTTTTAGGAGTGACTTCTAAACTGGGATAAAAGGTAAAATAAAACCACAAAACCTTGCTTGCTTAAAAAAGATTTGGGTAATCAATGCTCCAAAAGTCAATCAATCGATCAAGATTTACTTTTATAGCCCATATTCACTAATCACAATTTCCCTCATTGGACTGAATGAGGTGTGACATTCTCTGACCTTAACCCTGGACTAGAGTAACTAGAGTAAAACTACCAGAAAAACCTACTTTCAATTAGGGAAAGAAATCTAATGTACAAATGTAGAAACCTGAGATAGAGTCATAAGAGGGGGCTCCCTCTCCCAGGATGCACAGTGTCACCTGTAAGAGAGCACATCAATAAACAAACAATATTTACAACATTCATAAACAGTGTGTAACATAAATAGAAAGGTGGATCAATGTAATACAGAATTAATAAAAAAGAAATTTATGTACGTCTAAAAAATGTTTTCCCAAATAATGTTTTATACCGAGAGCGACTCTCCCTCACATGTCTTGAACGGGTCTGTTGTGCAAAACAAATATACATTAATAATTCATTAATAATACATTCAATTCAGTGATGCAGGTTTTCTTCTCATCTCTCTGTCCATGCCGTCTTCCCGTTCCTCTCTCTAGGACCCAGCCTCGTCCACGACGTCAGAGGCAGACTCGGACACCAGAGAGGGGGAGCCTGTCACCATAAACTACAAGCCCTCACCCCTGCAGATGAAAATAGGTGAGATGCTGCAATATTTGTTGACCAGGGGTCTGCATGTGGGAGGCAGGAACATTTCAATTTAAAGTCCATGTATTATATAATATGTGCAGATGTGATAGAGATACTCAAGGGGAGCCACTTTTCTTCCTTTCCATCACACGGCAAATTAAGAAGTTGGTGATGTGTTGAGGTTTAGTAATTCTAAATTACATAATTTATTATATTCTTTCATCAGTCTGCATCAATTTATTTTGTTTTGTAAAGTATCCACCAATAGAATGGTAAAAAATGTTTTCAGAGTTGGGTCCTTCCATTGTGATGCCTTCAAATGCTCAGTCCCATACAACAAAGCAGGATTAAATTAACACTTATATTAAACAGAAAATGTAATGAATCAAAAAAGCAAATGTTTGGCCAAAAAAACGACCCAATTATCAAAGTTAACATTGATTACTGTTTGTTAACAACTAACTGACTGATAGACTAATGGTTTCCAATCTTATCCCTGTCATTGTTTGTCTTATGGGAAAAGTATGAGTCACTCTAGCCTCTTTTATATTTGTCTGTCTGGGTTTTGAAAAGCTTTAGCCCCTCAAGTTTCATTTCAGCACCTTGGACAGAGTCCAGATGTTCTCGGCAGCGCTTCTTTGTTTTTCTCGTGCTGCTGATGTAAAACCTTCTGTGACGAAGCCTTGAACAAGCAACAATATTCAAAACGAGTAAAGTATTCAGTGACAGAAATGTCGGTCATGTGCAGTACATCGGCCACTGTGGAATTATGGTAAATTAATATTTGATATATAAAGTGAAACCATAATGATGACTACAGTGGTAATTCATATTGTTTTGTTGTTTTCTTAATGGTTTTTCATGTAAACACTGTGACAAAATGTATTATCTTTAAAACACACTGAGCTTATTGCTTTAATTGTGTTATTATTACATGAGTTTCTTTGCCTTTGTGACCTTGGGATGTGAATTTGCATTTGATGAGCTTTTAACACACTTCCATGCAATTAACTGGCGGCAAATGTAAATCTAATACATTATCCTGTGGCAACTTTGCTCTTCACAACAGTCCCAAAAGCATTATATTTTATTGAGATAAAATAGATACTTCATATATTTCATCACTGGCTCAGACTCGACTAAGAGCATTAATGTAGGCGTTTGTGATTAGATCACTGATGAGAATTAAACAAATGAGAGAAGGGATGTGAGAGCGTTTTTGATGTCACATTAGCTTTGAATCACCTGAGACGCAGCCCGCTGTTGAGAACAAACAGAAGCTGATCTTCCCTGATGTCATATTCTCAAAGTGAAAATTGATTTGAAGTAGAAACAAACCCAGTTCCTTTTTCTGATCCTCACACTTCCTGATTAGTGTCTCTTTAAATTACACTGACGTCTCCTCTCGTAAATGTTACAACCTAAGTCTTCCACCAGCGTTTACAGCGTGACAGAATTACATGCTGCACAAAGTTGAGAAAATATGTCTTGAATTATATGTCCCTCTGAAAAGCCATTATTCAGATGATAAAATTCCACTAGTAAAATTGCAGAAGCTAGACACATTATTTCAACCTTATTCATGTGCCATGTAAAGCTGATCCGATGTGTGTGTTCCTTTGTGTGTGTGTGTGTCATGTGCAGAGAAACAGAGAGAGCTTGCCAGGAAGGGTTCGTTGAAGAACGCCAACACTGTAGGAAGTCCAGTGAACCAGCAGCCCAAGAAGAACAACGTCATGGCCAGAACACGGTAAGAAGAAGATCGCTGTGGTCCTCAGTTAATAGCGAAGATGAGACGAGTCGAATGATGGTGTCTGTCTGAGAGGTGTCAGTAATTAAAATGGTTTTCAGCTTTGTTACGGTCTGACATTTGGCGATAGGCGGCGTAAACCCTGGGCAGGTTGCCAGCTTATCTCAGGGCCAACATACAGAGACAACCATTCACTCTTACATTCACCTATGGCCAATTTAGACCCTGATGAGACCTGAGTGATCTGATCACAAGTGGTCTGTCTGCATCCCAATCACTACAACTACATTCAGCTGTGGTCTGGGACACATAGGGTCACATTCTTTTCCCTGTCGTTGGCCATATATGAAGGACTTTAGTGCCTTCCGTTAACCTGAACCCATCTGCATGTCTTTAGACTGAGAGGAAGTCAGTACCTGGAGAATACCCACACAGACACAGGGAAAACATGCAAACACCACACAGAAAGACTTTCTTGTTGTGCAGCGAAACTGCTACCCACATCACCACCGTGCTGGTCGTTCAAAATGACGTCTTTGTATATACATTTATAACGGGCTTGAATAAATGGATTATGTTCAAATGTTCTCTCTGTCTCCAAAGAAACAAACTCTTCCATTGATTCAGGGATTTGTCCAAAGAATTAAACTCTTTCACGCTTTGCTTCAGTTTTGATGTTGTCTCAGGCTCGTCTCGCTTTTCTCTCAACATCTCTGTTGATTTTTACTCACCTCGTTGTGATGTTCCCTCATCCGCCTCTTCCTCTTACACCCTATCTCTGCTCCTCTGATCCTCCCCCACTCTGATTCTCCTCTATCCTTCCCTCCCTCTTTTTCTCTCTGTTCCCTCCCACAGGTTGGTAGTGCCCAATAAAGGCTATTCCTCTTTAGACCAGAGCCCAGACGAGAAGCCCCTGGTGGCCCTAGACACAGACAGGTGAACCCCCCCCACACAAACACACCGCTCCTTGTCTCCATTTGTTTTGTAAAGGAGGCCCATAAACACAAAGATGATCAACCAAATTGTGTTTTTCCTTCGCAGCGATGATGATTTTGACATGTCTAGATACTCATCGTCGGGATACTCCTCTGCTGAAGTAAGTGCTCACATTTACTCTCTCCATCACTCCCTCCTTCCACTCCCTCCCTCCATTTTCCACGACTGTTGAGAGAAAGAGTCAGCTTTTTATAATCCATTCTTGGAGTGAGCCCATTTTCATCCATCCTGCTCATCCATGTTAATTCTTTAGACTTGTGCTCTCCCTGCAAGTGCACAGTTATGCTGAGGATGCACATGCACAGACATATAAGTATGAGACACAATGCAGGAAACAAATGACATGTCATCTTTGGCTGACTGCTCCTGCAAATCCTGTTTTCAAGACGTCTGCAAATATAAGTGCAAATCTCAGACAGGCTGTCATATTTCTCGAGAGGAATTCTCATTCTAAGCCTCTGCATCAGTTTCCTGTCAATGACATGTCCAAGCTTGAGAATATGTTGAATGTTATGTCAAAAAAAACGTGTTCAAATCTTATCTTGTTAGAAATAATTATGGTAAATGGTCTGTATTTATAAAGCACTTTTCTGTGTGTCTATATGCAGCACTTTCTCTATCACACATCACTCACACACTGCAGACACAGGCGTCATTGGGAATTTGGGGTTCAGTATCTTGGGTACGCAGAATGGGGGACACTGGGATCAAACCATTTACATTCTGATTAGTGGACGACTCACTCTACCTTCTGAGCCACAGCTGCCCATTATCTTATTTTAATGATCTAATATGCAGTAAAGCCACTTTATCCATCCTCTCCTCTTTCTCAGTACAAGCTAACTACAGCAGTTGATGTCCTGCAGGGAATTGTGGTTGTTGTTTACACAGTTTATCTACATTTAGCAGACATTTTAATCTAAAGCAACTTCTAACTGAGGAACTATACTCACGCCTCAGTACAGCAGGAGACCTGGGGATAAACACTGAGTTCTAAATCTGTTCAACAGGAGAAAGTGTCGGAGATCACGTAAAGAAGTGCTCTGAATGTGCACAGTTAGTGCGAGTCAGGCGTGTTAGAGGTGTCAGGAGAGGAGCTGCTCTCAGAAGAGATGAGTCTCCTGCAGGCTTGTGAAGATAGAGATGGAGTGTGTAGGGACGGCAGCATCAGACGACATTCCTTGGAGGACCGCAGTGGCCGAGAAGACGCATAAGCCTGTATGAGTGAGTTCTTGTAGACGGGTGCAGACACAGAAGACGCTATGTACTAGGGAAGCTGTAATGACTTGAATTTGATTTGGGTGGCGATGTGTAGCCAGTCGAGGTCGATGAGCAGCGGAATGACACGTGCCCTTTGAGGAAGATGGATGAGACATGCTGCTGCATTCTGGACCATCTGTGTAAGGGTTTGACTGTGCCTGCTAGAGGGGCATAGCAGGAGTCAAGGGGAGAGATAACCACAGGCTGTACTAAGAATCGAGTGGGACTCTGAGTCAGGTCTGATTCAGACCCACAGACAGATGCAACATGGTCTGGGAAGGATAACTGGTTATCACACATGACAGCAGGTTTCATGTGACTGTGGTTGCGTTGACAGATAATGGGGTGATTTTGATGTTGATATTGCAGAGATGAAGGTTTGTACATATGAGGAGTGATGCTAGAATTTTAAATGAAGACATTGCTTCTGTTTTACATGTGCGTAAAAAAACAATTACACTAAGACCAAGTAGTAGTGATCATGTTCAAGACAAAAGTCCAGTGATGATCCTTACAGCCATCTGTGAAAGTACAGTCAGTCTCTTTACTATGGTTACCATGGTAACTTTGAATTCATGATCAGACAAAAACGGATTTTTAATATTTCTACGCCCTACATTGTCTTAATCTGACAACAGTTGCATGTATGTTGTCATCACCAGGTTGTTTTTTTTCCACTTTTTACTCACATATGAAGCATCTCATTAGAATAAGCAGGCTCATTTTCTTCCCTTTTTAAACCTCCCTGTCCTGTTTTTTAAAGAATCATTTTAATATTGTGATTGTCGAACCAGCCGAGCAGCTGAGGGATCAATTATAAACAGAAAAAAGCAATTTATATTTGTTTGTTATGAGTTTAAATGCAAAGAAAAAGTATTCTTACCCCAGACTTTTGACAAAGAAACTCTTAAAGAAAGAGTTCAAACTGTTGTGAAATTACTGGACCAGTTGCCAGGTAACAAACGGAGATGCCAGGTACAAGCCAACCAATAGTCTGGCATGTTACCCCCAACACAGCAAATCATTGTTTATCCACTTTAGTTTTATTTCAATTGGTCAATCTTGGTTGGAGGTGTTGGTGAGTGGATTTTGTTACTTTTGGACAGAGCAAGGCTAGCTGTACGCCCCAGTTTCCAGTCTTTATGCTAAGCTAACATGTAGCTGAATCTAGCGACATGTTTGACATAAAAGATGTATGGACCCTCTGGTCTCACCCGACTAATGCACCACATTGGAACTCGTATTCACTGTCTCTTTGGCTCTGTACATTGGGCTATGTGTGCTAACATGACCACCTCCCCAACTTTACTGTACAAAGCTAATGATCCAGGTACAAATGCTCTCCAGCCCAGTACAGGTCCCCAGCCCAGGGGTCAGCAGACATTGCTGTAACCTCTTCTCTCCCTCCCCCCTTCTCCAGCAAATCAACCAGGATCTGAACATCCAGCTGCTGAAAGACGGTTACCGCCTCGACGAGATCCCAGACGACGAGGACCTGGATCTGATACCGCCCAAATCAGTCAACCCCACCTGCATGTGTTGCCAGGCAACCTCCTCCACCACCTGTCAAATACAGTAACCCTGCCCCGTCTGACCTTCTGCCTCCACTCCCCCGACCCCGTTCCACCCAACATAACCCCCCGATCTTCATCTGCTGTGAGTTTACTTTGCCGCCACAGCAGCGACATTGAAGCATTGGTAGAATATTGTAACGACTGTGCTATGATGATAATGACAATGACAAATAATACAGTTAATATATAGAAACATTGCTTTAAATTTTAGGAGAGGAACATATGTTAACATGTTGACTATGTATTTAAATGCGGTGGTTTCCTCCTATGGTAGGACGTGCACTTCTGTTTGGAAGAACCTGAACTAACTTAACACACTGACAGAAAACAAAGGGTTAACTGATGCTGTAAAAGTGATTTAAATTTCCCTGAAGAATATGAGACATTTTCATGACTCCTATCTCAACAGTTCTGCTTACCTGATTTCTTGGTTGCTTTTTTCTAGTTTATTTTTTTTTTAAATTTTTTATTTAAATGCTTACGTTTTTTAAACCTGCAGGTTCAGTATGATTGTACGTGTTGACCTGGAGGTGTTTGAGAAGTGTGGATTGTGGTCCCCCGATAGAGGAAACTGCATTCACTGTACTGTACAGGGTTGTAATGTAGCACAGGCCAGGTCATTGCACTGTAACACACCATCTTCACAATGCTTTCTTTGCCCGACTGACATGAGATGTTTCGTTCCAGAGTTGAGGGATGAACATGTAAACGTACAGTAAATGGCTGAGGAACAAGTTGCATGAAGAACACCTCACTAAAGTAATTGGAAATAATAATGAACTACCTTGTTGCACATGATTTTTGAACCATTATTCACATGCAATCATGTGCTTCTGTTGAGGCACAGGCTCGGTTTGTACTGGTTTGAATTTGCACAGTTTTTATTTTTATTTTTGGGCCCATATCTGTGGTCTCTCCTGCAGAGCGGTGACAGTGTCTTATCTGAAATGATCTGTGTCAAAAGGGAAGATTACTTATCTTCGCACTGACCCTGTCACACACATGATGCTTCCCATGTTATCAAGGCCAAAGGGACTCCTCCCCATATTTCTATCTATCTACAGGTCATAAAGGGAGCACACAGGTTCAGATGCAGAGATTTATTCCCTCAACACACACACACATATGCACACACACACCCACACACGTGCATGCATACAGACATAAAGTACCAAAATAAAGTGGGAGATGGCATTTATTTGCCTCTTTTGACTTGATTTTGAGCACTAATATCCTTCACATATGACCCTCTCTGTCCCTTAAATCAGTTGATTATTTGCATTTAGAGTATGCCTTAAGTACAGAGAAGTTCAAAAGACGAGTATTTATTCCCATCTTCATCATTTTGTTGGTTTGAAGAGCATTTGCAGTCCATGAAGTTGTGCTTTTTTACATTTTGACATGAGTGCTAATTGTTTTTCTTTGGTTTTCTTTTTTTCATGATTTTTTCTTGTACTTTAAACACTTCCATTACAGTATTTAACAATGTTATTGTTACGTGCAGTGTATGAAAACAAATAAACACAGAGCTGATAGAGCACTCGCTTTCTACCTCACTGTTTCTGTAACACCTTCTTTGCACTATACAGTGGTGGGATGTAAGGAATTACATTTACTCTGCTACTGTATTTAAAGTGCAGCAGGAGAGGACGGGGACATCTCTGCATGGTAGAAGATGTGGTAGTTAAGGGGTTGAGTTTCAATTTCTCATTCTCATTAGCAGTTGCTGGGACGCCCACCTTTGATTAGAGAGTGTTAACTTCATTAAATATAAATAAATGTCACGACAGAGAGACGTCCCAAATGATTTACTTTATGTAAGCAAGGTCTAATACAATTTGAAACACTGGGTGGCATTATGAGCCGAGTGCAACCCTTCTGTTAAACGTCTTTCGTGATTTAAAAACTAACATTAACACTTATATAATTTAATTTATAGTACATAAGAAACATGTATCTGTACTTTACTTGAGTTGATGTATTTATACTTTTACTCCATTACATATATCAGTAAATATGTTCATATTGTTGTTTTTAAAAGTAATCAATAACAAGAGGGGTTTGTCCACTGATCCACTCAGAGCTTCACTGTTGGCATCACAAGAGGAAAACTCCTGAAATGGATTCAGAAAAGTTGATGTGGTCTTTTCACTTCCTCCACCACTGGCACTTTATCCTCAGATATAAAATTAAAGAAATTCAGTAAGTCCAATGTTAATGTGTTTGATGGGGGAAAGAAGTATTGAGCACATATTTGGAAAGAAAAAAACATTTTAATGTTAAAACTTTTGAGCAGTAAGTATTACACAGCTACAGTGTGTATATTGCAATAACATGGGACCTGGATTGACAGTAGCATCAGAAGAAAGGGCTCTGACCTGAAAGGCACCAACATTGTATCAAGGTTGTCTTAATGCCAGAGAGAGAAAAAACAAAAGCTTTTCACTTTACAAACGTAAGTAGTTTGGGTTCTGTGAGTGTACACCTCACTCCACACTCTATTTGGGTGTTTAATGCATTATGTATAAAAAGAAAACGAATGATATCGACAATGTTTCCTGTAGTGGACGAATAAAACCTCTCATCCCATTAGTAATAATATAAAAAGATTACCAGACAAATAAAAAAAAACACATTGTACCAAACAAATACATAAAACATGCTACATGATGGAATTCATTGATTTACAGACTAAATAATCATATGAGCCTGCCTTCAAATGCTTGGACAGAGAATAAAAAAAATAGTTTTTGGATTTTCTGTTATGAGAAATGTTGTGCTTCCACATCACCACCAGGAGGTGTAGTTTTAACTGAAATGACAGTGCGTCACATTATTATTCCCTGATAATATGCAGTCCGGATACAGAGGAAACAAAACGTAGTTTCAATGTACAGCAACTGGCACTGTTGGTGTGTATAAAAGACAGCTGCTGATATTCAGGATGGTGAATATCAACATAAATAATCTGACAATGTTCGTTCATGTAGTTTTTCCCCAAAGGTTGAACATGTAAAAATTCCTCTCTGCTACAAAAACCCTTAAAAAAAGGCACGGGCATTCTCATTTACACTTTGCACACTCTGAATACACACTAATCACTGTGGTCTTATCCCAGAGGAGAGAGAAAGTTACCGCTTCACTTTTACCCTGTAATGTTCTGCTGCACCACCGACACAACTGATAAAGCAACACAAAAGATGATTTTCATTTGCTTGTGTGTTATGGTTTCGTACTGAGCAGTGAAAAAGGTATTTTTATTTCCAAGTTAATCATGATGCGACAACATTTACGTTTCAACGCGGGAACTCTGTCTACACCTACAGGCTCACAGTTTACCTGATTTACTAAGTCCACAGCCAAATGAAACACAGAATCTCTGCAAGTCTCTATATTAAAGCTCTGGCCTATTACTCTCTAATGCCACCTAACTACAGGATTATAGGGAGTACATCATCCACCTGGAAGGTAGTTTCATCTATTTACATGATAACGCTGCTATACTGTACAATTGCCTTGTTCGGGTCTGAAGAATAACTGAACAAGTGTAGGTGTGTGTCTGCGCGTGCAACAACAGCATTTGCTTCAACACTTGTCCCAAGTCATTGTGGGAATATCTCAGTCGGAAGATTCAGTTGACTTGCTTTCCTGTTGTTTTCGACTACAAAGGAAGTGATGCAAAGTGAAAACATGTAGTGTTTATGAAAACGACTTTATATATATGTACATGGATTCCACCCAGACAGTGGATTCTTCCAGAGAGAAAAAATAAACACAAAACAAATTCAATTATTACAAATGGCGAAAACAAGTCGACCCGTCTGATTGACCCTGAATAACCTTTAATAAATATCAGTCAGCTCAGGGGACAAGAGGGGGCAACTCGACTTTGATAACAGTCAGGTTGAAAGTGTTTTGCTGGATAGTGGTCTGGCTGGTCGAGCTGTCTGTCTGGAAAGGATTTAGGTGCACACGCCACACGTGTGGGTGTGTTCATGTTTGTGTAGGGCTCGGTTTTTACCTGTATGTATATATGTACAGTATGTGGGTGTGTCTCACACCCCTGCAGGGCTTTGGTCTCCTGAATCAGACGACATAGACATGGAGCAGCGGCGCCTCTTGGCCGCGCTAGAGCCCTGGAGCATGCTGGGTTGGAAGCCTGCGTGTCGCCGGGCGTGTTTAGTCAGGTGGTCGCTCCTCATGAAGCACTTGTCACACATTGGACAGTTGAAGCGCTTCTCGCCCGTGTGCGTGCGATAGTGACGCGTCAGCTCGTCTGATCTGGAGAACTTCTTGCCACAGTCTGGCCAGGTACATTCAAAGGGACGCTCACCTGAGGAAACACACACACACACATAAACTCAACTACCCTGTGTTTTATGAATAGCTTTCTTTACTCACTATCAAAGTATACACACAAAAGATATATAAACAATATATAATATGCAAATACTTTTATCCCTTTATAGCAGTTGGCTATGGTGACAAAATAAAGAAACAGCTCTAAACCATTGTTATTTATCCAATGTCACCATTATTGCATCAACAAATATATTATTTTTTCCCCAAAATGTAATTTGCAGACTAAGACATTTGATGTTTGTGATTTTAGTCTGGGGTCACTCGGCCCCTGTAAGACTTACTCTGAGCCAACTGTTATTAGACTCCAGAAGAAGAAATACAAATACACTTTCTAGGGATTAAGAAGGGACAGTGGTGTGTGACACTGGTTTAAAATGTGCAGTCAACACTGAAATGATGAAAATCCCTTGTTCTGTTGTAATTGGATTATAACTATGTTTTGAAGCTGGCTGTCTGGGGCCCTATTCCAGGTAAGTTGTTTAAAGTTGACAGGGCCCCAAAAGAATATTGACATTGACCATCAAAAAACACCTTCACTCTAATCTTTGTTAACTTTTACTCTGTGAAATGAACTGATCTTAAGAGTACAAACTTCACCACGATAAGACTGTGTGTGTGTGTGTGTGTGTGTGTGTGTGTGTGTGTGTGTGTTGTTTCTTCCTGTGGTAAATACAAGTTTGGACACTGCTTGTAATAAACAGCATGTTCCCAGAACACATTGATTTAGAAACACTGAGTCATGATAAGAGCCTCGTGAATAAAAAAAGAAACGGGCGAGAAATGGCTGCTTCCACCCCCCACCCCCCCCTCCCCCTGCACGTGCTTCACTGCTCCTCGTGTCTCCTCTTGTTTACAACCCGAAGTGCGGGGCGGGGCGGGGCGGGGGAGGCTGATGACGTGTGAGGAAGCAGTGGTGCAGGGAGGGAGATATCTCAGGACACGGGACGTGCGAGGACACGGTGTCGCAGTGACCTACATGTGACGTACAGGCCGAATGTGTTACGTGTTCTTCATACAACACGTGTGATCTACATCTGACATGATTAAAGCAGCGTGTGTGTCCTGTGTGCTGCCGATCAATGGATCATATCAACATGGCCGCTGAGGTTCACCTGAAGTTAACCCGATCACAAACATGGGCGGCGGGCACGCGGTGTTCCCGGCTCGTGTAAGGTCAGTGCGGGTGCATGTCAGCACCACGTTTCTATCACGCCTCCCCCTCCCCCTCCTCAGTAAAACCAAAGATACACACCCACCACAGCATGGGGGCAACTTCATGGGACCACCTTTCCTATAATCTGTTATTCATTTACATGAACATGTGGTCTCTCACTTACACTCCTCATGTCACTACACACACACATGTACATACACACACTTATACACACACATGTACATACACACACTTATACACACACACACACACACACACATGTACATACACACACTTATACACACACACACACATGTACATACACACACTTATACACACACACACACACATGTACATACACACACTTATACATACACACACATATACACACATATACACACAGGCTGCAGTCCTGGTCTATAACATTAAACGTAGGACTTTTCATGACGTCATAACTGTTATTTCAGTCTCTCGCAGTGTGATGTCACTCCTATTGTCCGTGCTATTTCACGTTCTGACTGTGACGTCAGCGTGAGACGAGAGCCACTGGTGAAAGTGACGCAGAGCGGCTCTCTGTGGGCCCGGTGCTGTCGTAGGCGTGTCCCCTGGCCCCTCACTTACCGGTGTGGACCCTGAGATGGGCTTTGAGGTGGGACGACTTCCCGTACACCTTCCCGCAGCCGGTGAAGGGGCAGCAGTGTCTCTTCTCGGGAGACTCCTGCCTCCTCGCAGCCTTGTCCCGGGACTGCTTGGGTGCCACCGAGCTCCGGCCGTCCCCGGTCCCCAGCCGGCAGCCGGCCCGCTCCACCTTCTCTAGTGGGCCGGCGTCAGAGCCCCCGAGACACCTGCCGGCAGCAGCGGGGTTACATTTGTTCAAGTCCAATAAAATCATCGCCACCATCAGCAACGTCCTGTTCTCCTGGTTCTCTTTCAACGTGTCCTCTGTCCGCCCCGGGGCTCGGCCGGTGGGGACACACTCTGCGGACAAGTCGACCTCTGACATCACTGAAGCAGATCCGACCGGAGAGAAAGCAACCTGGGTGTTCATCTACAGAAAGTAGACCCTGTTTTAAAACAACAGCGGGACAACACGGATGCGATCGGTCCTCCCAGGAGACATGTGGTCAACTATCCACACGTGTCCGCTTCAATGTGACTGTGCTCAGGCTGCGTCTTCTGCTGCAGGCGGATAAATAAACAGCCCCCCAGGAAACAGACGTGTCGATCTTCCTCCCTCTTCTTCCTCTTGATCGTTTCTTTTCTCCAGACAGACGGATCGATAAACGGGAGCGTCCCCGGGAGCAGCTATTGTGTCCGCTGTGATTCCGCCTCTGTTCGCTCCCACACATGCGTCAACTTGTCCCGGTCCTCCGCGAGCTGCACTTCTCTCAACTCCAAGAAACTATTTCGCGGAATCCCGTGGTGTCATAATAAAGCGGCGCTCTGATTGGTCCAGTGGACACATGACTCGGTTTTTGGAATTGCCTGTTCACACATGTGAGTGACGGGACGATCGACCAATCACAGAAAAAGGAGGAACCCTACCAGCCTGATGCTGCCTTCACGTACTTTAAGTGGCCCGGGAAATACAGATACTGTCTCGAACTGGTTTTTATAGGATATTTGTAGAAATAGGAATAACTTTATACTGGCTGAACATATCCATACAAAATGTACTGTACTGTCAATATTTTTTCATTAATTTAAATCCAAATATATTCGAAGAATTTGATAGAAATATAGAAAACCTGTGCCTATTAATAATAAAAAATAATAATAATAATAATAACAATAATGTGTTTCTATTGTTACAGTAATAACATCTGAATTATAAAATAAAAGTATATAATGATAGTGATAAAATAATATAAGAAATAATGTGTTTTGCATTATAACGTTATATAACAAATGTAACTATGACCCTATATTGTACTCTATTAGCCAATTTATTTCAAATGCATTTTCAAAATAAATCATTTTAGGTCTGTATGTTGTCTGAATATATTGTGTGTGCTAAATATCCCACTCATCATCATGCATTTCTTTGTTTTTGAGGTTAGTATTGTGGAAAAATATATTTATATTATATATATATTTGGGTCATTGGGACTTAATCAATTTCATGCAAGTTTCTATTTTTTATGAACACAAGACTGTTACAGGGCTTGTTTGCCATTTCCTATTATAGACACATATGTTTTCCGAGCTGTTGATGAAGCACTTGGACGCATCACAGCAGAGGGTCTGGGTTCAAGGCCTCATCAGAGCACGCCCCCAATCCCACACTGTTGTTACCTAAAATGTCCTCTGCTGCGCGTGCGTGAGAGGCTCGTGAGAGTTGTGGAGGAGCAAACCTGTTGACTGTATATCCTCCATATGGTTTCAGGGTCCTATTTGTGTAGCGAGTTGCTGAGGGGGTACATGAGTGTATTTATGTTGAGTTTGATTCAGCACAAACGAGATCTCATTTGCAAGGAAGGAACTGAGACTTTGTTCTGACAAAACGAAAGAAAAAACCCACAACAATAGAATTTATTTCTCAGGAGCATGTACACTTGCAGGTCACACTGCCAGTAGCCATGAGAGCTGCTGTCACAGTGTACATATTTCATGATGACTGATTCGATTCATTGTGTTGTGGCCACACGGACCAGGAGATTTGTTGCTGCAGCTTGGTGTTTGGATCATATCTTTCTTAAGAGGCCCAGTGGTCACTGCTGTTGTTGCTGAATGTGAGTCCTGCAGCTGCTTATCTGTTTGCTTGGCCTTTTCCAGTCAAGGTCAAAGAAAGCAGCTCATGTTTAAGGCCTTTCTGCTCATGCTGCTTTTACCTGAAGCAGACGTGGCAGAGGGTTTGCTGCTGTAAATAGGTTTGTGAGGAGTTAACTGTGATTTGGACATCACAATTATAATTGATTGTTATAATGAGCTTTTAAATAAGTAGAAGTCGTGGTTTGTAATAAAGACATTTTGTTACTAATGATACAACATAGTCACAGATTACCTGTGTAACGTCCATGTGTTAGCCGCTGCAGTGGCATCCGACCCGAGCAGCCCAGATGACACATAACGTATATCAGTGTCATGTATGTGCTGTTTCTTGTCAGATGTAAACCGACCCAGCCAAGGTTTCCCATAATGCCTCAGCTGCAGACTGGTCTCACTTTGTTTCCCACTTTCCCAGCCATGGTCTGATTCTAAATTAGCGCTGTCCTCAACTGTCCCAAGCTGTCCTCAGCTGTCCTCAGAGCTGCACTTGAACCCTGCAGCACCAGTGCAAATTCACAGAGGGCGTGCGGTCCCTTGAAGCTGTCAACACATGCAACAGTGTGTTTTTATCTTTCTTGCTCAGAAAAAGAATCTGGTGAGAAAATGTTATGCGGTTCTTTCATTTCTCTCATTGATTAACATCCAGTGGGTTTTGTGTAAAGTTCCCTAAGTAAATGATCACTCTGTCGATTTAATGTTTAAAATGATAATAAATGAAAAACACATTGTATAACCGCTTTCCCGCAGAATGAGTAAATCCATAACACAGATACCTGCATAACATGCTGAGTAGCAACAGTCAGCTTGAATGTAACAACAGTTAAAGACTATCATGTATCCCAAAGCACAATCCATGCTGTGTCCCCACAATGGATGGTATGTGGTTATGATGTAATTTAGCCTCTTTAAAACATAAAACTATTGGATTTGTTGTCTATTCATAATCCTAAGTAAAAGCTAAAAATAATGACATCTCAAAAGATCTTCATGATTTTAATTTCGTACAGTTTGAGTAGAGCTGACAGGTGGTTTTTTAGACACTCCTTCATTTTGTGTTGTGTGATGTATGAGCCACCTCAACAGTGTTCCTACTCATTTACTAAATATAAATGTTCTTTCAATCAGGCTGCACACATTTCTTTCTCCTCTGTGCCTCAACACTCACAGTCCCAGTGGCTGCTATGTTCTCTCTAAAAACCCAGCCTGGTTGGATTACAGCCGAACTTACATCCCGATATGAAGAGATGGTCCATATGAATAGATAAACTGTCGCTCTTCTCATAATTAGTTGCAAGGATTAGAGACAATAATGTGATTATGTATTTAAAGTTTTAGAGGTGTTTTATTTGAATTCATTTTTGAATATGCACATGCATATGTCAAATAAACCTATTCTGGAGACTGTATTGTAACATTTTGCAAGCCAGATCGATATATAGGTTAAAATCTATCTATCTATCTATCTATATACATACACACTGTGAAAGTGAGACGACCATACACTCAGTGAACTGGGAATTGTAACAAGACCCCCAGCTAAAAAAAAAAAAGGTGGAGAAGTGCAGTGGTTGGTTCATTCATGACCAAAGTTCCTTGAAAACCCCTCTCAGCTGTGGGGGGGTTGAGCAACACTGCCTGGCAATAGTTTCTCCTTGACATGAACTCTGCAGACGTCCTTTAGACACATTCCCCTTCCTGAAGCTGTTTATTTAAGAATAACACACACACACACACACTGAGGTGTTTTTCTGTATTTGAGTGGCACATCAGGACCAAGGTAGGGCAAAGTCCCCACAAGCCAGTGTGTGTTAGTGACACCTCACTGTGTTTGATGATGTGACCACAGTGTGTAGCAACGTTTCACAATAACAGAGCAGCTCCTCATCAGCTGCCCCCCCCCGTAGAGGAGGGATCATCTGTACACTGCAGCAGACTGTCACTGCGTAAAAAGCAGATTTCTGTTGATCCAGTGAGAGAACATGTCCAAGACTGACGGTTCGTGAAAACTGCAGGAACACTCAACAAGTCTCTATCTGAGGTCCACGGGTCCTGGGCGAGTCTCTGCAGGAACTTCTCGCCCCCTTTTTTCTGGGTCGTCCCGCGCTGGAGCTCCGCCTCTCCTGTGGTGGCAGAAGCCCTGGGTTTCTAGGAACACAATCCGGATGTAGCTGCAGGATTTCGCCTGTGGCCTCGTTCCTCGACTCCTCCTTCAGTTCAGCACGGCGGTAAACATTTCTGAGGAAGGAGAGGAGCTCCCTCCTTCTCCTCCTCCTTCTCACGGAGGTGGCAGAGTTCAGCCGGAGTGCGCGGCGCATCTGGGTCATGTTATTGTGTTGACACCGGTCGACACGACACGGTGGTTGTGTAACTACAAATTCTGAAGTTGTTTTGAGTTGCGCGTGCTGTAACAGAGGAGGAGGGCACGCGCGTAATCTCGGTACAGAACGTTCCCTTCCACGTGCGCGTTTTACCGCAGCGTACACGCGCGCTCTGGGAACAGCCCCCCCCAACAGAGCGCGGGACACACTGGAAGTCCCGGTCCAGTCAGAGGAGCAGGAGCCAGGGCTGCACAGTGGAGACACAACAGACACACTACAGACACAACAGACACACTACAGGGAGGTGTGGAGCCTGTAGGCTACAACAACACTGCAGCTGAGGCAGAGTCACCAAACAGGAAAAGGAATAATGGCTGAATCATAATCATAGGAAACGACCATGCAGTGGTGAAAACTACTCAACAAGCACTTTTACTATGGGTTTCTTGCTGTAATATTCTACTTTATCCTTTTACAACTCCACATTTCAGGCAGAAATAATCTACATGTTACTCTTCACACTCTTTTCATATTACACCTGTATTTGCAGTACTTTTACCTTTTTTAAATTTAATTTGACCCAAATAGAATTTTTACTGCACAACTTTTACTCGAAACAAAAAACGTTTACTCATTGGTAGAGGTAGCCCGTAGTTCTCAAACATTTTCCTTGTGTAAAAGTAAAAACATAAAATATTATTAAACATAAATATTTCTACTGGAGTTAAAATAAGTATTTACTTATAAATGTACAAAGTATAAAGTAAAAGTAATTGAAGAATACTTGAGTGTAAGATTATATTCCCTTATGCAATGGTCAACTACATATATTCTGTTTAATAGAAGAATGATACAGACTGTCATCTTAAAAAAGGATGGTCTGATTGGATCAATGGACCAAATCACTTCTAATAAGTGATTACTTCTAAAATATTTAAAAAAGATTCTAAACATGGAAAACAATCCATTGTTAAAATGTAGTACAGATTTTTGCTGATATATGTAGTGGAGTAAAAGTGAAAAGTATCCAAAATTAATAAATCTAGTTAAGTAAAGTACAGATAATGAAAACACACTAATTAAATGTACATGTTACATCCTAACAATGAGTCTTTTGTTTAACTAATATTTAATTTAATTTAAGTGCTTCTTCCACCACTGTGAAAATAAAACACTGAAAATGTGAGGTGTATAATTTGTGGCAGAGACGTGTGTTGTTTTTGGCCATACTGAAAATTAGTCTTAAATATGGAAGGTATGATGTTCCAAACACCTAATAGGGCAGTGTAAACTCAAAAGGAATGTTGCTTTAGACAATAACACAGCTCTGACTATTGTAATACAGGTAGAGGTGTTCATGTTTTTGTGTACACAAAGCAGGATGAAGCAAAGTATTTGCAAAGCAGCACCCACATATTTTCCGAAGTGGCGACTTTCATCCTGTGCACTGTTTTATGTGAATACAACAACCTGACACATACGTTGACTGTGTTTTACAGACTCGGGCCGAGGAGCAGAGGTAAACCAAATAAACTGCAAGAAACATGCCTGTTGCAAAATATAATATAAATCATGATTTAGAATGAGAGTCAATCCTCCTGAAAACGTTTCCCTTGTTCTTGCATGTAAAACACATCACCTGCACCGGTAGCACTCATCTCACCAGCAGCTGGTGGGAGCCAGTGGGGGGCATTAGAAAGCAGTGTCAGTAGCTGATGGTTTACACACCGTGAGGCTTTGTTGTTTTATGAGCTCTGCAACAACGAGGTTAACGGCTCGCGGCCCCAGTTTGTAGCTCAACACCGTGAAGGGAACAGGAGAAATGCAGATGTTCCTGATGTTTTTAGCCCTGCAGGGTTTTTTTTTTTTTAAATCATGGATCTCATAATTGTTCAGGATGAGACTTGATCTCTCTGATGCTGCTCTTCTTGTCGTCGTGATAGAGTTTACCACACATTTCTCACATAAATCACAAGTCTTTCTGAAAGGTTAAAGAACCAGATGAAGTAAAAACAGGCGAGACAGGAAGTACCAATCTACAGTATTTAATTGTTTATTTAACAATGCATGCCAGACATGATCCTATTCACATTGAGGAATACAGATTTGTATTTTCATCCAAATACTCACTACTTTGATTTCATGTTATAATCTCTCTCTCATCATCATCTTTACAGGTCGTCTGTGTACACTCTGGGTGGAAGAACCGCATGCATTTAAAGGACATTACATAAAAGTGTGACCAGTGGGGCTGTAAGTCCTTCTTGTGTTGTCGAAGTACAACATCAGCAATTATTGCAGGAAACTGTGTGTGTGAAACTCTTTATCTAATGAGTCAGAGGTCGTCATACAGGAGGCAAGCGGGTCTGTTGATTATCATCGTATATGGTCACCATTCCACAATACTGTAAGATACAGCAGAGGAAACAGTTTGAAATATACTGTACATTGAGATTCTGTTTGGGTTGTGTTGTGTTGACATGCCTCCCTGTTTTTATTGTCATCAAACATTTCTGAATTCACACAGTCTGTGCACACTCACACGTAACGCACACATGCACACGCCTCTCGTCGACACCATCCACGGATTCCATGTCAACATGTCACAGAACCGTTAAAGAATCGCGTACACATGGGCATCTACGGTATCTTGTAATCCTTACTGTAAGGATAAAGAAAAGGACATTTTGATTTCCTATCCCGACAGGTTGAATAGGAGGGAGGGAGCTTTCAGTCCAACACAGTCGTCTGTTTTCATACTTGGTCACGCGAAGCCGAGCTGAGCTGTCCGACCTCTGCTCGGTTAAACCTGTTCGCCACAGCTGAGCACACGACAGGTCAGCAGAGCACGACTCAGCTCAGCTCCATTTGGTTTGGCAAATTTTGGTTTGTGAGGGTCAACTGTGTGTGACCAAAGCCCTCGTTATCAAAACACAATCCTCCAAGAACCGACAAATAAAATCCCCCCTTATTATTCACACTATAGTGACGTTAGACTTCAAATGGTGAACGAGTCATGACGACATTCATTCAGAAACTATTGCTGAAGACGACAAATACAAAATGATCACATTATCTACGATTCTTAAAGACTCTGGGTTGGACTCATAAAGCACAGTGTTTATACTGGAAGCTGAAGTCACTCTTCTGTCTTTTCTTTCTTTCGGCCTTGCATCACTGGAGTAATGAATCCCTGAGCATTGACTTGGTGTCAACCTTTCTTCTCTAAAACAAACGGTATATTTGTCGAGGAAACTGCAGTTGTGATCCTTCATCATGTGTCACCCCCGATCTGTCCAACCTACATGACACATACTGCCCATGTGTCCACAATGCCACTTATATTGGTGTTTTAATAACTGGGTTAAAGGTGCATTCCGCCGATTTAACAAATAAAGGTCAGTTTTAGGTCATGGTACCACTCAGCCTTCGAACAGTTTTCTGAAGTCTGAGAAACCAGGGATTAGAGATGAGCACATTTAACATCCAGGGAGATTCTTATCAAAAGATGCCACAAAGATCCATTGAAGGAATTATGGAGTCCATCCTTTTTCAAGCTTCATCCATACTTGGACTAAATGTTTGAGCATCTCAGCCTCTGCTGCTTTTACTTTGATGATTCCTTTTAGAAAGGAGGTTAGGTTTTTGTGGAGGGGTGAGATAAGACCCAATGAAAAACCAACGACACTTCGATGTGGATCCAGGAATGCTCTTACACTTTCTTTAACATTTCAACAATTTGCTTGATTTCTCTGAGAATAATTCATGGATGTGTGAACATCCAATATTTACAATATTTAGTGTGTCAGATTCAAATTAAAATCCAGATCTAGCAGATTCAAACACTATGTGCCAGTTAGGAGTTTTGGTGCATTGTACCAGTGATTTAAGGTTTTCAGGTCAGGTGTAGTGAACATGTGAAGAGTTTGTATCATGCAGCAGACTGGGATGTGACACAGAGATAAGTCAAAGCATTCAACTCAGACAAGAAAACTGATTTACTGCAACAGCACCGACCTCACGATGATGCTATACCCTCGTCCTCACTTTCATGTGCAAATAGATTTTTTTTCCTCTTCAGCTATAAAACCCATTATTCTCAATCCTGTCTTTGTCATGTTTGGACAGTTCCAAAAAATGTCCACACCAGCCCTGATGCAGTCAGTCCCCCTACTCTGGAGCTCAGGCGTGTTTGAAGAGATCAACAAATGTCTATGAGAGTGTGTAGAAGCCACATGTTGAGAATAATCACTGATATTCAGGTTCTGTGACTAGAGAGAGAAAAAGAAAACAAAGGTGAGAAATTGAACAGACTTAAGAATCACTTCAGTCCCCACATTTTCCTTCGATGCCCAAAAGGCACCCGAAGTTTGTTATACTGGCAAATCTTTATTGCCTCGTCAACGTCATATTAGAAAATTCTCACAAGTTGCTTGATAAAACGTACAATAAAAACTACTTTAAATACTTTAAATATGATTGAAATGTACAGTATATCAGACAATTCTATATTTAATAAATAATATAATACATCAGCATTTAGTGCATGTAGATGGTCAACTTTTATTAAATTTAAAAGCTTAATTAGAAAATACTTAAAATTCGACAAAAATATCACTGAGAAGATATAAATATTAAATTTGTAATAATTCAAACAGGCATTTCTTTTAATTATCAATAAGCAAGAAAGTGTCAATAAATAGAATCAATCTCAAAATTAATGCAACATGATTGAAATGAATTATAATAGCGAGGAAATATAAAACATAAACATTAAAAAAATCAGTAGGAATTCTAATAATTTCACCTATATTTTATCTTTATAGAGCGATTAAAGAAGGACATCTTCTCCCCCACCACCAACACCACACTTCTTCCGCTACTAGAATAAAAAAAAAAATTAGAAAATTTTAAAACACTTATCTGGCTTTCATCTTTTCAATAATAGTCCCACTTTTCTTCCTGCGTGAATACACACCCTTCTTTAATCTCAGCTAGAATGCATATACTTGAAAGTTTATTCCCAAGCGTGTTTCTTTTTGTATTCATAAATGAGCTCCTCCTCCTCAGGACCTCTTCTGTACCAGTTGATGGTTTATAATGGGCTGACTCATGGGGGCAAGTGCTTTCTTTTCAAAGTCTGCTTTTGCAGAAGCTGAACGCAATAAAGATAATAAATAATAAATAAATACAAGAGAAAAGCAAATGAAAGACAGTTATGGAAGAGATGAAGGACGGATCCATTAGCTGTTGGTGGATGTAAAAACCATTGCAACATAATGCCGCTGCCAAAACCTGAAGGAGGGGGTGGAGGTCTGGGCTACAAGAGAGCTACAATTGGTGAAGTGGAAGGAATTTTTTGGAGTCAGGTGCAGGCGGAGATAAGTTCACACTAGGGGGCATGTTCAATCACGGGACGTTTGGCTACAATTTTCCTGGTTGAACAATGTGTTTCCTTGAAACCTGTTAAGGTGGTTGAGTGTTCTTTTGTTTGGTGGGTGTGTTAGAGGTGTAGCCCAATACCGATTCAAGATTAAATGTAATTATTATTGTGCAACATGATACTCAGAAAATCCAAACGTGAGTCAGCAGTGACGTGTGTATTAACACAACAGGGTGCTCAACACACCACCAAACTTGCCCCAGGTTCACCCAGCAAGCATTGCCTCTCAAATAGGCTCACAGCGCCCTCTTGCCCCCGTTTTTTGCAATTGCACTTGTTAAATCTCTGGGCTCAGGTATGAAGTTGAGTTTATTACCAACAGTGAGTAAGATTTTACTGATCATGTCTGTGTGCAGTCATGTGTATGAGAATGTCAACACGCACTTCCAAAGAACTTGTCTGATCTCATTCCCTTTCTCATGCGTTGGCCTTCGAAGCACTGACTCACTTTCCTGATATACAGACTCATGCCTGGAGTCCGTGGTGAAAGCCTGAGCGGTAAAACACTGGATATTGTCTCCTGCTGATTTCAGACTTCGTGTCACATTTTCTCTCTCACTTTTTCCCTCTCAGTTGTATCGCGTGGCTAATCAAACAGATTGAACTCGTCCAGTCACTGCAGGAACAGATGGACTGGAGACCTGCAGCTGTCTGGCATGAGTTACAACACGGCTTTCTTTTTCTGGCTGATCCGACAGACGAAATAAATACAGTCCTGTAGATACATTTTGCTACAATACGTGAACGAAAAACACGTTTGATATAAATATTGATTATTTGAAAGGTGTGTTTGTGTATCCAGAGGTAAGTTGTTGCCATGTTACTGCCATTGTCTTCGAAACACGAGGGTTTCCAAACACTTTGCTGATTCCGTTATGGACCAGCCAGAGAAATGTCAGCTTTGCTTTGCTTGTGCTGGGGTCGTACAGTGTGGAGTTAGGATAAAGAGAGGAAAATGTACTTGATGTGAACGTTCAGTTTAGTGACAGCAATGACTCTATGCTAAGACAAACTGACAAAATGAGGTGGTGGTTATATGGTTCCTCCTCCTCTCTCTGTGTCCGTCCGTCAGACATGGCAGGTTCTACCATACGAAACAGCTGGGAGGAACACTTTCTCTGACTAATGTGATTGATATGTAATGTAACAGTGACAGCTGTCTACTCGACGTAAAGGTGGTGGGTGGAAGACACACAGTACAAAGACACCTTCCATTGCCATAACACCCCATTGAGAGATACTCAGCTACAAGAAGAGGTAAAAACTAGTCTAGATTCATAGCTCTTTGTATTTGACTGGTGTACAGTAGGACCTCTGCATCTAACATCCCTTCTTCCTGATTCATGATCCAGGGTAAAGTTGCCCCCCCCAGCACGTACTATGAAGAAACTTTTATAACCTTCTCTAGACTAAAACATAAGTGTAAAAACTGTAGATCTTGTCCAGATTAGGAGCAACGGGCAACTCCCCCATGCTTTCACTTTTGCCCCGGGCCCTTTTCCTCCCTGCTCCTATCAGTATGTGAGTGAGCTGACCAGTGTCCTTGTCACGTGTAGTTTTGTCTATCAAAGCTGCGGAAAGCTGACGGAGTGGCCAGTTTCCTCATGGAGAGGCTGTCAGTTTTGGCTGTCTCAGGCCGTGCTCCAGACTTGCTCCTGAGGAAGGGGTTTCTGGTTCCTGCCAGACCCCGGCCCCCCGGCCCAGGCCCCCTGTCTGCCCCCAGACCCGATCCCCTCTCCATCCTCTCACTCACTGACAGGCTCTTCCGGTGCGGAGGGGCCAGCGTGAGGGAAGGATGGGAGTCATCTGAGGAGCAGCTGTTTGCCCGCTCAAGCCTGGAGAAGGGGGAGCAGAGAGGGGCCCCACTGGGCCCGCCAAGGCCCCCTAGGCGAGGGGTATCAGGGGCTGGAATCAGGTCCTCAGGGTCCTCTGGATCAGACTCAGTGTGACTAAGCTCTGCCTCTCTCTCCGGGTGAGAGGAGCCAATGTCTGAAGGCTTATCAAAGGGGAATGAGGTGGAGCCTCCAGGGGAGTGGGAGCGTTCTGCTGGAGTGTATGGAGCTGAGACACAGCGTGTATCGATGCAGTCAGTGATGCTGGTGTACTCTGCAGCTTTTACCTGGACGCCTGCCCCCAGTCCGCTGTAGCAGCCTCTCGGTGTGAACATGAGGCTGTGGGATTTGACCAGAGGAGGCTCATCGAGGAACGATGCGCCTGTCGTACAGAGGTAGCGACTGCTCTTAGAGCGTTCAAGCAGCCCTGCTGAGGGAGGTGGGGATGGTTCCATGTCCCACGGAGGTAAGGTTGTGTCTGGTAAGAGGTGGGCCGAGCACAAGGACAAATCAGCAGCTGCACTGTCGTCATACATAGCTCCACCTGTTGCGCTGCTGCCCGCCCTGCCCTCCGAGTGCCTGTCGCCCAGACCGCTGGTGGCAGCGCTGCTGAAGTCCCGGCCTCCCGGCAACACCGTCTCCATAATATCTGACTGCAGCGACAAGTCTCTCTGGAGTGGCGGGACCACACGGAGAGGATCCAAGAAGACCTCCGCAGGCCCCACCTCCTCAGAAGTTGAGACATAGATATCAATGCATGATGATGGACGGTGTTGCTGGGATACCGATAGCGTCGCCAAGGGGAGGGGCTTAGACTCCTTGGGGGCGGCAACTGAGGACACAGATTGCGAGCTGTTGGCTCTGTGGAGACTGAGCGAGCGCTCTTTGAAGAAGCTCTCAGCTCTTTCAGCTCCACTTGCTCGTTCACCTCCACGAACATAAAACGAGTGGCTTCTTGTCCGTGTGGCCATGCCAGTAGGAGACGGAGGGGACATGGAGCCCTCAGCTGTTCCCTCCAGTGCCTCCTGCATACGGTAGGCATTCCCCTCTGTGCTGTTAAAGCTGCTTTGGCGAAGGATGTATGTTGCATCATGGCACTCACCATGGCGGAGAATGTATGCAGAGTCTGTGCAGTCAGATGAAGTCCTGGAACGCACTTTGTTGACCTCACCCCGTTCGACACCTGTCACGCGCTCCAGAGCTACGGCAATTCGGCCGATCAGCTCCTCCATTTGTGCCAGACGAATATCAACAGTCTGCAGAGACGCCTTCATGAAGTGTTCCCTCTCATTGACTTCCTCCAGACGCATGGCCATGTTTTCCACCCTGATAGAGAAGAAAAGGAGAAAGGACACATTAAAAGCAACGGAGAGGGGAGAAAAGCGTGGGAGAGTGGTGGAGAAAAATATGGCAGTAAGAGTCTTCCACACTGCAGCTTGACTTAAGAATAAAAAAACACAATTTCAGTCAACTAAACAAAGAAAAATAAGTAAAACATGATTACGTACAAAAATTGCTAAACCATAAGTCATGCTATCTTAGTGTTAAAACTGGACTAAACTGGTTTAAGCTTCCAAAAAATCTTTGCATATTTGCTTGTTTACTGTATTTTTGTCAGTTTGAGATGTGCACCGTAAAACAAACCATTTCTGCTCTTGGCAGACTTATATATATACATAAAACTAACACACAGGCTGACCTTTCAGAGGTGACTCTGATCCTCTCATCATTTGAAGAGTGGAATCTGTCATCTTTCTCCCTGAAGTACTCCTCTATACACTGCTCCTCAAAGTCATGGACCTTCTTCAGCTCGTCCTCTGTGATGAAAAGCTCTGTGGATGAAAGAGTTCCACAGTTATAAAGCTGCAGTGTCACATTTATCGAGTGGTATTATGATAACAAAAGTCCAACACAAAACATATGCTTCATATTTCAAGGTATAAAAACTCCTGCTATAGTGCTAAAAACAGAACATGATTTAAAAAAAAGGTAACAGAGATGTGAATCTATTACAACATCCTGAGTTTAAACAGGCGTGTTTTTCGTTTTTCTCTCACTCACTCAATCCATAGTCCCTCTCGTCGTCGTCGTGCTTGCGCCAGCGACAGCACAGGTGCTTGAGGACCATGGTTATGTGACTGAAGATGATGAGTGGTGGAGGGAGGACTGGCCGCTCGTGGAAGGTCATAATGAGCTGGTAGCGCTGGAACTTCCAGACCTGGTTGGAGATGGACTTCACCTCGAAGAATGTGTTACTATGGTGACGGACAATCACAGACAGATGTGTCAAAGCAACTGACGATTAACGTACTGGAGGAAAAACCATACATCACAACCTTTTTAGATATACATGTACACATTTGATTGGCTGGTGGAGTATCGCATGCTCCTGCACTGCAAAGCCAAGTTTAATGCAACACAGTAAATGTTTGTTGTAATGTGATTAAACCTTTATTTAAGGATTGTTTTTCTTCCATTGTGCACTTTTTGTTACACTGACGAATGTGAGAGAATTGATCAGGGTTCTTGCTTTGTGGATTATTCAGATGCACAATATCAGATCATTAGCATGGTAATGTCTCCGTGGAAGAAGCTCTATCCCATTCTGATAAAATCTGCAACCCGCCTCTAATGACTGTGCCTTAACAGCATCTCAAACTACTAGTTTCCTCTTTTATTTCTCTCTTACACACACTTAAAAAAGTAACATCCAAGTCTTTCTATTCTGTTATTTAATAATATCTTGCCATGCTATGTTTAAGCTCCCTTTACGTACTTGAACACAGCTATGAGAAGGTTGACCAGGAGTATGTTGGCGACCAACAGGTAGCACGCCATGATGGCCGGGACGATCCAGGCACCCGTCTTACAGGGAGGCAGGGCCACCACCCCCCCGTCCTCTGTTGTGATGTTCTGCCCACAGGGAGCTGCACACCGTCACCAAAGAAATACACATGTACAAGTTAATACAAGGGAAGTATGACTTCAGAAAGAAACTTGAATCCATCAAAATTATATGTTAGACGAAACATTTAGATGCACAACAAATTAGAAAGACATGCAGGCATGTTACATGAGGAGAGGACAGTTTAAAGTAAAGGAAAATAAAATCTATAGGGGAATAAAGTTTGAGAAAATGTCAAAGAAATATAAAACATTCAAAGATGAACTGTATGTTGAGTTATAACAATAACAAAGAGACAAGCAGCTCTGAAAGAACCAAACAAAGTGCATGACTGCATTTTTTTGCAAACAAACAAGAAGCATAATGTGTTTTTTATGCTTCTTCTGTCAAAGAGGGAAGAGTGGACACAATAATGGTAGGGGGCTCATGTTCAGAAATGTGAAATCTGAAAACAAAATACTCAAAAAAACACATTCATCATGTCTCATCACTATCTGTGTTTACAATATTTTTAAACATGCAGTCGATGTTTAAAATATATTGTCACATATGTGTGCGTTAGCTTCATTTAGCAATGGTTGATTGCTTTGAATCATTGGAAATGTATTTCGGATACATCACATGTTTTTCCATCTGTGATGGTTCAGTTGCTGTGACTTAACTGGGGAACATTCAGCATAAGGTCTTGGTTTGTTTGCCTTTGAGATTCATTCTAGTCATGCTCGTCATTGCTCGACAGTCAATTGTTTCACACAATGCAGCCCAAAGACAGAGAACTGAAGTAATTTTTTTTGGGAGTTTTACCTTCAAAAAATTTAGATTTAAAAACTCTGACAACTGAACCACGTGAAAAAACAGATTATAGATGATGAAGGGTGGCTGATAAACATCTTCTGCTGTGGGTGTTTGTATGTTTTTTCCTGTATAATGTGATACTCATGTTGAAATCTGAATGCTTACTTATGTTTAATGTTGACTACACTGGTAGAAGGATTTTGGCAATGTTGCATTTGCTCCGATGAGAAGCTGAGCGGGCGTTGAGGGGGGGTGACATGGTTTATTTGGTTTACATGGTGTTAACATGGCAGGATCACTTTTTCAAATTGAATTTGTTTGGAAGTCAAGAAGAAAAAAATGGGAGGAAGATACATCAAGGGAATATCAAATTTAAAAACTTTGATAGTTCCTCTTTTAGCTTGAACATAAATGCAAGAAACTAAAGAGGGTAAATACTGTACATTAGACACCATTTGAAAAGTGCTACTGCCATGCAACAGTGCCATTTGCCAGCCAAAATTAGTCAGGGTAGAGTTGCTTACAGGATATAGTCTTAGGTCAAGCTACTTGTTAACATGGAGAAGACATGTCGTCCCATAGAATCAAACTTTTCCACTTCAGATTCTCTTTAACTGTTTTCTTATTCTTTTACAGAGTATAAAGTAGCTGACCCAAGATACCAACACGTGACGGCAACTTTGACCTTCGAGCATGTGGCGCTGCATGCACACGTTTGTCTCAAGTGGGCCCTAGTGGTAGGAGTGGGCATGACACGGTGGTAATGTGAGGATGATGAAGGGGTGAGGTGGGGGAGGTGGATGCGGTTAAACTGAGGCCTATAGCTATAAATTTACTGGGATTTTGACTGCACTGGCCAATGTGGGATGGACCATTAATACGCCAGGTTCCGTGAGTTCGAAAGTAATTTTCGCCCAGCCAGAGTTTTTCATTCAGCCTGTGCTGTAACTTCCTACTATGCATATCTGAAACAAAGAATAAAAACATTATTTCAGATCTCTTCTCTTTGGGCCACTCCTCACATCCTGTACACACCATCAGATATATACTACCATACATAGAGACAACACAACAGCACACAAATACACTCGCACTCTCTGGACATTGTTTTCACAGACACTGCTCACAAGCTAGTTTGGATTTTAAGTCAAGAAGTCTATGTTATTAAATAATAGAGACAAAAAAGGTCATGACAAAATGACAGTAGACATTAATGTAATTTGTTTTGAAGGAAAGTATTTTTAATATGTAAGTATTTAAGTACAAGGAATCTAATACTTCAACCTGTGGAGGAATGACTGGAAACTACTCTAGTATCTCTGCATTGAGTTGTGTGTATTCAGTTATACTCAGGACCTACCCCCCCCAGAATTAGGGCCCAATCACACATAAGGGAAAGTGAAGCAAATTTCACTGGTCAAAGTTCAACAAATCTGAACTCTCTCCTGTCTCGCCAAGGGAAGCAAATGTTTTGAAGATTGAACAGAAGGCAAAAGTTCCCCACTGAAACACTTGCATAAGTGTGACCGGGCCCTCAAACAAAAATGAAGTTGATTCAGTTCTGACACTCTGGCCCCGAACTTACGGTCGATCTGGTCTGCGAACACCTCTCCGTAGATCATCCAGTAAGGCATGAAGAAGATGTTCCGAGCCAACATCCAGGACGGGTCCTCGTTCGGGTGGAGAATGGCCTGACGCGCCACCCCAAAACTCATCAGCACCACCAACATGATGATCACAAAATACATCATGTCGATCATCTGACAGGGAGAGGGTTGTCAGAGAGAGAGGGGAGGGGGTGAGTGGTTTGGGAAAAGAAAAAAGCAGCAGCAGTTGGTCAGAATGGTTATTGAGGGGAACAATGATAAAATAACAAAGCAGTAATGAGCCAAAAGAACAGAATAGGAACGTGCTGTTTCAGCTGGAGAAACAGCTATAAAAGTTTAAAGAGTCGGAATCATATTTTGATTATTATCCTTCTAATAATTATTATTATCCTTCTAATAATTATTATTATCCGCTGAGTCTTGGTTGGTCAATCAAACCTTAATTTGATTTGTTCTGGAATTAAACTGAAGTTAATATCTAAAATGCACTTAATTTAGGTTGATCCCAAATTGAACATGAAAGTCACAGAGGTGAGTGAGGAAGCCCAGCGTCCTCTGGGCTACTTTAGATATACTTTCATTGTCATGTTTGACACTGGGGTGGTGGGCTGCTGTTGCCGGTGCCCGGGGGGCGGGGGGTCGGGGGGGTGGGGTGATGCCTTGCTCAGGGGCACCTCAGTTGTGGTGAGCAGGAGCGGGGATTGAACTGCCAACCTTCTGGTTATTGGATGACCTGCTCTACCGCTGAGCCACGGCCGCCCCCCTTTATATTCCACAAGCTACTGTTACACCGTGTCATTTTTGATTAGAGTTGTCATTTATTCTTCTTCTGGAAAGCTGAAACACATTTAACACAGAGTCTTTTATTTATTTATTTCAGATGTTACTTTGACTAATATTACTTGTTTGAATTACAAGATGCAGACCAATTTGACAGAAAGAGGCTTTTATAATGCTGCAGTTTCTGCAAAGACATCCTTTGTGTAAGTATGCAGTTTGTGAATAATGTGGTACTTCAGCTGCATTTATTTGTTTTTCTCTATTCCTCTTCGAACTCCTTTGACTTGAAATCAGCTTGTAGCGCTGCAACATTATATATGTCAACACCTGAATACAGTCATTGAATACAAATTCAAATCAATCTCTCTCTTACAAACTAATTGGGAAAGATTTTAACAGCCCACTCAGTCAAACATCCGACTGATACAGATGTGGGCTTTTGATCCTTTCTCTGCTTCTGTCATCATGTGTGAATCACAGGCTCTGATCTTGTGATCAAACAATGAGGTTTAGGGGCATGGACGTTCGTTCGGATGGAGCCTGCACGCCATATACAAATTAAACCTGTGTGATCATAGAACTCAGTTAACTCATAATCATTATAACCCATGTTGAGTTTAAGCAGAAGGTAAAAACTAGAGCCCGACCGATTAATCAGTTGGCAGATATGTGTCTTTCACAGACACATCGGTATCAGCGTTCGTTTGCTGATATGTGCCGACATGAGAACTTTTTGTTACAGAATAAACAATGCAGAAAATAAGTACATTTATATTTAAATTTTTAATAATTCTTGTATATATTTGGTTGTTCTAGTTTTTTCTTTTTATTTATAGTTATTTAGAATAGAGTTTAAATGTTAAACTGTTACATTGGCGATATTTCAGTATTGGGAATTTTTGAATCCTTAATAGCGCTCTCGACAACGACCCCCCAAAAATACACATCACTCAAGATCCAGTTGAAGGAAAGAAGAATACATAGTAGGAACAAAAAACACAAGAGACTCATCCTCACTCATCTCACCATTTTGCCAATCATCATCACGTAGGGACCCAGGTACTTGTTGACTCCAAAGATGTCGAGCAGCCTGATGTACCAATAGATGATGTTGACGCAGTAGATGACTCGGCCGTAGCTCATGAGCGGCGGCTCCTGGAGACGCAGAACCATGCCGACCGAGAATATGAGGATAGCCATGAGGTCTGTGATGTTCCAGTACTCCTGGAGCCACACCTTCACCTTCTGTAACAACTTCCCTGGCTCTGACATCAGAATCTGGAAGAGATTTAGAGGCAAATGAGTCGATAAAGCAAAACAAGAAAAGCAGGAACAATGAAAGGGAAAAACTGAAGTGAGACCAGAAAGTGATTGAAATAGAACAGAAACAAAGAAATGCAATATGTCAGGGCCACCATAGGAGGGCAGTAAGAGTCCAGTCATGAGAGAATCTAGTCAGAAGTGTGAGGACGCATTGCTGTGCAGCTGAGAGTGATGTGACACAATGATTAATGCATTTCATACATTTACAGTACAAACAGTCACAATGTGAGATTGAACTACCCAAGCTCATATGATGACTCATTTCTATTTACTCCTTTTCTTTCTTTGTTTTTTCCATCTCTGTTTCCTAACTTTATTTCCACCATCTCTCCCCTCAATTCTCTTTCCATGTGACTTCCTCCTCTGCTTCCACCTCAGTCAATCACTGATTCCCTGTTTACTATGAGCTGTTTGACGACATGGACATAAAGCTTAGCCTTCGGCCTGCATCACAGATCTCAAAGAATTCAGCTGTAAGCGATATAATGCTGACAAGCCTAATGTCTTCAGTTCAGTGGATGGACGGATTGTGGGTTCAATAGGGTTTTTGTATTCACTACAGGATACAGCGTACCTCTCTCATCTTCTCGATGCCGTTAGTGAAGATGTAAGCGATGACGATCCACTCTTGAGGAGACGGCCACAGATCCATCTTCACCAGGACGATGTAGTTGAACAACATGAGGTAGCCCACATATGCCATCTACGTAAAAACACAACCGCAGAGGGAAATCAGCAGGGACACATTTAAGGTTACGCATTTTCTCCAACATGAGCAAACTGCACATCAAGTTCAAGCACATCGGCTCAAAAGGCTGAGAAAGGGTGAGGAAAAGGTTTTTGTGAGTAACTGCACAAATTAAACGCTTACTTAGAGAATGATTGACCCTCGTTACACCTTCCTCTAATGCCGTTTTTCAGATCTAATGCTAAAGATTTGATGTCAGGGCAGCCTATTACCGTGCCTCCACATTACTTGTCTCCCGTGGCTGTATCTATTTAAATCCAGGTCAGCTGTCCACTTTCATTTTCTTATATTTGTGCACTACGGATCATAATGATACAGATAAGATGAAAATGTGATCACAATGCAAGTCTAACCATGTAATGATTAGACCTCAGGGCTTTACACATGTATATAAAATCCATTTTTGCACTCAGTTCTCATTTACAGGTCTTAACTTGATCAATCAAATGTTTTCAATCAAATGTTGGATATTTTTGAATTTTTAATGGTTGTCAGCCATAAGAGTAAGTTAAGAAAAAGATGAAAAATGTATATAAACGGTAATTTGTTTGGCTTTTACATTTGTAATGATATTAAAATGATAAAGTCTTAAACATCTTTAAATTTCAGATTGAAGTAGTGGCATCAGTGTCTTTTTTCCAGTTATAAATCAAGCAATCACACTCCTATGTGCACAATTTGTTTGTGGGATAGGTTTGACTAATTTCTTTGTAAATGGGACCGTGCTCTAAAGAGGGTAATGGGCATGAATACAAATCTGGTTGTGATGTAAAGACCAAATGTTGGCCCTAAGAAAACCCAGCATCTGTTCCAGTGGTGCTCTAATGAAATTCACAGTAGATTTTTTTCAACCTGAAGGGCAAAAAGGAGAAGTGGGAGCGAAGAAGGGAGTGAACCTCAGAGGAGAAAGTGGGACGAAACAAAACACATTCAAAATATGTTCTCCGCATAAATAAACTGTGAAATCCCGATGAAAAAAAGGTATTTTTGCTGGGTAAGCATTTTGAAAGAGCCCGAGAAAAAAAACAAACAAGAAAATAAAAGATCCACTTCTACACACACAGTCAGATAGCCAAAAGACACAAGCTACACATAAACCTCAAAGACAGAGTCACAGAATGTGGATGAACTGTGCCGCAAGGGGACAAATATAATAAACAAAAAAACATTTTCCCACTCATGTAAACACTCTAAACGCTTAACTTAAAATCAAATAATATTTGTTTGGATAAAGATTTAATCCAGAGAAATGATGTAATGTTTCAGAGGTTTCCTCACTTAGACTTTTCTCAACACGCTGCCTCCATCACTCTCCCCACAAAACTCTCCCACCTGAGTAAAGCTGGCCAATGATACGGTGGAGCTGGAACGGGAGGTTAATGGATGATGGAAGCACCACGGAGGCAGCAGCTAACCACAGGGAAACCAGCAAATGATGCTGTTGTAGATACAATAGGGCCTGACAGTGCCAGCAGGAAGCTGAGCGTGTGTGTGGGTGGTGCTGCTGAAGCTGACACTGACCGTATGGAACCAGAACTTGACAATCGGCGCGTTGTAGAACTCATATATTTTGCGTCCCATGGGGATGAGGCGGTGGCGGTTCTGAACCTCCTCAACATCCTTCTTTCTGGATGTCTCCGTGGTAACCTTACCCAGCATTGCCTGGGCAAATGCAAACCAAACGCGGAGCGAGGGAGGGAAGAGTGAAAGGTGTGAGGGATAATGGGAAGGATAGTGTGGGTAGAGGGAAGTGTGACAGATTGGAGAGGTGGAGGAGGAGGAGTGTGTGGAGGGTGCAGAGAGAGGATGGAGATGAAGTGTGTGGAAGGGAGTCGGGGGGATGGAGAAAAGACAAAAGGAGAAAATAGGGAGAAAGAGTAGAGGCGTTGCATTATGGTCTACAACAAAGTTTTAATATCATTATCAAAGAAGCAAGCACAGGCAATGTCATCATTCCAAAATGTGAAATGTGTGTTTGAGGTGGAGTGTTGGGTGAAGGCTGGTAACCCAGTATGACGCAGACAAATGGACACTCATGGATTGTGTCTCAGACAACAAATAAGATGCAGAGGAGACACAAAAGACAATGACAGAAAGAAGACAGGAAAAGGAAAGGAAGAAGATAAGACATAGATATCTCATTTCAGTCTGTGACACAGTTCCTAATCCATGAGATAGGGTTCAGAGCCCATTGTTTTTATGGGTCATGGTCTTAATGTCAAAGCAACACCAGACCTCTGAGGGAGTTCATTCATGGAATTGTATTGTGCTGTTGACCTGGGCAAAGATAACCTTTTTTAAATCTGTCCAAATATTTGAGCTACACTCTGAGCTGTTGGTTTAAGTTCCCAGGCGGCTGAAAAGTGACAAAACCATAGCTAAGAAATCACTATCAGTATAATAAGGGATTTCTATTTTTTTCCGAATTTGTAAAAGTTTTGTCCAAGGTACACACAGACAGGGCCTTCAGGGTGAACGGATTCAGATGCCACACCATGCCATTTACTGCACTGAACATGCACATCGTCCAATCAGCAAGTGGACACAAGCTATCACGCACGTTGTTACATTCATCACAGTGTGGTTTATCTAAAGCACCTGAGGATATGACAATACAATCTCCCTCTGTGGTGTAGCAGTCTGTGTATGTGTATGAATCTCGATGTGATTCATAAGTATCTGAGGGTGCATTTGCATAGTCAGAAGCCAGGGCAACAGGAAGGGGCTCATTGCAAAAGCATCGTCTGGAAGCAAGATTCTTAGTTTCACACCACAGTGCCTTCAGGACTGTGTGTGTGTGAAATGTTTTGTGAGTCTTTGCGCTGGCTTGAAGCTGTGCTCAATGCAGATGGAGAGTATGTACAGTGGTGCTGAAAGGCGTTCAACTTCAGTTCAATCCCTGGGATGACATTAAATCCAGTTTGTGTGTTAAACTACTTGAAATTCCAGTCGTAATTTAAACCCATAAACTGGATCTCAGCATCATCTCCAAGATTGATTGGATTGAAATGGAACAAGTCCTAACCCTGCTGTACATCCACGTCTATGCAGATGGAACAACTCTTAAACTGTGAGCCGGGAGAAGGTGCTCAGACTCTGCATGATTTAAGCTCTGCAGCAGCAGGCGGACACGGTTACATAATGCAAAAGCCTGGGCCTCCCATGCTCAGCAGCCGACATGCTGAGTGGTGTGCTGCAGCAAGCCATCCCTGATGAGAGTGTGAGGGGCAGCAATCGACCAGCATACAGTACTGTACCTCAATCAGAACTGAGCTAGGAGAGAGAGAGGGCAGGAGAAAGAGAGCCAGAAAGAGAGAGAAGGGGGGGGCGGCTGCAGAACAAAAGATCGAAAGCGAGAGAAACAAAAGAAGCGAAGAGAGAGCTGAGCAGAGGACAAGAGGGGGGGAAAGGAAAGGCAGAAAGGCAGAGAAGGAGATAGATGGAAGGGAGAAACATACACGAGGGAACCCACAAGCGGCGACAGACTTGAGACGCTACAACTCCACGACCATGTCTTTGCTGAGACGACGAGAAACAGGAAGAGGCCGGTTTGGCTGGAAGTGTCCAGTTGGCCAGAATAAAGAAACAAATATGTTTGTGTGTAAAACTGTGTGTGCATATCATTGTCACACTGTGGACAGCAACAACAATGAATAAAACTGGTCCACAGGCGATAACTATGAAGAACACAGAATCTGGGCTATGTGGGCAGTGATGTGTTTTATAATCTGAAGAGTGTGTGTGCGTGTGTGTGTGTATGTGTTGTATCTAAAGTTTGAATATGTGTATAGATTCTGAGATGCGGGGCTGAGGTGGGTTCTCTCACCACGGAGTTGTACTGCGTCTCACAGTAAGATCTTACTGTGAACTCCATGTCTTCATCCTCCTTCTCCTTGACCGGTTTCTCAGGCTCCTCCTCCTCCTTCTCCTGCAGGTAGGCCTCCTGATCCTGGGGCATGTACGACATCTCGTCCTTGTTCTTGAACTCCAGACTCAGGATGGACGGAGGCAGTAGTAGCCCTAAGATCACCTGAATGACGGGGGGGAGGAGTGGTGGTGGAAAAGTTAGGAAGAAAATTAAAAAGTGACAAAAAAACAGATGTTTCAGGAGCAGCGCTGCAGAAACGCCACCTCATGTCGATATTTGCACACCTGAATGACAAAGCTTCATGTTTATGACAGCTCAGGCGGCGGATCCCATCAATTACAAAAGCATTAGTCTGAATAGACAGGGAGTAAGGCCACTGAGCTGCCACGATGGATGCAAGGGATACACAGCCACGGCAGATAAAAGAGGCAGACGTGCTGTAACACTTCAGATACATAATAGTCAAACTAGAAAAGCAAGAGGCTGTGACCAAAGTGAGAAGAGGACGGGGGGGAGAGAGGAAGACGAAGAGCAGTGTGTGTTTTCTTATCTCTGGAAGCAGCTGCCTTTAACTAATGTAATTGAACTGTTTTCATTGCATTGATGAATGGGAGTTTACTTAACATACATTTGTGATGAGCTGAGGTGAGGAAACGGTTCAATGGTATGAAGATATGAAAAGAGTGGTTTCAAGAGGGAGGGAGCAGTGAGAAAAACAATAACAACCACAGCTTCAGTTTTCTCGTCAAGAGGTCAAACGCACAGATATCAATAGTTCATAACTTATTGATGTGTGAAGAAATCGATGCACTCAGCGTTGAAATTCATTTATAGCGTGTTCTGATATGAGTTACCGAGGGTTGGAGCCGAGCGTCAGAAATGTGCACACAGACTGTTTTGACAGCATTTTGACAATGTTATTTGCTGTGCATCATCAACTCCTTAGGGCACTGAATCCTGTTTGTTCCACTTGTGGTTTCCTTTCTGGCTTTCTTCTCCAATGAGCTTGACTTAGAAGCAGCGCACCCCACCGCACGTCTCCCGCAGAGGCCGAGCCACACTTACAGCACTTACAGTCTGCCCCTGCTCCGAGGAAATAAACCAGCCGGACTCATCATCCTGTCTCCCTCTGTGTAAGAATGAGTGTGAACCCACTCGTCCTTGCAGTGACTCCCAGGGCGACTCTTCATTATAAATAACCCCAACCCCTCTGATCTGAGCAGCTGCCTCCTATCGCCCTACTCCCAGGCATCCAGAAAACCCATGTGAGCAAATATTCCCCAAAATCCAACCACCGCCCTTCACTCATACCTCCCCTCAAAAGGATGTTTAACCACACAAGCCTCAATTTCAAGTCTTTTTTTTACTAATTAAGGTCAGTTCTTCTGACTCTGGTTTAAAGAAGAGATAGAGCATTGTTAGCTTATACTAATGAAGTGGGGGAGAAAGTTCAGCCACGAGGGTCACCTCGCCCCGATGCTCGTGACGCTTGCAGATAGTGTTGAGTCCTGAGATAAAGCATTTAAACTGTCAGAGGTGACCTGTCTACTTTTCACAGGCCGGTGCACACTCCTCACATCCTGGGGAATTAGTCATTGTGGCCATAGCAGAGTTATAACCAGGCACACCAGTGTGCTCCCTCCTTTAGCTTGTTAAGTGCTCATTACTAGAACAGTGTTGGAATAAAAGCTCCTTTTTCACCATTATGTTCTGAGTTGTATGTATATAGTGGAGATTTATACAGATATACACTGAAGAGTACATGAGTAACTTGAATTAAATTCTAATCTTTCAGCTTTAGCCTAGTGGTGCATGACATTCAACAAGCACATGACTATTGTACCGTATGTCTTCTGCATTATTACCTCCACCAAGGGGGTTCTGTTTCCACTGCTGTTTGTCAGCAGGTTTACTCCAAAACGACTAACCAATTTCCATTATATTTCGTGGAGGGGTGGGGAATGCCCCAAGGAAGAACTTGTAACATTTTCAGATCCAGTGCAGCTCTGAATAGACAGGCAAGTCTTTTTTGTCTGACTTTCTTTAACATGGCAGAATACAGGATCAGCATTGTCAGATGTATGTGCTCTCAGAATGTACTTATAGTTTCTGAATAGACCTGAGGAATTGTGATCCAGATATGCACTTTTGATTTTACATAGAACTGTTGTAAAACTAGAAGGGTGCTTAGAGAGCACATACATCTGGCCTCTGCTTCTTATAAGATATATAATGCTAAAAACAAACATGGCATTTTCATTTTCTGCACAAAGGTTAATAGCAATCCTCACATCCACATTTCCACACATGCAAAATGAATGACCACCCTCTACTTTTTTAACAGAGGAGTTATTTGGGCCTCGTCTGCAGTAGTTTCTCAAGGAGGTCAAAAGGCTTCTCATTATTTTTCCTGCCCAGCTTCTCTGTGGTCGTCTAAGGGGACTCGAGCATTCCACTATGAGTTCCTCTCTAACGCTGTGAACTCCAGACAGATGTGATTTAATATAACTGTACTTCTCAAGCATCTGGTTGTGTCTCAAACTTGCGTTACCTTCAGACCGGAGTTCTTCCGCATACGCAGGCGTCCCATCCACATGTCGGTCAGCAGCATCTGACTGCAGGTGTGAGCGATGAAATCCCTGTGTTTGGCCGCTACCGCCAGCTGCAGACAGGTGGCGTTGCTCCAGTTCTTCAGCTCGTATGTCAACAGCTTCATGGCCATCTGCTCATCTTGTTTATAGGACTGGTCGAGGAGTTCCACCGCCAGCTGGGCAAACTCTCTAGGAAAATAAAAACAGTATGCAGGAGATAGTGTTCAGGCAGACATATGATCAGAAACAGTAATACACATTAGTCTGGTCAATCACCGACCATCTGGATGAACTCTGGAGAAAAGGTTTGCATGAAAACACTTAAACACAGAGTCAAATCTTTTCCTGTTCAAATTTATAATGTAGGTACAAAGTACACAAACAAGAAACGCTCTGAGCGGATTGATTACAGAACAATGGGGGGATATATAATATGTCTTTGAGAATGAAGCAGCACTATAAGAACAATGTAGGACTTCAATATGGCGAACACATCCATCCTCCATCCATAAAGTTTCAACCCGATATCCACCTTAAAGGACTCCCCTGTATACAGATACACATGAACACCCACTCAAAAATACACAACGCGATATTTCACAATACACTGGAAAGCAATCAGTCCAGTGTGTAACAGGGAACTTACTCTGCTGGGGATTGGAGGATTTGGTGTGCAAGTGTTTACAATGAAATAGACACACTGCATATGACACATTTCAGCAGTGTTGCGTGAATACATGAATGAGTTTCTGATGAATTGCCTCTCTAATGAACCCCCACATTTACAGCACAAGGTTACTCTTTCAACAGCATTTGTTTATCTGGTTTGTTTGTGCAAAGTCCCAACAGAAGGCACTACTGTATTTATTTTACCACGCATTAGAAATAACACCAGTTCAAACAATTATCCTTTGAGTTTATACAAATACACACATGCGGACACAAATTAGTGTGATTGCAGCGTGTGGGGGAGGTGGGTGCTGGTGGAAGGGGTTATTAACTGTTATTTTCGTAGTCAGCATTTCGAAGTGATTATCTAATCAGATGCAGATTGTTAACTAATGATGATGTATGTTCTCTGTTTGTATGTCACCTTCATCCGTAGGAGTCAGTAGTCATTTAAAACAGGTAAGCTTCAACAGGAGAAAAAGCACATTAGTTTGTTTGTGTGTTGCATCAGCACACATGCTGGAGTTTGGCACTACATGTTCCCATCTGGACTCTCAACTCAGTCAAGGGTTTTGTTTTGTTAACATGAGAAGTGCAAAACATTTTTTGCACACATTAGACTGTTAATCTAGGAATCTGATACAATATAAGACAATATAAAGATTGATGACATGACAGATCACTGGAAGTGAAGCCAAACCATTTTGATGCCTGCAGCATAGGTCACAAATCCCACCTCCTCCATGCTAGTGGATGGGATATGGACCGAGTTACAAAGTCAAAGTACGTGTCAAATACAATTTTCTCAAAGATAGCGTCTGTCATTTTAGGTAGTTCTCATCACAGTGACTTATGTTCAAGTGTTCATGTATCCAGTAAGTTTGATTTTAATTAGCAAGTTGTTGCTATAAAACAGGGTAAAACGTCATGATTGACAGCTGATGCTGACTTGTGATTGGTCGAGTACTTGTAATGGTGGGACCTTGATATCAAGGCTCCACACAACACTCACATTGCATTATTGACTTTAGCTCCAAATGACGCCAAAAGCGATTGCGGAACCCGTATCCATGATATGTCTACCATCCATATACACAGTCTATGCTGGAAACTACGAATTATCATGTTTTCGTTAGCCTAGAATCTACACCTGGAGTAAGTGCTCTTGTAGTAACCCAGAACTGAGAAACGAAAACAGTGGCTCTAACAAACACCATTTACATTTTTATGGAATCTGAAGACCACTGTAGCTTCTCCTTCATGCTTAGAGAAGAAGGGATGAGTGGAGGGAGTATTCAGCGGTTTGTCACCGTCAGACCCACTAAATCTACACTTGACCTTTAGTAGTTTAATGCAGACACAAAACCATGTCTCACCCAGGACAATGACACTATACAGGAATATCTGTGTGCATCATTAGTGTCACCCACCTAGAGTTGTGGTTTAGTTCCTGGGAGATGTCATCCACCATATCGTTCTCCGAGGCTTCGTGCGCCATAGCCTTACAAAGCTTACAGGCTACCAAAGCCTTAGCCATGGCCTCTTCGCCATGCTGCCAAAAGAACAGCGCCATCTTCTGACGTTTCATGAGGACGGCCCACACCATCAGTTCATGGAAGGGAAAAGGGAAGTGGTTGATTTCCGGGTCGTCCAAATCGATGTCGACCTCTTCCTCTCGTTTGCGCGTGGTCTTCTGGCGGCCTCTGCGGATTGGCATGTCGTCCTGGTGGTGGTCCCGAAAACAAGTGAGCGGGGCGGAAACACAGAGGCATCGATGAAGAGGTTATAGTCACTACCATAAAGTCAGTAGAACAGGACGACACAAAAGTGTTTAGGTTTAGACTTTCCCTTTACTCATGACTAACAACCACTTGAGGTGAAACATTGAGCGTCTCCAGGTTTTCTCATTGTCTCTGGAGAGACAGACACTGCCAGTTAGAGAAGGCACGTCAGCCTTATTGATCTCCAATAATTTTACATTAAAACAGCTGAGGACTAACAATCGTTGGATAATTACATACATGTAAGTTATGACATTCAGCGCTACTAAAATTGCTGCTTGATTTATGCAACATAATGTGGATGAAGAAACATATGATAATACTTCTGCAGTAAATTATTCAGAGAGCGACGTTATCATCCATTAATAAGTAGGCAAATTTATGAGCTCATGGATATTTAGAAATGATTGCAATACAATATGGAGTCCAGGGTTAAAAGCAATACATTTAAAACTCTTGACTGGCTATATTAGTGAATGCTAAACTAGTTTACGGAAATTTAGCAAAGCATCAAGGAAAGTAAATAGATTTTAACAGGCACAAATAAGGAGGAAACACACACTGACAGGGAGACAGGTTTCAAACAGGCAGACACACAGGAACGGACAGCCAAATATATTTGATATAAATACCTCTGGAGACACATGCTGTGATAAAAGGTTTACGATGTAGAGCTTCATGGTACATACACCATGGATACATCCGAGTACACAAACAATGTATTATGTAATCCTGTTAGGTTAGTCATTACCTATTCAGTTAAATGTAACTGGGCTGCTCTAACATGTGTCATAAGAGGTGTGTTGTTTAAACTGTCTGGGCTCATTAGTCCTTTTTCTTTTACAAAATCAGTGAAAATCCAAATTGAAAAAAAAATATAACTTTGTACCAGGAAGTGTGAAGAGTCTGATAATTTAATTTGACAACAACTGGCTCAAACGTGCATACAGACTGCCACCACGATGAATTAAATATGCCTCAAGGTCTTTCCTTCAAAGACGTCGAGGCGCACAGCGCACACTGAAAAGATTCTGCAGAGTGACAGAACAACACTTAACACAGACTGCGAGTGAGAGGACTGGTGTGTTGGAGACGAGGGAGAGGAACAGTGAAGGAATGACTGAGGAACAACCTTGATGAGATCAACACTCACCTCCATCCCCAGCAGTTTCAGGGCTTTGGGCTAGAAAAGCAACAAAAACATAAACAAACAGAACAAGAAACCGTGTCGAATGTATTTTATAGAGCAGTTTACTCTCTAACTACAACACAACAAGGACTGACAGACAGACAGATGCACTCACATTTGATGAATTAATAAACTTTAATATCGATAGTCACTACGTATAATATATATAAAGCAACAACCATGTGTTTCTGCATTTTGTACAGTGCTGAGTATCTGTATTAAAGCAGGGCATGTATGAATTATGTATTCATGAGCCATCATCTGTGTTGGTAAAAATAGCCCAGGTCTCCTTTGGGGATTTTGATATCTGCATCTATTTCCAGGATTTGTTCTAAGTTAACATGTGTTAGTGTGTGTGTGTGACTATGTGACTGCATGTTCATTTCATCTAGAGTTAAATTTGAACTGATTCTCTCTCTCTCTCTTTGCCGCTCTCTCATTTTGCCTCTATGTTCAGTCTCTGTCCCATTTCTCTGCTTTTGCTTTATCTTTGTCTTTCCAGCTTCTTTGTTGCTGCCATGGCAGACGTACAATTAGATAAACAGGCACGTGAAGACTCACGCTGACAAACACTTATACACACACTCAAACATAAAATCACAAAGATGCACCATCAAGGAGAAATATGGTTTAACATACACAGCTGTGTATGTCTATTTTCAACACACCTGTGGAAAAGTATTGAGGCAGAATGAGTACGGCACAACAGAGCATGAACATATAACATATATGTTATTGTATATATGTGCTGTAGAACTACCACCACAATTTGCACAGTTTCAAAGATTAGTTTCTCCCCTCGTCTGCTTATCAGTAAGTTTCTGCAGTAGTTGAAATGACTTATGTATGATACAATGATGGTGCATGATGAAGAGCCACTGCTATAGATGGATGATTCGTTGCAACAAGCTAATTAAAAGCTTGTGCTGCCGCTCCATTTAATGTTGAGATGAAGAAAAACAGGAGGTGGACTCTTATGTTTGACCTCTGCTGATGAGCAGCACCATCACTCCAGCTCCGCAACTCAAACAACACAATAAACACCTTTACATCATGTTGAGTTTGTCTAAATGTTTTATTTCAGTGCTTCAGTTTTTGATGTGGGCATATGTGAGCTATGTAGACTTAAAACACCACCTTGAAGACAAACACCTACAGCTCAAACCTATTGTTCAAGGCAATAGATAAGAGATGATCCATTGGCTCACCAATAGAGTTGCTGTTTGTTATTTTACATATTGATGTGAGGCACGAACAAACATTTCTTTAAACATAAGTTTTTTACTTTGTTGGGCTTCCTTCCTACACAAAGAATTGTGTCCTACGATCTCAGACAAGCGTCTTCCTCATTTGTTTGAAAGCTTTATCTGAGTAAAGGAAAGTTTTTAATGGTGTGTCGCAAAGATTTCCGTCATCCTTGCTCCTCCTTGCTTCATATCTCACCCAGTAAATGTGTACGTACACACTAATTACCTACTTACATCAGCAAGATGGAGTTAACCAGCGAGTGCACAATAACTAATTAACATTTTATTATTAAAATATAATTTGCTCATATTATCTATCTTGCCCTTCCAGGGCAAATTTGATCATGAGGCTCATTTCACTGATACTGTTGGTTTGATTAATGACATTATAAATTCTCAGACTTTGAAAGGCATTAAATGGTGGGGGACACTAATGAGGGTGAGAATCAGTCACTTACCCGTTTGGGTCCAAACAGGTTGTGGTACAGAGTTCTGAATCTCTTCCTGGTGTAGTTACACCGGTAAGCTCCGCCCATGAGGTATTCAATGACCAGGCCAATGTCGATGAGGCTAATGCGGTAGTCCGGGGGCAGGTTTCCCTAGAAAACCACACAGTGTTAACATGCAACAACCCGCACCAATGGATTAATAAAGGAAGATAAAGAAGAGGGAAATACAAGCGTACAACACAAATCATACAGTCACACTTAAACTACAAAATCCATATCAAACTCTTTTTTTGGCTATAAGAGAAAACGTGATTATCGGATTCACCTTGAAGTAGATCCAACTGAACCCTGGATATTCTCGCTTGGAAAAAACACACAATGTCAGTGAGTAAACCGCACGATAAGCAAGAGCAGGGGAAATGAGATACATAGACAAAGATCTCTCTTCCAGCCTCTTTAATGAACTGTTTCCTCCACCAGACTGTGGATCAGTTTGGGTTTTTTAGATTTCAAATTCTCAGAAACATTGTAGTTCATGGTTTGAATGCAGAAAATTTGATTCATTCCTCGTTTTCATAACTCAAAATATTGGAAAAAAACAGTCACAATTTTAGGTATGGTGTTCCTCCTGGTGGCTTTCTAGAAAGTGAAACCTTAAAGCCCCAAGTTCAACCTCTTCTCTTAAATTCAACTGAGAAGCAGAAAATCAAGAGAGTTTAAAAACTCAGAAGCAGTACGATTTATAGAGAGAATATATTGTGTGAGGAGAATAACAAAGCATGTAAAAAAAAATGGAATGATTTGTCATAATTTGCATTTAGGGAAATAATGAGGTCTTCTCATTGAGGTTTAACGCAGTCTAGAAGAGAGGGAAAAGAGAAAGTGGAAGAGGTAGTGACTTATTAGCCTGGAAGAGAGGAGCAATAGCATGGAAAGAAAGACAGACAGCTATTAGCGCTGGAGGGGAGGATCATTATTGAAATGGAAGTCCTTTCACGTGAAGACTATAACCACGTCAACACTCGCTGCTCCTCCTCATGCCCTCCAAATCAACCCCAAGATCCCGCAATCATTATCCTGACCCCCACTGTTTCCTTTGAAACACACCAATTACCTTACATATCTTTTACACTGATACCCAGACACCCTGATACCGGCTCCACCCTTCTGCAATCAGACGTAAGAGACAAGGAACCCTAGGCCTCACTTGCTCATCCTCGGGCCTGACTTCATATCCAAAGATCAAAATTCATCGGCAGCAAAGACGAGGGACGCGCTGCTTGACAAACCCCTGTGGGCCGGCTGATGCACTTTGACAAGAGCCACAGACGCTGCTTGTCTATATACTGATATATACAGTATATAGTTCAAATGCAGCAGTCAGTGGTCAGCCGAGCCCTCTTTTAAATTCCCAGCGGTGGTGAAGCTCATACTAACAACTGTTTGTTTACACCTTGTATTGATACACTCCGAGAGCTTAGCCCTCTGCAGTTTTTAATTCTCCTGTGTATTTGGTAAAGGCTGAGTCTTGGCTGACTTACTAATGGGGAAGCTGCTCTGCTGAAAATTCAAAATGTATTTTTCTTGCCTCTATTCAGCATAGCCAAGAAATAAACAGCTGAGGCTACTGTTGGGTTCTACACTGGCAGTCAAGGCTTCTGCCAGTTGTTTTCTTCCAGAAGGGGGCCATGGGATCGTCATGACTAAAAAGACCCAATCAGCAAGTGTATGTGTCTATGTCATGGTTTCCTTATATATCAGTTTCTGCCAGTCCAAACTAAAACGGAGCCATTATCATTTCCAAACTTCAAAATCTCTGGAGTAGCGTGGACACCAGGCAAAGTTAATGCGTTTTCAAATGAAAAGTTAGTCGTATGGATGTAGCTTTAATCTAATCCTCTTTAATGTAATCCTCTATACCTCCCATTAGATATCAGTAAATAAAGTTGTCTCAAAACAAAAACAGCCAGTGTCTGTGGCCCTCACAGGACTGTAATAGATACGACCTGTCAGCGTACCCGTCTGTGTGCCGGCAGGCAGATCGGTCAGTCCTAAACTGGAGAGACATACACTGCTGGCATACACCAGCTTCTAGCAGATCTCAATTGGTGCACATTCATGTAGCTTTCCAGGAACACCAAGCCTAGCTTTAAGGTGCCATTTTTACAGAAAGCAAATGAAAAACACGTCGCTATGGTAAAGACAATATTTAATAAATATGTAACATACATGGTCTGTATTTTTCAATCCAGTCGATGACCTACAGTACACCCATTTATTCTGGCTCACTCCTGTTCTTTCACTGTCCCTGTTATATTTGGATTTCCTCCCAACCCCCGTTGTTATGTGAGACTCCAGGCCCAAGGTGTATTGCTATCAACCTTTGACCACAAAACTGCATTGTTCACTTTCGCCGCAGGAAAACCAATTTCTGTGTTGGCAGCTGCGCTCAGCCAGCTAACCACAAGCCCTGTTTTCAGACTCAACGTTCACACAGTCTAATGAATTGGCCAGATTAAACCTGAGAGCAGCCCTCACAGCTGTTATTAACACAAACACCTGCATCAGAATCAAAAGAAGAGCTGCCACTCGCTGTCAGTGCATCTTGTCTGCAGAGAACTATAAACCCAGGAAACAGCGATGACATGGTGACTCAACCCGAGGGATAGTAGTTATGTCTAATTAGCATCACACTGTCATACACAACAATGACACACAAACATTAAGCTACACTATGGCACTGACACAAAGCTCTGGCAAAAGAAGATGGTAATTTTATGCCATGCACTACAGAGTGTGATTGCATGTTTGGGAGTCTCTGGAGTGAGATGTTGTGTGTTAGTAAAACTGCATGTTCTCTGCAGCAACTACAGATCAGAGTTGTGTTTAAAGACAGTGTGGAGGTAAATGAGGTTGATTACAACATAAAGAGCGTCTTCAGCGACTCAGAGGGTGGGGGGTGGGGATTACATTATTACTGTGATCAGCAGCAACTAAATTAATGAACACCTCTTAGTTCTAACAGAACTGACCTCTCCATCAACCCTCAACAGTGGGATCGCTCCTAATTGGTGTGCAGACATGTGGTGAATGTAAATCACCTGTAATCATCATGGCGCTATACGAAGTCTGCATGAAAATAAATAATGAAGACTGCACATTGTCGAAATCTTGGCTTAAGTGCAGCCAAATCATACCAACCTTTTTTCTCTAAACATGAAATTAACACTGTCATAATACAAAAAGACTGGTTTGATGTAAGCAATATCACGATTCAAAGAATTAACTTCATAAATTAATATTTAAAAACTTGTGTGTCTCAGGAGCGTTGTGTGTAAGCTTTGCTTCTCGAGAGTGGGGGTCTTGCCTTTTTTCTCTGTGTAACACGCACAGCTCACAGCAAAGTATTCAATGAACCTGATTTTTCACCACAGTTTCACTGTCTATCTGTCAAACATAAATATTTTTGCAACACTTTCTGTACCCGTTTCAAAGTAAAAGCACTTTAGTGTTCCTGTTGTTTTAATTGTGAAAGATTTTAATTGTGAAATATTAGAATACTAAATAGGAGCAGAGGACACATGCTTCATACGTTTCTTTTGTCTTTAGAATTGTTTGTGCAATTTGGCCTTTTTTGACCAGACAGAATTTATGCATGAAAGGGACAAAGAGAACAATGAAGACACGCAGCCAAGGGGCCGCGTCAGAACCGAACCTGCGGCCGCTGAAGAGGACTCAGTAGATAAATAATAATGTTAATAATAATAAAAGTAGGATTAGATTGTTAGTATGCAAAGTTCATTTTGATCAGCCCCACGAGTTTTCTTTAATTCAAGTTCTGTGGATGAAAGAATGTTTTATACATGTCATGTTTGTTTACCATGGTGGTGTGTGCCTTAAAGAAAACAAGTAAAGAGTCATGAGAGGGATGAGAGTCGTGCATAGCTCTACACAGCCACTGCAGCCCGCAACTCCAGCTGAAAGAGAAAAGCTGGCCTCTATTTGCAGTTAACAGCAACTAGGGCTACCAAACTTACACACCAATCGATGCAAACAGACGCACACCGCAAAGAAGCAACTGAAACACAATATAGTCAAACATGTGTTCTTTAATACACAGATTCAAGCCAACATTCCCAAACAGATAAAGGCACGGCAGTGATGCTCTTACCTTTTTGACATCTCGTACAAGGTGGTACAGCGTGTTGGATGGTCCATGTCTCTGGAGACACAACATATGAGGATACCATTATTGAAACAGACAGCATCTACAGCTCATTAAGACAGAACTGACCATACCTCACTTCACTATAAGCTCCATGATTTTCTTACAAAGTGCCTTTTCAACAACCCTTTCACTTGAAAACTCAAAATCACTATTATTTTCTGAAAGTGGTGTTTCACTGGTGTGTTGCAAGAGACGATACAACTTGTCATTCATGTGCACTTATTATTACCGTGTTGTAGAGCTCCTCCAATCTGGAGAGTGTGAGGAAACGGTGCATACTGACTCCGTTTTCAATCAGGAGCTTTACAAAGTCCACTCTGTCCAGAACTAAGGCATCCAGCATCGCCTGCTCCAGGGAACCGACCTACGGCACATGGAACAGAGGTTATAGATAATGAGGATAAAAAACAGAAAACAGGACTTCAAGGAAATAAAGCTTGAGCCCCATAATTTACTTTAATACAGGATTCCTACAACAGGCAACTTCAGTACTCACTCTGATAATGCAGTGAACTCCAGAGCAGCGTTACTGCTTTATCGTTATCAGTTTCACACAACATGCAAGTGGAGGTGCAAAAATATTAATTCTAATAGAACAGTAGATTCAAAAAGTAAAGTGAGCTGAAATAAAATGGTTCAAAATATGAAGTCCTACTACTGCAAATAAATGCATACATTTCAATTATGGTCATAGATAACCACAGTAGTCCTTAATTACTGTTTGTAACCATTTTTCAGTTGTTCTTTCCACTCATGACTGATTCTGAATAGCACTCTGAATCCAAATTACCTTCAATGCTGAAAGTATAATTTCACTCAGTTCTGTTTAGGTTATCATATTTCTCTTACAAAATATTCAATAATTACTAGTTTTTTGGTGTAAATGTGAATCACTGTGAGAAATTTCTTGTACGCTATGTTAGTTATTAAAAACAGTAATTTAACACCAAAACAATCTTATGTGAAAAAAAGACCCAATTAAGCAGAGCTGTATAAAGAACTGTTAATATCAGTGGATGTAATGCAACAAGAACAAGCAGTGGAAGCAGTATTTCTTCTGCAGTATGTACTATTCATTCTTGACAAGGATTATGGATCTTACGGGCCACTGCTGTCCATAGATGAAGATCTGACTGCGGGCGATGTCCACTCTGTTCCACGCCAGAGCTAAACTTAGCTGGTCAGGAGCAGAGGCGTTGGCACCTGAGAGAGGAGGAAGCAAGTTGAAGGACAATGTCATATTTCTTTTTAAACACAAATACAAAGTTAAAGATCCTAACTTTAAAACAACCTGTTAGTGTGATTTTTATTCATCACCTCCACCAGGATGGTCATGTTTTCACCACTGTCCTTTTGTTTGTTTCTCAGCAGGAGAGTTTAAAAAAAAAAAAGATTTTGTGATGTTTTTGACATTTTCACAGAGAGTAATAAAAAAGATCGGTCATGTTTAGGGGACTGATAATTATGAACATTTTCAATTTGGTGCAGGTCCAAATAAAAATCTGGATCTGGTGATTTTAAATGTCATTTCATAAGAAGACCTTTGGGGCTTGGTGGAGGCGTGTAATATTCTAGTTCTCCGTTGTTCAATCTTCTATGTTGCTTGAATATTGACATTGATTTGTCATCACTGCTTCTTCATTTCTCATTATATTCTTATTCATGTTAGCTGAATGCTAATTGTTTTCTTGCTTAATAGTTGGTATAGTATGATACAGTGAAGGTTTATCTCAATCTTGGGAGAACTGGAGTTATATCTCTGACAGAATAAACATACAGAACAATGGTTAAAATGCATTGATTTGTAGCTTTTTGAGTTGAGGGCTTCTTATGTGGGCTGCAGAGGCTTCATCGAACTTGAGGCTTTGTGCAACAACTACAGACAGATAAAGTCTCTGTTGCCACCTTTGGCTGAAGCCTAATGTGAGCCTGCAGAGAAGAAGATGTATTTAAATTGGACAATGACTGCCTGCTCTTTGATGTAACACTTAATTTAATGCTCCATAAAATGTGGACTATAACAACTCTGCTCATTTGATTTTCTGTGTCAGCAAACATCATTTACTGCACTGTGGTCCTCGACACGAGGGGAAAAAAATAAAGCTACATTAGCTCAGAAAACAAAAGATCAAGTGGCATTGTAGACAGATCCAATTAGCTCAGTGGAACTCTGAATGAAGCGTGGGCAAGAGAAAAGGCATTCACAGCCACGCTGACAATAACGATGGAAAAAGTAAATGGCGACTTGTCTCTGTGAGAGCTTTGCTGCGTGTCACTTCTGTGAACAGACCGGACAACGTAAATCTTGTGTCATCTTATAAGTGACAGTGAAACCATTTTTGTTGGAATGGAAAAAAAAATAGACTGCTGTTGTTCTCCTCCACCAACCAGTGCAGTTTCAGTGGTCAAACCTTTTCAGACTCATATGAGGTCAGTGGTCAACCTGAGCTTTATCTTCAACCACTAAAATGTAATTAGTTCCTCTTTGAATCCAAAATAGTGTTCGTACCAAATTTGAAGAAGTCCCTGAGATTTTCACAAAACCAAAAACATCTTTGTTAATTGACCTTGACCTTCGATCAGTTCAGTCATGAGTCTCAAGTGAATGTTTGTTCTTTTTTTAATCTAACTGCATAATCTAGTGTGAGCTTCAGTGTAATACATCACTGCATTTTATCTTCTGTAGTCGGCCTGTGAGAGACTGACCAGTGAGATCTAACAGAGAACCACAGTCTGCTGTTCCCATGAATAATTTACCTGTACACTGGGAGTTTAACAACGTGAGAACAATAAGGAAATAATCGAACTTGGCCTTTAGCAAAATCCAGTGAAGTATGAAGGATTGTGAGAATCTCTTGTGTGCAGAAGAGACAGTGTAGCTTTTAATAAGCACAGCAGTATCATTGCTTTACACAGTGCTCTCTAGGACTTAAAAGTGTGAATAGCATTACTGGAGATTAATGCTGTAAATTTAGACAGAGCCCGTCTAATAACATGCACAGCCCCCTAATAAGAGCTTTAGTGGAGATACAGTATGTTTATATTAAAAGGTGGGCCGGCCTTGCTCTTTTAAAAGCCTGCGGCGTCACTCTGGGAGGTTGAACTGCAGTCAGTTGACTTTATGGACCCGATCTGAAGGATATTGACTACTTCTGACAGCAGATCATCAATTACTCCAAACACCCCTCTGTAACAACATGTGGGTTTGGCCGCAGTTTCCCTTCAGCTCCGTCTGTTCCCACTTTCTCTCACACAGGCTCACACATTCACTCCCTTTATCCTCTCTTTTTCTCCCTGCTTTTTGCTCTGTTCACTGCAGATTCTTGACTGTGCCGTGCTTTGTCGAGCTTCAGGCAGTATCTTAGTTCCTTCGACGAAGGAGTTTAATCCAAACATTTTAAAAAGCTCTCAGGCAGGATGTGACTGATTTCATTTAACACTAAAAGCCTTTATGCGTCTCATTCACTCAGCCACAGGATGAGACTTGCATGAAAAATGACCCTTGTGTTTTTTTCCATAAAATATTTTTGTCCCTTTCCTAAGTCCTCCTCTGTCATCCTTTCTCTTCTTCAGTCTCTTCCTTCTATTCCTTCCATTTTTTCCTCCTGTTCCTTTGAATTAAATTGCTTCCCTCATTAATACATCCTTTATTTATTTAAATGTGAAAATAAATGAATGGAAAAGGTAGCAGAAATCAACACATGAATTCAGCAGAACACATAATAGATAAAGACCAGGGAGTGACGTAAGTGCCGAAGTGTGTGTGTCTTTTACACACTGCTTCACATAAATTATGTAAAACACACTTTCACTCTCTCTCTCTCTCTAAACTCAAGTTTAATGTCCTCAGTCTCTGCAGAGGCAAATCTTTCTCTGAGGAACAATTACAAAATTGTCAATCATATGCTCTGAATTGCTAAGTAGTCCCACAGGACTCACTCTTTTCTTCATACGCGTGCACAAGAGTGTGTTCATATGAGTGTCTGTGTGAGAGTATACGCATGCAAACTCCAGGGAGCCAAGTCAAAGTCATATTCCTTGAAGACGCAAAAGCAACTGTGATCAATACAAGCTACTGAACAACCAATCGAAAAAATTGATCCTTGAGTGTGCGTGTGTGTGGGATGGTGAATGTATGGGAAACAGTGAAGTGGGGAATAGGGTAGAGGAACAATAGAGATTTTGTTTAATTGCTTTGTCTACACTCGACATATTTTCAATTTTGTTACTCCAATTCAGTACTGGTGCTGATGACTGCAGAGCAATGTGTTACAGCATATGGATCGCACTATGCTGCTGACTGTATATCTTCACATACACTTTGCTGTGCCATGACTACACAAAACACTGCTGTACATTTCAAGCTTGGACTGTGGGACTCTATAGCTTCAATGTGGCCACTTAAATCATTCCAGAGATATAAGAAGTCATGTGACACAACAGTGTATGGTTAGGACATTGGCCAAATTAATTAATTTTATAAAAACAAATTACACTGAAATATTCATTGACATGGCACAAAGAGACGGCCGTTCCCATAATTCAGTGGTGACTTTAAGTGTCTTCCTGTAATTATCTGTCTCTGGCCGCAGAGTTAATGAGCAGCTGTGTTCATGATAATGGATTATTCTGCAGGTGTTGTTTTTATAACAGGCTTTCATTAGCATGCTGGAAACCTGGATTCACTGCAGGATGGTCTGAAACTGTAGCTCGTACTCTAGTAGAGCTGCAAACAGCTCACATATAAAGGAGTAGTTTGAGATTTTGTGAAATACACTTGGATACTTTCATGCCAAGAGTTATGAGAGAGGATGACAGTACAATAACTACACACAGCTACAGCCAGCTGTCAGTTAGATTAGCGCAGCATGAAGACTGGACACAGGGGGAAACAGCAAGCCCGGCTCTTTATGAGGCTAAAAATACAACCACCCCTAAAGCTCACTAATTATAATGGTATATAACATTGGCAGAATCCATTCGAATACAGAGGGGGGAAACGTACATGTTGTGCTGTGATAGAAAAAATCTAATCATTCGCGAAACAGATACTTTTGTCATTAGTTAGAGAACACTGGACTTAAAGCTAGGGTTAGTAATCCTGGAAAAGTTAGCAGGATCTGTGGGCTGGTGGTTCCTCCTCAATCAGTTTTTCAGACTACCCCTCACCTCACCCTCCCATTCTAAACATTAGAGAGAACCTATGGAAACCTAAAAAAACATGGTGGCCTCTTTAGAGAGGACCTGCTCCTCATGTAAATATAAAATATTTAAATACAAAGGAACCTCTCTATACAATTTAGGTGATTCCACACTAGTGAAAACATCAGCATGATTATTTTGTATTCAGTTTCTGCCAATAGATCCCTTTCACCTAAATCTTACACACTGGACCTTTAAGAGGCCCCCAGAATAGAGGCACTATCACATTTCTTCAAAATCTGTAAGTAAACAATTGTTTGATATAACATCAAAACTCAACTCAAGTTTGTGTTTGAGTCTCCCTGCCTCGCAGTGATCAAAATTGCTTAATGGAGCTTTAAGAGAGAGAGAAAAACATAAGCACAGACATCTGTTTTATTACGCAGCTATGAACCGAAAAAACAAAAACATACTTGTGTGCTCTGAACATACACTTAAACTGGGACAGGGAGAGCAGCAGTTTTTCTGAAACGTTATCATCATCACCCCTTTTCATGTTCAGAAACATCCAAATAACCCCATCCCTAGAGGGCAGTGGTGAAATGGAAGTCAATTACTTTACAAGCATGCTCCAGCACACACACGCAATGTGCACGCACCCACCTTTGAGTAATGCAGTGAGGATGGCAAGGTCAATGTCCTGATGTCCCTCCGACCCCATCCGGAAAACTGTTATCTGAATGAGAGAGAGAGAGAGAGAGGGGGATATGGAGGAATGTATCGAGGTTTACAGCATAAACAAATTCAGTCACATCCTGAGTGAATATGTTTATTAGATTAATCTACACAAATAACACACTGCTTTCAAGGTACTCGGAGAAGAGGGGAGGAGAGCATTCACTCTGATATAGCATAAGCTATAGTTTCAGACATGCACTGAAGCCTAAGCCATATTCAGACATTTTCCAGAGGGGCTGTAGGTGTGAACGCTAATGCCAGAGTCAATGGCTCTAAACATTTTGCAGAACTTCTGCCAGCACCCCAGTAAAATGTCCAGAAAATGAACCGAGGTGAGATAAACATGTTCATAGCGTTCACAGTGAGTGAGTGTGTTGATGAAGTTTCTAGCACACAAATGACTCAAATCAGAGGAAAAACAAAGAGGTGCAATACATGTAGAATACGCTGGAAGAAGATGAGAAGTCAGAAAACTTGTCGTATAATTTTTCTGGACAGTTTCCGGAGTTCATGTCTGAAAACAGCGGTACTGTATGATCTCCTCTCCAGATTTTCTCTCTTATCCTCCTCTGCAGGGAACACCACTAAACTCTCCAAACAGCTGCTTCACTGTACTGTCTGAGAAGGCAACCAAGAAAATAAGAGCAAAGACATGACAAAGAGGGAGATCACATCAATATGAATAATGTTGCTCTCCATTTCTGAAGATCATTTTCTTCTTTTTTCCTTTTGCTGAGTGTAACGTTTTTCAGATTAGGCCTTTAGCAAAATATTTGACTCTGAGGCCAGTTTAGGTCTTCATCTGTGTAGTCTTCAGCTGCATTTTTTATGTCCTGCGAGAGACGAACTAATGGTGCAGTGGATGAAAGCCAAAGTCTGCTTAGAGGGAAATCTGAGGAATGGGACCGCTTTTCTGAATATCTGTTTTGTTATTTATATCAAACGTGTGTACACCGGCTTTGTTGGTAACTCGTGACTGGACGTGCATACCCATGCGTGTGCACATGTGAAGGGCACCTTGTGGGAGCCATGTACGGGAGAATGCGTGTTCTGAATGCCTGACGAGCTTTTCCTCTAATCCTTCCATCCACCCATCTACCTCCTCCACCTCCCTCTCCTCCCTGCAGCCCATCTCCCTTCTCCATCTCCCCCCTATAAATGGCTTCATTTGGTGAAGCTCTGGGAAGCTGTGGGCTGCTGCTTTTGCTGCTGTTTTCCCTTGGGCCATGCTGCAATGCTGTAGTCTAACCCTCATCTTTCTCTTTTCTCCCTCTCTCTCTTTTCACACAATCCAAATGCACGAAAGTAATTCAATTCACATTGATGATTTACAGTGTCTATTGTGTTGGCTCATTCATCATTTGTATACCATATGCTGATGACATCTAGGCTTCCCTGTGAGAGGGAAATGAGGAGTAGGGCGTTGTGTTAACGCCTAAGCCCAGTGTTATGCATTGCAAATGTAATCACTAATAGAGCGCATCTAAGTGTGTGTGTGTGTGTGTGTGTGTGTGTGTGTGTGTGTGTGTGTGTGTGAGGTGGTCACCTGTGTAATCAAAAGGTAATTCTCGAGGTGAAATAGGAGTGCACTGGGAGTGAAGGTACCAGCTCAGGTCTTCACAAGTGGGAACACCAATGAGCTGTTGTCACAATGTTTATTTTCATATTTTTAGTTATTGTATGTATTTGTGTGCGTGGCCAGCGGCTACATTATTATTTGCAAGAATGCATCTTTGCATTCACTCTAATGTTAACAACACATTTACGTAGCCATCCGCCAACACAATTGCGATACAATGACCTAACCAAGCATGCGTGTTTAAACGTATTTCTTCTTTGTGTGTGTGCATTGCGACTCTAAAAGGTTGCCGTTAAACATCAAACATGATTTTCGAACTAAATCCATTTTAGAAATAACTCAACAGAGCACATTGCTCTGCCAAGGTCCAATGGTTCCCTTATGAAATCCACTAGATCTAATATTATTATTATTAGTATAAAATTATTCTCTGAGAAATCAACAAAAATGTTTAAAAAAATGCCTCACAGTGCGAAAGTGGAAAAAATTCCTGGATCTACCCCCTGATCCACATCTGCACCAGAATGGTGACAAAGAAAGGAGGAGAAGGAAGAGGAGAAGAAGAGCGAGAGAGAGAGAATGAGCGAGAGCGCAGCTATCGATATTCTTTAAGTAGAGAAGAAAGGAAGAGGAGGAAGAGGCAGAGAGAGAGAGTGAGACAGAGGAGAAGAAGGAGGAAGAAGAGAGAGAGAGAGAGAGAGAGAGAGAGAGAGAGAGCACAGCTATCGATATTCTTTAAGTGAGTGCTCATGTGTGAGCCTGTAGTATCATTACATCAGAATGGAGAGTTCCCTAAAGGTGGATGACGCTGTGATAGAGGACAGATGACGATTATAGAAGATGTTACTCCTTTGTTTCTATTCTCCCCTCTCCCTTCAGGCCTCTGCACCTTTACCTCCATCCACTCCTTTTCTTCCATCCATCATCTTTCTACCCTCCCTGCTCCCCACCCCCAACCACTAATCTCCAGCAACCTTTCACTGGTGTACTACGTCACACCACCGCTATCACCATCTTCCTCCCTCTTCCCTTCATTCAGACACACCCCCAAGGTGACCCTGCGGTTATGTGCTAGCTGTTATCACAGGAGCTTACAATACAATACAGAACAATACAGATAATACGTTAAAACAAAACCTCTATGACAATGCTAGGTTGCTAATTTAATTGCACTGAGTCATCAATAAGTGTGTGTGAAGGTTAAGAAACAGCTTTTACTCCATCTATTTTCATCGTCCCTTTCAAGCAAAAGTGCTCTTAGTATTTACTGTGAGCAAACAAGTTCAGTGGAACAACAATAGTTTTTAAAAGATATGTTGTGGGCATCTTTTTATTGATAGTGGACAGCAAGCGAGAAATGTCAAGAGAGAATGAAGGAAACATGAACAAGCAAAGGTCAGTTTAGAACTGTACCCATGGCTGCTGCTGGTGGGCAACAGTGTAAAACGTGTGCAAGATCTTTTATATATTATCGAGAAGTGGAGCGCCACAGTTTGGTCAATTAAAGTGAAACACTGCACACGACTTCAAGCGTAGTAGGAGTAGTAGTAGTAGAAGCTGCCCGCAGCAAATTAAAACACCTTCTTTTCTTGTAAAATGTCCAGTGTAATCATTAACACCAGTGCTGTCATGAGTTAATAACCCTGTGGGGAAATGATCGCACCATGGCATTTCTATAGCACACTGAGGGTCAGGGGTTTGATCCCCGGCTCCTCCAGTCTGCAGGTCATGTGTCATTGGGCAAGGCCCTTAACCCTAAGTTGCCCCTGAAGACTGTGGCACCAGTGAGTGAATGCTATGCGATGAAGAAGCGCTTTATGAATGGATGAATGCGACTTGTCAGGTGGTCTGTGACGTTCACTGAGACTAGAACATCACAACATAAAATGCAGTCCACTACTAACTGTAGCTTACAATATCTTAAAATGCTCCATATATTTCTGACATCACTCAGCCTCAGTGACACTTGAGGGTCAACGTACAAGCGACAGGGCACTGACTCGTGTCTGTCACACTGAATCTCTGTTGACAAGAATAGAGGAGGGAGGAAAGGAGTTGAAACGCTCAGGAGGGGCAGCAATCGGGAGGATAGATGTGAGACAGCATGAAAGAGGCATCATGTGCAAAGCAAAGGAAGACAGAAGGAGGGAGGTTTACTATTGACAAATTGAAGACGGGTGTGAGAAATGAAAAGGGAAGAGGCAAAGCTATCTCTCTCAGCATGACTGGGCTCCGTCGGAGGTTGCCACAACTTCAGAGACACTAAGCTACATGCTTAGAGGATCAGAAAACTGCTCTTCACGCTGTAGTGAGCGAAGCTGATTGGAAAACATTCATCTTCATTTAACAGGCAAAGACCCTGCTGATGCTGCTGCATGTACATGCCAAGCACATGGCACACGTGACACACACAGCTCACAGAGGTTCCCAAATGATCTCCTCCTGTGTTACTTTCTGGGATGAACCATTAACTACGTTTTCCCCCCGTTTTTATTACTTTTTAATCTCACGTTCAGATTTTGCAAGGCTCTCACATAAATCCCTGCACTGGCATTGCTTGTGCTTGGATTTCCTGCGCTCCAGCTTCAGCTCTTCTCCTCACTCTCTCGCTGCTTCTGCATGTGAAATGTCAATAAGTCCTATAAACTGAAAGACCATGCGCTTAAAAGGGAAAAGGAAAGGGAAAAAAACCAAACTGTTAACGGTCCACAGCTTAAAAGAAAAAAGTGAGGGAAAAGGTTTCTCCACTCAGGAAATGTTGTACTGATAAACTGCCCTGCTGCTCATGTGCTCTCTTCAGTTTTCTCTGTTTGCGGTTCTGCACCTATTTTCAAATTTGCTCTTCATCCAAACCACAATATTTTTTAACCTCTTCTACTTCTTTTCTCATTTGCCTCCACCCTCCCTTTTTCACTCCATCTGTGCCTCCCTCCCACCCTCTCTCTCTCATGGTCCATTTAAGTCACTTGTTCGCTCTCCTCATCTTCCTCCTACTAGTTCTTATCTGTTGTCAGGGAGGGGGAGGAACATTGTGGCCTGGTGGTTCCTCCTCAATATTTAATCCGAATTAAACATAATAGGACTATTCTGTGCTCAATTATTCATACCAAGCTGGGAGATACCAGGACAGTCATCTTGTACCCTCCTCCCCACACACACACCCACACCACCCTAAAGAGGAAGAGGGAGGCGAGGGCGGGAGACCAAGAATTGAATTTGGAAAAAAAGAAGTTACTGTAAAGGCCAACAGTGTGTGGTGATATTTAAATGACTCTCACGCTGCCTATGGTTTTTTCAGTGCTGTTTGACATTCATGTAATGACGACCTTTATGTAAAAGAGATAAAAGAAATATGATAAGCGATGCACATACGCGATGAAGATAATTACCCTCTTCATCCAAATTCATCCAAATGTGGCTGATGCTTTCTTTTACTATTCTCTTTCTCTTGCACTTACATAATGCATCAGCTATATATTCTAAATCAGCTAGCCCTCTGTAAAACTCAAGCACTTGCACATCATTACTCATTGATTAGCTTTGCAATTACCCCCACCCCCATTTTATCTGACTTGAGACTTAATTACGCATCATCTATCAGAGCAGATTTTTTTACTGGGCCGTGAGCCTTAAATTAAACTGAATGCAAACACGTATCTAGCTAATTGTTTTGTGAAGCTGTGGCTTGTAGCTGTGAATAGCACTTCTCAGTTTTGTAATTTACTGTCTTACTAACTTCACAGTAATACGTTAATGATAACATCTGTCATGTGGAATCATGAATTGAAAGAATCAGAGCAAAAAATGGCTTTGAGGCCTGAATCAAACTGCCTGTTCCACTTGAACAAATTTAAAAAACACAGAGGTATGAATTCCAGCGTGCACGTAGGATTGTAAGTTTATAGCCTCTTGATATAAAACAAACAGACCTGAGTATGACAAACAAAGCAGAGGCAACAGAAAACAAGTGAAGGACAAAATGTTTTCATGAATAAACCAACAAGCTGAAAATAAGGAAAAAAGCATGTCCTTCTCTGGACTTCGCACACACACACGCACACATGCACACACGCCCTCGCTCTCTCATACATTATCCTAGCCAGTCACCTTTAGTCTTTCTCTTTCCCTCCCACTCTTTGGCTTTCGTGCAGCGGAGCCAGAAAAATGAAAGCACAGGCAGGCGTACTGGCACAAAGACAAACACACACTATCATTGTCTCTCTCACTCTCAGACACTTACCCACTTTCAGACCGATGCACCCACCCAGGATAAACACGCATTTGCTGCCAGTGTGAATGGGTCAACACATGTTATCTAACCTGGTTTGGTGACCCAGCCTCTGACCTGGATGTTAACATGACTTGGCACAACTTGACTTTAGTTTAAACACTGGTTTCTACAATATGTGACTGTGGTTTATACTATAGTTTCACTGTATCCCTCTGGAGAGAATACATTGCACCTTTGTTAAGTCCTGTCAGTTTCCATATTGATTTTTAAATGATCTCACTTGTATTAAGAGCACTTTGTGATCTCGCAGCAGCCTACTTGTCTGACATGCTTCTGATGTGTGAACCAGGTCCCTCAGCTCCTACAGCGCGGGTCTTTAAGTTGTTTCAAAGCGTAAAACTTTTCATGAAGCAGCTTTTAGTATCCATTCAGACGTTAGATGTGGATGCGAGAAAGGCTGAAACTGGTGACTAATACTTACAAATGGAATTTTGTAGCTTGGCTTTCGATTCAAATTTTGATAGATCATTTTTTTTCTGATACTTTTGAATCCATTTGTGCTTTGGTCTCATATTGTTTTACTTTCATGTAATGTCACATGAATATGATTGCAGAATGAGCACTGTTGCATTATGGGGGTTAGAGCATTTTGCAAGGTTCCCTGCAATATCATGTTCATCTGCAGTTTAAATATTGTTAGCACCACTTTCAATAAAGGTAATAAAGGTATTTTAGCTCTGACTGGATACATGTGGAGTTTGTTATTCATTCTGCAGGAACAGCTCTGTAGCCCTGCTGGGGGTAGCAAGTTATTGCCAGTACAAAAAGGCTTTGGTGCGTGAGATCCGCGATCATTACAAGAACGAAGACCAGAAACAGAACAGTTACTTCACTGGCAGAAATACTGAATAGGTTGTTCAACATCTAGGACAATGTTTTGTTTCCTTATTGTAAGAGAGGGGACACCAAACATGTTTCCAAATCCAGTCCCACAGACCAGATGGTAAACTGTTTATCTGTGAAAGTGCTAAAGAGACGTTTTTAAGGAAGAATAGAAACTCGATGCAGATCAGGTGCGATTGTAGTACAGCCGCATTAATACAACTATCAGTCTCACTCTTGGATTTACCACCTTTCTGCTTTTTATGATCATACACATGTATCAAGAATAAGGTTTTACTCAGAAGCTGCATCACTCCAGTGTTTCATCCTTATGAGTCAAACTGAATCTGACCTATTCCATTTCAAATTGTACCATCTTTAAGTTCAACAGTAGTTAGACCTGTGGTCCACCAGAGGGAGCATGCCCTGCTGACCTTTCAGTAAATTAGACACTTCCCAGCAAATAAGTGCTGATTGGAAAAGCACTTTCATTGTTTTCTTCTTAAGAAACATCTCCTGTAGTCTTAAAATAGTGAGTCAAGCAACATCAGGTACACAACCTTGTCTGACTTCCTGTACAATTTTGTGCCAGAAGTCCGCAGCACTCCTGTCAGAAGCTTGCAAACACTACCAGTAAGATAGCCTGCACATAGAAGATACCGGATTTCATTCAAATTATGTCATGATTGTTTTTTATGAAAATGTAAAAGGCCTTTGTTTATGAGGAGCCGTCTCATCCTTTGTTAAAATGTTCCCTTGTCTCTTAAGACACTGCTGAGAGTAGTAGAATGATGACATTGAACTGTCCCCAGGACCTGAAGTTCTCATAAACAAGAAGTGCTGTCCTTTCTTTTCCATACTCTGAGATGTCACTGTGTTTTCTGGGGTTGTCGTGTTTTAGTGAAATCTTGTGTATTCTAAAAAGTCGCTGTGTTTTGACCCTTGGGGCCAACTCTGATGTTGATGTTGCCAAAAATACTCTTGAGTGCTCAGTTTCTGGAAGGCAGAGGTAACAGTTTGGTATATTCGGAGAGACACGGCATCAGATTATCTGGCCTCTACAGCTGCTCCTGCTGAATGATTCACATGCCATTGTTCTGCTCTGGTGTATTGTGTTCAGAGGATCCATCAGTGTGAGCATCAGTCAGCCGCTGGAACCCCACTGAGGACACAATCAATCCACTTACACGCTTTGCAACTGTGACCAATGCTAGGCTGCCTAAAAATATGACATGTGCTGTGTGTGTGCACATACTGTATATGTGTGGTTTGTGTGAGCATGTGCTTTTGATTTCTTTGTGTGACAATATGATTATTTGAATAACTGAAACATAATGATTAACTTGCAGTATTTGTACAAACAGTGGGATGAGTATCACAAGATAAATACCTACCTATACAGCTTGGGTGTGTGAATGACTGTGAATACAAATTCATTAGAAAAGTGCCATTGGCAGCCAACAGTACCAATACTCCCTATCTCACACAAAGGTCAAAGTTCACCAAAGAGCCACTGTGCAGCTTTGCTTCACCACAGGAGGTGAATGGTTTTCTTGCCCCCTCACTTACACAGATTGGAAGAGAACAGGAGGCAAAGTTTCACCACTGAAACATTCACACATGTGCCCTTTTAATTTTTTCCCCACCAAAATTAGCAGGTATATGTGGGTTTTTCAAACATGGTTTAACCTGCTAAAAAGGAGATTGACTCCTTTCCTATTGCAGGTAGAGGAGAGAGAGAGAGTTCTGTATTTTTCCCCTGGTGAAGAACAATGTGTCAGAAAATGTGCTGTCTTGCCAGTGTTGCATCACGCTGTTGCACACGCAAAAAAGGTTTAGTTAACTAAAGTTTATGGCTATTTACGAGTCAAAGCCAAGAAGTTCAATGCGTGTAATAAGGTCATGGCAGAAAAGGTGCAGAGTCAACCTCTAGTCTGCCAAAAGATGAAGAGGAAGGAAATAGCATGTTCACCCAAGATTTATATTTGTCAGTTTCAAAGACGAGAAGACAGAAGAGAAGCTTTGCCAGCAGATTATGATGCAACGCAGTGTTTTCCCTTCATTGCTGCAGAAGAAGTGATGCCCTGTTTATCCATGAACATAAATATCAATTCAGCAGGTTTTTATAAAGATCAGTTCAACGTGTGAGTGATTAGAAAAGAGCAGACGAGCAGAGTCTCTTGTTGACCTGCGTCGAGTAATGTGTAATGTTTCGATGCAGTGCAGCTGCACATCACCTCTACACCCACTGCATTTAAGAGCATTAATAAGAGGTGGGTTCCATATGACTGACAGCTCGCTGAAGGGACTGAGACTCCTTCCCGGGGGACAGGGATGTGTGTGACAGCCATGCTTGACAAGATGTGCTTCTTGACTTAAACACGGCCAAAGCGGCACAGACTCTCAAGTGGAGGCCATTTGGTCCTGAACTTCATCTGAATACATTTACATCCACTTAGCTTTACATGTCATACATAAAAGATGGGGTAATAATTGCCTCAATAAAAGTTTCACGCTGAGTAAGCTTCATTTGTTTCTGCTTAACATAATTTTCATTTTGGGGCTTTGCTATACAGGGTTAGAGTTTTATGCTGATATTGGTGCTATTAGTAAAAGGTTGTTTATATACTGTTTATATTTTCTTTGGGGAATCTAAAAAATACAACCATACATGTGCATAAATGATGTATATGCATATAAATAATGTACGTAGCATGTGTATGTGGACATGTATGAAAACCACACTCACCAGCTCCTTCTTCTTCATGCACTCCATGAGAATGATGAACAGATGTTGGGCCTGAGTGCGGCTGTAGGTGAATGTCTTCTGGATGGTCACCAGCAACTGGTCTCTTAGCGACTCATTAATTATGCTGCAGGAGCAGAGGTGAGGGGGGGGAAAGACAAGAAAATGTCAGAAGGGTGTAAGAGAGAGGGACGTAGAGGAAGAACAATGTGAGGGGAAGCAGGCAAATTAGATTTATTTGTCAGTAGGTAAAACCAAGGTTGACAGGGACTCTCTGCATATTTTCTCTGAGAGGTGAAGTGGGAATCTGCAAGTTTACCCTCATCTGTAACTGCATATACAGTATGAAGCTATAAAACAATGCTGAGGCAAATATACTGTAAGTAAAAATACATATTAGATCATTTCAGAAAGAATTTTTCAAGTTCTTCTTTTGTATCAATTCATGTTTTCATGGTAAAAATATTTCTTACATATTATCATACTGTTGCTTCAGCATTACGATGTATGAAATAGTATGCATATGTTTGATCTAGGGGACTAAAGGTCTTTGCACAACAAGTTTGTAGTTTTCGTCCAAATCCAACCTCACGTTGTGTCCAATCAGAAATGTTAGCCCTGTCATTTAAAAGAATGTGTTCAATCTGATGCACTTTTCGCATCTGTTTGAGCTGTTCAGCATCAATTGGATAACAGAAATTTGTTTTCTTTTTAAAGTGTGATCTCAGTGCTGGTATCACACTGGACCACTGGGATCCTGAACTAGACTCAGAAACTTCACAGCTCTTTGGTGAGAAGATGAAATTCTCCTTGTTCCTGGCAGCTAATTGGGATTAGATGGATGTTCTGAGTGAGAGGACCACAAAATCATCCTCACCGGTCGACTCCATTTTATCTCCTACGGCAAGTTTTGTGAACAAGCAGAATTATATAATACATCCTACTCTGCGTGTGATGATTTTTACTTGATGACGAATCTAAATCATATGAAAAATACAGACTCGGTGTGCAAAGACCTGTTATTTACTCATTTGATAATAATCAAACTCATTGTTATCAGATTGCAAACAATGTTACGAGAAACTCTCCCCCAGAGTAAGTGATTTAGTGTTTGTCCTCAGATTACAGCATGATGTGCACATGTGAGCGCGTACCCTCCCTCCTCAGAGTATTTGTGTCCAAAGGCCAAGATGTCTGATGCTCTGCCACTGCCGTCACACACCACCACTGGAACTGGAGGAGTGTCCCTGAGGTACTCCAGCACAATGGAGATCACATTAGGACCTCCCTCCACAATCAGAGCCACCACCGGCACACCCTGACCAATACCTGCACGTAAAAAGAGCGGGAGCAGGAGAGACAGGGTGATGGAAAGATTGCAGAGAGGAATACAGGGATGAACAATTCAGAAAAGGGACAGAGAAGTAAAGAGGGAGAAGACAGGTTAAGGATAGAAAAAGACAAAGGGAGGAGAGTCAGGCTTGATATACAAATAGAAAAGCTCAATCCAAATTTACCAACAACGTGTAAATGTGCCGCTCGTGATGTCTCCTGGATTTATTGCCAAGGCGCTGCACACTTTCTTATTATGGCACAGAGGATTGTAAAAAAAAGATTCCAAAAATAACCAGCCTTCCTTTGTTCTCTGTGAGAGTGTGTGAGCGTTTCACTGATAAATCCCTCACCGTTGCACATACAGTAGATTGCTCCTTGCCTGCTAATCACAGGCTATTTAGAGTAATTATGCATCATTGGCAGGTGGGTTATTTCTGTACGCAGTGAGGCTAGTACAGGAGAAGCTACCGCAGATATGAAAGCTATTGCCACACTCTCAAAGGAATTTCCTGCTTTATTCGTGTTCCTCTCTTTCTAGCTGTTGTTCCTTATTAAACCACACCATTATAGACACCATAAACCCAGTTCACTCTCATTCCTAAGGGCCATTCTCTCTTATGCCCTTATGCTCTTTCCCCTTTTAGTGTCCTCAGTCCAATACACTTCCAAAACTAATTTCTCCCCTCATCTCCGCCCTTTCCTGCAAACCTTCTGTCTTCCTCTCTGCTGTTTTTTCTCATCATCTCCCTCTTTTTCTTGTTCACAAGGTTGTGTTTTTTACTGGGTATTTTGACTCTTCTAATTCAAAAGCTGTGTAGCTGCCGGATCTTCCCCGCCCTGCTGCACCCTCATCCTGGTCTGCATAATTCACAAAGGAGAAAGCATCGTCTGTCTCGCAGAACACGCAGGCAGACGAGCACGTACAGATGTGTGCTTACAAACTTGACGCACACGCTCGCACACAAGCACACGCACGTATTTGGGAGCAAACCTTCCACCATAACGCTTTGCCTCACACAGCCTTGTGCGGCCTTGTAACAGGGACAGTTACATAAGGAGAATATTTTAGGGGCCTTGCCTACTTCAAAGAGGTAACACGTCACTGTGCCACAACACATCACCCGACCATACATCAACAGGGCGGAATGGGGGAGAGAAGCAGACTAATGACTTACATTTTGTGTCTGATTCTTCCATTTCTTTCGGATGTCTATTTTTTCTGTTACCTGTGTGTGTGTACGCGTGTGCCAGTTTATGGTTGTGTCGGACAGAGCATTGATATTGATGACTAGTGAGCTCTTGGAGGCAACGCCACAGTATGTAAAGATTATTGTTCAACTGAAACCCACCGGGGAGCAGATGAGAAGGGGAAAGCACAGCTGTGTCATGGCTAATTGGTGGGAGGAAACTCTGCCTGCGTGTGCACAACACACACATTCCCATACATACACACGTGCACGTTGATACATACGCACACACGCATGCCCATGTTTAACTACAGATACGTCCCCATACATGTGCATCCACACACACACACACACGCCCATACATATGCACACTCATACATGTTGATATTAATCATCTTCTGTTGCCTTTTCAAAAACAGCTGGCACATTTTATGGTTATAAATATGAGCATTTAATATTATTACATAATTTTTCTCTTTGTGGTGCCCACAAATCTATTTTCAGTTTAGTTTCACAGATTTAAATGTACAGTTTGCATAGAAAAGTCTTGATGGCCATTATGTGACCTGAATTTTAACTGGTCCTGAAAAATCCTGCTCCTGGAGGCTTGTGTGGAAACTGAGACCTTATACTAACCAGTATTGATGCTCGGCCAACTGCTGCTTCCACTGAACTTGCAATTTTACAGTTCTTTAAATATAATCCTGTTGTTGTTAGAGAACTAAATCCTTTGAATTATTCCATCCACGTGGGTGGATTTAGAGTTCTGAACTCTCCCTTTATTATTAAATAAAACTCTATTTTAATACAGTTTGTGCAGTGTGGTAACATGAGTCAGCACATTCAGAGGCACATTTATTGTTCAACATGTTCTACAACTATTGTTCTACACCCATGGCCGGAAAGCTAATCTGCTATTCTGAATTTAGTGGAATGCAATCTTCTTACTGGAGTTTACAAAGTGCAAAGTGCAGCACTGTTAGAAGGTGGATATATGTCTGTGTCTCCTTCCTACTGTTTCGTGGCTGTGGCTCAGGATCTAGAGCGGGTCATCCACCAGCCAGAGGGTCTGTGGTTTGATCCTCAGCTCCCCCAGTCAGCATACTGAGGTGTCCTTGAGCAAGACCAAATTGTCCCTGATGGCTGTACCAACAGCGTATGAACGATAGAAAGTCAAGTTCATAAAGCAAACGCAGTTGACCAATGTGCTGTGCAATAAAAGAAGACAAAATGCTCAATTCAGGAAGGAGTAAAATAAAACATAAATAAATGCTATGATGGAAATAAAAACAACTTTATGACCCAAAAGCCTCTAAGAACGTGAGGGTCTTCAGTTTCGTCTTAAATGTGTTGACAGAAGAGAAGCACTTCAGGGCTGTGACAGCGAACACACTATCACCCTCATCCTCAGCCTCAGCCTCACCCTTCAGCCTCGGCCGGGTAACATCCACGAGCTGAGAGATCGGAGAGTGGAAAAGGGGGCAGAAAAGCTACAAGATTTAATTAGGGGCCAGGCCATTTAGTGCTTTAAAAACGAACAAAAGGACCGTAACTCAATCCTGAACTCAAGCTGAACCCAACGCAGGGATGCAAGTGTAGGTGAAAGGCTGTCTTGTGAGCTGTGTGATAGAAAAAGTGCTGCAAGAATATGTGTGTTTGAATGGGGGATTGTTACATGTATTGTAAAGTACTTGGAGTGGTTGAGAAAACCCCTATATAAATACAGTCTATTTCCATGTTTCCCCATGTTACATGTGAATTAAATGCAATAATGAAGATATTTGTAGATGCACTGTCTAATCTCCTCTAAACCCGGTTACCTCCTCCTCCAACACTGGCTGCATCCACGCACCAGTCACATTCCAACACATCAGATTACACAACCATCCCTCTGTATCCCATCCATAGTTTTTAACCCAGTGCCCACACCTTATCTCTCAGGAGGGAAACTACCCTGATAGTCGATGAGGATCCACTGCCAACTTTCTATATTTATCCTTGTCTGGGAGAAGAGGAAGTAAGAAGGAACAGAAGGAATTTGGGAGGGAAAGCGGAGCGCGTAAGTGAGACACACATAACATGCTTAAATGATGCTAATTATGGATTCAGCAATGACTCATCTTCTTTTTGTGCGTCTGTGGTGCCAAGTTTTTCCTTGTATGACTCAAATTAGGATCAGTATACTGGAGAAGGCGTGCTACATTACATTATGCGGGTCGTTGTCTTCGCATCCCCTCACACCAAATGTAAACACGCACACATGCACACAACATTATCCGTTCAGCAACTAAAGCAGACGGGAAACATCACATCTGTGAAGGCAACACGACTCGACAGGCTACAGAACTAAAGGTCAGGGGGTTTGAGGCAGAGCTTTTCCAAAATGTTTTTTTTTTTCCGGCCTGTTGTGACATCAAGATATTCGGTTATTTCTAACATGGTCACAAGAATTCTGACTGACTCAGGTCTGATGTGCCACCTTTTTACCAGTAACATGAGTTGTGGGGCCACCACGGCCGAGTGAGCCGGAGAGAAATACTCATGAAAGGTGTCATTGACCAATAAAATATATTTACAACAGGGAAATTGGGGTTCAAGAAATATGACCCCTGTGATTTGTGTGATGATTTGTGAGTCTGAGAGTTCAGTGGTTTTTCAGTGATCTGGAATATTGGACCATATTCACACCATATTGTAACTTCATGCATCTTGACAGATCAGAGAAAGCTGCTGGACATCAAGAAAGCAAAGAAGAATTGCATTCAGAAAGCATTTGCAATGGATTGACACCCAGTCGCCTTCACAGATAAAAGCTTAAAGGGTTTGTGACACTTCAATGAAGAAACAGTCAGGGGAAATCATAAATATATAAGTGAAGCTGCTTTCTGACATGCACTGAACTCCCAATAGTATCCTGGAATTATCAGGAGGGGCTGTATGTGAGAATGCAGATGTTCAAGTCAGTAAAAACTCTGGATAATGTCTGAGTGAGACCTTGTGAGAATACAGCAAGAGGTTCACCGCAGGATTCACCATGAGCAAGTCAGCGCATCGATGACATTAATTGGGTGCAATAAAGGCAAAATTGAAAAAACAAAAAGAAAGGAAATATCTCAGGATAAAATGCAACACACATAAAAGATGCTGGCTCCTGCATGTTGCACCACCCCTCATCTGAATGCTCCTAATGCCTTCTTTATATGGGAAAGGCAAAATCCAGATCCCTTGTGCACACATTTTCTGGAGTTCATGCCTGTAGGGTTCTACTAAAAAAAAAATAACTTGCCATCTGACTTCCTTGATTGCTTTGCAGTGTGCACAGCCAGCTGCCTGAACATTGCTGACCTTCTTACTACTCTTTCTTTTTTCCCCAAAACACATTTACCACAGTTCACACTAATGACCATGCACTCAAATTCTTTCCACACCACATAACATGTCATCCATGCACATCATCAACCTGGACCCATACATACAGCAAGTCCTGCATCCAATCCACTACTCACTCGCTCTTTGTTATCTCTCCCCTACAGGGTTGAACACTCTGGTGGTTCATGTTCATCATTTTGACATGTTCTCCGTATTCATTCGTGCATGACCACACCTTCGCCCAATGTCTTCAAGTGTCCCCACACTCTCTCTGTGCACTTATTCTCATGTGCCTGCTACATACGATGAAATAATATCTACTGATCCACACTGACAGTGTCAGATCAAACTCAGTCATCAATGTAGCACCACCACAGGAATTAAAAACCACTGACCAGAGTCATGAAGAATGTATATGAATCCATGTTACTCATAGTATTGTCATCATCTAGAGACCTGAATTAACTTTAATTACATTTTTTTGAAATTCTCTTCATGTTCAAATAGGCATCAATAAATTAAATCATTTAAAAAATACAAATGAAATGATTTGCTGGTGTATCTGTCTGTCACTAACTGACCTGACTGTCTGCACCCTGCCCATGCTCTCGCTCCACATGACCACAGTCTTCAGGCAGAGAGGCGTACACCGCTGAAGACGAAACGATTGCCAGAGGTTAGCGAGCAGTCATGGAAAAGTCAACTTCTGGCAGTTGTCCTTCAGTGCACGCTAATGTGTTTTGGGGGCGTAGCTCTGAAGAGAGGGCCGATGGCAGGGGCCGGAATGTATATCCGGTTTAATATTTTTTGAGTAGATTACTTTTGCAATTTTTTCCCTGAATTACCAAGACTTTCTTTTAATCTCTTTTGAATATCAACTTTTCTACATTGTCCATCTATTTGTATTTTACTTGACACAACCACATCCAGCTAAGGGTGAGATCTCAAAGCCAGGTTGAAAATGTGACACTGTAGCTGGTCACACAAGAAAAAAGCACAATATTATAAGATTCATCAAAAAAATCTAAAGTTTTTCCAGACTTCATAGTGCTCAAAAGAGTATTACAGCCCTTCTGTCTTGCCATGTACAACAGCTTCAGGATAATCTCCTCTGTATGGGCTGCTCCACAGTGGAGGTCACAGTGTCATGGCTAATCTGCAACGCAAGGTCTTATGGCTTCTAGATTCAATTACCCCGGCTACTTCATCTTTTACGTATGCTGTGATTAATGAAACCACTGCTATAAGAGGGTCAGTGAAGGTTGCACAGTCGACAGAGTTAACACACACCCATACCTACACCTATGCCGAATTCAATATACAAAGTACTAACGGGTCCAATTCAATATTCCAAGAAACTTAGGTGAAATGAAAGAGATCACACTCAAGGTGCCTCATGCATTGTCACAGACTTAATCTAAATTACACAAATGAATAACTTTAATTCCTCTCTGGGCCTGGAGTGTGATGTCATTTTAAATTGTCAAGTGCAAAAACAAAAGCGAATAAGATTTAGGGTTTTCTTGTCCAATTTTCCAAGAGAAAATAAGAAAACATTCATGGATGAAGCCTATTATGTCCTCTCTCGCTGCCTTTTCACTTTTTTATCCTGCTCTCTCAGTGAAGACACCTCAAGGTCATATCAATGCTTCACAGCTGCTTCACATATAATTCTTGTCTATCCCTTGGCTGTGTTTTTGTTTCCTCCCTCCTCTTTCTCTTGTACCCCTCCTCTCTCTGAGGCAGATGTGTAATTAAAAAGCATTATAGCCCCTGCTGCAAACATGTCAAAAGAGCTGCGTCATGGAGTGAGCTGTGCTAAATGGTGCCATTTAGTTTTATTGATTCTTCAGTGGCAGGAGATGTTGGGAGGAGGAGCTCAAGTGGAAGAAATGTCCCAGAGTGTGCGTCTGACCTTAAATACGATAAATGAGCGTGTCAGGAAAAGCAATATACACGTTTTTTAAATTTACAATTACACTTGTACATCATCATGCAATGAATGTTTATGATCACTGTAGACTCCGTCCCTCTGTTTGCATGTTAAATCCTCATCACGATAATCCAGACTCATTTGCATCTACATCTCACTACAAGTTCTATCAAGCTCGACCATGTCTGGCTGAACCAGTCACCGGAAGCCCACGCACGTACAGTAGGACACAGCGCACAGCATTTACTCTTGCGTGTGAATGTCTTGGCTCCATGTGACATGTTTACAGCTGCACAACCCAAGTTTACTGTCTTGAGGCATTTATTTTGTTTACACCCGGCCAGAGCTGTCCCTTGGATATTCTCATCCACTCTCCTCTGAAGAGTGTACGAAACCACAGGAACACAACCTTCCACAACATCAAATATACAGTGGAGACTGCAGGACAAAGTCCACAGAGAGAACTCACAAGTATCACCCAGGGGTGGTGGGAAGAGTTTTAGTTAAAGCACAACTGTGCTCCAGTGATGGGTTCTGACAGGTGCCAATGGTGCTGCCATGCCTTGTAATGGAAATGTGCACAGTGCAAAATAACCACAAATGTAAAAAAAGGTTTCAGAAAAATGAAGGTTTTTTGTGCAGTCGAACCAAAACACCTGGAATGGAATTGAATCCCATATTTAAAATTTGCATTATAATATTGTGGAGCCAATTTGATTGCTCCAGAATTTCTTGCCGTCATGATGACAGGACTGTTGCCTGGAAAATTGCACACAGCCACACTAGGATTAGCTACAGGATTGCCCAGACATGACAAAAATACCACAGGGGGAGATTACGCATATCTATTCACCACACTTCTTTCATGTTTGGTTTGTGTGCAGTGTGCAGTGTGACTGTGTTTAAAAGTAAAGAAGTGGAGAAGAAAAAACCTTGTGGATACGTGTGGTCTAAAATCCACATGTTAGGACATTCAAACTTAACCGCTCTCTTCCCTCTTTACTTTCCTTTATCCTGCTCTCCTGGACAGGACCTAAGGCTACACTTGGATCCCATGGGAGCCACGCTGTGAGGAAAATTAATGCACTCCTCGATTCACTGTGGACAGGTAATTAAATCAAGAAATGGTCCTTGTCTGCCAGCCCTGCAGCAGTGAAACAGGAAGGGGAGGACACATCATACGGATGCAAAAACATAGAATAATAGATAAACACTGGGAAGTGTGAAATATAAATGTACACTAAAAGAGAATAGATGGAGGCCAGTTTGCCAGTAATGTGTTAGATTCTTTTAGAGGTGAAGCTGTCGCTCTGTAAATCAGCTTCAGGATTAGAGCTGTTCCAGTTTTTTTTTTTCTCATGTTAAGAAGCAAATTATTCATGGGCCTCATATCACACAGCTATAAATATTTAAAACTTGATTTCTTTTCAAACATGCCTCGGACAATGGATGGATATTAACCAGGTGATCTTGAATTAGCTTTATTGTAATGTTGAGGTTATGTCAATCTACAACATTCTGAAATATCTAACCTGGGAAACAATTTGTTACAAAAAAAAACAATTTCTGTAAATGTGGATATTCACTCACTTCTCAAGTCACTTCACGATAAGCAGAGGTGTAAGAATGATTTTAAAAACGTGCCATCAATCCATCTTGACTGATTGAGCACTTGACCTCCCCGTAAATTTACATCGGATGCTTGTGTGACGACTGGGCGTCCCTTTGCCTTCCCAGCCCCTTTTGTATGACTCCAGGCATAGGATGACAAAGGGAAGTCCATAGGTCACATGACAGAGTGATACACAGGGAAGAAGAACATTAGTGTACCCTGTCAACCCCAAGAACAGATAAACTATGTTTCATCCCAAGAGCGACTTTTAACATTTAATGTATAGTCCCTATCAGCGAACACCAGTGACAGTCAACAGCAATGTTACTGACAAAGGAAAGGTCTGAGGGACGATATTGCTTTTGACACTCTAACACCTATTTCCCGACACTCTGACAGTAATAAAATAAAGTATTGATGTTAAAATGTCTGCATTCATGTCAACCAAAGGCTGAGGAAATTATTTTACAATTGCCTTGTGTTGTGAACGAAAGTCGGTAATAACAATAAATCACGGCTGCAAAAAACATTTCTCTGACTCAGGTTTGTCCTCTGACACGTTCTAAACAATGCTGCGGGAGGCTCCTGAGAATTAGAGGGAATGTGAGCGGTTTGTGTGCGCTTGTGTGTGAGGGAGGAAAAAAAGGAGGAGAAATGTGTTTTCTATTCATGCAAATCTATTTGGTTTCTAGCAAGAGAGTAATGTGGAAATTGGAAATGGATAAATGCAACGTGACAAGGACTCGGCAGTGGATGAAGACAAATATGTGCATGTGCAGACTAAAATACACAATAATATATGCACACTAAATACACACCTACATCTTTAAACACACGCGTGCATTTACATACACTCTTGCTGCCCTTTGATGAGGATAATGTACTTCTGCTCAAGCAAATTATAAAATGAAAACAGAGCTGCACAGGAAAAACATGATTTTGAGGTTTACATAAGAACACTGGAAAGATACTCAAAAACTTTCTCTCCTTTATGTGTGTTCAACTGAATGTACTTGGTGTGTCTGCGGAGTGGTGCATGTGTGTGTGCACATGTGTTTGTGCCTGTCACTATCTGTTAGCTGGTGTTGTAGCTATGTGCCCTGCTCCAGAACAAAACAAAAATCTGCAGGTTCATTTGAGGAAAGAGTTCATCTGAGCTCTCAGGAAACTTTGAAAGAAAATATAAAGCCGTCCTGGAGGGAGGGACAGTTTCAAAGGATTATCGATAGGTATCACAGCTGCCTAAAAATATACTCTGACAGTATGTTTATACTATCAGTAATGATCATTTTAGTCTGGTTGCAGACTTTGAACCCAATTAACCCTCAGTGGTGGCATTGATAAAAAAAGGGATATTTCATTATGCAGCTTTCATTAGCTGTGTTCCTCTAAAATATCTTCTCTAATTCAGGGTATGTAGGTCAGTCTGACAATAGCCGTGACAGACAAGATACAGTTAATTTTCACTTACGTGTGTTGATCTTCTGCAGAGAGATGTGTTTCTCTAGCTGGCGTCGGAGTTTGACCTCAGCGCCGTACTTTCCCGTGGTGCCATTGTCTGCCAGGATGAAGTGGGAGTGGAGACTGTTTAGAACCGTCAACTTGCTCATCGGGTTGGACATGGTTTGGTATGGACGCACCACCTGGTCGAGAGAAGATAACATTTATTTATCAGGTAAAAACATCAGAGAAGCCAATGGCGGGCAGTTTGTGCAAAGAAAACTGTATAGATTAATAACCAGGCCAGAGAAGTCACATTAGGTATCCACCTCAGGAGCTAACGTTTATACAGAGACAGTTTTAAGCTCTGCTACGGCAACTTGAAATAGTTCTCTGTTCTTCTTCTATATGTGTTAACTTAAATACTTGCTGCAGTCTGCTGCTGTACAATGGCAAACGCAGATGTTTCCTATAGTCACTACAGGAGGTTATGGTACTACATAAGATGATTTAACAATTCTTTGGATGAAATATATTTTAAACTGTTTTACGCTGAACAGGGACAGATGTATTATTAATAACTTTGCAGTTTTAAAGTAGGCTACATTTTATGGTTAACTACCATCACAGCTGTCAACTCTTCTTCGCTTATTATCTAAAGCCATGAGCAGTTCTTCCTTAGTAGATTTAAATGACAATTTCATTCCTAGCATAAAGCACTACTCAAAATTTGCTCAGACTGGTAACAGTAGATACTCCTCCTGTCTGCTTAAACTCCTCCCCCACACCACTAGACAGAAACATAGATCCATTGTCGATCAGCGCAGAGGACCGTTAATATTTCACTATTTCTTCTTTGCTGCTGCAACAAAGTACATTTTCCTTAGTTTTACTGCAGGTTCAAGTTAGAGAATGAATCAAAGAAACACTGGGATCCATTCACAATCCATCATTTTAAACAACACATTAATTGTGCTGCTTATAGATTTGTCCTCTGAACTGGGTGAATATTCGTGCAACATTAAGTTTCTCGGAGCTTGGAGCTGGTCCACTGGGACAGTGTCTGACAATCAAAGGTAAACTCATCAGGTCATTATGCAGTTGAGACCGTTCAAGCGTAAAAAAGGAGCGTCAGCACTTAATCATCTCATTTCAGGCACCAACATTAATTGGCTCTGCTTGACTTGTGGAGCAGGACAGTGTGCAGCTCATTCTGATGAAATTTTAAGTATAACATAACATTGATTCCCGAGAATTTGAATGAGTCAGCATATGCTCCGCAGTCTCATGTGGATCCGCCAGCTGTCCGACTCACTTTGAAGGGGTGTTTATCACAGATAGGATTGGCTTACTCAGCACCCCAGTTAATAAGCTGTCAGCCGCAATTTACTGCCTCTGACAACTGTGGAGTGCACTTGATATTTGCCACATACAAACAACATGCAAACAAGTGGTACATGTGCCCACTCTGTAGCTGTTTTCATCGTGACATTATTGTTTTTTTGAGAGACTTACATCTTTGCCAACAAGATCCTCTTGATTTTCCACGATGCCCCACGGGGCGATGCCAATGGTGCAGATCTTCCCCCTTGACTTGGAGGCGTGGTCTTTCAGTGCATCACCTACATGGCGAATCACACCTGTGTGTTTACATGAGTGTGTGTAAAAACATTTGAGAGTGTGTTTGAGAGAAGGACAGAGAAATAGATAACACATCAGTTTCACCGAAATCAATACAAAGTCTAAACTCAGATAATGATACACTCTGCTGCGAAAGATAAACAGAATTTGTGCGGAGCAGAAGACACAAGCACACAAACACACGGACAGGTCGTAACTCCTAGCTTGTAGTTGTTGTCCTCAGGGGAGCAGCAGTCAGACCTGGAGACCATCTTATTCCATCTCTAGTGCTGGCATTCATTCCTTCTCCACTTCAACGATTCATTGTTCCTTCAATCTATCGATCCATTATTCATGCTTCTATCTTCCTCTTTCTTGCCTTTGCACCCATTCTGTCAGTAATTCTAACATTCTACTCCTTTCTGTATCCAAGTGTTGTCCACTCACAGCATCCAATAACAAATCATTTCTTTTTATCAGGTCCTGGTAAACATTATTGTTTTGATCTTTTTTAGTATTGATACGTTTAATCAAAGTTACTTCTCTTTTTGTGACCTGGACACAATGCAAGAATACAAACAGTGAAGTGCGATACTGAGGACAAAGTGAAACAGCATTGATTATCCACTCTCAACACCTCTGATACTGTTTGATAACTGACTCAGGATACTACTGTTACAATAAACTGGAAGATGGGAACAACCAAGCATTTACTAACCTCTCAACCTAAAACCAATATCTATAGCTTTACGTTACATAAACATAGTAGAGCTCAGGTACAGTCACAGACAGTTTTCCATATGCATGATAACTCCATACTTATGCATAATTCATGTGTTGTCAATCTGTCGGCTGATGTTTATGTTTCTGTTTACGCTATTTTCATTTCTTGTTATCTCGTTGCTCTCTGACTTTGAGAGGTGCTTTTAAGAAAACCCTGCACCTGCTGTGATTAAGATCCAGTGGACTGAGGTCCTCATAAATCCTGCTACAGGCCACTTTCATCCTGCTACCAGTCACAAGTCTCCACTGGGCTGACTCTTCTCGACTCTGTACAGGGGAAAAGCCCATTTTGCCTGAAAAGGTTTCAGATAATCATGGACACAAATTTCCTCCTCAGTCATTTCTATCATACAACTAATAAAACAACAATAACTCTGATGACTTTAGGTCATATATAGTCTTTCCTGATAAAAATATCACTTTTCAATGTGTTAATTTAAATGTGACACATTGTGATGTAGGGTTGGGCAATGTGGCCAAAATTATATGAAGATCAGTCGATATAGTATCTTTTCACTGTGCTTGCACATAAGTATAATATTGATGCATGTATTATATTGCGATTGATGAAAATTCTATTGCAATATTTTTTTTATTTTATCACCCTACCCTACTTTGTTCCATGAAAATCAAAAAGCAGTTATAGACTGACACTATTATCTCTCACTGTTTATAATAATAGAGCTACTACTTCCCCTGTGCTGACTATGAAGAGTAAGTAGAGTTAAGTGCTCATTATATATTTAAATAACCCTTTTGTGGTATTCCAGTGGTTTTTGAAACATATTTACACCCTGAGGGGCTGAATAAATGGTTATTTAATAGCTAATAATCTTTGAGGAACATTCAAATATACTCATCATTTTTTTGTCTTCAACATGAATTGGCCAATTTGTACAGAACTTTACCTGTGTTGACCCCACCAGTGAATATCCAGGCTCCTGTTGTCATGGCAGCCTTGATGAGCCCTTTGCCAAAGACCTGTTTGAGTTTGGGTTGTAATTCAAAGTTCTGCAGGCCCCCGTGGACTGAGATTAGCAGTTTGGGCAGGTCCAGCTGCCATTCCTTGGTCATCAGGTGGAGCAGCAAGTCAGGCTTGGTGTCATAAGACACTCGAACGTACTGCAAACGGTAAAGAGGTGTCAGTGATGTACAGCGGCACATCTGCTTCACCCTCAGGCACATGGTGACTTCTGTCTGCATGTGCCTGAGATAGAAACACACAAACGTGTAAATACAGACAGTAAGTCCAAACTGTACATGTTACTGTGTTACAGGAGCATTACATGTGATGGAAATCTACGATGTAAAGGTAAAGTTAAGGAAATCTGACAGAGCTGTATTAAAACCTGATGCTGAGCGTATGGCTTTCATTTTATACAAAGTATTGAACAGATGTGTAGTATAACTGCAGAACCACATGTGTTATGGAGCATCTGTTTATCATCTCATACATTTTCAGACACTCAACCTCACATGTGTCTGGATGAATAATTTAACACTGGGAATAAATCAGACCTTATTTAGCCTTAATCATGTGTGTTGTAGTATATGTGATGTGGTTGTGTAAATGTGATTTCTAGAGACAGTGACTGTGTAAACAACACTCTACTTTTGGAATGGATCGATTACAGGTACAAATGTAACTACCGCACTCGTTTGAATTGATAATTATATGTAATCATAATTATTAGAATGCTGTACTCTTTATGCTAACAGATATGATGAATTTCTTCATATGTGAGATGATGTTTAATTTGTTCTGAGTTTAATCTAAATATGAGCCAGATTGAGGACTAATACCCCTTTTACACCAAGGCACTTCAAGGACCGGTTCGGAGCCAGAACCTAATTTCGAACCAGTTCTTTGTTTCGACAGCCAAGGAATTGGCTCTTGGGACATCAACACTACTCTTGTCTAGCAGAAATAACCGCTTCAGACCAACCAAAATATTGTGACCAGCATTAAAAAAAACAAGCTTGTGCCATGTGTAGTCTGCCAAGAAGAGTGATTTTTTTTAAATAAAACTGAAAAGAGACACTGTAGTCTGTTGATGTTGTGCTTGAAGTCGGCGCTAGTGTAACTGGGAAATCAAAGACTTACATAGTGAAATGCAGGAGGTCCAGACTAAGGAAAAGCTTCTATCCAACAGCCATCAGACTGTTAAATAGGTCAAATACATACAAACACACACAAATACCCTATACCGCAACCAAACTACACACAACGTGTGTTTTGCACAGACTCAATAAGATCATAAATCTGTTTACTGTCTATTGCACTACACTGACACCAGGTTCACCTTGATGAAGAGGGGTGATAATGAGTCCTCTTTACATTCCTTTTACAATTTGAAATATGTAAGAAATGTTTAACGTGAGAAGCGAGGTTTTTTCAAGACACTGACAAAATGTGACACAGTAGATTTGTTATGGGATTCACCATGGCTTTGTTGGAGTGTCCTCCTCCCTGGAACTCGATGGTGCCGAAGGCATCGGTGGGACTGAGCTGTGTGTGCTTGCTGATGGACCACTTCTCTGACAGGCTGTCATTCTTGGCCAAACGCTCTGCCTTATCATTCTGACTGGATGAGATGCCAGGGGGCAGGCCCACATGCTGACCTATCAGACGACCACAACAGCACCTGGATGAGAGCAGAAAGTCAAAGTGGATGGGTATATTACAAATTCCTCACAGATTACAACTGGAACCCAGACAGGTCTAAGCCTCGAGCAAAGCTATTGTAGAATTGGGCAGAAAAAAGAGGGGAGGGTGAGAAAGACATTGTGTCTAACAGGGGGATGAGAGAAAAGTGTGAGAGCTGCTGTAGTCAGTGAGAGGTGGGCAAGGCTTAAATGACAGCTTGTCATTTGACTTTCATCTCTTGATTGGGAGGAGAGGAGGAGGAGAAGCATCTGTGGGGCCCTGTAATCTTATATTGGCTCTGTCTCTTTTTGTTTTCTGCTCCTCACAAACCTCCAAACCTCCAACTCCCTCCTGTCTTCTCCTCTCCTTTTCCCACTTGGCAACTCAAAGGTTAGCATTGTGACAGTTGAATTGTACAGAATCAATTGTATTATTCCTGCACAAGAACATACTTATTCAGATGTGCTGAATGCAGCTTTCAGATTCTGTATTATCACCTTACAGGATGGAGTGGGAGCCCTGGGAGGAGAGGGAGTGCTTTGATTATCACTTCATGTTTCCGTCATCTCTCATCTCTCACCAAAGGTGTCAGCACGAATGTTTTTTGACTAAAAAACGAAAAGCTGATTTGATCTTGAGGAACATCTCTTTCCCCTCCTACAGCTCATGGCTTTCAACGCTTTCCTCTGGTTATGCTAATTCTGCTTACCTAACAAAGAGCGGCATTGCCTGTGTGTGTGTGTGTGCATGTGGTGATGTGTGTCAGCACTTGAGGAATCAGATTTGACTTTGTGAGTCAGTCAGCTGTAGGAAATATTTGGATAAAGACACCATGGCAGTCACTTTGAAGAACATAAAAATTGAGTTAAGGTTTTTTATATTCTTGAAATGCACTAAAATCATGTTTTAGCGTAATGACCCGAAGCACCAGATTAATCCTGAAACATCACTTAAGATGTGTCCGGAAGTATCAGGAAGATAATTGCAAAAATGTATATCTCTTGAGTAGATTAGAAAACTCCTGAAGGCTCTATCTTGAGAGCTGCTAAGATTAATAATCCTTTAAAATGATGTGGAATATTTTACTGACTTAGAACTGGTTTGACCCTGTATTTCACAAATGTCAATAAGCATTCACAGGGTTTTAAATGTGTAATGTAAGTGTTTTGACTCATTCGTGTAGAGCTGGGGTAGTCGACTGAAATTCAGAGAGGTCCAGAGAGAGAACATTTCCTCAGGCAAAGGTCTAGAACATCATAATGTCTAACTAGCATTATGATTTAGTGCAATATTTGAAACATTAGATGTATCAATGCTTATGTGTTGTCAACAACTGTCAAATCAAAGAAAGTATAATGCAATAATAGTTTTACAATATTTACTGTCTTGTGTGAACAGCTTTAAGAGCACACCATGTGAGGGCACTTTTCTTACTTCTCTCTCTCACTGATTGTCAGAATGCTCATTGGAATTCCCTGATTTGATTGGCATCATGTGAGATTATTTATCAAGGCATGAGGTTGGCCTGTGAGTGTCCTTTGCCACTACACCTCTGTTATTGAGGCTGGGAAGCTCAGAGTATGATGGAAACGCTCTGTCAAAATTTGACAATTCTAAGTGATCTGTCATTTACAAGTTCAGATCTGGATAGGACGCCATCTGGGTACAGATTAGGACCCCGACCTGCCTATCACCAACCTTTTGAAGCATCTACCTGTGATGCAAACAGAAGCCATTGTGATGGTGTTTTCTCTGAGGCCTGTACTAAAAGGTTTGTAGTTAAACAGTGTTCTTTATCGGGTGTATGTGTGGTGGACTATCACACCAGCTAACTTAATAAATCCTAAATATATAGACTTCTTTACTACAAAAAACTCTAGTGTAATTTACATTGTGATTTACATATTTATGCAAAATAATTTGATAGAAATGGAAATCCTTATTGTCACAAATTATTTTTTGCCTAGAAATCAGAGCACTTACATATGTAAAAACAGTAGTTCCTCTACCATTGGCAAAAATACATTAGATAAGAAAGTACATTAAATAAGAGTGTGTAGTAGTAAACTTTTGAGGTAATGCTTAAACAGTAAAAACTCAGTTGCACACTCTTTTCATTTACACACATTCTTACTCACCTATGGGGGTCTTTGGCGCTCACTATGATATGAACACATTCTCTCTTGCTGAATGCTCTTTCTATCCACGATTTCTGTGCCTGCAGAAATGAAGACAGAAGAAGGCAGTCAGTCTTTGTCAGATAATGGAGCTCTAACCTGAGCAGTGCTTCACTGTGGGCTTCACCTGTGAAAGGAAATGTTTTCTTGTCCTTCAGGAAATAAGAAGAGTTGTGTTTAGCAGCGATGTGTTGTGTAAAAAAAGGCAGTCCGAGACACTTATCTATCTCCAAGCAACAGTCCAGATTTGGAGGACTGCAAACAGCTTAGAGATGTAAGAAAAACTCAGCAAAAAGGAAAAGTCAGCAATTTAACACCCCCCTCAAAAATCACAGCACTTTGGAAATGACATACACACACAGACACACACCAGATGCAGAGTCCCTCACACATAATTCAAACACTGAAGACACTCTGACAGAAATGCTTTGTTACTCAGTGACTCCAGCCCAAACTGGGGGAGATGAAGAGCTGGGAAAGAGAAAGCGGATGTTAAATGCACTGAGGCATTAAATTATGTCCGTGTTCCACTCCTTAGATACTCATATGTGCAGCCAGCTGAGTGAGTGTGTGTGTATTGCTATATGTGCATTTTGTTCTCATATGGTATATAGTATGAAAAGACTTCCTCAACATAATGGAGGTAGGGTGCAAGTGCGAGACCTTGATTGCTCTGCAGTCGCATCAGCTGCAGGTCTGAGTGACAGAGCGACTGACTGGAGCCAATTATCCTGCTACAGATACAACCAGGAAGACACTGCTGAGCCACTGAACAAGCCTGAGATACGCACGCAGCACATGTTTAGACGTCTCCACACATTCATATATTCACAAATCCATAATATTTAAAGGAGGATCCAACGGCACACAAGGTGATTTACTGTTTGCAGCAGAACCCTCTCAGACTCTGTGGGCTTTATCAGTGACCATGGTGTTGTGCCAGCACTGGGGCGTCTCTCAGAGAATTTACACTGATCTGTAAGTAATAATGTTGCATTTTAACAATAGATAAGAAGTAAGCTTGCTGATAGGTACCATGTAATGTCACAATGTGAAATACTACAACTATATTTTCTTTGGCATTTACTGACATTTGCTTTACTTCCATAACACTAACAGAACACAATGTTTTTTTAAGTGAGCCTGCCTGTTTGTGCGTCTGTTTTCTATCTCAGAGAGATTATCTTTACTTTATACACATCTCATATATATGACTATATAGAGTAAATTGTATTATACTTTTAAAATAGTGTAGGACCTTAATAGTGTTGGTAGTATAAGTGATTATGCCAGAAGGCAGAGAAGCTTACAGTTTAAGATACATTTTATTTTTATTTCTCAATTTTCTCCTTCACTGAGGAAGTGAGAGTCAGAGTATATTACAGGGCCAAAAAAAGGAATAGGTTAATACTTTAAAGAAATGGAAGTACAGGGCTGCAAAGTACCTTTTAAATTTCACTTACTGCATCGTTCAGAGGATGAGATACACAATAACAACTGCAGCTACTACTTTGAAATCTAGATTTACGTTTATAGGCAACCAAAATCCTGCGAACAGACTGAGTAAACACTTTGCCTAGTTGACTCATAGCGTGATCAGCAGTCAAATAGGATAAAAATAAAATAACAGCTATACTTTCACTTGAAAAACATCACAGCTGACTGTTAGATCTAACTGTTTTTAGACAGCCATGATTTTTCCAGGTTTGTTTTATTTGTCCTGCTCATCTAACCTAATGCCTAACGCCCTGAATCCAGCTGTATCAAGCTTCCCTCTGCTGCCATCTGACAAGGTCCGACTTGTTTCATCTGCTGTCATGGTTATAAATCAGACCTAAGAGCCAAACAAACAGTATGTAATAAATATCTTTCAGTGTCTTTTCCTTTCTGTAATGATTAACTGTAAAAATAATTAATACAGTGAAAATCAGTTATGTGTTGCATTTAAATTTTCAGTTTCTCTGATTATTAGAAAATTATCCTCGACCATTTAAATGAACAACTTTGGACTCAGCTCTTTGTGGTTCAAAGGTTGCACTTCCTGTGTTGACGCCGCCATTCTAGGAAGTGGAGTTTGTCTGTGAGAGGTTTCGTGGCGACAGTTCGCAACACCAGAGGTCCAGAATAAAGCCGAATGTCACAGCGGGACGTTCACATACAACCAGGAAGACACACAGGCCAGACTCCCAAACCCGGAGCAACAGGAACACAACAGCAGTGCAAACAAAAGAACAGAGCGTTTTTTTTACTGCTTTTCATTCTGGGAGAGCTGCCCCGGCTCTTCTCCCAGCCAGCAGAGCTGAAAGCTGCTTGTACAGGGCTTTCCCCTCCGCCACAGCTACAACAACACGCCCCATCCGCCTGACTGGCCCTGTCACACCACAGCACGCCAAAACCCATGCACCCCATCTGGCCAGAAACAGGCTGAGCCTGCACACGGGCACACTTACCCTAACACCAGACTTTCCACGATTAACCATTACTCTGGGGGGCTGGGGGGCTGCTTTTAGAGATCACCCTGGCCACGATGACTCAGCAGGCCACAACAACGCCGCCAGCCCCATTCTTTCTATGACATGCTAAAACGGTGTATTCATCCGCCGGCTCATCCTTGCGGAAACTAGTTCCATTCAGTGGCAGCAGCAGCAATGGTTTTCGGAGTTGATTAGTATTGACAAGGCTGAAGGTAAAATAAAAAAAGTCGTTCTGCCCTACAGCAGCCAATGCAAAGATTTCTTTTCGCTTTGTAACCCCATCTCTTGCTCTACCCTCTTTCAGTCTTGACCTTCCATCTTTTTGTTCACACATTATATTCACATTTTCTCACTCTCTCTTTCATCTCTTTCTCCCACTCTTCCTCTCACGCTCACTAGTGTTGCTTATGAGATTTGACATGGTATGATGAGATGGCACATGGCCTGCACTCCATTGTGTAATTAAGATTTATAACCGGGGGCACACACATAGTCCAATGTTTTGCAAAAGACTTGGTGCGTTTGATTCAGTGTGTGTGTGTGTGTGTGTGTGTGTGTGTGTGTGTGTGTGTGTGTGTGTGCATGCGTGCGTGCGTGCGTGTAAATAGTGACTGTGCAGCAAGTGAGCAGCATCTGACAGCCTGTTAGGGGTCTTGACTCCATTACACTCAAACCTCCACCACCCTCCTCTCCATGTTCCCCTCTCGTACTATTGTATCTCCTCTTTGTTATTGGCAGTGGCAGGGAGCGGAATTGAGAACCATATGTAATCAAAAGCCTAATCTCTTTGCTGTCTCGCATTTTCATTCTTCTAAATCTCTTTTCCTTTTAACAAACATGAATGAGTCAGCTTTTATACAGGCATATATGTGATCATATAGGCAGCCTGTAGCACTGTAGATGCAGCGTATTTGAACTCTTATTAAGAACTGAAGCATGAAACGAGTAATAAACACAACTGTCGCAAAACACAAATACTCTCCTTTTGTTTGATGTCCAAAAACGTGCTTAAAGCCAGATCATCAAACAGCTGCTTTCTATTTTTTTGTCTGACATTATAACATAACATAGAGAGCTTTTAATTAAAAGTTATTATTAAAATGTTTTAATTTCGGTAGAAGGTGATCACATACACGATGAAATAAGTTAGTCTGAGGTTAGACCATATTGTTTGGATGTGTGTGTGAAAAGATACAAACGTTGAACATTAAGAGAGCTCTTTTTCAATCTGGGCTGCAAATAACAGAACAGGAAGTACTTTAGGAGTGTTATTTCCTGTACTTCCAATTATTTATCGCTAGCTGAAAGAAATAGATGAAATAAAACTGACATAAACACTGAAAATATTATTTTAAAAACCAGAGAGACAAGTTAAATCATCTATCATCATGGAAATAGATTTCCACGACATTTTTTAACAGATTTTTATAAGTACAGCTATTTCTACCAATTAAACACAAACAGGTAAATCAAAGGTAAATCTGTGGTGAAAAGGTTTTTTGACTCACCTGCGCTTTGTGATGAGCTGCATGGTTGAGGTGTTAGATGTTATGATCCTATCTACAAAATAGAAAGTACTAAATGAACCTGATCAGAGCAAAACTGATCAGGCCACCTCTAAGTCCACAGGCAACTGCTCTATTCTGGGACTATTAGAACTACTGGAATGTGAGAGAGAGAGAGAGAGAGTGTGTGTGTATGTGTGTGTGTGTGTGTGTGTGTGTGTGTGTACGCGCATGTTCATGGTGCTACAGATACACACTATAGGCAAACCCTGAAACCCTGCTCCACTAGTCTTTACGTATCTCTGAGTATCCTTCCTGTTCCCCAATCCAAATATGTACTCTATCTATATATATGTAGAAATCTCATGACATTACTATTTAACAATTTATACCATAACAGTCTAAGCTCTCCAAAATAATCAAAAGTATGAAGCCTTTCCCAGAAAACAGTCTACTTAGAGAATTAACTGCTTTCTTCTTCACCTATTCTAGCTTTAAATTAACATCTGACTTTGTGAGTGTATGCGTGTATGGCTAGGTAGCTGTGTGTGAGTGTGTGTGTCAGAGAGCGATAGCGAGGGAGAGAGAGTGTCATCTCTCTCAGCCACATTTCTGTCACAGACCGAAACCGAAGAGGGAGCCTGAATGGCAAGAGTGCCTATTATGTGGAGCAACATGACATTCGTCGAGCCTGCACCATCCTTATTTAGTTCCAAATGACACACACACACTAACACACACACACACACACACACACACACATACACATATACACACACACACACACACACACACACACACACATCTGTGTAAGCTTTTGCCTTTTCACTTGCAGGATTCCTCCATTATTGTAGGGTAGTTTCCAATCTGTTTTCATCAAGGGGATTAACGGACCTGTAGATAATAAAGACCAGGTTTAATTAGCAGGAGCAGTGGGGGAAACTGGGGACGTAAAACTGTAATCTCAAATAAATTAAGTATAATGATATACATCCAGGAAAAACACAGGAAGGAAATGTACTTTCCAAAAAGCTGTAATCCTACTTAATGTAAAACACACACACAGGCACCGAGAACATAATGTGAGTGCAAGTGAAATGATCAGAAACAGCATTGTTGCCCTAGATCTGGTTTAAATTAAAGATTAATGTATTCAATGTCATGACTGACTCTGCTTGGAGGAGTGCACCTGAGTCCACACAGTTCAGATGCTGCAGGCCACCAGAGGCAGGTGTGTCAGAATGTGCATTAAGTATCACAAACCACACACACACACACACACACAAACCACACACACACACACACACACACACACACACACACACACACACACACACACACACACACACACACAGGGAGGAAGAGGTATGGCAAGGTCATAATCTTCAACTTACTCAGTGGCTTGTTGCCAAAAGGGGACACATGTTAACACACACACACCCTGTGTTGTTTGTGTGTAAGTGCCCCAAAGATATGGAGCTGCAGAGATCATACACAGAAACTTCTCAGTCTCTCTCAGTTGCTCTCTCTTCCTCTTTCGTGGTTGAAAATACAACTTTTGGCCCTAATTCCAAGAGAATGGACAGTCAGCTAGGGAGAGAGAGGGAGAGAGTGCTGCGAGCCATAAACAGCTGTTTCTGTGATGTTCATACCTCGCTCCCAGAGAGCGAGAGAGAGCGAAGAAGTGTAGAAACATTTCTTTTAACTGTGTTGTACTGTGAACCAGGCATATGTAGAAGATGCAGCTGACATTATTTAGCACACTGCTCAAAAAATGAACACTTAAATCACACATCAGATCTTGATGTACGAATTATTCAAGTTGAAAATCTTATGTGCATTCTATAATTTGTTGAGAACAAAAAGATGATAGAAGAACTGTCAATGGAAAGCAAAATAATTAACCCATTGAGGCCTAGATTCAAAATCATACAGCCAGCACATGCGTTTGTGCTATTTTGTTTCTCTGTGAAAATAATGATTGGTCAACATTTTCACCATTATTGAAAATGTCAGTGTTGCGATATTTGCAAATATCCAAAAACCTGTTGATAATGAGATTTTTAATCATACGTATGTTTCTCAATCTTTCCAGAATCAAGACTTTTCTTTAGGCCTTGCATCTCTACCCCAGCCTTGGAAGCCGATGGCTGGTTGGTTAGTGTAAAAGGCACAAAACTGATCATAAACAAGAAACTGCATAAAAAGACAAATGAGAAACAGATTTCCAACGCGCTGAAAATATCGGCATCTTCCTCTGGCTTTTGTATGACATCTACTGTCTGTAAAAAAAAGGATTTTGTTAGCATAGTTGGCGTGCATTAACTCAGAGGGATACCTTGGCTTGTTTACGATATTAAGTGAACATCGCTGCTAACCTTAACGTCCAGCCAAATGCCATCGAAAAATCTGGAGTTCAGTAAAACATTGTTTGATTGTCAATATGGAAAAAATTTACAAATCATCTACTTCAGGACCCCAGAAATTCAGAGCAGGCATAGACTGAAGTGCACTTAGTTGAAATAAATTCCGCTCAGCCATTTCAGCTTCCATATCAATCACACTCATCTACCTGATGTCATTGTGACTGTCTCTCTCTCTCTGTTTATCCCTCCTCTGTCCTTTGTCTTTCTCTTCAAGTCCATTTGTAACCTTATACACCAGTCAGAAGCAAACCATGCACACAATATGACGACACAGATGGGAGGTATTATACACAATGACCTTCAAAGATAGCCTTTCTATGGCAAGTCATTACCTTGGTAAACAGCACTCAACTGTGACTCGATGGCTGATCGAGGCCCACAAAGGCCATCGCCATCTCATAAGATCCATGTGCTTACCTACGCTTAGGGTGAGGTCATCGTCTCTAAATTCAATGACGTCAAGAGGAGGAACAAAGTGAAATAGTATTCACTAATCTGAACACAAATGCGAACCTGGGTTTATCTTCATGGAGGGTGATCGGTATGTTAACTACAACCTCCTTCTTACACACACAAAATTAGTTTTCCACTTGTTTTAGTATTTTGCCGCTTAGGAGAGATTTAAAGTTTGAACCCAAAAAGGCAATTGAGTTACAGAGCTGTTTTACGGGGCCTATAACAAGTATATGTGTGTACTCAGGGGGCACTTTCACTCTATTTGTCAGCAGCCAAGGTCCAAAACAAAAAGCAACTGACTATAAACTGGGGGCTCTTTGCTGGTCGCTCAACAAAGTCTGTGCCTAAAGCAATATTTTCCAGAAGCTCTTCTCAGGTAGACCAGAGAAAGGTTGAAAAGGAGAAAACCACTTCTCAACCGCTCAATTGTGCTAAGATGTAAAATGTAAAATAAAATAAAAAATGGAAAATTAAGTGCAGGTTGAGTAGGAATCCTCGCAGGAGAATCCTCGCAGGAGAATCCTCGCAGGAGAATCCTCGCAGTCTAGCTTTTCCATCTATATTCCCTCAGTCTGATGCCACAAGTGGAGGACAGTGACAAATTGGTCAACACACAAGATAACCCACTCCAAATACCCAGAAGTCAAAATTCTCATATTTCCAGTGAAAGAAAGAATCATGAATTCATAAACACAAGATTTAGAGGGGACTTGTGCCTCCTGAGGCAATTGCCCACAATTGCATCATGCACACTATGTCTCCCAATAAGACCATGCCATGTAACATTCAAAGAAAAAATAGCTTAGAAAATACCAAATGTTAATAAGCACTAAAGACACAGGGAACATTTATTTAAATCCTGTAATTTGTTAAGTGCCAGTGGGATTCTTTGTTTAAATCTAACACAATGCACAATTTCACCCAGTGCAAATGACAGCACTGAATAACAAGGCTGCCAACGCTTTTCTTCAGTGTTTAACTGCATGTATTTTATCATCCACCGGTTTAAAACTGGCAAACTAAGCACTTTACACTTAAAAGATTGGCTCTTATTTTTCTCCTTAGTGGTTGCTTTCAAAGGAATCCATGCAGCTGATTTAAGGAGGCACAGCTTACATTAATATTTGAACAGATTTACAGATATAACAGACGCTTGACAGATTTAGTTTCAGTATTTGAGCGTAAAATGCTATTAATCTGCTCTCACACTTAGCCCAGCCTTTCCATGCTGCAGAACACAAACTTCCAGTTTTACATCCTGTAACTCAGTGATCTACAGTATAATTATCCACAACGTCAAAGACCACGTCAGTGACTAGTTATCTGTGACTGATTCTTCAACTCAGCAACCTTGAGGAGACCTTCACTGAAATGATCTGAGATGGGATGTCTGTGATCCTGAAGGGAGACTTTACGGCAGGTTGCACTCAGGTTTATGGACTGACTTAAATGTGATTTATAGATTTATCTACAGCTATGTAGTGTCCTATAAGACAGAAGAGTGCAGATGAAATAAACACTTTAAAGTAACATTTCTTTTTTATTCCGCTGTGTGTGCTGTGTTTGATATATATTCAATTTAGTTGAAAACCCATATACCCCACAGACGACCTTAAATCTCCCTCCTGATATGTTATAAATAATATACAGTATTTCATATGTTAATGGTTTTCAGTAAACAGACTATATATAGTCATATTTTGTACATATTATATTATACAAAGTGCACTTTGCTGGTGTGACACATAGTCTTGGCAAGTAACTTTACATCAACTGGCTCTGTGAAAAGGATAAATAAAGACTTTCAGACATCCTGCAGTGAAGTTGCGTGATAGCGGTGGATAGAAACGAAAAAGAAAAGTGTGTCTGTGTGATAGATAATTACCAAGGAAATAAGAAAATGATTTTCAAAAAGTGACACACACAGCGTCTCATTTATCACATTTATTTTGGGATGCACAAATCTGATCCAGGGAAATGATACTGTTGCAGATAGCAACCTTATTATTATAGGCCTTGTGGGTATCTACCAAATGTATCCAATCTCCATAAAATGAAAATAAACTTCCATCGTCCAAGTCAATATAAAATTCAGAGTTTTAACAATCAGTTACATTCATGCAGTTGTGCCAGACTGAATTCTAACAATCTCCTGCCTCATTGAACCTCACATTAAAATCCCAATAAGATCCACACCTGAGGTGTATACACTTATGGTCTGTAGTTATAAAGCGATTTTCTAGTCTTGATGACCACTCAAAGCTCTTTGCCGCAGTTTTTCCATCCACCCACACACATTCATACAGTGCATCTATGTGGACCACTTTCTCTATCACAAAAAATGCATACACTGTTGGGGATCGAACCACAAACCTTCTTGTAAAAGGACAACTCACTCTAACTCCTGAGCCACAGCCGCTCTTAAAAGAAAGCACTGGTATGTAATCGGTACAGTTTGGGTCAGTGTATCCTGAGCTGTGGTTTGCTGAATTGTGATGCAAATGTATACATTTTTTATGATAATGTATGCCAGACATCTATAAAAACAATAAATAAATGCAAAGACACAAGTAAACAAGAAATGTAGTTCATCACATTACATTGAACATAATAATTCTTGTTTCACAGCAGCTGAATCACCTCACAATATAGCAAACAACATCAAATGCAAAATTCATGAGGGGAAGAATTGTTTATGTTTTCAAAATGCGCTTGTGCATGCATCTATTTTCTTCTTGACTGGACTGTGTGCTGTTTGTCACTGCAACGCGTTTACTTGTGTACTTGTGCGCATGTGCAGGTGTTTTGAATGCGCGAGAGTAATGAGAGAATGCTTGCTTGTTTTAGCCCCCGTCGTTTTCAATCCACCTCCTGAGGCCAGAATAAGCAGCTCTCTTTCCCACAGGCCTCTGCTAAGCCTAGCTGAGCATCTGGCCATGCAGGCTCTAATCAACACTGGCATGGCCATTCTCTCTGTGACAGAGAGGGAAAGGGGGAGACAAGTTCACAGTTTGGGGAGGGGTTGGAGAGGGGGGGTGAAGGCGAAAGGAGACGAGGAGGGAAGGGGGTAGATAGAGTGTGGGGAAGATGGAGGCAGAGGTATGCGGTGGGAGAGATAAGAAGTGATGAAGAGGTGAAGGTGGGTGCTGTGATTCAGATGAGGAGACAGAGGCAAGATGTGACATGAATTGTGTTGTATCGTGGTTTGGATGGGAGACATGAGGGTGATGCCAAGTCAGAGTAAGGGAGGAGAGAGAAGGGTGCAAGAATGACAGTAACTCTCAGAGACAGATTAAGTGGACATTACTGGAGAGGTGAAAAAGAAGAAAAGGAAGAAGAACCTAGTTGCTGTCAATCAGGAGCAAATTAGGATTTTTTTTTAAAGCGACAGTAAAAGAAAATGAATTGAGGCGAAAAAGTTGTATTCAAAAATAAGTCGAAAAAGAAATAAACTGATAGAGAGGAGAGAGGAGCTGTATCTAGATGTCAAGGTGAGGGCGAATGAGTGTGGAACCTCACATTAGAAGAAAATAGTGCCGGTTGTAAACCTGCCTGTTTGCTTGGCCTGTGGTGACACTGGTTGTAGCCGTCTTAACGAAACTGTAAAAGTGACCTGCAGTAATTGAGCCAGGACAAGTAAAGAGCCCTGAAGCTGCACCACGGCTGCTGCAAAAATGAGCTGTTTGCCTGTTTATTTAAAGTTCAGTGTAGCATCAAAAATCAGCATCAAAATCAGTTGTCGTGAACGAGCTGCTGTCGTGATCAATTAAGTCACTAACACTGATTGACAGCCAGACGCCCTTGTTGTCCTCTTATAATTAACATATTACGTACCAAATGTGTCTCTGCACCACCTTGGGACAGAGATTTGTGGACGTAGTTGATAGATAAGAAGCCAGCAGAGAAGAGGAGTGATGGAAGAGAGAGACGCCATTTACACCTGGCTTTAATGTCTTGTATTCAGAGTGAATCTAAATATGATTTTAAACCTGATTACATTTACACCTGGTGCTATTATGTCTCCATTGTCCACATCGAGATCTGATCACGCCACATCCTTCTCTTTGCACAGGTCTAAAAAGTCCACCAGACTCCAAATGTGATAAGAGTGAGTGACAAAGAGTGACAGAGATGGACCAGGGGAGTAACCAACCAATGAACTGCAGTCAGTCTGACGATCACACAGCGGTTTAAGTTAACCACGGGTTGATGGACACCTGTCAAGTGGTGTGTAAGTGATGTTGGACATTGTAACAGTCAGGAGCCAGTAGAGAGAAAGAAATAAGAAAAAGAGAAGATGTGTTTAGCTTTGTTTCAGTGGTGATGATGTTGGGTAGTTGTGTTAAGACTAAGCTTTGATGTTATATTGTGTTGTCGTGTTGCATCATGGCGTGTGTTCTCTGTTGTGTCATATTGATTTCCTTTGCCACTGTGTTTTGTCATGTTGAGCTCAATTTAGTAATATGTGTTATGTGCAATCCACATCCTTACATTCAAACTATGGGTTCAATTTGTTCCTAATTCAGTCATTCACAGAGTTTCCACACGTTCAATTGAAGATTTTTAAAGACCTTTTCAAGAGCTCAATAAATGAAATTCAACACTTATGTCAGATATGACTGATCTGAAGGAATTACACCTCCCTATTATTGAAGATAAGCTGAAGTAGCCTTTAGAATAACCTTGTGCGTCCAGCACTTCTCACACATACGTTGGGATCTATAAAAACCAAACTTGATAAGAAAAATGTGTGCACTTTTATGCAAATTTTAACCCATGGGTTGAACATTTTGGAGAAAGGAGAGTGGCGATGCAGACGTGAGGAGGTGAACTGAAGCCAGATTATTGATCCACCTCATTATTAGCATTAAAACCAACAGCGTTACATAAGTGTTCCATAAGAACCTTCAATTGAAAAAGATGTAAAACAACTGAAAGGTGGATGAAACAACTTAAACTTAAACCAAGTGATTTATAGTTTTTAATAATATCTTCTATAACACTGCACCTGTAACACCAAGTACGAAATGCAAATCGTTGCATGTTGCGTGGAGGTGTCTGTGCTGTCAGCTGCACCGAGCACACACGGTGTGCAGAGCTCACTGGAGACCATTTACAAAAAATAAATAAACTGTGTTCCACTTTAAACTTCATTTTCCAAATGATGTCCCAAAGTGGAGGTTAGGATTCCACTTATGTGTGAAATAATCACTCCAATTGCTGTGAACATAAATACTGCTGTGTGTAATGCTGCATGATGGATGCACTGGCACTGAGAGAGGAGCAACATATAGAAGGATTAGTAGGAAATGAGGTGTTTCCATTTCCTGGCCCTTGATGACGACCGAATCATCAGCTGATAAGATATGATAGAGCTGTGATCTTGGATTGAGTCACCGGAAACGAACCGTCGCAGTGCAAACACAAGTACTCACAATTCTGGAATAATTAGCCGCCAGGTCTGTGTGTGATATGATTAACTCTGTATAATCTTTAAGCACCTTTCGGGAATAAAATGTTTCTTGTTAACTTTAAGAGTTTGGGGATATCACAGCTGACTCTGAATTTAATAATCCCTTTAAATCCGACCTGTTTTTTTATTTCAGGCACGATCCTCGTTGTACTCACTCTCACTCACTGCAGCATCAACAAGTTACCATTGTATTTTTTTGTAAATTATATCACTGCTGTTGCCACCAAACGGTCTGTCATTCTTCAGCGTCACCTCACTAACACACATCTTGATGTTGTCAGACAGTTGTGTTTCTTCTCGTGGCTTCATGCCATGATTCAGCATCGTAACCGATTCATGAGGTGCTTTCATTGACCATTTAAGGTTGAATGTGGGCCTGTAGAGGGCAGACTTCAAGGCAGATCCATATACGCAAGTTTACGTAATGTATTTTAGACTTTTTAAATTTCAGATTGTTGGACTTATTGGACCCGTCTGACACATTATGTTGTGGTGGGCATCACAGCAAAATTAATTCCTAATAATCTATGAGTCTGAAGTAAATCAGCCTCGACCCGCCTATGTGTGACAGAAAACTTAAACTGTACTTGCGAGCAGTAGTGATGGTTTTACTGACAAGAAAGGATTTAACCGCCTCTTGTGACTGCCAGACATCTCGACTTTAAACAGCCAATGCAACTCACAGTACTTTCGACAGTAGGCAAGAGAAAATATTCAACTTTTATAAATGACATTCAAGACTATTAAGACATTTGAAGGTCTTTTAGAGGAAAATAATTAGATTCCTTTTATGAGTTAAGACCTGCAGACATCCTGTATTGAAATGGCTGCTTCGTAAAATCATTTTTTATTAAGCTCCTAGAAATATGTAGATCTGAAAGCTGTTATTTCACTGAGTCGACTAACAGCAACATGTACGTCTTTGTCAGTGTCATCCAACCTTGTCTCCATTTACAATAGCTGTTTTTCGCAGATGTAGACAGCTCGCTAATTGAAAAGGAAGCGAAGGTCGCCATTCTCCATCTTGCATGCCAAGCTCCAACTGGTGGCAACAGCTGTCAGCGATCACACCACCGGACACCGGACTCATTTGTGAGCCACTGAATTAATGTGGGACCCAACTGGCTTTGTCAGGCATTGTAGATTTACAAAACATTTGATTCAGATCTTTCCTTCCTCTGTCTTCTTTTTATCGCCACAGGCTCTATACAGGCTTCTGCTGTTTCACAAAATGATGTGGTGTTAACCAAACCACTGGCAATATAATTTGAGCGCTGTGCATGTGATGGCCGTTATCGTGAAGCGCCACATGGAGCCAAAACAAGAGCTACACTGTGCTGTGTTATGTGCGTGCAGCGAACCAATGCTATCGTGTGTTGTTATGCAATTGCAGGTGCTGGTGGTTCAGGTGTAAGGCTGTGAAATAGCATCTCGTGTATCTGATATATATTGGGGCCAATAGAGTCTAAATGTGTGTGGAAACAACAGAATAGGAGAAGAAAGAGGACAAGTATCCGATGTCAGGGATCAGCAGCAGATGTTCACGACCACCAGCAGAAGTTAGGGACACGTCAGTCGTGTACCTGTCAGAGACAGCTAAACAGCTTTTACCGGTTTTAACCTTGGCTTTGTTCATTTCCTTATTTAGCAGTGTTCCATCAATTATATCAATTTTATCTTTCTGATAAAAACATAAGAGCTCTCTAAATTGGTGTGTGCAGTGCTATTTGCCGCAAGCTCTCTTGTGATGTTGTGTGCTTGTGCTACAACAAGCTATTCCAAATGCATGTTATGATCTATAATGTACCTGTCAATCAGAATCTATTGTTATTTCCATTTTCTAGATATTGTAGTCTGTACAAAGAGCTGGATCTCATTATCTTTGTAATCTGCTTATTCAAGAGTAAAATAAAATTTGAAATTCATACAGACTCACATTGACTGACTTTGACCCTGTCTGTTCTCTTTCACCACTTCTGACCTCGTCCTGAAGTTCTCTCTTTGTCTTGCCTCTTTCAATTAATGACAGATGTATTTCTAGTGTCAAGTCCTCATGGCCAATGATTCATTTTTTTGGCACAGACTTACAGAGTCTGATCTGAAAGACCACTTTCTGAAATCTCTAAAACTTCCCGGCAGGATCTGCAGTCATCAACAGCTGTTTGAGAACTGATGGTGCAGAGTTTTGTGCTCAACTGCTAAATAAATGGAGGAGAAATGACTTCTTTGTAAGAGCAGAGGGACTGTGTCTAATCCTCCAAGAAAAAAAAAAAACATTTCATTATTTCCTCCATTCATTGTGTCATTTCTGTAACACAAGTGGAATATCAATGTCAATATTTTTTCAACAGAAGTTCTGTTTATGGTTTCTGAGCTGAGCGGCTAAATCCATTTGTCATCATCATCACACAGGCACACACACTGTGGTCATACAAGATGTACAGCACCCACACACAGACACAAACACACACCATTAGTCTCTTATTCTCTCTGTCTCTCCCTGTTGTTTCCAGCACAGCGGGAACAGCTGACGAGTTTCCTCTTCTGGCGGGCCATCAGTATTAATTCACCACACACACATACAAAATACGCACACACATAAAAAAAAAGCCTCTACCAAAGCCATAGCATCCTCAGTCCTTATTATTACATCGACATAAATTCAACCCTCTGTCGTATTAGATTCAAATCATTAAGCCTGTATTGAATTATATCTCTCTGGTCGTCTGCCTCTCCCTGGAACCTTATTTTCGATCAATAAGCAGTTTGGCTGCTTGGTAAACTCAATCTGACTCTCACAATTGAGGGAGGTAGAGAGAGCGAATCCCCAGATAGGAAGACAGGATGGGAGGTAGGGAGAGGAAGGAAGTCACAGCCCGTCCCCTCCGGCCAAAATGCGTAGGACCAGCCCTGCTGCCAGAGATGGATGAGTTTCTGTTGAGGTGCGTAGGTCTGAGCATATGGGTGGAGGATTTAAGAGGCACTACATTACAACTGTGAAATGAACTACCAGGTAATACTCAAGTCATTGAATCTCAGTTTTTCCTGTGGAAGTATTCCTCACTGACATCACTCTCTGATTATTACCTTCGCCAAGGAGTTTATAGCCGTTTTCAGAAATGACCTGTTGGTAAAATACAGAGAATTGGCTTTGGAGTTTCCTCGCAGTTTGGTTTTCATACATGTACAACACAGCAGGAGGTTCTATGCACAGATGCGTTCACAACAGCAAAAAATTACTCAGCATTATTCAGGCAAGAGCTGGGTGCAGCAGGCAGAGGCAGGAAGTGGCATATTAACTGCGCTGTGGAGATCGTGATATTCTTGACATCACACAGACTCTGTTGTCAGCTCTTGTCATCTCAAACTCTCTTGACATCTTCATCTGTGTCTTCTATGTGTGTGTCACCACTTCTTCATCGGGAGATCCTAGATTTCGCTCAGTTTTTTTCATTTTTGCATCTGTTGCGCATTAGAAGCATCATCAACCCCCCCCCCCGTTCGCTCACGGTGTATCCATCGACTGCTCCTAGATTTCCAAGGACTTTATACAAGGAGGCCAGATGGAGAAAGTGCACAGAAACTGCGGAGCCTCTCACACGGACATTTGTGTCACACATGCTTATGTTCTCATCCCAGATTGTTTGACTTTCAGCGGGACCATCAAAAACTACTGCTCTGATCTTCTTAAATGTTTGTGGATGGGATGAGGAAGGGAAATGGCAAAGAAAGAACACATTACATTTTAGCATGGATCGGACAAAGGGGCGGATCCAGGAATTTTTCAGCGCTTTCTTTAACATTGTGAGTTTTCTTTGGTGGCATTTTTTAAACAATTTTACTGGGGAATTTTTCCCAGGGAATCATTTCATTATGGAATTTGTATTAAAATATTTAAGGGACTGATTTCTATGTGTGATTTGGTGAAGCTTGATTGAATTCAAGGGGACCGTTGGGCCTTGGCGGAGGCATGTGCTCTGCTGAGTGCCATTCTAGTCAGTCCAGTTACCCATTGACAGCATCCCCATGCACTCTACAATTCATTACATGTCTCTTCTTTTCCCTCCTTCTAACACGTCCTCTCAATCCCCCTGCACCCACTATCCTCTTTATACTCTCTCCTTCTTTTCTTTCCTATCCGTCTCTCCTCAGTCTGTTTGAAACTCATCTCAGCATCACTGACACAGATCCTGGCAGGGCAGAACGGTGTTACCATGGATACTGAAAACTAGGAGGACCCCACCCCCAACACATCACTCCACCCCCTCCTTGCTTCCTGTGCCCCCCTCCCATGGGCCCCCAGGCATAGCTGGGAACTGGAGAGGTGATCTCTGGAGCATGCCCATGTGCGTCAGCACACTGACACCACAGCGAGCGCACACAGAGCAAAAGGTAACAAGGAATAATTACAAATTTGCCAAACAATATTTCTCTGACAGGCTTATGGGAATATATGAATCATATAGAAATATGGATGAATATTAATGAGGGTCTGGGAAATGAGGAAGGAGCCAGGACAATGAATCGGGCTGCTTCTGTTTATCTGTTACTCTGTCCATCAAACATGATTCTGTATGTCAGGTGGTATTTGACAAGCCTGGAAGGGACAGTGCCCCATCACAGTGTTCCAGCATTTATAACATGACGCTGATTGGCATCGAGGGAGCTGGCGGAAAAATTAAAGGTTGAAACATTTAACGCAAGAAATATCTCAGACAGGATCGATCCTGATGATGGACAGACCAAACATCCTGTTACAGGCAGGCCTGATGGACATTTTAAATATTTGATATAAAATAATTAAGTACTAACAAAGTAAAGTCATATACATCATCACTGATCACATTGCTATAGAGTCATTTAAGTATCTTATTGTATTTTATTCTATTAGACTTCTCTAACTTTCCAAGCTTCATCATGGAGGATTTAGTTACTGTACAAGCAGAACCTGAGTCTCCAAATATCAAATTCTTTTAATCTAATTTTAAAGCAGTAATCATGACGACATAGGCACAGTTAAACAAATTATGGTATGTTGACATTTCTGAGACACGCTCTTTTCTGTGAAAGTAGGCGAGTGATGTGATCTGTTATCAGCCTGTCAGCTGAGCTGTCTGACCAGTGATGGAGCTGTCTGTCAGGGCTGTGGACAGATCAGGGAACGAAATCTTTGCTCTGCAAACTCACAACTGAGCTTTTTCTAAACTATTGTTCGAAAAGCAAATATGTTAAACAACCTTGATCTCACAGGAGATGATCTTTGCACAGACTGTCAAAATTACAATGAGACAAACCGTCAAGTGTTGATTTATCTACACATTTGCTTCTGCTTATCAAAAAAAAAGATATACTTTTCTAAGGAACTGAAAACACACATCTTTCATACTCCAAGTGAAGTGAAGCTTTATGTGATATTGATATTCTACTAACTTCTACATGTATGTCCAATAATTCAAGTATTTTCAAAGACTGAAGAGTATAAAGAAGGACAGAGTGGTTGTTATCATGTGTCAGTTTCCATCCAGAAACTTATCTGTGTGAATTAGATCTACTTTGTCTGTGTTTGAACAGTAATGTATCTGTGGACAAAGCTACACCGACACAAAGCTCTTTACTGAAACCTGGGCCATAATCCTATTGTCCATCTGCCGGTCTCTCTATGTCTCTCTGAGTGTACATTACCCCTCGTCTCACCCTGCGTCTTGCTGTATGTGACAGTTTGTAGAGGGAGACACAGATGCAGACAGAGAGACTGAGGCATTTGAAGTCTGAAAGCCTTTGAGTGTAGCATATGCGTTATGACAAACTTACTGTTCACTACAGAAAGCATTGCTCTAAAAACATAAACTGAAGATGAACTAAATGACAGTTTTCATTGTTTGCTTGTTGCATGCTCACATCACAACCTCTGACAACACATGCTCATGATATCACATGCTGCAGGTGTTACAACTGTATGGAAATTGTAGATAAGACACCTGAAAGTTCACAAACACAACATGCCAAGACACACTACTCCCTACTCCACACAAACAAGAGCTCTCTCTAGCTCTGTTTTCATCAGCCTCCCCATGAGCATTTCTCTTTTTCTATTTCCAGGGAGTTGGCAGAGTATAACAGAAAGTCTAAATAAAGGAAACACTTATGACTTTCTAAGAACTGAGCTACAAAACTAAATGAGGTATAACCTTTATTTAATCACAGCGAGGGGGATAAACCAAGCTGGTAACATCGACTCTAAAATATCTTCATCAGCACGTGTTTGACATGCAGGTCAGAATGACGTCTTACAGTCGCTGGGACTGGAGAAAATGTCATTTTAATAATGGCTGTTACAGTATGTGTGCAGTAGCAGTTCTACAGTGGAACATGTTGTGATGTTTTGCCAGCAGACAGCTTGTGAACACTGTGACTATGATTTCATTATGAATAAAAGCTGCACTAATGTCTCTGGTCTTGACCCCATGATCAACGCTAGTGTATTGGTTTTGCAGAGAGTCACATAAACCTCAATCTATAATACTAAAATGGCACTAGGCAGTAGAAAGATACCTCCACCAAGGCCCAACAATCCCCTTGATTTCAATCAAGCAATACCAAATTGCACAAACTCATGAGTCCTTTAAGTATGTCTGATTTGTTACAATCAAGATCCATGCATAATTTCTTGAGAAATTCTGAGAAATGTCTTGGATCCGCCCCTTAATCGAATCCAAAATAGCTGTGTGCAGTACGATACACAATGACCCCATCACTGCAGTTGTGTGTGTATCCACAAGTAGCATGCAATGCAGTTCTCTCTCTTCTCTTTCATTCATTAGTATGTACCTGTTAGTCTATGTACCTGAGATACAATTGTGAGCTTTTCAGATCCTTTGTTTGGATGAATGGGCTCTTCCCTTACCCAGACCACATCCTGTCATCAAGTTGTGTGGTAATGCATCCAATAGTTATTGCGTAATCCTACTAAGAGACAGCAAAAAAACCATCCTCCCTCCTTGGCAGAGGAAAAAAGATTATTTCTGTAGCTCTCAAGTTAATTTTTCAACAGTTCTCTAAAAAGAGTAAAATCACATTTGTAATTCTGCAGGCAGATACGGCATGAGGCAGGAGCAAGTCAAATCTGCTTAAAAATTAATGTATTTTATGAATGTAATCTATTGCCCTTCCCACCAGCACAGCAGAGAGGTTGTCCTGTTTTGAGAGGGGGAATCCTGGACATGGGAAGTTTTCCTGTCAGCAGGCTGTGAGAAGAAATACCCTTAGGGCTGGTCACTGTGAAGCAGATGGACGAGAGCAACAGGCAGAGAAGAGGATATGAAAGTCTGCTGAAGCTGAAAGACAAGAGCAAGCTGACCAGCTGAGGGACAATGAGGCGCTTATGTTGAGAAGGATGGAAGAGCAATGGCTGCTTATTTTGTGAAGGCAAAACCGCAGCAAGAACTGGTTGAAAGAAAAGAAGCGTAAAGGAGCTGAGGGAGCACAAGTGCAGAAGTAGTAGAAGAGGAGTTGTATGGAAACGAGGGAGGAGGGACCTGTCAGAAGAAGTAAAAGTGTTGAGAATGGCAATGGGGAAGAGAATTAAACTGAAAGCAGGGAGGCTGCAAGTCAAACCAAGAGCTACTCTGTATGTAAAAGAGGTGCAGAGGGGAGTGTGGTCTCTTCAGGGCGAGGGAAGAAAAAAGGAAGAGGATTGTGGGAAAGGAGCTGGAGAGGAAAAAAGGGTATTAAAAATGTAAAAGCTAATGATATGAAGTATTGTTCTTGAAGACAGATTTTGTTTTTCAATTGTAGTTACCTAACTTCAGCTGTATCTGTGAGCTATGTTTAGAAGTAAAACATATTCTGGTGCTGTTTAAAATTTCATAGCATACTTTTGGCAAAGGGGCTCCCACGTTATGAACTGAAGGTTTCTTTTTTCTAAATTTAGAGGGAAAAATAAAGATGCTCTGTCCAACAAAAAGAAGCAAATCAACGTTGGATGGTCCTTGGTGCCTTGACTGTAAGGAAAATGCAGTTCGATAAACAGCATGCAACATATGCGTGTATATACCTTCACTGAATATAATAATTAGATAGTTAATTTAGTTTATAACATATAATTGTCGTTGTTTTTGGTTCATGCTCATTACACAAAGCAAATTGTAAAAATCGTTGTTTTAGTGATTTAAAAAGCTTTTTGCATGTGGTCAAGAGTCTGTAGAAGAAAAACCTTCTTTTGCAAAATATCTGCATTGGCCTGGAGGGAGAAAGTGCAGCTGAGCTGGGACTTAGACTGATGAGATTGTCGAGGTAAAAGTCAGTGTGTCTGTTTTATAACCATCAATTTTATGTAAATGTACTTAAATGTTGCACAGTTTTGTCTTATACTGAGACAAAACAGAGAGAGTTGTAGATAGCAGTCATTTAGAGCTGCTGTGTTTTAGGCCAAACTTTGGGTGTCACCACTACTGTGTCTAATGATGAGGAAGTTAGAGGGAGAAAGTGCAGCTGAGCTGAGGCTTAGACTGATGGGGTTACACAGTTCAAAGAAGTGGGTCTCCAGAATGTGGAGGATGTGCCTTAAGTACCTGAAGCTAGATTGTCGAGGTAAAAGTGTCTGTTCTCTCAGCTGTCGCACAGACGAAGAGTGCTGATAATTAATGACTCAGTAGCTTTGTGGCTGCTGCAGCTCTATGTGGTCCTGAACCTGTAGCTCTCAGCACTAATCCAGAAGAAGGTGGACTGCTGCGGGTCAGGACATCAATGACTTCACACAGCTTTTGTCAGCAGTATTTGCCAAGAGGAGGCATTTAAGCTCTATTGACATAAAGAGAAGGGCTGCAGGTGTCTGACTAGAGGTGGCACAACAACTTTTGGATCCAGTGTCAGACAAATATTTGGTTGCACCATCAGCTTCTATCTGAGAAGTGGAGTAGGTGAACATAGATATAGATCAATGAAGAGTCTATACATTTTTTATTAGGGGCAATCACATCCCGCTGTAATGCCAAACAGTTCTTAGATCTTAGAAAAGACCTGGACCAGATGCACTAACTGGTTTTTACAAAGTACTTGTCCACACTACTGCAAACGGATATTTTCCCCTTCATTTTTACAAAATATCTCCATCCACGAGAATAACTACAAATAATAAAACGAGCATGTTGGGCCAGTAAGTGGCGATAAAGTCTAGATCAACAATCTGTTTTAGCTACTTAATGTTATTTGTGTGTACGAGAGAGCCAAAAAAGGAAAACTTTATTTGCAAGATACCTACATTAGTCAGGGAGTAAAACAGTGTGAAAGACTACAATCAGTCTATGCAGATAGACCATGATCCCCGTGTCTGAACATCATCGGAGCGATCGCTGACAGTCCAGCGTCAAGAGGGTCTGGCTTGTTTTCTATTAATATGTTAAACAGTTGTTGCTTGAGGTAGCTTATTACACACACAGACTGACCAACACCTCTCTGACAGCGCTCTTTGTTAATTGTTGGTGTCCACTGATAGAGAAACGAAGCAAAGGCGATCATAAAGAAAAAATATGTTGGATTCCATAGCCTGATAGCTTTAAAAAATATAGTAATAAAAACGTTTAAACTTTGGCTCAGCACATTAAATCGTCTACTACTTCAATATTTCACCTACGTTTAATGGCTAAGATTTTGACTTTACATCTGCTCCTGACAAGGTGTAATATTAACAACCACTGAGAAGGCTTAAGTGTAGATAGTGGCATAACAATAAGTTAGGCTGTTACGATCAACTTAGCTTCAGACCAGGCGCAAGACCAGTTGTTGCCACTGGCCCCTGGACACAGAGGTTGATTTGTTTTTTGTTCGCCTGTATATTTTGTACTCCCAGGACCAAATGTATATGCAGTTGATGTTTTATAATGGCATCATCTCTTGTGAATTCTCTGGGTAATGTGAAATACGCAGTGGGATAGAGTTGGGTGCCACTCTCTACATTTCAGAAAGGCTGAACCTTTATTTTGTAAATGTTAGTTTCTGACATTTACTGGAAGAAACTTTGACCATTTGAAAAAATGCAAACCAGATATACAGAATGTTGACTTTGTACAGGGCGTCACAACCCAGTGACGTCACAATTTCTCAGCGGCTGCAATGGGTAGTTCTTGTATAAGTGGAAACCTAAACTACATATTTACTCCTCCTGCCCCCAAAGTATATTTTGACATGTGGAACACACTAGGTGGTGTTTATAAAACTTAAAGTGCTCACAGTTTCTTGCTTTTTCTGCTCACAACACCATTAAAGATGCTGTGATGCCATATGCTATATTTTTTCCCTCTCCCCTTTCGTGGGTGCAAGGCTCCCCTTAGCCTTGTCAAGATTAGTTGTGAAATTAGACTTACATGTCTCGAGTCCACAATTTTGCTCCCTAAAGGGAAGCACAACCTTCCTAAAATCATGTTCAGTTAGACGCTTCACTGAACACACACATAACTGCAGAGACCGTGACAGGATTGTTCCATAAACTAATTTTCTACAAGAAAATCTAATTACTTAACTCACCAGATCCGTCTTATATTCACAATTAAAAGCAAAATCCAAAATAAAGCTTTTATCATGTGTTTAGCAATGAATGTCAGTTTGCAAGCTAGTATAGCATCATGCTGATTTGACGTTTTTTAACTCCAAACTAAAGTGGGGAATTTATCTTTTACATCTTGATGCAACTGCTTCAGTATCAGACAAATCAAAGTAAATGTCTGAATTAATTGTACTGTGGCCATTATACTGAATTATCATAGCATATTGATAATTAATGCATATTTGTGTGCTCATATTATTGTTTTGCGGAGCCTGTGGGCTACTTATTATAATCAAATATGAAAACCAATCAAGTGAGTAGGGCTGGGAGTTGTAGCAAACTAAAATGTGTCCTTCATCTGCAACTGGGTTCTTTCCTGGCCTATACTCCACCATTCCACCTGGTTTCAATAGAATTGTTCCGGTAGTTTTTGCGCAATCCTGCTAACAGACATACAAACAGATGAACAGCAATGAAAACATTCACTCCTTGGTGGAGGTAACAAGAAATACAGAATATGATGTTTGTTTATAAACTACTAAAGTAACCACTAGTGTCTGAAGCGCCATGTGTAATATAGTGCAAAGCAAAGGTCGGCATCACGAAGATCAAATTTCTGTTAGACTGCTGTGTCTGTTCTAAACCTGCCTGTTTGGAATGGGCTGTTTGTTTGGCCCGTGGTAATGCTGGATGCAGTTTTCTTTATGAAACTGTAAAAGTGAGCTGTAGTTATTGATCCGAGGGGAAAAAGACCAACTGCAGGACTCTGAAGCTACGTCACCACTGCTGCACAAAGAGCTGTTGTTTGCACAGTATTAAAAACCCTGACCTGGAGAATCGGTTGTTGTTGTCGAGAACATATCAAAAGTCAAGAAGGTGCTGTGTGTCATTGATGAAGTCATTCATGTTGAATGCTGCCATTGCTACTGAGCAAGCTGGTCACCTGTTTATTCAAAGTTGTTAATAGTGGCTCTTTCAGGGTCCTTTCTTGCAACTAATGCAGAAGGGTACATCACAAGTATCTTTGCTATAGTTTCAGACCAAGATTTGAGCACAAATGCCTAGTGGTAAAATTTGGTATGGCAGCCCAGTCTGGTATTTGGCTTAATATGAAACTGTTTTGATAATTTTCAAACAGGCCTCAGCCTAAAAGTTAAACTTAATGTAAAATGGGAGACATCAGCCAAACACATGGTGATATTCAGATCTCCTCTGCAGACTGACAAATTGATGTCTGTTAATCATGCCATGAAAGACAACTTTTTTTTCACCTCAAAAAAAGCTAGAGGAAGGACTAATGTGAATCCCGTCTTTTGCTTTCATTCCCTCCTCATTCATCTCTCCATCGCTGTTAATGGAGTATCAGTTCATGTGTCATTGGCGGTGTGCTGTGGAAATCCGAGGCTAATTGGATGGGTAGCAGCGATGGATTGTTTAACCACAGACATGGCAATATAATGAGAATGAAAACCTTGACACGAAATGACTTTGTACCTTTCCTGTGATACATAAAGATGCTAACACAAACGCCCACGCACACATGCTGGTCCAAAAACGTTTGTTTTTACTGTATGTGTTTTGCTATTACTCTGTTTGCTTTTCCTCTAATCTTACCATTAATGATTTGTGAGTCTTAATCTGAATTTCTAACAGCCAGTTCATAGAAATCTACCACACACAGACAGATGTCTCCCTTCTACATTACACAGGCCATTTGCTGAGTTCAACAGGGGGATGAAGCATAAAAAAACTATTGCAATAATGAACTGTATTGATTTTTACACAAATGTAAGATGGTGAAATTAACATTTTACCCACGTTATCTTTTTTTCTGTTATGCATCCCTCATTCTCTCTTTGACATGTTGACAGAATAAAGGTGAATTATTTTTTTTTGCAGACATAGAAGTTTACACATCTCTATACTAGAAGTCTGTGTGGGAGTGTGGCTGGATGGATTGGTGGGGGGTTTAGGGTGAGGTATCAATGGTTTTGAAAACTGTTGTGCGGGCTTTTCTCCCTCTTTTTCAAACAATCACAATTTCTCAGCCGGCAGCTCCCTGTAATTCCTGTAATTAGCAGTTTGTGTGCTATTTGTCCTTGCTCAGCAGGGATTTGTGTCGTGCCCTCTAATTGGACAAAGAGGAAGTAGATGGTACACTAAATGGCCTGTATTTACACATCATTACTTCAGCAAGAAAAAATCTCCTGCAGTGAAAACATGCAAAGGCCTATTAATTATTGAGGAAAGCAGAAAGAGAAGGAGGAAGAGAAAGAGAAGGGGGGGGAAGAAAATGCAGTGATATAAAATGAAACAAGACAAGATCCACAAATAGGGAAACAGCTACTTAATACAATTTGTAGCAGACCCAGCTGTATGGGATATGACTTATACAGGCCTCCAAATTCATACTTGTCATGTTTTACTTGACAAATATGTATACGTCATATTTATTTTTAAAAATAAATCCTTAGTCCACAGTTTTATAACCAGGAAATGTGTTTGTAATTTAGTCTTTAATGTGCACTTCACACAATTTCTATTAAAGGAACAGTCCCCAGGATAAATTCTGAGCGGTAGTTCATGCAAAGGGATTTATCTGATGTTACTGAGGCCTTGTCTACACTACTGCAGATATTTTCTTTGAGTGGATACTTCCCCCTCCTTTTTTTGAAATAACTCAGTCCTGACAAAAACACTAAAATGACTACAAACACTCAAACAAAAAAGCGGCAATTAGGTGGCCATAAATTCTAAAAATGCAAAATATCTGCATTAGTGTCCCCAAGAATAAAAATGAATAAGTTCGGGACCTTGTGAATAAAAATTGAGAGCATTGTTTATATCAATGTCTAGTGGAGCCATTGTCCAGTAAATGTTATGATACAGCCTCATTAGGTTACATTATATAATCAGTTATATAATACAGAGACTTTGGTTGTCCTGAGGTGCCTTATTAACATGGATAAATACCATCCAGTGACAAATGAAACAAGACTCAAAGGTGTCTGAGTTACAAGACCTTCAAAATGGAGCAGCCGAGATCTATTGTCAATGTCAGGGCTGAGATCCAGATGTAATGAATGGATCCCACATCAGCAAAGAATGACAGTGTGTTCACTTTAGCCTCTGAAATCAGATGGGATTCTGTTACGTAAACACTTAGAATGACTCAGATGAGCTTGAAACCGAGGAGAATGTGGGCACGAGCATTTCATCTGTTTAATGTTCCTAATAAAAACATTTAAAGATGCATTAATCTGATCAGCATTTGTTCTTAGTGTAGCATGCAAGTGTTGATTTGCTGGGATTGAAGGTGTCATTTCAACAGTATGTCCATGTCCAGTGAAATGAATATCAGTACAGCTGGGTCTCAGGGGACAGCAGCAGCTCTAAATACATAATCAGACAATCAGCACTGTCCCCAATCACACATCTCAATACAGCAATCAGGTGCTGCTGTTGTGCTGCTGTACTGGTACGCTGATGTGCTGTTTCTCTCTCTCTCTCTCTCTCTCCCTCTCTCTCTCTCTGTTCAGTGGACTTCACCTAGTTTGTGTGAAAGAGCAGCTGCACCACGTCACAGTCTGATATCACATCAAACGAGTCGGCTTCACATTTTGGGTCAGCAGAGCCATAATTATTAAAGGTGTTCACACTCGCAGTGGGACTGGTCTGTCAACTGAGCTCTACAGCGCCACAGATGCTGAACACACACACACACACACACACACACACACATACACACACACACACACACACACACACACACACACACACTCCTTTAGATACCTTTTTTCAAGAAGAAATACCTCTTCTGTGTTTGTACTTCACAGCAGATCACCCAGCACAATGAACAGCAGAAGTGTAGTAATCTGTGTTAGAAATGCAATTAACTATCATTGCCCCCCTCTCTTCAGACTGAAGCTATACAAGAGATATGAGATATTAAGCTCCACTGGTTCCTTTAACAGATTACCAATGCAGGTACTTATTGCAAGCGTCTGAAAATTCAATCCACAGTACCATAAAGAACATTTCGCATAGCGTATAGAGAAAATAATTTAAATCAAATCATTGCCATTTGGTCCCTTCTTAGAAAACATTTGACTTTCTACTTAAAGTCATTAAATTCATAAATAAGTCTCTTTAAATTAGACAGTACATCTAATGACTTGGGCAGTATTTTTTTCACAGATACCTGAAATGTTCCTTTGAAATTTCTGAGCAATCACCAGTCAATTACAATAAATCAATTTGAGATTTGAGACTTTACGATGAAGTCTATTTGTCATGTAGTGGCGGGTCAAGCAGAGAAGCTTCAGTAAGCTCCTTGGGAACAGACAGTAACATGTGGTTGGCAGGAATGAGACAGGTTAATCTGCAACAGATGGACAGACACAACAGAACATAGGAAACTTGAATTGTCACACACAACACAATACACACAATGCCAGTATGAACAAAAACCTGGGTCGGATTCTGCTGTAGTCATCTGAGGACAATATGATATCATGGTGTATGTACATTAGTTATATACAGACATATGACTATGCAGAGGCTAAGAGTCGTGTTGCTCATCCTGCCCACGTGAAATTTTTCAGTTTTGCTCATCTCAGGAACGTCAGTGTTCATCATCGATGTCTATCAGGAGCTTCACACTAAATAAGTCCTACCTTGATCTTATGGGCAGTGCTCACATGGCAGAAAACACAAATGCACACACATACACACACACTGAGTGGACAAAACAGAAACTGCACATCTGACTGGTCTCTGAATGCACGCGTGTTTAAGTGTGGACATTTCACTGCAAATTACATGTCACTAAACAAGCCCTGGGATAAATGTGGTGTCACTAAGTAATGTGCGCATTTAGACAGCACGCTCATCAGCTTCCCTCAATATTGCCAGGGGTTGTAGCTCAGTGCAGCTGAGTTCTGCCCTGAAATGACTGGCAGACATCTTTGGCAACAGGAAAACCTCCAATTATTTATCTGGGGAGAAGATCTGCAGTGGTTTCATTTCACTTGGGATTAGTTTAGACGATATCCGCTACATTGACAAAAAGCAGACATTTGCTGATCAATTATTCCCAAATAGCACAACACCATCTTCATATTGGTTTATGTTTTGTAATTTTAAGTTTACGAATATGTTTTGGTGTATGTCCTAATGTGCTTTTATACATATGACTGTGTTTACATACATGCTAGCATCCTGGTTTTTAGCAGGTTTTGTGCTCAAGTATGTAAACGTCCTATCATGATTTTAGTATCCTGGATAAGCCCTTTAAAAAAAGCTATTTTACAAGATGGATACTGGTGCACTTTTCATCTTATCCTGATTTCTGACCATTGCAGCATAAACACAATAGCGGCAAAGAAAACATCTCACTTCTGGAGCAAACTTGTACTGCTGTTTCCTCCTGTCTCATGAACGGAACAATTGTGACACACAGCTGATAAAAGGATGTCCTACTCATACGGTAATTTTCTCTGACACTGAACTCCAACATGACGTCATAATCCCACCAGTCATGGATGCGTATCTTGAACCACTGTGCCCTGCTTCTGTGCTGTGGCAGTGACAGCCAGCAGACAAAGTAGAGGACATGTTTCCCAATAAATTGAATAAGCCAAACCCTGTTAGAATTTAATAGGGCTAATCCCACTATAAACTAAAGGGGCATTATTTTCAATAGCCACCATACAGGAATCAAAATTGCCAATAGGCTGTGTTGTTGTAGCCATAGTAATATTAAACATCACAGGCACCTGCAGTTATAATTCACCAGGATATACATGCATTTATCATACAGGGATACGAATGACCATATTTCAGTGCTCCATGTAAACACACTATCCTGAATATGATTAAAACCAGAAGAACTTTCATGCTAGGGAGCATGTACGTGCAAGTTATGTAAATGCTTGTCTGAACTGCCAACTCAGACACAGATTATGACCGTGATGAGACCTGGCGTCAACTTCTGATGGCTGATGGCCGAATCTGCAGTTGCACATGAGTGTTTGTGCAAGTGTTTTCCGTTCTACCGAGCTCTGCACACAATTCTTTCCCTGGACCCAGAGATGAAGTTCCACTGGCAAAGGCAAGCGACCTCTGAGCAGATAGGATGGGGTTAGGGGCTCTTTCCAGGCCGATAGGCAAAAGCCACAGTGCATTTTGGGTACACGGTTTTTTCTCCCATGTCTGGACAAGCCTGATAAGGCAAAAAGAGCTGGCTAAGGATCAGAGCGCGTGAAACCTCTGTCTTTCCGCCCTCTCTCTTTCACAGCCTGTCTCCTTCACATTCATTCATTATCAGGTTTTCACTCTCCATCTCTAGCCTGTCTCGCACTCTTTTATTCGCTGTCCTCTCCTGCTGTTAGGCGCTTGTACTAATCAGCCTGTTTTCTTATTCTATTCCTGTGTTTCTCTGCTTTACATTGGACCTCTTCACTACTTTCCCTTCCCTGACATATCATCACATTCCCTCAGCAGCTCATTATTGCCATCAGCCTCTCTCTCTCCTCTCTCTCTCTCTCTATTTCTCAGTCTTTGTGAAACTGGGATATTTTTTTTCTTTCCTCTCTTTCCACTATTGAAACACCTTTTCATTTTCCAGCTCTCAACTCTTGACTCTCCTTCTCTTGGACTTTCTTTTTCCTCTCCTTTCAAACTGTCAGGCTGTCACCACACAGACATATTACTGCAGGACCACCACTGAGAAGTACATGTGTGGGATCTGGATCACTCGGGGCAGCAACTGACCAAAATAAAGATGGAGGGTACGAAGAGTTACTGAACAATGTTTTTGTTCTTACACTCAGGCTGTTACAATTTCAACATTTTCAAAGTTGTAGCTTGACATTTATCTTACTATAAAATTAAAAATAGAATAATAATAATACATTTATATCTATCATCAAACAAGTCAGAATTGTTTCTCTTGGAATTGGATTATGGTTTATCATCATCCTCTATGTGTGACAACTTGTGTGCTAAGGTTGACTACATGCATGATTAAGTCAGAATATCCCCCATCAATGAAAATACTCCAGAGGCTTCAACAAGCATCTGTGACTCTGCAAGTTAGATGTGGTGCCAACACATTTTTGCATAACGCATCCTGTGTGTTATATGACTTCTTCCATGTGACTTCACTGCTGTATGTAACGGTGATTGGTGAGATAAGGGTGAGTTGTCAGCCATTTGGCCCACAGCCTGCACATGGGAACACAATAAATTTGCATTTTAATGTGAAATTGTTCAACACAGATTGTCACAGATGTCTCAAGTGATCAGATATATTCATATCCCTATGAGCAAAAGGTAAGTACACAGAAAGAGACATGGATTAACAAGAAATAATGGATTTAAGGAATTGTGCATCTGAATTAAAGGGATTAAACATGAAATACAAGAATGGCTCTCAGTAGAGCGCATACCTTTTACATACCTTGTATACACTCATTATTTCCTAAGGTATGTCTGACTTTTTTTCCATCAAGATCCATTATTATTCCCTAAAATTGTGAAAATGTTAATTTGAACGTGATAAATCCTGGATTCGCCTCCCACGCCAAAACTTAACAGGTTCCTTCAAGACCCATATCACATCCTTACACCAACTTTCGTGGAAATCGAGTCTCTTGTTTTTGTGTAATCTTGGTTACAAACAAACATACAACGCTTGTTGCACTCACACCAAACGTATACAAATGTATAACCCGGTTAAACGTCCTCCTTCCTCACGATATCCAATGAATGACTATAGAGTCACATTGCACATTAACATGAGCCCGGCCACATGTTCCTGGCTCTGTGGGTGTGTTGATGACACATCTCGTGGTGAGGGCTCTCGTGGCTAAGCGTAATTAAGCCAGGGACTGACTCCATCCGATGCTCTGCTGCACTGCTGCCGCTTGAGTGCGACTTTAATTGCTTTTCTTCCCCCCAATTCCCACCTCACACGGCTGCCCCGTTCTATCAATCTATCCAATTCCATGGGGGGGAATGCCTGCATACAAACATGCAAATATGGGTGCGATGGAGAGGTAATGTGTGTGCGTGTATATGTGTGTGTATGTGCCTATGTATGTTTGAGCATGTGGGTGAACTGCACAGCTTCTCATGCTCATGAGCTGGTGTCTGCCTATGAACTGACTCATGTGTGTCTCTCTCACCTGTGGTGCAGAGCTGTGCAGAGTGAGGTTTCCCCAAATAGCTACTCTCATTTACAGCCTCTCTCTGGTCTGGGCTTTCTTTGTCTGCCTCTCTTGGCAGCAGCTTCTGTGAAGCAGCTGACCCTCTTTACGAGACACACACACACATATGTGATACACATGCACTACGGGGCAAGAACGATGATTCTGCAGAAGTATGTCATAAAAACAGTCAAGGTCATGGCTTCCAACTCCGACATGGGTACTCCTCTGGTAACGTATAATACACCCTCAAGGGGCAACCAGCAGGCAGAGATAAAAGCATACATGGAATCCCATAAGGCAGGAAATAGACCAACACTGTGCATTACAGGCTTTTCGAATGCGTTGCACAGTGTTGAACCAGATGTGACCTCTCCTGATCGACAAGTAAAAACAAGGGTTGTTTTTTCTGTTTCAATAGCCGCTCAACCTTGAAATGTTTGCCTGCCCCCCTGACCCTGGGACTTTGAGCTGGAACAGAACTGTCTAAATATGTGTAAGATTGGCGGAGAGTCGCGCAAATAAAGAGGACATAGAAAAGAACAGAGACATTTTAAAATAATACACCTCGCAACTTGATCCAGGTCATTTGACGCATTGTGGTGGACAATATGTTTGTGTGAAGCAAGTATCTAACACTAGAAATTTCACTCTTTCCACAACAATTTTTACATCAAGCAAAAAGTCAGTGTTTTATTTAACTTTATAGAAAATCAGTATTGTTAATAGTTTCCTGTTGGCTCAGATCAAGGCTCAAAGCTAGGGTTGGTAAGCCAGGAAAAACTGTAGCATGAGCAGGCTACTATATGCAACTGATACAACCCACCCCTTTCCATCAGCCATCTCAAAGCTACACCCCAAGAACACATGAACGCGCACTGACTAACAACTGCTCGCAGCCGACTTCTGGCTAACGTCTCTGCTTCAGAAGGGTAATGCCTCTCCACCTCTCCGGCTTGTGTAGAGTCCGGTCATGCGCAGTGACAGCAATGCAATGATTGGTCGAACTTATTACAGTCCCACGAGGGCCACAGACACTGGCTTTTTCTTTTTTAAGACTTTATTTAATGATGGCTATCGGGGCGTGAAGAAGATCTCAACAAATAAGATCAAAAGAGATTCAAAAACAAATCACCAACCCTACCTTTAATTTTTCTACACATTGGTTCTCAGCTATTCAAATCTCTGAAAATGTAATGCCAATTTAAACAAATACATTTCATAGTATAAAATAATAAGTGTGTAACATAAATGTCATGACAAAAAAATGAGAAGAGGATTTCCCATTTGTAATTTCACGGTTTAGGGGCCTCCTGGTGGCTGCAGGGCCATAAACAGCTGAGGAAGCCAAGGAAACCAATTCCCTATCTAAAATATATGAATATGGTGATTCCATACCAGTCAGTTGGAAATCAGGGGTCAGTATTTTGCACTGATTAGCATATTTATAATAAACTGAATTCAGATGAAGACGAATGTCACTTTTGAAAAGTGAAACCATATTGACACAATTGATTGAGTCACAGCAGGAGAAGTAATCTGCTAAAAGCCAAACATGAAAATTAGCAAGCCACTCTCATTCATTTTCTCCAGCTCCATATTTCTTTATGGCACGTTTACAGTGAGTAGGCAGTGTGCCGCTGCCCCTCTCACCCTCATGGAGTGACAGGGATAAAGCTTCATTACATAAGGTTGCTGGCAGGACTGGTGCTCAGAGGCGCAGCACCTGCCAACAATCCCCCAGAACACCAGGCACCAGTCATCACATCAACTCCCTGAATCCAGTTTTTCTTTACCTTGCACTGTCTGTTTAATCATTCATTCCTATACTCATTAAGCCAGTTTTCCTTCTTTTCAATCTTTTATTGTGTCTTTTAGTTTATCTTCCTTATTTTTCTGCATTCCCCTGTACCATCCCCCACCCCCTTTTCTCTCCATCTATCTCAGGAAAAGTGCTGCATCCTACTTTCCTCCTGCCTTTTGGGATCATGCTGAAAAGCAGGCAGAGCAGCAGTGCTGGTTAAGTCTCTGGTTGTCCTCACAGAGTGTATAATCCTCTTGATGTTCTGCCACTGTTATTGCGCACTGGAGAGGGAGGCACATCCGTTCTACATGTATGTGCTGTGCAAGTATCTAAGAAAAGGAAGAAACAACATGGATGTATTTGCAGGAATATCACAACATGAACTGTTTGCGGTGAAGTGCGGTTAAGAGAATGTTCGGATTGCAAAGAGCAGGATGATGCACACTGTATTACATTTTCTGTGCCTTTTGGGAACACGTGGGAATAACCATCCATAACAATTCACCCTGAAATGCCAACAAGCTCTTCTGTGAAACATTTATTTGTAAGAGAACACGCTCCATAAAGCTTCTACAATTGACCTTCTGACTACATTTGATCTCATTCTTTATCGTTCTTGTCAAATAAAGCCCAGCCTGCTATCTGATCAGCCAGGGTGACCCTCCTTTTTTTTTTTACCTCATATGAAAATCTTCTCACTGTGGCTGAGGAAGAAAATGAATTTTTATGGAAACCGAATAATAAACCGTAGCTGAGCTGTATACTGTGAAAACGAGTAAGAAAAGATGAAAAGAAGCAGAGGGAAATCCTGCATAACTATTGCAGAATTCTCCTTGGGGGCATAACAAGTGTGCAGTGTGAATGTATTTATATATATAAAAAAAGAAGAATACATAACTGAATATTATGTAATAAATTTAGGAAAGACTGAAAATCTGTCTTTTGTAGGTAGACTTTTTGCATGTGGAGACGATTTATAAGACTGCAGAGGCTATTTTAGACTTGAGTGTTGTAAAAACTGCCCGTTGGAAGCCAATGTGGAGCACTGATATAATAACCTCTTAGATGTAAAATGACAGCCATCCCCTCAGAGTGGGGGGCTGTAAGCACAGTGTGAATGGTGTGAAAGAGATGGGATGTTGACTGCTCCGATGTGGCCATAGATATATATCAGATATATTGAACAGGAGGAAAGAGGGAGAGATGACAGGGAGAGAAAAAAAGGGAGGAGGAAAGTTTGGGGAGAAGGAGGGGAGAGGGGAATCCACTGAGAGAGCGTGAGAAGGACTGAGAGATGGATGGAGGGACAAAAATAGCCCCTCTGTGGCCATGCTGTTCACTTTCATTTTCCATGTCCTAATATCCAATTTACAGCCACACACACACATACACACACACACGCACACACACAGTAATAAAAACACTCTCCACTCACATTCCTCCACACCGCCACACTCTTTTCTTAGTACTGTTCACACCTCCATCCTCTTCATTTCCATCAAAAGGTAACTTGTACCTAGCCAGGCCTTAACAACAAATGTATATTGAAGCAGGGACGCACTTATGCATATACAAGTACACTACACGCACACACACACACACAGATTCAAAGACACTGAAGGCAGCCGGTGGAACTCCCCAGGGGGCTATCCTGTAGTCATGCCTTGAGATTTAGAGCTGTTCACGCCATTTAAAGGGGAGTGATATATGGTAAGAGGTTGGGAGGAGATATAGAGAGAAAATGACAGAAGAGTAGAGATGAAGGCAGCAATGCAGGGAGGGAAAGACGGAGACAGGAATGGAAATGAGAACAATTTACATACAGTTGGTCTTAGTAACTGTAACACAAATAAATCCAGCTAATTTTTTTTTTTGGATCCCATGCTTGTGTGTGTGCATGAAGGAATCATTTCAGCTGATGGAAAAACCCTAATGCCTGCAGTGGGTATTCATTCTCTTCATTTTGGTGGAGAGGGATTTCACTTTTATTATTTGAAGCCAGAGAGGAAGCAGACTAATCACACACTTGCAATAAAATAACAAAAAAAAGTGTGTTAGTGTGTTTGTGTTCCAGTAAATTAGCTTTTAAGTGCAAATGAGACTTCTGAGTATTATTTGTGTCTATATGTATGCATGTGTTCATGATATGTATCAGCATGCATATTTGTGTTTTGTGGTTCCTCTGTGTACAGTAAATAAGTAAATCCACAAGTGCGATTGCACAGGCCAACATTTTGGAGACGGTGTGCAGGGGAAGTATAGCTGCTCCACCATGATTTAAGATGCCACAACACACAGCTAATGACCCGGCTGAGATCCCTAACACTGAAACACGACACTGTCTGGAGCTGAAGAAAATAGTGTCGGTATAGGGAGATGGAGAATGGGGGAGAGGCTGAGAAAGAGCAAACAACAGAGGAGAAGGGAGAGAGACAAATTATTGTACAGCAACAAAGAAGTGATGTAGAGTTTGTCACAATGAGAAAACGTTGACGGCCACATGGGAATTTCACCTCAGACAGAGGGGGGGGCCTTGAATAATGATATATATGTGGTGACAGATGAGATCATAAGGGTATAACAAAAATGTAGTATCAAAGGTGACCAATAACCTGTCGTCAAATATACTATTATTCAGTAAATTCATCTTGGATAGTTTATTTAATGTCAACAACATCTATGTTTCCTTTCTCAGAGTCTGAATCAGTCAAGCCCTTTGTATCTTCCCATCTAACCAAGACATCTTCAACTAGAATGGCTCTGAGTTGTGCATACCTCTGCCAAGGCCCAACAGTCTCCTTAAATTCAATCAACCTGCACCACATTGCACACTCATAGAAATCATTTGTTAAGAAATCTTATCTGAATCCACACCCTTATCAAATATGCTCCAAAATGTAATGGGTCCTTTCACCCCACCCCTCCAACATGTTTTAATAATCCTGTCAGTTAAACAGCAATGACAACACAACCTTCTTGGTGGAGGAAATAACAAAATACATAATAAAGGCAACGTGATTTAATAAGATGGAATCGAATGTTTTTTTAATACACTGTACTTCCTGATGGCTTAGTTTCTCTTCATCCATGGAGAACAGGATAGACAGAGTTGAGGAGGGTACTTAGAGTGACACTGATAGTGGTGGATAGTGAAGCAGGGAGGAAACATTGCGAGGGATCTGATAGAAAGGTACAGATGGAGAGAGTGATCAAATGAGACATAACATAAGGCCGGGCAGTAAGTGAGCGCGCTCCGTTCCAGCGCTCTCTCAGATCAAAGCATTTTGTTAAAAGACTCTTCTTGTCGTAAAGAATTTTATTCTCTTTCAACAATTTTCGTATTATAAAACCACTTTCTGTCCTGAAGGCTCCTGTTCTCTTTCACACTTTTTGTTTTATAAAAAATATTTTACTCACACACTTTGTTTGGCACTACCAGTGCTAGAGATGCTAAATCATCTATCTAGAGACTAAATCATTAGCATCCGGCCACAATGTTCAATCTGCATCTGTGTGCAAATAAACTTAAAAACTTTTTCTCATTGCACAGTTAAAATGCAATAAAAATGATGAATGTGTACTCCACAAATCTGTGAGGCAGAAACAACCAGCACAGCAAACTCTCAAATGAAGGAATAAAAAAAAAAAAAAGAAAACCCATCTTTGTTTTTATTTGATGCCATAAAAAGATAAAGACAAAAGTACTATAACTGCTTATGCAACAGATACCACACCGTGTGTAGCTTGAAAGGTTTGATCTCTGTAAGGGCTGCGAAATTTTTTTAAATCAGCAATATGCAAAGAGTGGAAACAATAATATTCTATATCTTCTCGGGCTGCAGCGGTGCATGATAAATGGTAGCAACCAGGCATGTTGGGTGTGTCTACAAAAGATGCAGGCTTATATACTGTAATCGATAGGATTGAATCTGGATAAATTATGACTCAGCCTTTTACACAAACACACACAAGGACACCACAACAACCAAGGCCATATAAATTATTCACAGACCACAGACGGTGCCTACAGGTCACATGAGTTTGTCTGAGGTTTAAACAGGCGAAACTCTTTCACTGTAGAGTCTAATTGGGGCAAATACAAGTCATGTGAAACAAACACAAACGCTTTGCTACAGACAGCCACAGTCCCAAACCTGATGACTGTAGTCAAATCTGAGCAAAGCCAATAAAAATGGTTTGACATTTTCAGGATCTACACTCAGCACAGTCTTAACAAGAGCTAATAGTAAAACAGATTGTGAAGTGCCACAATATCGAATATTCATTATTATACATTGTTACTGCATCAATTTCTGAGGTCAAGAATGAAAGAGCAGTCTATTATCTAACAGAGCAAAACATCCCCCACCATCATGGATTGCACTCCAGTATCTCAAATTGTCCTCTAACCAGATCCCGTGGAGACCCTCTCTAATCTGCATGCAATCATGCTCAGGAACAACCACAGGCCATTCAGCCAGAGTTCATGATAGAGTTTATTTTTTCAAGGTAAAGTCCCAAACATTTATGTGTAAAAGGAGAGTGTTTAAGGATGTTATTTGTTTTCCATTATTATGGATTGACTACGAGACTTTATGAACAAAACATAAAGTAATTAACTAAGATTAATCGATTAACTGAGAAAGTCATTGGCAGAACGACTTATAATTTATGAAAATAATGGAAATAATCAATGGGTCCTGCCCTAAAGAATTAAAACAAGTGTAGTAAATTAATATTTATGTATTTTAGGTAGTAAATTGGGGTTTGTGATATCTGTGACTTCAGTATCAGAGCTGTGAGTGAGAGATGCTCTGCTGTCACTGTCCATGGTGCTGATTTTCAAACTGCGTTTCACCACACTGTCAAAGTAGCATCTGTTTGCTGACTTCACTTCAGCATCAACAACAGCTTGATTGATTGCACAAGCCTCAGTAACAATATGGCAACAGATCTCATTAGAGAGCCTCTAATTTTAGTCTCCTGAGCTCAGGATGCAATTTCGATACCTCTCCCACCGTCCTCTCACACCACACTGTGTCTTTTCATTATCTTAACAGCCCTGCCAATCACATGTGAGGATTATCAAATGGAAACGTATTGATCAATGTATTTATTGATTTATTGTGACCTGTGGATTAGCTGTCAATTATCTCCCAAGGAACCATGCATATATGAATAAGTTATCATGTATTAAACACACAACCGGCCCACCCTGTGACACACACACATACGCGCACAGTCCAACAACCTTCGTGGAATTCCTAAGCAAGCCCACACAAACAGAACTACTCAACTACTTGAAGTGATTTACTCTGCTTGTTGTGTCTTAACATTAAATACAACATTGAATTTTGTGGTAACAGAAAACACAGGAACACAACAAACTTAAAGAAGCACCTGACAGTTCAGAGACACATTTAAAAGCAGAGGGATGGTGGTTACATTTTTGTTGTTGGGTTGGGTTTATTTATAATGTGATTTTGTTACATAAATTCGATGACCCTAAATTATATTTGTATATTTGAGTTGAGTATACATTAAACTATTCACAGTTAATGTTACATTTCAACTTCCAAATTGCATTAGCAATAGAAAACGCTGCCCGCATTGTCGTCGGAAAAGCCAAATAGATACCAAACCTATCCGAAGAATAGTCCGGAAACAAACAGACCATTTTATATTTAGTTTGTACTAATAAATGACTTCCCTGTCTGTTTTTTGTAAAGGTTTCGGGCTGAGCTGAAGTCAGTGCACGTCATGATGTCAATACCTTTAGTAATGGTAATGGTGAAAGGTTCTGCAATACTGCATACAAATTCAATGTTGATTCAAAGAAACATACAAGAGCATGAAGTTGTGCATAGTCCAAAACCTACGAATCATATGCACAAACCTTTGCACACACATAAACCAGGCAATACACACAGACATAAATGCACAACTCACCCAACACCAGTGTCACACATGTCGGTATAGTGAAGCAGGATTCATGACATACTGTATGTATACATTATTAAACAGACCATTACCACCAGTATAAAACTCCCCCTGACAGTACACAGGTCAAAGGTCAGTGTTCAGAGTTCATAAATCTACTGCTACGATCACAGACGTTGCATCTCTGACTCACGGTGGGAGGATGGTGGATCAGGATTGACCTTCCTTTAGTGGATGGACACAAAACCGGGATTTGTTTGTGTGTTTTACCGATGTTTGTGTGTATGACAGAAATTTCCAGTGAAAGCTAGAAGTGGTTTTGTCAAATTATACATTAATCCAGAAACTGTAGGTCCTTTCAGCATCGATTTTCATAAATGATTTAGCAGCAGACTGGTAGGTAGAATCCCTCTGTGCTGCCTGTTGCATTAATTCAGGACAAATACTACAGAGAGCATGACGACACATTGTTTCCTCAAGCTGGTTTCCTGTAAAAGACAAATTTGCAAACAGCTTGTCTCACTTCCCATGATGTGCTGTGTAATCATGCCAAACAGGAAATAAAAAGTCTTTTGTGTGGCCAAATAAAGAAATGAGGTGCTAATTTGCAGCTTATGTTCAAATTTTGGCTCATTAGTGAGATAATGTTTAAATTGAAATCTCATGAATGCTGTATTTACCAGTTAATTGAAACAAAAACAAGCAGGGTTTGAGACATCCAATAAGTTTTACGCCTATTCACCAAACACCAGAGAAGAAGACAAAGGACGTGTTTGGAATTCATTATCTTATTTGTGACCCTGCTGTTTGTTGTAATTGTGAATCATGTGTGTAATTGGTATGTTATATAACAATGTTTATATGTGTACAGATAGATATAAGCTATGCTAAAGAATGAGAGCGACATATCATCCCTCATTTTGGGGGTGGGGGGGTGGGTTACATCGTGTGCAGTTTCCTGCTTAAATAAACTCATCAGTGCATACCTCCACCAAGGACCGACGGTCACATTCAATTTACATCAAATTACACGTACTCATAGGTATCAGTCTTGTGAATTTGCCTATTGTATAATCATCAAGATCCATTCTTTATTCTCTGGTTAAATCACAATGAAAGTAAAAAAAATAATTTGGTCAATGCCCCATACTTCCACCAAGTTTAATGGAAATCTACCTCCTTAGTGGAGGTAAAAGTGTACAAAGATAAATATGTAGAAGTGTCTCAATAACGCAACAAGGAAAACTCCATCAGATAACCAGGGGGTTTAGTTTGATAAGCAGAACCACCCCTATTGCCCCAATCTTATTTATGAATCAGACTATGTAAATGAAGCACAACATTTGTTGAACACAATGAGCCTAATGCAAAGACTCAACTCAGCCTGAAATAAAATCTGTCTCTTCAGTGGCTCTAACATTCACAGTACAGCTAATTAAAAGGTAAACAAAGTAATGGGATGTAACATGGGTGGTGTTGTATCAAACTGAACAGGCCCAGTAATTACAACAGAGGAATGTATTGCACTCTTCAGTCAGTTAAAACAAAAAGTGAGGTATTACACTGCTGGCTGCTGTACTGATGTAACATCATTTATAAAACTCTAACAGTGATCAGATACATCTGCAGGTTTTAGGTTAGTTTTATCTTTTTACTGACACCTACTGTGTCTGTCTATCTTACTCTATCTATTTAAGATACAAATATGGGTGGTGCCACCTATGGGTGATAGCATGTACTTTGCTCATTGGTAATAATATGTTGTGTAAAAAACATTTTTTAATTAATATAAGTATAAGGTAAAGCATAAGATTATCATATTCATTATCACAGCTAAACTAGATGATATAAAACACTGTAGCTGCATATATCTCAATATGTAACACATCTATTTTTAGCATTAGAGACATATTTATTTTTTAGCAGCAACATGTATTTTGCATAAGATGGAGTGTTATCTATGCTTTATGATAACAGGACCCAATGAAATAAAAGGAATAGAGAGACTACAAGGGATGAGATTTAACAGAGAGAGAAAGACAGGCGGACAGATGGGACAGAGAAAAGATGGCTGGTAGAGACAAGAGAGGCACAACTTCATTAAGAGAATCAAAGAAAGGATTATTACTGTCTTAACTGCAGCTTTTTTTTAAATACACAATTACCACACAGCACTGCAGAGGTCTTAACTATTTGATTTTCTCACAGGGTGAAGAGAGGTGACATCAGAATATCTTGAAATAGATATAGAAGAGGCAGTTGAGACAACTTATTGTGGTATGATGATCAAAAGTAAGAGTTGAGGAACACATGCAACAACCTAAAAACTGCACAACTCTATTTCTGAGAGAACATGGACCAGATGTGCATCCTCTCATTTTTCTTACGTGTCCTACTTGAGGAAACCCCCTCTTGTCTTATAGGGGCATTATTCTTCTGTCAAGCGCCACCAATTGCTCGGCATTTTAAAGGTCAATAGGAAGTTGTTGTAATGAATGTAATTACTTGAGTTGAAAACTCCTGTCGGTACAAACTTGATTCATTGTCAGCTTGGGACCATCAATTAAACTGAGTAACTGAAGTGTGACTGCTCTAAGAGAAAAACACAAATATGTTGGGAAAATCTTTAACCAACACAAATGTTTTTTTGATATAATTTGATATCAAACAGTCACAGAACTCAACTGCATTTATTAAGGAGTGGAAGATTCATTGATTGGGATTGGTGCACCAGCATAAACAAGGTTATTGCCCGGGTTGAAAAAGTGAGCATAGGATACACTTTGGGATGAACTCTTTGGGTTGCATTGTTTTGCAACATCTTTGTATCAGAAAAGACGTGAGACCAATACTTATCTATATTACCAATACTTATATTTAAATCCCTCCTCTAAACTGTTTCTCAAGCGCCCTCTCATCTTCACTGCTGCCATTTGTCATCAAGTTGAGTTGGTCTGGGTGAGATTATCATGGAGGAAGAAGAGCTACACGTTCCAAAGAATTGCAACAAATCACGTGTTTGCTGACACTTTGGATTTTTCAAGAGAGATGAGCAATTTAACAAGTTGCATCCAATAAGCAAAATGTGCTGTGCTGCTATAAAGTTTGGAAACAGCTCCACTTTCTGCTGAGTGTGCCTACCTACTGGAAGTGTGAAGCACATCCTTCTGCTGAGGCAGAGCACATTTCACTATTACTCCTGCAACCTGTTATAAAAGTGTAACTGGAGACAGAGAACAGAAAGGAAGTCTGATTCGAGACAAGGTGGAGGCCTAGTTTTATTTCATGTTTTGTCAGACTTTTTTTGTTTGCACTACAAAGAACTTGTGAAAAGAATTGTATGTATTTTAATAATAAAAAAGCAAGAGTGTAACTGAGATGCTTACCGAGTTGCTCTGCTAGAGAAACTAATGTGTGAAGTAAAAATTGCACTTTTTTTAGTAAATTTTTTATGATTTGCTGTGGGCAAAGAAATCAAAGAAATAAAATCAAATATTACCGAGGAGAATTGCCCAATATATTCTTGTACATTGCAGAGTATCACGTTGAATCATGATGAATCACACTGCAACACAATAGGGGTGAATCTATTTGTACATATGTATTTGCTTCATATTTATATTAAATATTTTGCAGGTAAATCATCACGATGTGTATCACGTTGGTCTCACTGATATTGATACAATCTCACTGAACTGACATAAAAGACACACAGACCAAAGAGCAAAACATAAATAAATGAATAAACAACTACAGCAAGACACACACCCACAGACACAGACACACACACACACACACACACACACACAAGACACCAATTCCACATCAGGTGGAAGGCCTCGCCACTGTGAAAATGATATCTTCAGCTGATCAATAAGTGAGCGTGCTGCAGGTCTGTCTCAAGCACACACATCCATAGGCTCCAACAGGGTCATTACTTAAGGGTAATGAAGATAGTGAAACTGGTAATAGCTTTTTTTATTAACTGCATCGAAGCATTGATGCAGGTTCGTTTGGTTGTGTATGTTTGCTTTGCACTAAATTGGATTAGATTGTTTCACTGGTTGGCTTTGAAGAGACAGATATGGTACAGTAGTTGTGATTACATGAGGTAAATGTCCTGCTTGTTTATCCTTATTTTCAACCTCAATTTGATACTTAACATTAAGCTCTTACTAGAGGCTTTTTCTAGTGGTTTTTCCCGCTCTGACCACAGGGTTCAAATCATATGCCCACACACCCACGCCTGCAGTCTTCATGTTTGCTGCAACGCCAACTACGCTTGTAGCGCCACATCATAAATGCACACACTCAGAAACGGTTGTGCACAAGCACACACCTACACACAAGTATGCACTCGCAATCTGCTGGATATTTTCCTGCCCAAGGAAGACGGCAAACATCTCTGTCAGCCTTTAAATTGTAGTCACACTCAAATGCACACACAAGCACACAGCGAGAATGCAGTTGGCAGCAGCGGGCAGGTGATAAGTTAGAGGGACATGGGAGAGAAGTGCTTGTCTTGCAGAAATGTCCAACAATAATGACAAGCCTATTCGGTTAATATCACTCTGACAGCCTGATGTCTCCCTGCAGGGATTGATATACAGTGAACACAGTTTTCATAATCCTCTGTCACGTCATCCATAGTGATAACATAAGCAAGACTAAAGGTTCAGCTGCAACATCCAATACCAAATCTGTAAGACCTAAACCTCGAAATGAGAAATCAGCTATTCAAAAGCAGCAACAGTTAAAAGGAGTCACTTTGAAGCAACAATCCACCTTGAATTAAAATAATATTTACAACTTATTTTTACATTATTTGAACAAGTATCTTGGACAAAACCTGGGACATTTTCAGGTTTAAATTCGAGTGAAACTCAATTTGGTTTACTTCTGAGCCTACAGAGGGCTAAAACCTTCCAGTACTAAGTCTGACTTTATATATTTAATCTATTCAGTCCTGTCACTCAGGAATCCAGCTTAAAAACCATTGAAATTGGTCTAATGTGTGTAAATTCACTTAGAGGTAGTTCGAAAAAGCTTTTACTTAATAAAATCACATGTAATTTAGAAATATTGGAGCACTTTTGGAGCTTCTTGTTGCTGTTGTTAAATGGAATATATTCGTTTACGTTAACAGCACTTTGCAGCACTTTGAATGCCGTAAACACACAAATGCATCAAGTCACTGACAAAATGACATCCTCCTCAAGCACGTGTGAGCAAGTACACCATGTGTATCCTGAGACACACGCACACTTTGCATGCACACATGGATCCTACACACATTTACTCACCAATTACAATGATATTCATTTAACCAGGCTATACAAATGCAAATGCTTGAGCCCAGGCACTGTGGTTGTGAGGTTCAACATCACAGCGCCACTGTTCTGTGAGACACTTTGATAGAGTCAGATCAAAGGGGAGGCATTCAAGACCTCCAACAATAGCCCTCCTTGCAGAGTGTTTGTAACTGGCTTATAAAAGCACATGAATGAATACAGATGAGGTTTCAGGCAACAAAATGTGTGTAAACAAGCCATATAAAGGTCTTCCGGATTTACAGAGGAAATCAGACACACGCACAGATGCACTCGCACATGTTCTGACACACGGGTGTATAAGTGCATCCAATCTCGCACACCATGTACCACACATCTGCTCAGAAGATGAGGCGAGGTAGTGTGGTCTGCCAACCCAACCTGCATACAAAAAACCCCATTCCCACGAGGCTTTACTTTCAGGTGCATTGTTGAATTCATTTGAACACATCCCCGTCTTCCTTAGTCTCCTCAGTTCTGTCCGTCATTTCCAATTTCACATTTCTCCTCAGTGATGCCTACAAATCCTCGCTTCCTTTATATTCTGCCTCTTTTGTTCATCATCTGCCTGTCCTCCTGCCCTCGCACATTTATTTTACTTACTCTTTTTAACTTTCTACATTTCATGCTGTCACCTTCACCCTTTGTGTAAACCTCTTTCTCTTTCAACAATGGATCCTTCTAATCCACTCTCAGCCTGTTTCTTGTCTGTTCTCTCACCTCCTTCATTTTTGTAGCCCTCATTCATTTATACACATTTTCCTTTTTTCTTTTAAGCTCACTCTCTCTCTCACTCTGTGCATCTCTCTAGAATCATGCTCACACTTTACCCCGTCTCCATTTTTATCCTCCACTCTTCTTTGCACATCCCCACACTTCCAAACCTCTATGTTCCAATCTCCGTGAGTTTTGCCACAATTCTCATCATTTTCAAACAAATCCTTCAATCTATTTCTTCTTTATGTGTGCCTTACATCAACTGTGTTATGTTGTAAATGCAGTTGAATGAAGCCAGAGATGTGGCAGAGCAGCTTCTCCAGCATTCATTTTGTATCCTCACACCTCTATTTATCTTCCTTTGGAAAGCAGCAGGATAGCAGAGTGGCTGCCTGACATATTTTATGATACATCTCCCTGGGCATTCATTTTCTAGTTCATCCTCACTCTCTTCTTTCCAGTTTTTTTTACCTTTAGCAGGCGAACAGATGGCAGGAAGGCTGCATGGCACAGTTTTCTGATGGTCCAGTTGAGTGGCCGTGGCGCGTCCAGTTGGTTCATGGTGCCCACTCTTCTCGGAGCAGGAACTGGTGCCCGGCAGCTTTTCGCGGCACCAGGATCAATGCTGCCCCACAAGGGGGGCAAAAATGGGAGAGGGTCTCCAACTGCTGAAAATCACGCAATTCCCAGGGCATGACCCTCGACGGACAAAAAACAACCGCTACTGCCGCCACCAACACCGCCAGCCTTTACCTCCCTGAGCAGATGAAGCTCTCACCTGGGCAGCTGACTGCCCCCTCCACCCTTCCTCCCTGTCCTCTTCTCCACTCTGTCCACACAGATCCAAAGAGTTCGAAGCAAGCCAAACCTGGAGCACCAGGAGCATCTGATTCCTCTTCCACCAGTAGCTGGAGCGTGTAGAGCGGTGGCGCGAAAAAACCCAGAGTGAACAATAATTTCCCAAACAACAGAGCAGAGCACGGCAATGCACAGCAGATAAAAGAGCTTGAAATGTGAAAAGGATGCAGATAGAGAAAAAGGAAGAAGATAGAAAGAGAAGAAAGAGAGATTAAGATGTGAGAAGAGGAATGGAAAGGAGAAGAGAGATGAGCAGAGCAAAGCAGTGCAGTGCGGTATAGCGCAGAGGGCAGAGAAGAGGAAACGAGAGCAGCGCAGAGCGCATAAACGGAGCAGCCTGACAGGCAGCAGCTTAGATTTGAGGCTGCATGCACACTACTGTCTCCAAGACGAGAAAAAAAAAGACAGAGACTGGAAGGGGGAGAGACAGAGAGATGGAGAGAGAGGAGAGAGAGAAAAAGAGAGAGAGAGGGGGAGACAAAATAAAATCCAATACAATAGATGAACAGGCTGAAATTGAAACTATGCGGGGAAAGGATGCAAAAAAAAGATTGATTCTGCGCATGGGAAAAAAACAGGAGAGATGGAAAAAGAGGGAGAGGGAGAGAGAATAGGAAGAGGGGAGAGCGAAAGAGATGTGATGAGGCACTGTGTGGTGGTCGAAAGGGAAATGTGTGTAGCACAGCCAAAGCTCTGTCTTATAGAGTGGATTCAGATGGAGCTTGAAGATGTAAGCACATTAAACAACTTGGTGCCGTGGCAGTGAAGAGGAGGACGACCTACTTACTGATTTGCACATTAAGAAGCAGAATAAAAAAAAGCCACTAAAAACAGCTCAGCTGATGTGACTTTCATATTGTATGATACAATTTTGAATGCACCTAAACAGCCTCTGATGCCACTCAGTCTCTTCAAAATAATGTTAATAGAAAACACAATAGAATTTAACATCTCTATATTATTTTTGTTTAATCTTTAAGACCCAAAATAGCACTTTTTGGACCAAATGCATTACAAGTGTAAATAAGCATTTCTCTGTCAATCCGGGCAGATAAAATAACGTGTTTACGAGGCTAAATTTTTCACAGCATGAGACATTAAATAATTGAATCAACATTACCAAAATAATTTTATTATCTATAAATGAGTTTTGTTTAACCGGAAATAATTGCTGAAAATATGTGTAAAGACTGTGAATGCTATAGTACTGAACTGAAGAGTTCGAACATTAAACTCCATTTTTGTGTTCAAGATTTTCCAGGTGGGCTCAGGACAAACTGGAAATTTACTTAAAGGTACAGCGTGTAGAATTTTGTGATATCTGGTATTGAAATTGCATGTTGCAGCTGAACACCCCTCACCTCACCTCAACCTGTGGCAGCTTCAGCTGTCATAAAAACTCAAAAGGTTTTAGTCTGTCAGTCTGGACTAATGTAAAAAACATGGCGGCCTCTGTAGAGAGGACCCCCGCCCTGTAAATTTAAAGTATTAAAATATAAAGGGCCTTTTCTGGGGTAAAGAAAACTACAATTCAGACAATTTAGATGAAACGAACTATTGAAAACATCATGAGGATTATTCTACATTAAATTTCTGACAATAGTTCATTTTCACCTAAATCTTACACACTGGACCTTTAACATTATATAAACGTGACATCAACTTCAGCACATTGGCATCAGTGTTTTCCGGCTCGATTGCTTCACCTACTGCAGTTTGTGAGCTGGCTACATGCAAAACTTCTCTCCTTATTTAAATTCCATAATAATGATGAGATGGAGAAGGAGTGGGTTGATTTTAAGAGCTGAGGATCACCAATAACATCTGCCTCGGCTGTGACCATTTTACACCACTTTATATACTTCCACCAGAGACCACCGGTGCCATCCCGCCAACAGTACAGCGACCACCAGTATGTTCCTTGTGTACATATTTTATTAAGGGTCACTTCACCTTCCCAGGAAGATGTAAAATCACTGCTTTTTGCCACCCACCATCCACCATCCTATGAAGTCTGGTCTCCATATCCCTATGTTTTCCAGTTCTTTTGGACTGGTGTGAAAGCTGTCAAACAAACCTTAGTGTGGCCACAGCTACTTGTTATATGAATATTTAATCACATTTTTGTTTGATTTTACATATTTGATGATTTTTTTATTCCTCAAACTTTGCACTCTTTATCACATGTCCTCTCTTTACAGCTAGAATGTTTTTAATTAGAGTTTTATGCTGTACCTCGTTTAAGGACCTTGATAACAAAGGCTTGCGGTCATCTTTAAACTAAGCATTATTAAAACACTCCACAGAAGTGTAAGTCTCCCTGTCTTAGGGCACCAGGAGAATTGCCTTCAGTGAATGCTATAAGATCAAACCCTCATCCATCCACAGAGCTGTATAATATGTGATATACTGTATCTATAATAGAAAACCTTATCAGATCAGACTTGCATTCTTGATTATTAAGCACACTGACAAAAACTTTGTCTTTGTTGGTGTTCTGAATGTAGTGTACCTATTCTTTCTATTTCTAGTCCCTCAGACTATCTCCAGTGAACTGCTGAAACACCATAATCAAAGACCCAAAAGCTTGTCAAAACAAAAGAGATGAACAACACAAATTATCAACTCTCTTTGTGACAGACTGGGCATGTTTGGGCTGGTGGAGGAGTGATTCGATTTGATCTGATCCTCTGGTGTGCACATAAAAACACTGAGGGTTCAAAGGTGTTGATGACAACCCATGATGTCTCCGGTTAGATGCACTGTGTGTTGTCATTGTTTTTAAATGGTTCAGATTAATGTCACATTGAATACTGTTACATTAAATATCAGACTGTACCTGTGCAACACAGGCTCTTGCTTGGCAGAGACATTAAATCGGTACAAATAAAAGATAAGCTTGTAATATGGACGTGGAATACAAACGGAACAGTTGGCCTTATAAGTTTTCATAGAAACAGACCTAAAGGGAAAATTAACCTCTGGTGTTGTTAAAGCAGCTCTTTGTGTGAAGCAGGACAAGCTGTCATTGTGTGCTTTTCTCTCGTAGATGAAATTATAATAATATTAGGTGCTCTAATGCAGCACAATATGAAAAAAAAGAAAGATGCATTGCCATAATGCTCTCAAACTCCATTGTGCTGGCAAGGTATTCTAATACATCAATGACAGTGTGGGGTATCAGTGAATTCCCTAATGAATCTCTCGAGTCACCACCTCACAGTTAGTGGGCATTCTGCCCTGACAGTTAAGGACCGACGTTAAGAATCAACACCTCACTGACCAGCAGGTCCTTGAGGACCTGCAAGACCTCTGGGAGAGCTGTCTGTCAACAGTACAGCTAGTCACTGTGGAGATGGTGTGTGGGTGTGTGGGTGTGTGGGTGTGTGTGTGTCAACGGAAGGAGTGATAGTGTGCCCCCTAACCCTTTAAGTTCACACTTCTCCATCTCACCCCATGAAATGGTTCTGCAAACACAGCTTCATCTCTCTGCACTGCCTGCGTCACGACTCTAGATGGCAACCTTCTAATGCACAATATCCACCTAAGCCTCAGCCCCAGTATTCAATCATGACTCCAGCCACAACCCTATAGTATACACAAATCTGAATAATTATAAAACCACAAGTTATTTTACCACCACAAAACCAAAGTGGCTGCCTTGTTATAATTAAATGCATGAAGATGCATGGCATGTCTGCATTATCTTCCTGCCATTAAAGACATACATATTTCAGCCACTAGAGAGCATCAGTTCAACATGCCTTGCATAAGGGTGTCTTGGTTCATTTTATCGTTTCACTCTTCTTGGCTAAACTAATTATCACAGCGTAGAAAGGTATTAAACACTGGTGAAGAACAAGAACAGACAAGATGAGATTTAATTCCCTTACAGTGATTCATTTCTTCCAATGGGAGCTAACTTGGCTGAGGAGGCAGTTTGCTGTTAATTACTTAAGTGCTTCAGCAATGGGAGCGTGTCAGATGGTGAAAGCAAAAACAATAAATAACATATGTTAGAATTGTTAGAGATAGAAGAGTGTTATTCATCAGAGTGAATCTAAACATATACTGTACTCACAGTGTGAGTAATGTGCCAACTGAAGAAGACTTTTTTCTAGTGCCTTTAGGTGTGGATTTATGTAGTGTTATGTAAATGTAAAATGTGTGTGCACATCACTATGTGTGTGCACATCACTGAACATCTGAATAAACCACTCATGACCCTTGTACTTGTGCGGAAACTGTACATTTCATCATCTGCGTGTAAGCATGAATAGCACATTTATGCTTAATAAGACTGAGTGGGTGTTCTGTATTCCAATTCTTCTTTGAGGGGATCTCTGCTACAAGTAGACCTTGTGACATTGCCTACCTGCATTGTGACAGGAGTGAGAAAGGAGCCAATTTCCACCTGTCAGTCAAGAAAAGAAAGGAGTTCCCAAGAAGCTGCTTGCTCATATAGAACATGTGAATCCTCTCTGAGTGTTTGTACAGAAAAAGATTGTTAAGGAATGGAGCTCACTGAGTTTGGAATTGTGGAATATCATTACCCTGGGCGATGTTATAACCACGCAAGCAGGGTATCGTTCTCACTCCTGTCTGTGTGTGTGTAATCTTTGGAGGTGATCAGTCTAAGGTAAAAAAAAAAAACTAATAATGCAGCAAGAGAGATAATCAATAAAGCTTGTATTGCTTTATGTGATGTCATGAAGAAGTACAAAAAAGTACATCATGCATAGTTCCAAAATACATCTCTTCAGGTATCTCTGCATCCTATGGGACTATAGTGTAAAATATGTGGAAAGCAGGATGGCCCAAACACAGGAGCCAGGTGAGGATGAACAACAAAAACTGTCATTTAATACCAGCCAATATCAATCCAAAGGAAATCAAAAGTACTAAAAATATTGAAGCAAAGCATGGTCCAAACAACGAAGTACAAAAGAATCACTAAGAAACACTAGGAAAAAAGTAATGGCTGGAACACACAACTGAAGTGAAACAAGTACCAGACGAACTGACAAAGACAAAGGGAATCACAGAGGTTGTGTCCCAAATCACTCACTCACTATTCCCTGCTTCACTAGATGGTATATATTGCTCGGTTAGTGACCATCGGTGTGCACTACTTTTCATGATGCATTGTGGGAAAAAACTTCACGAAAAACCTCCGTTATATTTATCTAATGATCTTCTCTTAACAACAAACAAATCTGACAAAACACAAAAATAGACCGCAAGGCACAATTTCACAACTAAAAATAGCCCAGTCCAAACTGCTAAAGTCACATATCTCTCCAAAAGTGCAATTCAATAGTACTTCAACAATGCATATTATTAATTGTCACACTGAACTGGAGGGTCCTCTAATAAGATAATAAGATAAGTAAAATAAGATTTGCATTTAAAAACTAAATAAAGAGCTTTGGAAAATGGCATCTTAAAATAAATAGCTTAATTTTAGAAAACTTAAATAAAGATATAATTTGAGTTTCCTTTTATCTTTTTTTCTTAATATATAACTACACTGCACATATAAACATCTCAACAAATATCAACAACCAAACAGATTTTACTTGTCTCTCCACTTTCTCTTGTTCAGTGACGTAAACTTTACAGTGTGCTCCCAGGACTTACAACCGTAAAGACGGAAAAAGCGCAGGTTAAAAAAGAAACGCTCCGGCAGAAGTTAATCACAGGTCTGAGTCCATATAGAAAGTGTTCTGGGTCCATTCCAGACAGCGGTCCGCCTATTGGTGACCTATGCTAGATGATTAAGGGCAATTTTTTCAGCTTGCTCTTCAGATGAGTCCATGCTTTGACTGTGTGCAGCCACCTTCCTTACGACGCGTCGACACCCATTTCGCAATTCGACATAATTACGTAAACGATGACATCAATGATGTCGATGCATTGCCCCAACCCTAGAACAAACATACCAAATTTAACAATCTGAAATAAATCATGGGTGGGGAAGAGCTGTGCGAAGTACATGTCTAAAGGTGGCGTGTGCTGAAACTCTCCAATGATAAACTATCAGTTTACAGTAGAGTGAAACACAGAACAGTGTGTGTTGATGTGAAGAATGTGCAGGTAGAGTCTGTATTAAACAATTGGCTCAGAATATATCTAGTACAACTTTGCCTGTAAAGACTTTTCTGAATAATCTATATGTTGCTACAGTGTTATGGATGAATATGTCCATCAAACAGACACACACAGATAAAAACCCCCCAATGAATCAATTTTTCAGTAAATTGAGTGACTGCAGGTGTTAACAAAGTTGTCTGTTGTAGATTGACGGTGCCAGAAGCCTTTATCTGATTTGGCTTCCTCTCCCTCTTCTCTAGCTGATCATCATCCCTTGGAGGATTCTAGGTAAATGACAGTTCAATACTTCCCATATGCACTCATACACACAAACGCTCATACACTCTCGCACTTTCTATGTCTCACACAAACACACACAAATGTACGCACGCACACACGCACACACACACACAAACACACACACACGAACATACAGACACACACACTACTACCCCCTACTTTCCTTGCCCTGAGGAAGCAGGAAGGCCTCTGCTGAGTTGGGTACACTCCTCCATCTGGAGAGAGGCAATGATTATTAGCCTGCGGGATGGAACCACATGCATACATAAGCACAGACAGACATAGACACACACACACTGAGTCTCTTAGAATGTGCCGTTTTTCACCACATTATTTTTGTTGCTACTCTCCATCACTCACCACACTCCCTTATGCATCCAATCATAGTTGTTATAACGTCAACGTCTTCATGCAGATCAATGCTTCCTCATGTCGCACAGATTGTCACATTGAGGCCCTCAAATCAGGTCCACAGTTTTCAGCTCTGACATTTAGGCTTCTAGCTTGACGGCTAAATGTTATCGGCAGGTAAAAATGACAAACAAGGGTGCTATCAGTTATGCCAGAGGTAATTGACTGAGAAGCTGGTGCTAATTAAAACTAATGACCTGCAGGGGTTGTCGATGCAGCAGTCACTTAAGCTTCTTTTATCATAGCGTAACATAGTGTTTTGTCATATCATCGAATCATCAGTTTACTACACAGATCCGTCATCCTCTTTTTACACAACACATCCTGATCTGGAGGATCAAACTGTCCAGGATCGTCTTAGAATAATAAAAAATATTAAGTTGACCTTAATATTGGCTTAATTATAACAACACATTCTTTTTCATATTTGTAAGCACTTGGCTGCCTCAGTGAAAATATTTTACTGTGGCTTTATCAGTACCATTTCACCAATATCTAATATAGCAGCCCTTACTTCCCTCTTACTACACATCAAGTGTCTGTCTACCTTTTGCTTTGTTTTGATTGTTGAGAGACACATGTGAAACAAGAGGCAGGTGAGATAAAACTGAATTGAAAATGTAATTATGAAAGTTTGGACTAATGAAAGGAAAGAGGAAATCAAAAGTCTTCCCTCCAGATAAATTCAACATTTTAGTTTAGACGAGGACGGAGCAGACAAGAGTCTTTTTTATCTGCAGTTGAAATGCTTTATGTGGCATTTTACATTCCCCACACGCGAAAGCAGAAAAACAACAACTGTCTCATAATTGCAGAAAGAAAAATATAAACTATAAGATAGATGTTTAGATACAGAATCAACATAACCACATGAAATGCATCCTTAAAACAATCTATAACACACTGGTTGAGGCTCATTTAGAAAACAAAGAACTTCAGGTAATACTGTGTTTGGCAAGTCTCTGCAAGGTGGAATAAAATAGATTCAAATCAAGGAACAGCTGTATGCTAAAGTTCTAAAATCATATATTTGGTTGATTTTAGCAGTGAAAAACAGAAAATGCAAACCCAGCACCAAATAAACATTCAAATTAGTCTTTACTTGCTTTAACTGTCTTTTCATGAACCTACAAAAGTTGAATAGTCACTGTGACAACAGACAAACAAAAGTTTAAGCAATTTCAGCCTGTTTTATATTTAGGATCGCTGCAGAGCCTGCCGTGAGGATTTATACTTGTGTGTTCTGCAATAACAAAATGCTAGCAGGGTGCACAGCAGGGTTTCTATGCAACTATGTGTGTACTACCAAAAATGGCAAATGAAACTTAGATGATTTTGTCTGCATTGGAGCTAATGAATGTTGAACAGGTACTTTAACTGAACTTACTGGAACGCAGAAAAGAGAGTAGAGGTCAGAGGAGAAGCAGGGTGAGTCTCGTGTGCTCGTCTTATACAAGATATAAGCTAGAGCTACAATAGGGTACGTGGCTATGTTATACCTATATACACCTATACCTCTAAACATTCAGCTGTGTGGATGTGCCGCAGCCGTTGGAACAAGAAACACTGCACAAACAAAAAGAAAAATATATTTCACAAAATGTCAGCGAATTCTACAAGCAAATGTTTTTGAAAGCAATAAAGTCAAAGTGATGATCCTAAGCATGCCTCATAATCCACAATGAACTCCTTCAAACAAAATACAAACAGAAGCTTTTGGAACGGCTCTCGCAGCACCCTGACATCGAACATCATTGAAAATCTGTGGGTGGAAGTTAAACATGCTTTTTGTGAAAGATGGCCTAAAAATATCTCAGAACTTGAAGTGACCTGTGAGGACGCGTGGGTGTAAATCCTTAATCGCGAACAGAGAGACTTTAAGCTTGCTACAAAAAGTGTTTGTACGCTGGGATATGTCTTAGAGTGGGATTAGTGCTGACTAAGCAGGGCGCCCCAAACTTTTAACAATCACTCTATGCAGTATTATCTTTACTTCTAGTACATAAAATAAAACTCACACTGCAGTAACACTTGAATAATGTCACTTTTTTGTATGACTATTTTGCATCAGGGTTGTTATGTAATGTGCCCAGGGGTGCAGATACTTTTACAACTGCACATACCGTATAATCTGCTTGGTTGAACAAAGTGACTCTGTTCTACAGCAACACATCATATTTAACTGTCTCAACTTGATGGACTAACTATAACAAATAAAAAAAGCTTTAAAAAAATGTTGAGTATAAGCACCAATATCTTTCTCTTAATGTGTGGACACAACTGTTGAAATACCAATGTGTGTGTGTGTGTGTGTGTGTGTGTGTGTGTGTGTGTGTGTGAGTTGGTGTGTGTCTTCAGTCATGGAAAAAAGCATCTTCAAAACTGCCCCAGTACTTAAGGATGCATAAACAGCACACTGCAGCGTGGTGCAATTATAGAAACTGTAATTGACAATGAATAATGTATAAAGACTAATGGTGGTCCCTGGAAAGTGAGTCATTCTTAGTAATATGCCACATAATCTGGGAACCGTAAATATAGATTGAAATAAAACTCAGCACTTAATAGAGGTGTGCATCTTCACTAGCCTCACAATTTGATTACGATTCAGCAGTCAATGATTCGATTCATCGATTAATCGATGATGTCGGATCATGTCTCCGGTTGTTCTGTTCACTTTAACACTGATGTCCTGATTTTGTGCGTCACGTTACAGGTGTCTCATAAACTCTAGAGCGGCTCAAACACAAAGTAAACATCAGTCCTGTACATGTCCTAATAACTTTTGATCAGTGATGATGTTAATTGTTCAAGTGTAAAATGAGTGAAGGTCAGAGGGGGAGGAGCAAGTAGAGTCCGACAGAGTGACACAGGACAACCACACCTTTAATGAGCATCTGCTGGTCCTGAAACAGCGCTGGTTATAATTATGAAGTGGCAGGACATCGCTAAAAACAATGACCATAGTGGAGAACATGAATCGATTATGTTCTGTCACAGCATTGATGCAGAATCGTCCAAGTCCGCGTCACGATGCATCTGGAAGCGAGAGACTTCCACACCTCTACTACTTAATAAGAATAAGAAACCTTTGGCAAATATCACTTGATGTCAAAATAAGGAGCCAACTTCACTACAATTGCTCTGAGAGCTGTTTTTATATTATGTCTTGATAGAAAGCAATGAAACAAACATATTGTGCATTTTATGTGGCTTTATGGTTCGATTATGCTTCCTTCAGACTAAACTACTGTAAAATATTGAGGTAAATAGTTCTTTATTGAATAAACTGTCAAGACTCTAGAGTCAGTCAAAGAGAAAAAAATAATGGTCGAGGTCTTAAGAGTCTGACGATACGCTTCAACTCTCTCAATAAGAACATTTGCGGAAGAGTTTTGGGTGTTTGTGTCCAATGAAGCATTGAGGGTTCAACGTTAGACAGAAGAGAAAACAAGGAAGGAGTGAAAAACATGAAGAAATTGACATTAGGAGAGGACAAGGCACAGAGAGCTGTGAAGAGACAACCATTTTAGATTAACATTTTGTTAATTCATTTCATTCAAGTGGATGTTGAACAGCAGCATCAAATAGCTCTTTTGGATAATGTGCCTTCATTAGCAGCTGAAACACTTCAAGCCCTCACATTAAGTTTTCCTTCTCAATCTCACATTAGAAATTAGGCTGAGAAAGAAAATGTGTCTTATCTGTCTTTAGCAAGATTTAAAACTAAGATGGGATATAATACAATGGGTGTGGCTAAATAGAATTAATTTTAAAACCAAGTGCCAATTGTTTAGCTGTTTTGGAGCAGAGAGGTAGAAAGGAAAGCAACATCACTAATGGGTCATTACATGTTGTGTTTTGGCAGCTTTCTCTTGCTCTGATGCGGTTGAAGAAAATACAACAATTCTGTTCATTTTAAACCACAACCATCTTGATCCTGAGTGTGAAAATGATAGGTTGCGGGTAAAAACATGTTTTGGGAGCTCATGGTGGCCTTGACTTTGATTCATCCTTGAGCCCTGAACACTTCATGCATTCCTGGGTTATAGCGTTCAGAAGAACAGGATGGATGGACAGTCAAACAAACAGAGGCATAAATGCAGGAGTGCCCAATTTTGCAACTTGATTTAAAATTTACAATTAAAAAAACACTAGAAATTAACAAGCTTTTCTCAACTGGGTTAAATCGAAGATGCAAACCCAAATATTTGGACATTGAAATTTGCCTGGACTAACAATGACTTTTTTAAAAACATTTCTGGGCATTCTTTCCAAACCATATTACTTGACAGTTTACTACAGAAATCAAGTGAGTGAGGCTGCTGGGCTTGGCAGGAAGTTTTGAATGCTTTACAGTGGAAGATAATGCAATGTCTACATATGATGCCCCTCAGGAAAAAAAAGATAGGCCCCAAATTAAAAATTCATGCACTCCAGAGGCTATATGGACTATGATGGAGTTATTCTTACCAGTGGAGAGATATGCCAACCCGCTGCTAAACTTTATTTATTAGAATACAACTGTTATTACTGCTGATTCAAAAAATGCTTGCACTGACTGGAGCTCAGGCATAACATTGGCATTATTGCATTTGTGTGATCATGTTCATTTTAAAATTGCTTTGGTAATATTTTTAAAAAAATGCCTTTTGGCCTCAGCCCACTCTATGATGTATCGGTGGGACTTAATGTCCATCTTCCTTTGGTTAAATCACTATCATGCTGGTTTATACGATTTAATTTCCCTATTAAATGCAAGACACTAATGTGTTTTTCTATCTCATCAGTGTGGTGCCTACCTGAAGCCTAAAATTCTATGTCAGACCAGTGCCCAAAGTAGAAATAAATCAAAATCTATCTCTCTTGCTTTCTCTCTCTCTTACAGGCGTCCACGTGCGCACACACACACACACACACACGCACACAGAAATCTATAAATTCCAGATTAGCTTTAGTGCTTGCCGATCTAATCTTCTGAGTCAACAGAGCAATGCAGACATGGCTCAGTATCAGAAGCCACCATAATGAACAGTCACTCATGTCGCCCTGATACTGCAGTCGTCTTTAAAACTACAGGCTTATGCTGCAGGAACGTTGTACTTGGACCAAATTCATGATTTAATAATTCAATCCATGATACAATTTTCAGTGAAACTATCAAAAATCCACAGATTTTCAGAGACTTGTATCAATACTTAATTTTACTCATCACATTTCTACCTTTAGAAAACTGCTGGTTTACTACACAAAAATTTGACATGCCAATAACCAAGTAACAAGCCATACGGCACCGGGTGTTTGATGACATAATGTTTCTCTCACCGAGAAGTCGGAGTTCGGATCAGTCTAGTTCAGAGCAGTTGTATCTGGGTGTACTGTGTTTCCAGTTTGTCCTAAAACTCAGGCTTCAGTGCTCTGCTATGTGGACGAAACCAGTGAGGTGAAATAGTGGATAGTACAGCTAATGGGTCAACCTCCTCCATTTTGTCACTCCATCTTTGAGATGTGCCCCTGTTGAAAAGGCGGCACAAACACACAAATGTACAGCTACACTAACAAAATGCTACACTCCCCTCACATAAATACTGCATTAGCTGTTGAGAACCTCAATGTTGCCGTAGCAACGTGGACATAGTGTAATTACTGTCTTGCGGGTCGGTGTAATAAAGCTAGACACGCAGCCCAGTGGCCCCGGGCCCCTGATAATGGCTTTTATGGCAATCATTACTGCCACACCGCTACACCAGGAAACACATACGAGGATATGCTTAACCTCAAAGCCCAGAGCTCATTGCATCATACAGAAGAGCTTCAAAGCCACAGTTCAAAGAGGGGGTGCAACACGGGTTTCACATCAAATCTATTCAAACATCTCTAAATTTGCATAAATAAAAAAATATCTACATTTACATGAAGACGGCGCTCTGGTTTAGAGAGTTTCCTGTTTCTAGGTTTGGCAACTACTTTGAGGAACAGCCACAGGGAGCATGGACTGGATATTGTCAATTTGCTCTGCATAAAATATCAATACCAGCAAACTAAAAACATAAGGGGTTTCGTAGAGCATACTGTGGTGGAAGTGCACAAGCTTTCCTTCAATGAAGAGCATTTTTTTGCTCATGGGATACAAAATCTAATATCTAGATATAATATGAAACTTAACCACACCACAGAGCTAAGGCCATATATCAAAGTAATGAGGAAAATGTTTAAACTAACAGAAAGTTACTACATCATCAATCTCGGAGTGGCCAATATTTTGGCACTTTTGGTGTGGACAGCAGATTTCTGGTCCAATACATCATCTTCAGTTTGTCATACACTGTTATAGTCCGACAAGTTTCTTTGATCACACGAGTCGAACAGTGATACTTTTTTGTAGATGTTTTAGATGACAGATGACATCTTGGCTGATCTCTATTAACAGATATCCTTTGCTCTCCACACGTCCTATTTCCCTGTGGGCAACCAAAACTTGCTCTAACCTCATTGGTCAAACTATAAACAGAAACCAGAAGGCTTCCAGTCCCAAACTCTTGTTCCTCACCTATAGATTCACAGTGTGTAGAATCTATTGGTGAAGTTGCATGTTGCAGCTCACCTCACCCTCCCCTTCCACACACGAAAAAGAACCTGTGGTAGCTTCAGTTGTCATAAAAACTTAAAAGGTGTTTAGTTTGTCCAGTCTGGACTAATGTAAAAAACATGGCCGTAGAGAGGGTCCCCTCCATGTAAATATAAAGTATTTAAATATAAAGGGCCTTTTCTGGGGTAAAGAAAACTATAATTCATACAATTTAGATGAAACATACTAGTGAAAACATCATATGGTTTATTCTACATTAAATTTCTATCAATAGTTCCCTTTCACCTAAATCTTACACACTGGACCTTTAATGTTTGCTGAGCAGTAATTAAAAACAGAGGCTCTGTAGCATTTAGCCATCTTCATTATTCAATTTCCTGGGGGAAACCCTTAATATTAATGTTCAATACTACAATGTAAAGGCAAAAAATAATATTTTATAGCTCGATGGTTTTTAAAGTGTAACCACATGAGATATTGCAGCTCAGTCGTGTTCATGACACCAAGACATAAAACGAAATCAGTGAAATAAGCAACAGATTTTTCTGAGAGGAGTGAGGGAAATTAAAATCTAAAATATAATTTCTTCCTGCACTGAAAAAAGCTGTAATCTAATGTGAGCTGTCTAATGGAGGTGGTTTCTACTGAGGCATGACTGTGCATCTCTGAAAGGTTTCTGTCTGCGTCTCTGCCTCCACTTCTGTTCCGAGGATAAATTAGCAGAAAGAATTCAGAGTGAGGCTTCTTAGAGGAGGGTTTAAAATGCTTTGATCAGGACCAAGCCAGTAATCTGACAAATCCAGAAGGGGAGCAACTAAGAGGCTATATATTGCTATGGCAAGTCACTTTGCCCTGTTTAATAAATATGGGCTTTACCCATAGACTGTATGGCTTTACCCCATACTGCCCCAATGATATTGAACCCATCTCCAAATAATTATTTATTTCATTATATGATTTAAGAATACTAGAATATGCTTTTTGGATTGTTTAAATGTTTTAGGGGTTTTAGGTTACGTGCTCTGCTTTGATTTCCTGTATACATTCATGTCCCTGTGTGTGTATCTGTGTAATCATTTTTATTATCTATTTAGGACCTTTTCTATAATAAACACTAACCTCGTCAGGACCAGCAGACCTCATGGGGTCCAAAACCTGGTCCTAATGAGGCAAAACATCATTTCTCAGCTCCTGGTTAAGGTCACGGGTAAGGTGTTGGTTAGGCTTTCCTCAATTACTGGAAGTTAATGCAAAGTCCTAATAAGGATAGCTGCACAAACCTGTGTGTTTGTGTGTACACAGTAACTATGTATATTTAAGGTTACAGACCGAATTGTAACGGCACTACTGCCAATTCATGTTAACTCAAACTGTTCCAAAGATGAGTCCATGATCCAGGGCAATAGGTGGAGGTAATGCAAGTGTTTGAAGGTCCCCCACAGTATCAGCAGCTACCTTTAGCATGCCTGCAGAAATCACTACTGTTGAAACCTCCATGCACTATGAAACCCTGAATGAGGAATCAAAAACTTCATTGACACCTTCATAGAATGAATCTGCTGAATATTTAAATAACTGGGCTGTATTCACTGTCATGTTAACTTAGCATTTTATTAGCGGTTGCCAACACTGCCTCTGGCTGTTCATCAAATACCTTGCAAATATGCTATTTACCACGCTAAAACACTATTTGAGATTTTCCAATATGTCTGAAACTCTAGTATAAAACCAAGATTATGTAAATAATTGAAGTATGAAAAGAGGTACGTTTAGGTACTGGTACTGAATTCCAGGGACCGGTACACAGCCAAAGTAAACAGTACATGTACATGTGCGTGTGTGTGTGTATGTGTCTTCAAAACAGCTGTGGGGTAAATACGAAACCCCTGGAGACACATTTAATCCTGCACTCCAGGTAGAGCGGATTTCATTTGGTTTTTTTGGCACCTACAAGCGATTTCACCTCCATATCCTTGCCACTCAGCATTAGTGCACTGGCCTGGACGGCCAGGAGCGCAACGTGTGGACAAAGCTAACTCAAGGACAATAGCACACTTAAATCAGTGTAATATAATGAAAAAAAGCTTCTAAATTTCAAATCCAAAAGCCATGCAGGGAGGAAGGATTATAGAGCAGTCATAATACCTCTCCCTCTCTTAAATCATATGGTGAGAAAGGAGAGGGAGATGAATGGATTTGCAGATTGGAGAGTTGAATCAAAGAGAATAGAGAAGCAAAAAAATAAAAGCCCAATTAAACGTAGATTTATAATGCGGCCTGATCACATTGTTTCTGACACTCATGCATGTTTTCTTGTCGGCCTGGCATTTTAAAGACAATAAGAAGCTCATGGTAAGGTAGATTGTGGTATTTTTCATCCTATTTTTAGTGTATTTACCAGATCAAGGCAGACAGTGCAGGCATCCTCGCTAATAGTTCAGTGAAACTTGGTGGGCTGCAACACAGTCAGCTCGAGACAAACTGCAGCAGTAATGATGAGTGGTTTTAAGGTCAGAATACGCCTTCTGTCGGGCAGTCCCTGTTTACACACACATTAAAACACCACACGCACCCATGCACAGATACTGACTTGCAGGTCAACTCTGGTCACTAGCTCAGTCAGAAGAGTTGAACAAGCATTGCCATCGCAACAAAAGTTTGCCATGTGACCTTATCAGACCCGGTTCTCTTGCTTTCCTTTCCCATCCCTTTTCTTTTTCATGGCCACAGTTCTTTTTGCCCTTTCTATTCTCCCTGCCTGAAAAGTTCACCAGCCGCATCATCTCTCTGAATGGTATCGAAAGAAAAGATCTCCTTAGTTAGGTTTCCACAAAAAAGGGCCGTGCCACAACCCCACTGTGTGTGTGTGTGTGTGTGTGTGTGTTTGTGTGTGTGTGTGTGTGTGTGTGAGAGAGACAGAGAGCAATCGAGAGAGATAAAATGCACCACTTGCACTTTTAACACCTAACACCCTTAGAGATCTCAAAACATTATCATGCCTGCTCAACCCCTTCACATTTTAAGCTTCGTCTGCAACACACACTCGCTCTCCTTAACTGTTGCACATGCACACACACAGACGTGATCACATACAGATAACTGCTTATATCTTCCCAAAAGATCTCCTCAGCACGTTCTCCCACCATCTAACACCCACCCACTACGTTCACTGCTTAAACACACAACATAATTCTTAGGGCTGTTTCCATGCTCCTGTTGCTACGGATGTCAGTCAGCACCTACACACATAAACCATCACTGCCTCCAAATAACCAGCTTATTTGTACCACCGGTGTGCCACTGAAACATGTGTTAAGCAGATTAAACATTGAGGACTTTGTTGCGTTGGCATGCCAGCAGCCCAGCCTGGGTTGTGTTATGATTCAACCCCACTGGCATGCGAACATCAAGTGAAATCAAAGTCTCAGGCGTTGCATGACAATTACTGAGAGGGACCAATTACTGAGTTGTGCCAGGACAACTCTGAAATGAAAGAAACAACAACAACTTTTTGGTAATTTGGGTTGTTTTGCTGTGCCATCGGGTTTATTTGGTGTAGTGGTTGATGTGTTTCCACACTGTCTGTCCACTCCCTGTCTCTAGAAGGCTTTTATCTTTGCTAATTAACATCTCTTATAATTATAAGATGAATAATGACATGCTAAGGATTTACAAATAGGCCATGGGACTTATCTATGTCTGATCGGCCCATATTACAGGTAACTCAACCCTTTGGTTATTTTTCTCAATTGACACTGGGGCTAGCCTAATCATCTTTAAACACCTCCCCTTTTGGGTGTCATTAAATAATGAATACGAAAAAAATGTTGGATTCATCAGAATTTTTGGCCCTTTTTCTGTCATTTACTATTGGGTATCTGCTAATATGGAGTCTGATCCAAAACTTTATAAAAGAGCACAGGATTTGCAATTTTGAATAAATATGTTTCTGACACATTGAAATAACAGATGCAATCTAATGACTTTGGCAAACCTCATTTTCAATTAGCAATCTTCTGGTTCAAGATATCAAAGTTGATCTTGTTAAATTGTTGAGAGCAAACGAATGAAGGTTTGAGAGGCACCAACTTCTGAAACTAACATGACATGATGCACTGGAGTTGTTGGCTCATCAGAAACACTGACAACTGAAAACGGGGTTACAGTTTAGGTTCTTCCCTCACAAATTATATCACGTCATCAAATTACTCACAAAATGAATGTTAATAAATGACATGAGATGCTCTGAGCTGGATGTGTGTGCACTGCTGCTCTTTGCCAAAGAGACAGAGTAAGACATCTTTCTATTTTGCCAACATTGATGAGAAAGTTTGGCTTGGATAAAGATTTGGTCTTTCGAGGAGTTTGGATGCCCAACAAACAACCTTCACATGACTGCATCCTTCCAGAGACAACATTATGATCAATCTTACCTCTGCTAAAGGTTGTTTTCATCTGTCTGTTTGTCTGTATGTTAATGTGTTTGTAAGCAAGATTTCACAGAAGCAACTGAATGGATTTGAAACTTGGTAGAAGAATGTGGTATTGGTCGAGCAAGAACAAGGGCTGGATCCAGGAAAATTTTATCACATCAACATTTTCACTGTAACCATAACCCCTCCGAATAATTCATGAATCTGAATAAAAGAAAATCTGACATTTACACACATTTATAAACTGATATCTATTAGTGTGTGAAATTCCATGCAGCTTGATTCAATTTTAGGGGACTTTGGAGCCTTGGTAGAGGTATGCGCTCATTCTAGTATTTGATATGCTTGAAAAAAACACAAACCTTATCAACAAGACCATTGGAGCCATTTATCAACTCATGGTCCCTGTGGCCACACTTTTTTTTTTTAAACATTATTAAAAAATATACAATTTTCAGTCTGGATAAGCACTAAAGCTTACACAGTTGACATATGAAAGAAAATAACACCACACCTCATTTTCCTCACATGTCCAGGGAAAATTAGAGTTGTGCAGATGCATACCAATATAAAATCTGTAGTCTGCAGTAGTCTCCACTTCAATCCAATCATGTGCATTGTGTATTGACAACCGCTGTCACTGTGGGACTGAGGCAAACTGACAGGTGAAAGTATGAAGCTCACAGGGATAGCAAAGTGTGTTGTTGTTTGACATATGAACACTACACTTTATTGTTTACACTGATTATCAATGGGATTACCATGGAACAAGCACAATGTGTAAGAATGTTAGAATGCTGCCTGAAGGTCTGAAATTCTAAATAATACACACTCAGCCAAAAGATAAGTGTTTTCTGTGAGACCAGAAAAAATGTTTGTTACTGAGACAATAATATGAATAGACCAGACCATCTGTGCTGTCCGTCCTTCTTCACACTTGGTTTCAGCACTACCTTACGGTGGCTAGCCACATCACCCACATATGGCAGTAGACTAACTATTGTTGGTCTAATAAACCTGAACTCATTTTGTTTGTTTTAATGGCCCCATTTAATGGTTTAATGATGTCTTAATGAATATCCTTTCATAGCAGGAGCCACAAGGGGGCACTAGAAGCCTTGTGTCAGCATAAAATATATAATACACATACAATATTAGATTATATTTACACTACAATAGATATACTCTGAAAATATCAATAATTATTAGTAAATGGCTAACTGCTAAGCTGCAAAATATAAATATAGCTAGTTTCATCAAGAGTCATTCAAATGCATTAGGCAGCAAAGAGAGGAAAGTGAACAGACGGTCATATTATGCGTCTTGTCAAAGATGCAACACAGTCAGAAGACACTGATACTGGATCATCATGGAAGGAAAATACCACATTTAATAAACTATACATAATAAAGGGAAATAAGGGCACTGAATCTTATTTTAAACTAATATTTATCATAGAGCATGACGTATGGATGGAGTTAGTCATTTTTATCCTGACACACAATGTTCTTGCCTCCTTCATTATCATTATCAGGACTGTGAATCCTTATGAAATAGTATATTATAGCTCTCGATTCTGATCACTGCAAAATTTGAGTTTTCTGAATCTGGCAAACTGAACCTTTTATACCCAAGTATGAGATTGTTGTAAATAAGTCACCAGGGAACACAATGAACTGTACAAGGAACCTTTCCTGGCTAACTCTAAAAAGCAATTTTTCCAGCCATAGCAACCAAAACTTTTCTTGTTTCAGAACTGTTACAAGATGTATTAGTCTGTTTGTGGTGACCACAACAGAGTTGCTACAGCATCACTTGAACACTCATCTTTGAATCTGCTGGTTGACTCATTTCCACAATGCTCTCAAATATTTCATAGTAATAACCAGCGCCACAAGCAGTGTTCAGAACCTCTCAGGGGATTAGCGTAATCTAGCCTGAATCAAGAATCCCCTGTTGCCTGTTAAAGGTGATCAACATACAGCGGTAGATCTATATTCTTTAGATATTTGTAATCATTTTTATCAGCATCATTATCATCATATAATTCAGTTTCCCTTTGTACCCAATTGCTTTGCATCCATCAAATTTTAAAATATTCCAGCTCACAACAATACCTTGCAATATGAAAAAAGTTCCTGTCTTTGCCCTTTTGCCCAGATCCCCACCATAAATGTAATGTGCTATGCCTACCACCAGGTTTTGGATGAAAAATGTACATTTGTACGTAATCCTGCTGACAAACAAACAAGTTGCGGTGAAACACCCTAAACCTCCTTGGTGGGGGCAACAACAAAAGATTAAAAATGCTACTTTGCAGACATTAAACCTTCACTGGTTCTCCACCTGCTGCAGCATTTTTTCTTCTCTTGGATCCTTTAACACTATGTGACCCCATATAACTCTAAGTGAAAACCACTCTGTTCACGTTACAACATTTAAGAATGACATCAGCCTGACATCCTGCTTTGATTGTGAATTCTGTCAATCTGGTTGCTGGTCAGAGAATCAACATCAGGTTCATTTCAAAACGAGTCAAACAGTCTAGGCACAGCACACACAGTTTGAATATCAGATTACCACCGGTTCTGTGCCTTGGCAATCTCTTACTATGTTTTCTACGAGGTAGAAACCTAAAGCCTCTCTCTCGCCTCCGACAGCCCACTTGCTTTTGTCACTCTTCCATGATTTCCATCCACCACCCACTGGCTCGATTGATTCTGAAAATATAAATATGTGTTCCTGCATTGATCGAATGGAAGACATTGTAGTTTCAGGATTTTCTGTTTTGAAAGAACACTTGTGATATTATAAAGATATGGATGGATTGTATTATGGATTTTTAATGTCTGTCTCTAACTGCAATGATTTTGTTGTAATAGTTCTACAATTCCCGTAGACAGAGAAAGAATTTCTGAAAAGTCAATAAAAGAAACAAACAAACTCTGAACCCAAACTTATATTTTTCAAACTAAAATTGTATTGAGAAGTCATCATTTGGCTGGTTGTGCTACCAAGCAACAAAGGAGCAAATGTCACATTTCCTAACTCACAGAAGGCACATTAAAGCGTAAGAACCACTGATCTTTGTTCTGAAAACATCTCTCTAAAAAGACACAAATCACTGGAGCATGCACCGTCACCATAGGAACCGACAACATTCTTTTCTTCTTTCCGACCTCTGCCTCATAAAGTAATATCACACTTGGGTTCATTGTAACGAGAATCTAACAAAAGCATCCACACTAATTTTAATTCGGTTTCCCACTGGGAACAAGGAAGAACAAAGTGAATTTTCAACCAAACCAAACCTGATTTTATTAGCACGGAAACACTGTAACATGAGTGTGCAAATATCTACTGAACATGAAGAGATGTTTTAAATGTCGGATAAAAAGCCTATGTTTGTGTTCCATACATTGTAATGATATTGTGAGATATAGTTTCTTACAGCAGCTGCAACAACATGTCCAAACTATGTTTAGCCACTTGGGGGTGGGGAATGCTTTTTATTTTAAAACTAACAAATGATTAAACACATATATTTTGCACATACATTTGTTGTTGTGATTTCAACTATTGCTTGTGATTCTAATATTTGCTATTTTTAAAATGTTTAATTTCTATTGATGTAAAGCACTTTGCAAAGTTTATGTCTGTAAAAGGTGTAATAAAAATGACTTCAATTAATATATGACACTAATGCAATGGCTGTAACTGCTTCTCTTTGGTGAGGCATCTGATCGATTGATCAGTTGATGATGATGCTACTCGCAACTAGTTTCAGCCAAAACCACCTGCTCAAAGAAATCCACCTTTAATGAAAGGCAGTAATTCCTCCCTTGTATCAAACTTGACAGTAATCCCATGCACAACAATCGTAAACATTGTCTGTCTGCCATTTGGCACTGAACAGGCAGTGGGTTTTTGTCAGATACCTGCAGCAGCAGAAAATTATGCAGTGAGATTGGTGAGATTAAACCAAAGTTCATCTCAGTAAAGCTGATTCTCTGAAGGTTCACTTCAAAAGCACATTGTCCCATAGTTGTCACAATGTCATCTGATTGTTATTATAATATTACAAACATAACACACAAACATGTATCACACAGCATGTTGGACATACAGTAACTAATGTGAAGATGACAGTTGTCAGACAAAGGCCTGAACTCAATTCAGAAGGAATATCAAGATAAAAATGTTCATATCAGTCGATATTGATTATTATCACGATAAATGACACACTGTGATTTATTTTAGGTTTGAAGACTGATTTTTGCTCCTGACTAAAAACTGTGGTTTAATAACTATCACGTGATCACCGCAGCAGAATTAATATGTCACTTCCTGCCACTGTCTGCTGCACGACCCCTCACCTGAATCCTGCAGATGATTTGTTGCTGTTGTGACCCCCCCCCCAGGTGTGATAACAGTTGGTAAAATGACCCTGTTCATAACTTGCATCAACAATTGATCACAAGTGTTTGAGTATGTTGGTTCATACCTGGCATCAGTATGCAGCTCCACATGTGTCTCCACTGACCACTTGTGATCGGATCTCACTTCTCCACTCTATATGCAAATTAACATCCTAACTCAAATTGCTTTATTCTTATAAGGGAGAGTTTTCATGTCACGCTGGTTCCCACGTAACAAAATACACAAACAGTCAAGCACACAGAGAGAGCACTAGCATCTCACATGTAATTTAAACCTGAACAACATTTTTGTCTTGCTATTAAAGGGACAGGGGATTTCTCTAGATGTGCTGAGCAGAAGGCCTCTATTATCCACAGATGGCTTCATGAACTGCAGGGCATTCGCATGGCAATAAAGAAAACACTAACTATGACATGAATTACCACACTCAATCTCCACAGTCAAAGCACACAGGCACAGTGGGCTGAAAATAGGGTCTGACAGGAGTGTAAAGATGAATGAAGTAAAAACGCAGGGGGAGTTCCTATTCAAACTGTAATGACCTGTTAGAATTCAAAATATAAAGTCTAGAGGCACATCAGACCATCTGAAGTAGTTTTCTCTATGATGCAGCAGGGGGCGCTCACTATCAGCTTGACCTATAGCATGCCCTCTTCAACTATAAGTAAAGTAAGTCAGTAATGTTTTGTTGTTATGCCACGAAAGTGGAGGACGGCAGATCAATGTTCAGTGTTCAACCTGGTCTCACTGCATGCCTGTAAACTCTAAACATGTGTGTCATGTCAAATCTCTTCAATCTTAATTTTTGGAAAAGGTGACAGCCTTAGTACTTTATCAGAGCTAATCACTGTGAATCTAGCAGTGGAACAAACACTTCATGTTTTAGAAAGTTAAGACAAGTAACACCAACGTTGACATGAACAACAACTTCACAAACTCTGCTCCTCCCTTGGACTGAAGGAAAACGATACGCAACTAGAACTCCTGCATTTTTGTACACATCCACCAACCAGTGCAGTTTCTGTTTACATATTTCTACATACTTTTTTTCCTGATTAATATAAAGTCACTGTGACCTTTGACCACTGATCACTTTATCTGGAATCTTAGTCCAAGTGACAACTGATCAAAACGTGAAGAAACTCTCTCAAGCAGTCTTCAGATATCACATTTAAGAGGCCAAAAACACAGAATCTATTCAGTTTCTCAGTGAGTCCAGGTGAATTGTAACAGATATAATGAAATTCCCTTCGGGCGGTCAGAATATATCACATTCACCAGGATGTGAGGTCACTGTGACCTTGACCTTTGACCTCTAAGCACCAAACTCTAATCAGTTCATCTTTGAGTCCAAGTGAACATTTTTTGTTGTTGTTAATTACTCTTGTTGAGGGTGAAGGAAAGAGGATGTAGCACCTTGTTAAGCCCTATGAGACAAATTCTGATTTGTGAATATGGGCTATACAAATAAAATTTGATTGATTGAGGTGTAAATGTATTAATTAGCAGCTGTACTTTGCCTGGGTGGCCCACATTTCCATAATTGAATAAAAACTGAATTAAAAAAAGAAAATAAAGCAGTTTTAAATTCAAAGGACACAAATGTCTAGCGTTTTAACAGTTGGTCTTGAAGGAAACTGAGTGAATTTTTTTAGAGAGGAATAGATTTGCAGCTTTACAGAAAGGTGCATACTTCAGTGGATTTAAGTGACAAACTTAAATCCACAGAGCTGAATTCTCTTAAAGCTCCCCTCTCTCACTCTCTTATCTGTCTCTGCCTCTAATTCTCCTCGTCTTTCACCCGTTCTGCACTAACATTGAGTATTGGATTCTCAAAGTGCTTGTGAAGTGATTCTCCATCTCTCACTCACTTTCAATGTCTGTCCTTCACTGTCTGTCTGAGCCAACACTCAATCAGTTAGTCTCACACACACACAAACGTACACACACACTTGGCCATTACAAATGACTGTTGATTCAAAGTGTCTAATGATTTGAGACCAGCAGTGGCATTGTTGTAGTATCACTCTGCGGTTCATATCCAAGCAACACAAATCCTACAGGACTTAGCTTTCTTTTTGCACTCAGACACACACAAACAGACACACAACTAGTAACACAGACAGGAGCACACACACTTGATACTGTTACGAATTATTTTGAGTGCCTTTTTAAAAATCAAGATATTGTCACATTTACATTGTCCCTAATCACATCTGTGATAAAACTGTCTACTACTTTACTATATCGGTCAGAAGTAATGCTTAAAATAACTGAGTTTTTGTATATTGTGTGTGCAATACAAAATAGCACTGGTTACTGGAGCACAACTGAAAAACCAGAAATGGATCACATATCACCAGTCGTGCATATCTGTGTCCCCACACATCTCTCAGCTGAGCTATCTCTGCCAAATATCACCCCACTGATTGGCTAAGTGTGATAGCTGATGAGCACCAGCAGGCAGCCAGCTCCAAAGATTCTGCCCTTGATCCATAAACATCAGTGAAGTTCTAAATTTCAAAAATAGAGTGGATGGTTCCACATCAGATCTGTATCACAGAGAAGTTTCATCATTGCCAAAATGACAAGAGAATTTTTTCCCACTAGTTTGACAGACGCCGCTAAAACACATAAAAACATCACTTTTGAAGCACTAAGTGTCCCCAGCATCATGAAGCTTGTGTCAGAGACACAGGAGAATATGGGCAAAGACTTAAATGACAAACGCAAACAAGACAAAGTCGGAGTCTTTGTACAAACAGTCTCTTTTCTATGGCAAATCTTAAAATGTTACTTCTCTAACAACTTGTACTGTGTCATCAATAGGTGAATCACTATTGAATGCCACAGTGCCTTCAATTTTTCATAAAGTACCCACTGGGCACTGAGGGTTTTTGATAGACTGTGAACCCATGAAGAACAGGGAGTACAATCACCATAATCACTAAATATCTTTATAGATAATGTGTTGTGCTGACTGATTACCTAGCATTATCTAAAAAGTTTGAAAATTAGTACATGGAGCATTTTTAAATTCAATGGTAAATAACTGCACATGTTTAGTTTAGAGTATATTTATGAAGTAATCCATTTACAGATATATAGCTTTTGGTCTACAGTACCTGGTTTCCTAGGTAACATGTGATGGAAGACTGTAAAGCTAAAACCAGCTACACAAAAACTGTTTTGTATTTTGCTAGATGCTTAAGTGTTACGCACCACAGATTGAATAATCTACTGATCTTAATGTTTAAATCTTTAATTCAAACATTAACATTAATTCTTTACCCCATTCATAACGTAATCCCACACTGCTGCTAAACTCCGCCCCAGGAAAGGTGCTGCCCTAACAGCAGCGTTTCCTGTCCCATTTCCCTCCCAGCACCCAGGTCATTGATTAATCTTTGGGGCAACGTGTAGAGGGGCCCATGTGTCCCTGAAAAATCTTACCGGTGGCTGCTGAGAGTTGAGCACCCCCCTCTTGGTGGACCCCCCTCGGGAGCTGAGCCTCTTCCACGACTCTGAGAACCGCCCCCTGGTGGTGGGACGCCCCGGCCCAGATGTCCCGGACGCAACAGATGAATCATCCCGGGTGGAGAACGGCCGCTCTCTTTGCAGCTCCCTCCGCTCGGCCCACTTCTTCTTGGAAGCCATTGGTGTTAAAAATAAAATTTGGTCAAAGAGATGTGGGAAGTGGGACAGCCACGCTGAGTTCTCTAATCAAACTGGTGCAACAGGTGGCGTCTCCACTTCATTCTTAATTCTTCTGCTTCCTCCTGATCCGCTCAGTTTCTCTCCTTTTTCTTTAAGTGTTCTCAGGGGAAGATTTGACTCCAGTTTCTTGGACTTTTTTCCTTCTCCTGAGCTCTTGATCAAAGAGAGCGAGACAGCAGATCTTCACCTGAGCCGCTGCACTCCTGTGCTCTTCTTTTCTTCCCTGTAGCCTTCCTCTGGGAGGGACGAGAGTCAGAGAGGAGAGGTGGAGAAGCAGCAGAAGGTGCTGTCTGCACCCTGTTGCATGTGCTGTTACTGTGGCTCGGCTGTTGATGCTGTTTTCCCTCCACGCGGGGAGAGAGAGAGGGAGAGAAACAGGGAAACGAGGGAAGAGAAAGCGAGGGATGGAGGGAGAGAGCGAAGGGGAGGAGGAGGAGGAGAAGGAGGGGGTTTGAGGGTGGAATATAAAGATCAGGGTGAAAGGGACTTTAACATGGAGACAAAATAATATCAAGAAAAGAGAGTGGGCAAGAAAAGAACAACAGAAGAAAGCGAGAGAGGTGGAGAGAGGAAAAAAGAAAAGGCTTGCAGACAAAGAAAACAAAGAAACAAGCAATAGTCTCTGGAGTGCAGTGTTCCTGTTGAGTATAGCGCAGAGCTGCTTTGAGCCGACTGAGAAGCACAGAGACAGACACACTGCTCAGTAAGTCACTCTCTCTCTCACTGAGCACTGTGCCTTGAATATCCACAGCTACTAAACCTCCATCTCCTCCCTCTCATCTTCTTCGTGCTCCCCAAGCTTTTATACACAACATCTCTCTTCTTTGTGGGTTGCATGTTTCCCCCTCTTCTTCTTTTTCTTTCTCTCCTCCCTCTTTGATGCACTTGGTTCACAGTTCATGAGTTAAGCCACCCGAGCATCACTTTCTCTGGTGCAATTCAAGAGTAAAGAGGGATACCAAATAAACCTGGCAGTTGTTATTTCTCGTCTTTTTCCAAGGTGTAGTTGCTTTCCCAGTTTTCTTTTTCTTCTCTCACTTCACAAGTCTTCACATGTGCTTACAGGGGTGTCACGCTGTGGAGGTGTGGAGTTGACAGAAGGTGAGAATTTAAGTAATTTCTTCAGGTGCAGTGGTGAGAAAAAACAATTAAGGTAATCTTAAATGCACTTTTCTCTGTTTTGGCCAAAGAGGAAGAGATAGAGACAGAGTTAGACCGAGAGAGAGAGCACAGAGGATAGTGGGACAGAGAAGAGGAGCCAGAGTAAGGAGAGGTGACAGTGTCTAAACACAAGGGACAATGTTGTCGTCGCTCCCGGCAACAGCTAACCACCTGGGAGTACACTCTACTGTGTATTTATTAGAGAGTGTGTGTGTGTGTCTGTGTGTGTGTGAGAGGTAGTGTGACTGAATAAGTGAGAGACAGAGAAAGTGAAAAGGCAGAACAGAAATTCACTGAAGGATGAGAGGCGGTGAACAAGTGACAGTGGGAGAACGAGAGAAGGACTGATGAAGAAAGACGGTGGGAGTGAAAACTCAATTTTGATCAAACGCAGAATAAAAGGACAGGGACAGGTACTGAATGACTGACACTGACGATCCCATGTATTGGATCAAAAAAGCTAAATGGAGACAGAAAAGTGCTAAATACTGTGTGAGTTGTAAAATTCTTCAAAAATCGATCAGCTGATCATGAATGACTTAGTGTAACTAACACAACAACAACAAAAACCACTGGACCCCCCAGCAAACAATGAGCCGATTGGCTGATTGATGAAAATTGAAAATTAAAGAGCAAGAAGTTTAATAATCAATAATATTAATTTACAGTTTGACACATTTAAGTATAAATGCCAAACATTGACTAGGTTCTCCAATAACACAGATTTACTGTTTCCTATCACTATAAACAGATCTGGATTTGGATTTTTGTACATAACACATTTTGAGTAATCTCTATCTAAGTATGTAGGAGATAATAATGGCATAAATCAATTAACAATGAGCGACTTACTTATAATTAAAATGATCATAGATGCACAATGTACTTTTTTTTTTGCTGAGTAAACAGTCAAGTTCTCTACAACATCCCAGCAAGATGTTTTTTGACCCATGGCAGCCATTTTGACATGAGATAGCAGGTAACCACCAGGGTTACTAATCACATCAAGGATACGCTCTATTTATATAGAGCCATAAGTAACACGATCAGTAACTCCAGTGGTTATCTACTATTTCATGTCAAAATGGCTGCCATGAAAAAGGTGTATTCTAAGCACAAACTTTAATTAAAAGGAATATGATGCATAAAACACAGATGGCTTTAGAGCCACAGGGAACCTTTTTGATTACGGAGGCCGAGAGAGCTCAACACATGCAGATAGAAATAACTATAACTTCATCGATTTGATGACACATGACGCTGCAAAAAAGTCACAACACATACAAATACAGAAAAGTGCTGCAAATTGTGTAAATGACACCGGAACATTTTCCAGGGAACCATCAAAGTGATGAACCTGGTTGTAGTTCAATGCTTTGGTTCCCTGGAAACATTTCTCCAATTTACAGCTTGTTTCTGTATTTGCACATGTTGTGACTTTTTGTTTTCATCAAATTGATGACGTTGTTTTCTTCATTTGCAGGAGTTTTTTCTACTTGCATGAGTTTTCTTCATTTGCTGTGCCTTCAGCTCTCTTGGTCAACTCATCCACCAGCTACACTAACAGCAGTTCATACTCAGCTTGGTTATTCACTGTAAATAAGCTACATTATAATTCATGACGTGAAATCTAAAGCTAAATTAGCTCTTAGAATACAAAGCTTGACATGGGGCAGTTAGCCTGCGTAGCCTTTAGCTCTTTAGCCTGAACAGGACAACTTTAGTGGTAGTGCTGGATGTTTGTGGATGTTTTACCTCAGCCTGTAACACCCAGTGGATCAAGTTTGCTAAGTCATGCCACATTTTTTAAGCTCCCTGCCACACACAGGCTTCATTAATAGCCTAATTAGCTAGGGCTAGTTTTAGCATGCTAATGACGTGCTAATGATTCCCTGAGGCTGTTGCTAATCTTCACGGCCGAACAACAACATATAAATAACAAGCTGCAAAGTGCTCAACACAGTCAGAGTGGGTGTAAGTAGTTCACCGGTATCTACCTGTCAGAGGGTGTGAGCGGGAGGAACACCACCAGTCGGTGTTCGAGTCCTCCACGTGGCGGCTAAAGGTGTCCTCTCTGTCGTGACCGCTAGGAGGTGCTAAAGTCAAACGTTCTCTAAGTCTGGACACACTTTGATTCAACAGTTTCAGCTTTAGAATGAAACTGTTTCATTTTCATAACAATCAACTCTGGAGACACTCAAGTGAAGCTGCTGGTGGTTCTTCAGAAGCCTCGACTTTATTGGACATAAACTTCTAAATAGATAAATACATTTCTCTACAAACAATATGTCCAAAGTGGGAGGTTTACATTGTGCTAATGTTCTGTATTTTTATCATTTCTTTTGTTTTGATCCTTTTGCCTCTTTTATGTTCTTGTCCATCTCATTCTGACTGTCTGCTGCTGTAACAATGGAATTCCCCAATGTGGGATCAATAAAGTCTTATTTTATCTTATCTGAGCTCAGCTGGATTTGAGACTATTCAACAACAGAAACACACAATTACATGGTAGTTTGTCCAGCTTTTCAAAAGACATCACATTAGATAAGATTGATGTATTAATATATTTCAAATATATTTGAATAAAACACAAACTTGCTGTAGAATTTATTTACTGGACTTAGGGGAAAATGGTGACACAGGGCTAAAGAGGTCGAAAAACCTTGAGACACAGAGAAGGGAAGTAAAGATGAGATGAGTGGCAGGTTCACCTGATGAAGCTTGGTTAACATTTGTCATGTGTTTAAAGTTTGAACTAGTCCTGTAACGTGGAGACTAGTATTTACATCTGCCTCTGCCCTGTGGCACTACCACCCACTTCCTTAAACATTAAAGATCCACCTACGCAGGGTTGTGTGGTTGCCATGGTAACTTACGTGAACGCTTCATTCTAATCCTCCCATTTATCGCCATGTGCACTCATGTACAATTTCACACCATTACATCCACACATTCACCCACACTGGCAGCACACAACAAGTCGCCATCAAAAATAATCCCACACATGCACATAGACGTGCACACAAATACACAAACAATCTCACAGGATCACTAACTGAACTCCTACAAAGGTAAAAAAGTTGTATGGATTCTAGAAGAATCATAAGAAGATATTTTTTTCACTTTCAGGTAGTGTAGGTAGGTACATGTTCAGTAAATGGTGCAACACCAAATAAATGAAATTCATTATTAAACATCCACAGACCTGATAAACATGTACCCCCATTCAATTCCAGGTCATTTTATTTAAAAGGAAACTTTTTGGAGAGTCAGAGGATTTTTAATTGGCCGTCTGATGAGCAGGATATTTTTCTGGGGGTTGCGTAAAGTGTCAAGCTCTGACTTGGTAACAGAAAAAAAAACAGAAAAGAGCAGAGTGCACCAGTGGGCAGCTACCATTAGCCGAGGAAAATAACAAAATACTTGAGAGAAATTGCACAGTTGGTTTCCAATCTCTTAAATAAATACTAATTGCCAGACTTTGAACAAGACATTACTCACGGGTCTTGAAGGTTGTTGATGGTCAAACTGTATCTCTTTCCCAAAGACATGGATATATTTATTTAAATGCTCTAAATGCCTTTTTCACAACACATTTTGACGATTAGAAAAAGCACAGATTTCACTGAAGACATTAACAATAGTTCCGATTTGTTCAACTCTGACATGACATGTGATTCTGACCCAGCAGCACGACCCTGAAACTGAAGCAGCTAAACGGAATTCAGCCAGTGTTCATTTTATTATTCAGACCTGTGACATTCCTGCAATAACATGTCAAAATGTCTGCTGTGAAATAGGCCTATGGTGAAATGTGAACTACACAGAGCTGGAGCTGCTGATGCAACAACTGTCACCACAATACAGCCACATGGAGGAAATCTGACATGTCATTATTTCAATATATTTACAAACACATATCAAGTTTGTGACAAATTATTGATGCTCAATGAAACATGTATACATTGCACACATTTCAAAGCAGCAAAATGATGCGATGTTGCTCGTGTTTTTTCCTCCTTAAATTGCTGGTAATTAAATTTTTTGACTTTCTGATAAATTATTTAGCAGCAGTAAAAGCAACAGTTCAGACGAGTTTGCAAATGAGCTTCTAAAATCAAGTCTGATCCCAAATTAATTTTCTGTCTCTGATGTTGCAGTAGTAGAACAGAAAGAGAGTGTCCTACCTTCATCTCTGTGCACAGCGGGGTCAGGACCCTTCTGGTGTGAGATTTCCTCGGCATTTTCCTCTGGAGGACAAAATCAGAGAGAGATAAATAAATAATGTTTTTCTTTCTACTAATATGAAAGTGGTGGTTTAAATTAATCACTTAATTACTTACACATTACTGTGTGCTCATTTAGAGCCTCACTCATCAAACTAAAGTTTTATTCTAATTTCCAAACTACTTCAATTTTTGACAAGATGAAAATGATCAGAACATCAGAATCTTTAAATCTCTTTTTTAAATAGTGTTGTCATGTACATATTTTAAAAGGAGCCGTTGATTCTGCAGTCTTCATACTGTAGGTATGATGCAATGTGTTGAAAACATTCACAGATGCTTTTCAATTTATTTACACTGAGGTGACATGACTGAACTCCCCTAACGACAATTTCTATTTCTATTCTCACAACTTAATTGGGACTTAAAGGTCTGGCTTGTGGGTCTGTTCAAATGCACAGAGTCAACTTTACCAAACTGCATTAGATCAAAAACTTGGTGTGATGTAAACGTGGTAGTTCGCTCTGTTTGGGTAGCCTCACAGCTACAGCTCAGCAGCCTCTGTAAAACTGCTGCGGTCTTTCTGTGTGGACAAGCCTGCGTGGGTTTCCTCGCTGGTGTCCTCCCACAGTCCAAAGACATGAAGGTTGAGATTAATTGACAACTCAAATTATCCTGTAGGAGTGAGTGGTTGTTTGTCTCTTTATAATCAACCAGTCCAACTGACATATGTTATTATACCAGACTCTGGTAAATTAGAAAGTAATCTACATCTGCTACCTTAAGGATTTCTGTATTGATTCAGCATCATGGTGCGGAAATCCTTGTTTTTCATTAGCAATGCAAAGGTAGGTATAGCATGAGGTAGGAGGAGCATGAAGGAGATCAAACTTAATTCGAGGGAGGAGAGAAAAGTGAACAGTTCAGAGTGTAGCCTGCTTCTCTCCCAATGTCCACTGGGATTGGCTTGAGCCACCCCTTGACTCTTAAATGATAAGAAGATCAGAAGATTGGACGGGTGGATGGATGGATGAATGGATGGATGGATGGATGAATGAATGGATGGATGGATGAAATAGTTTCTTCTTGTTCTTTCTTGTGTTATCTTTCCATATGAAGGATAAGAAGATCAGCTAATGATTAGGTGGATGGATGAATTAATGGATGAATGGATAACATTCTTTCTTGTGTTATCTTTCCATACGATGTGGATAGGGAGGGGATCTAATAACCTCTGACACAAACTTTGCAACCACACTTTGACTTAAGGAAGAACTGATTAGAATTTGGTGGTGTCACCACGACCTCGAAACACATGCTTTTGGCAAAATCAAAAGAATCGATAGGCTTATTAACAGAAAACACTTCAATTGCTTCATTGTCCTCAGTTCATGTCATATATGAATCTTGACGAATGAGCCTTGACAGACAAAGATGTAATCAGTAACTTTACTGGTGAGGCAGTAGCTCTGTTTTTCCAGTGATGAGCGGTGTACTCGGAGTTGTCACTGAAAAGAGCAAATCAATGTAGAAAAGCGCTGTAATGGATTCAGGATTGTCTTGAACTTGAAGTGGTCTGTGACAAGCAGCTCGTCCAAATCTTTCCCACAAGTTTGACTTTATCTTGTCACAATCGCACATCGCCACCAAGGAGAAAATCCTTCTCCTACACTTTCTTGAAACCAGCTCGATCTTGTGGTAAAAAATTAGGGGCAGTAATAAACAATATGGCATTTACCACACTGACGATTTACCTCTGTCTCTCCTGCCATATCTTAACACTAATTACTGCTTCCTCTCTCTGTGCGACAGAAAGGTTGGGGATGCATTTTTAAGCAGGCTGATGCCATCAATAATTCACGCACGCCATCCACAGACAATATGTGTGCTTCTGTTTGCCAGAATTTGTGAATTTCTGTCAAACGCGTCTGCTTTGTTCATCAGGTACGTGTATTTAGAGTATTCTCTCATGTTGTTCCAGCATTTCTGTGGCTGTCTGTTAATTCAGTTACTCGTCTCGCTGTGGAGCTGTAATGACCAAGAAGCGAGAAGTGTCACCAAAACTGTCCATGCTGCTGCAGAAACTCCTACACATGCCACAGGCTGTTTGACAACAGTGTAAATAACCAGCAACGCCATGAAATCCTCAATATGTTCACGAAATGATGCATTCGTAATTTTGTGTGTGTGTGTGATTCAATGACTCATGCTGGCTTTCCATCGCACACACTGTAATGACGGACAGATCGTCTGTCAACTTGGAGGCAAGTCACTAATACGCAAATCACAGAGAAGATGCCAAATCATGTTAAAAAAAACACTCACACGTGTATTTTCTCTGTAATGATGATTCTCCTCTTTCCAGGTTGAGATCAAGACTTCTGCTATATCATGGAAAATAAAATAGATTCAATTTTAAGACGATGCTCAGCCCTCAGTCAGCGTGAGAGAAAATCCTCTTGTGTTTAAGTTGTAACTTTTAGAGGTGTGAACTAGAAAAACTGAGAGGAGACAGATGGTTGCATTATTTGAATTTCAATCTAGAGAAACAAATTCACAGATTTAAGTAAAAACTCAACACGGCCGCTCTGATTAGGAGACGGAGAATCCCTCAGAGGATTGTTGTGAATGAGCCAAATCCATGTTTTATCAGACTAACACAGAGCAACCCACTGCGGATGATTTATACATAGAGAGCATATGGTCGCTTCAGTGTCCAATGGCCAACAGATGGAGGGGCTAAGCAAGAAAGAGAGGGGGAATACGGGGAGACGACTATCATTTATTCAGCGTACCAGCAGCCGACAACTTCTCAGCACTGATCTGTTCCTGCAGCTTCCATCATACAATTTTCATCATCAGCCAGAAAAGTTCGGCACATGAAGAAATCTAACATAACACTGAAGCAACTATTAAAAAAAAGACTCCTGCAAAACATGATTTGATCAAACTTTATGTGTTCGTGTAAAATCAATGATGGCCTTTTTATTACACAGCTTTCAAATTCAAAATGGCCGATGTCTTACCAGTCTTGAAAGTCCTGGAGGCTCCTCTGGGAATCGCTTGTCCTCCCTCCCTCACTTCACTTTGAGTCTTGAACTTCTGAATCTTCTCCTGAGCAAATGTCCTTGTTTTTTCTTCAAAAGACAGAAAGGTGTAAACCTGGGTGATTTCACACACACAGACTGGGACAGAAAAACAAAGCCAGATGATTGAGGAGAGGAGTGGAGGCTGAGAGAAGATGGCTGGCTCCAGGAGTCAGAAGCCACAGGTGGGCAAGAAGTCTCTCTGTTAGTGGAGGCGTGTTGGAGGACAGGGCGTGACGCGGCCAGTGTGTGTGTGTGTGTGTGTGTCTGTGTGAGAGAGAGAGAGAGAGCGAGAGAGACACTATCAGTCTCTAATGAAATCTGTCTATAGGTCCAGGAGAATCAATGACCTAATGAGGAGGATCCAGATATTCCACAATTATCTCATCACGGCCTCAGCACCAGAACCAGCCAAACCAACCGTACAGGTATTTCAATCAACTTAAACCTTTGGTCGATCTCTAATTGGTTTGCTGATTTGTTCAAACTTAAGACAAACCTTGTCTGTATCTGAAGCCAACAAGTCAAAAAGAGGAAGAAGATGAAGAAGAAGAGGTTGTTGTTTTGTCATCTGGCAGGCGTGAACACACGAGATAAGGCCGTCCCTTATCTTCTAACTCTGCGGTGCGTCTCTTCTGCTCTTCCTCGTTGGCCTTGTGCTTCAGTAGAGGATATGTTCCTGCAGATGTGGCCGCTGCTGCTGCGTGTGGGGGCCTGATGAGCATCTGGCAGGTGGAACGTCATCAACCAAAGCTCCTGAGTCACAGTTACTCTGAGGGGGTGCAGGCGGGAGACTCAGTGTGCGTCTCACCACCACTGATCCAGACCCTTTGAGCAGCTCTCCAGGGCCGGTTGCTAGGTGAGGCAGTCATGATGCCCACCCCAAATCTTCACCCCCTCCACACACACACACACACACACACACACACACACACACACACACACACACACACACACACACACACACACAGTTTGAAGGGAGTAGGGTTAATGATAGCAAATAAAGAAAAGCAAACAGCGGGTGGCTAACGAGTGCTAATTTAGTTCAGCACTCGGCTATGAATTAATGAAGAGATCACTTAGATGCCACAGCAACAGAGGGGAGGAGTCGTCTTGTGGGAGTTCAGCGAGGGGCCCCCGTCAAGCCGCTGACCATTTTAGGGCCCCGATCTGCCTCTCTGTTGTCTGGAAACATGAGCATGATACAACGTCGCACTGGTATCTGTCCACAACAAATCTTTTACTTCACTTCTCAAAATCTTTCCTTCCTTTCTATCCCACTTTGTTTAAATGTTTCTCTTTGCAGTGATTTGCTTCTCCATCCTCCACCGTTCCTCTCCCTTCATGCTGTGTCTTCTCCCGTCACGGCCCATCTGCACCGGTGTCAACAGGGAGATTGTAAAATGGCTCGTGCAGCCGAAGCCTGTCAAATCAGGTACAAACTGGTCCCTATCAAGGCCTCATTCATTTCCACACTGCTCCATCAGGCAGCCACGCACACCTGCTGCACACACACACACACAACATATACATTAAAGCTCTTGTATAAAGCTTCACATCAGGGGAAAGACGTCTAAGAAAAGAATGTGTGAACAAGATAAAATGATTAAAAGAGGCGCAGCATCTCAGACAGTGCGTTTGCATTTATAGAGTACCAATTAGTAATCAATTACCTGACTGTGAGTGGGTGGTTCTCTTCAGCAGATGCGTCATTACTAATGCTGAATGTAAGGGCACAAATAAAGAGACAACAATTGAAGAAAAGGGATGATGATGAGGACTCATAAATTGAGGGAATGAAGAGGACGGTAAAAGCTTGTTCACCATTGTGAGCTGAAGTTGTAAAACTAAGGATTGAGTGTTTTATTTTAGTCGACAATAGGACATGGATTTTTAATTTTAATGGAAAACAACATTATGAAAACCTCAGCGACAAAAAGCCATTTTCACACTGATGTTTGACTGCCTCATTAACACATAAAGTCAAGCAAGAACACAAAGTACAGAGAAGTAGACAGTAGAGAGCAGTGGTAACAACTCCTATGTATTTCCATGAACCGACTTTTTAAATCATTTTATTGGATATTGTTGTTTCTTACTCTTTGTTATTTTTGTATTTGTGCTTTAATGCTACATGATTATCAAATTTCTTTTAATTGTTTCCTATTGTTTTACGTTTTGTTACTTGTTTTAATTGTTTGCCTTCACTTTTTCATTTCTAACTTTTAAAACCCATTTTAACTGTTTTAAAAATGTTCTACATAAATAAAGTTTATTATGTGATTATATGTTTCACACACAAAAAACACACACATTCATCTGTCTTTCTATATCAATGTGGTTTCTAGTGTTTATGATTTCATATGTGATGAAACCATAAATGATGATGATGGACAAGGACCTTCCAAACAATCAATCAACTCAAACATACGAACATTTTTCTCCCCATTTCACGTAAGGACACACAATCTATATCTAATCAGAAAATGTGGTGTTGTTTTCTGGTCTGGCTGATGGCACAGCTCTCCCATCACCACATTGAAATCACACGAACACACAGATAATGAGCCGGGCAGCTGATAGAGTACAGTTTCTGGTGAGTGACTCTGTGTACTCAGGTTGCCTTGTGGCTGACAGGGCTAAATACTGAGCGAGCGTCGCAGAGGATTTATCCTGTGATCTCTCTGTTTGAGCCCGGGCCTCTGGGGGGGGGGGGGGGGGCTTACACCAAAGTTGGTTTTAGCTCGGTTACAGGATCAGATGCATCTGCGACAGCCTGGAGCAGTGTAGCTCTCAGAAGAGCAGCAGGCCCGCGATGTTGGGTCAGTGGCAGCAGAGAGAAAATCTGGTGCGGTTTCTCCAGGGAGCTGTGATCATCACAGATTGGTAACCACACTTCATGTCTCAACCTGTTTTCTCTTAACAGGCAAATGGTTTCGCAGCAAAAATCAGTTCAGTCGGAGATTGACGTTGGTAGCGTGATTGCTGCCATCACGATCCCCATTAATTCATCATCATTGTGATTACCACTAGCAACCTCACATATATATATATATATATATATAAAGCTGAGCTGCAAAAGTCCTCAGCCATGACACAGATCTGAAGGTTCTGTCTAAAGTAACACATCTGAGCCTCCACTAAGTCACTTCACAGCCAAACAAAATGAACATTACACTGAACTAAAAACTTTTCATGTTTGTTACACAGATGGAGCGACTATAATCTAGGTCATGTTGAAACACTCCATGGAAGTTTGGCTTTGAAAACATCTCACGCTGGGTTTGAGCATTTAAACATCCCACAGCCGCTCCGACTCCCCGAACACAACACGTAGCCACATATTAATTGAGTGAATGAATAAAATAGAGAATAAGCAATTTTAACAATATAAAAAAAGCATCATAATCCTTTCTTTATTGCATTTCTGGGCCCCGATTAGCTGGCGACCCGCTGCGTGGAAAGTACACTGCATATTGTTGAGAAATAACTCTGACTGGGACAAGGTTTCTAACTGTCGCACCCATAAGTCTTCGTCTGTGGGTAGATAAGGTTAACTCACTGGTCTAATGGGCCGGGGGAGCTGATGAACCATTTGATGTTAAATGCTAATTGACTATGACTGAGCAGTGTTGAGTGTGAAAGGGGATGTTGTGCGTGTCGCACTCAGAATCGCAGATGTGTCAACATCCCCTCAGCAAAGATTACAGACAACATTAATATACTCCCCCTGTGACCTTAAAGCGATCCCACCCACCTCTGACTCATCATTCCATACGCTTCATTGCTACACAATGTTTGTGTTCCTCCAGCAGCTGTGTACTGTATGGTTATGCCACATGGCAGCTCACATATCTCATCCGCTCCCACTTCATATTTGCAAGGCTGTGTATGAACCTTCTTCCTCGTGTGGCCACGGGTCGTCCGTCACACCGTTTCCTGTGTGATGTCACCGAGCAGAGAGGAAATCGAGGCCGGACGTGCAATCAAAAGCTCCCATCGCCGACCTCTACCTGTGTGTCTTTGCTGCTGTTACCGTGACATTAAGTAGACAGGAGATTTATATTGCTCCTCGGGGCAGCGAGGACACAGGGAGAGGGGGTTGCCATGGAAACGGACCCCTACACGGCTGTCAGAATTGGTTAATTATTCAGGACCACCATCACTGAGCATCAGCGGGGAATCAGCTGGAGCCGCCTCAACCGATTGAATGGCGAGATAAAAAAATTATGCGACGCAGCAAGTTGGGGAATCCAGATAAACTTAGCTTGAATATACTCGAGTGTTGGGCTATAAAACTCCTGGGGGCACTCAGCTAATGAGTATTCACTGCTCTGCACACAGTTCATTTCAATGCGAACATAACACAGTTATCTGTTCATCTAAAGAGGACAAGAAGCCTTTCTTCCAATGTCAGCGGTCATGTTGCTACAGGTGAATGTTGCTCTGAAGATACGACATAAAATAAGACGAGAATCTATCTTATTCAAATGAGTTTCAACTGGGTCAGTGTCCGTTCTAAATCTGCCTGTTTGGAATGTTCTGTTCTCGTCCTGCGTTAATGTTCAGGAGCTACTTGAGAATTATTCTTCATCATTAGTGAGTCCTCCTCAAACTGTTCTACAATATACGGTCACTTTTCATTGCTTGTGTGCTGGACATTGCGTGCAGAGCTTTTTATACACAGTCGATGGTGCAGAGTGAAGTAAAACGTTAAAACCTTGTTTTCATCCCACCTGGTTTATCAGCATATGAAGGCATATTACGTCCATGATTAACTGGATCCTGTTTTGCACCAGTTTTAGTCTGTTTATTTCATATTGTTCGTGTGTGGCTTATGTTTGAATGATTTACTGTGGTATTCTAATTTCATAGGTCTGTTAAGCAATCGAGACAATCCTCAGACCCAAGTTTACAACTTGGAAAATAAAAGCTCTGTAATTAAGCTCGATATAAAGCATGACAGCAACAAAACAAATGTACTTTTACCTTGTAGACAAATTCAGAATGTGGAAATGCATAATTTTAAGTCACATATTTAAAATGTATGAAAAACTATAGAACAAATGTTTCTCTCTTATGTTGTCACACATTTTCATTTCAAAGGTCATTTTGTCGTTGATTGATTTTTGTTTTAAAACAATGTTTAAACCCTGTTTTCTGTCTCTCATGCTCTCTGCCCTTCAGCTCCGATTTTTTCTCCTTCTCCCTTTTTCTTTTATGTCCCCTCTTTCTGATTTAACCTTTAGAAGAAGGTAAGAAGATACAGTGATGTGTCACATTGTGGACTCATGTTGCCATAGCTTTACCTTTCTCATGAGAACAATATACAGTACAACGCTAAAGGCTACTGCCCACACTCCAGCATGCAAACGCACACTCACACACACTTGAGTCTCCACTGTGTCATATTTTTAGCTTTGGCATTTCTCTAATTGTATTTGCACAGTTCAAAAGCCTGAGTATTACATAATTGAAACTCAGCTGTAAAGAACGCTGAATCCATCCGTGCACCATAGAAACACAATCATCAAAGGATTACAAAAAATATCACACAAAAAACCCACAAATACCCCATCGACAGCTTAATGGCAAATCTGATGAAATGTGCTCCCTGCCTGCACTCGTGTGTCCCGTCCAACCTCAAACCTGCGGAGACAACCAGTGAGAAACAATGAAAACAAGATGCAGTGTTATCTCACCACTGTGCCTTATGTGTTCATTTATTTAAAAAAATTGTCTTTATGGACGATGCCTGAGGGGGACCGCTGTCCTCATGTGCATCATTCTCGCCTGCAAGTGTGTCATACCAATTTGTCCTCGCTCATTTTCAGGACGACGTGAAGTGAACGATTGGTCTTCATGGTCAGAGACCATTTTATGTACAAATTCACTCTGAGCCATACGACGGGCTCTGGTGTGTTAGGATTGCACCATATTTCTTCAGGCGGTGAGACTTTTTATATGATTTCCTTGTCATGGGGCATCACACACACAGGAATGATCAGTCTCACTTGGTTATGAAGAGCAGTGGCATGAAAGTAGATATTTGTCTGATTTATTGAGGTAAGTCCCTGAATATTTCTCAACTTTTATCTGTTTGCATCTGTTTGCTGCTGACTTTGCACACTGAATGTCACAGTGAATAATAACCTTCTTTTTATGTATGTGTGTTTTTCTTTTCATCCCTTTTTTTACATTTGCATATTTGTCAGGTTCCCTATATTTTTCTTATATTTTTATCTCAGAGGGTGCCATCGGAGTTTCATTGTCTTGTTTTCTGCTAAAATGTCAAAATGTCAATCAATAATCTTGAATCAAGTTGTCTCTAGTGGATAATGACTTCATGATTTTCTTCCTTTACTCCATCTTGCCATATTTTCTTTCAACATCTAACAGTTAAACATGTTTGATGGGTGTGAACTCTCGAGAGGCTCATTAAAACTCCACGCTAACCTTCTGGCCACTTCCCTCTGTTGATTTCAACAGAGATGTTTTCAGTGAGGCTGCAGTTTGACGGCAGTTTTCTTCGTATACTAAAAACCTGTCTTATTAGTGATGAAACATTTGATGTGAAAGATTTGTGCTATGATCATTTCAGAATGATTGCTAAGGGCTTGTTAAGAATACTAGGCTGCCCCCAAGTGGTGAAGCTGTGTATATCTGGGGGAAAACAATGAATATTGATGCATTTGGATGTGAATCCCATGAGAGAAATACAATGTTATTTTATCACAAAGCATAAATGTTTATTTAACTGGCACCCTTATAACAAATGCTGAGTTTCCATGTTAACAGACTCAACTAGAATCCCTCCAGATGACTTATCAATCCACAAAATACAAAAACAAACAAACACATTATACATTATTGACAACATGTTTTCCATTACATGTACAGTTTTTTTTACAGTTAAACATTAACAAAACATTAAACACCATATTTACAAAGCTCACTTCTAACTTAAAAAAAACCATTACTAACAACGCTCTGGTTGTGCATCTTTAATTGCATCTATTGAACGAAAGTTAAATGATGGAAACATCTTTCTCCCATTCTCTTGCTCTTTTTGACAGTAAAGTGGTTAAAAGGCAAAAAGTTAATTGTTCTCTCTTACACATACAAGTCACGCACGCACACGCATACACACATGCACACACACAAATTGGTACTTATCACTGCTCAGTGGGGGAGCCCTGCTCACATCCAAACACCCTATAAAAGATTATATTAAACTGTAAATCTAAACAGAAAGCCTTAAACCTTACAGCCAGAATATGATTTGTATGTATTTTGCTGCTCACTACTGCAGTCAGGGTGCCATTTCTAAAAAATAAAAACACCCTGAAATGCATCTAAACACAGTTTTGGCGATAATGCACATGAGGCGGTGGAAAAACATTCAATTCTGTTTAAGAAAACAAAAATAGAAAGAAAAGATGATATTTGTGTTTGTGCTGCACATGTGGCCAGTACTTCGGACTGACTGCGAAGAGATAGAGAGATACATAAAAGATATGAGATTTAAAAAAAAGTCCAGTTAGAATCCATGAAAAGGTGCTTAAAGTGTTCAGTTGTCGAGCTGCCCGATGATCAGAGGAGGTTTTCCAGGTAAAAGATTCAATTGTTAACTAAGAAGCGAACGATGTGAGGATTGGTGGAAAGAGATTAATGACCTGCAGTGTTATATGTTAGGAAGGCAAGACAGCCAAATTCATTTAAATGCAAACTACTACAGACTGATTATAGTATTAATATGGCTTTAATTTATGACACCTTTTTAAAAATGTGTTTTGCATCAATTATTCCCAAATACACATAATGACATAACATAACATGTTCATCTTTGGCTTTTTTTTTACCTGAGCACATGTAATCCACCTTTTCAGGTTCAATCGAACACACTCATTTCAGGGACGATGTTGTTTAATTTTATAATTTCTTACTGGCCTGTGTGTATCTAATGCATTTTTTTCTTTTCAGACAATACGATTCATTATGTTTTCATTCACTGCATGAAAAACAATACGTTGGTAGGGAGATGTTAAAAGTTAAGCGGTCTGGGTTTGTTTTTTTCTGTCTCTGTCGATGAACAACTGAGTTTCAGCATTGTTGCGCTCCATCAGATCACTTTGGCTGATAAGGCAAGTTGTGTCTTTAAAAAGGAAAGTGCATTGACTCAGCGGCCCCAAAGGCACACTTACACACACATACATGTGCACACACACAAACAACATTACAAAACCACTCCCTCTGTTCATAATAAAATAACCTTCTCTCACTTGAAGTCAGTAAACATCTTTGCTTTTGTTAATAAATTAAAGGTTCAGCAGTTCACATTCATCAGCTGGTTGTGTGTGTTTGTGTGTCTGTGTGCAAGAGTGTTTCGGGAAGGTAAGTTGTATTGTTCACATTGGTCATTGTAGTCCCGTGGCTTTTTTGAGTAGCTCCAAATCTTTGCGCGATTGAGTTGTGGGCGGCGTGCAGCCGTATGCCTCCGAACCCAGCGGTAAGTAACGCTCCTGCAGCCCCAGGAAGTCGTCCCCCTGCCCGGTTCGTAGAGAAACCCACGGAGGGGGCGGAGCACCGCCCTGGAACCCCCAAAGGGCCAGACTCTCTGTGGTGAGAGGCGGCAGTAAGAGTTTGAGTGTGAGAGAAAGTACAGTGTCAAGAGAGAGAAAGAAAGGTAAACAACGCAGTGTGTCACTAACCTTTACCGTGCAGACCAGCAGCTTTGGCCAAACCAAAGGGAACCAGGTATGGAGCAACAGCAACCAAGTCTGCTGGCTGACCTCGTGTTGCCATGAGCACTATTGACCTGGTGTGGAAAATAAATCAAATGAAATGCAGATCTGTTTCCCAGCACACAAGGGACGAGAACAGGCTGCCACTTCTCATTCAGCCACCAGACTTTTACATAGAACTAAGAGATGAGATCTCACCAGAGTTATTGTTCTTACATTTACATTTGATATAAAAATGTCATTGAACACTTTTATTGCTGTTCACAGCCTGGCCCCAAGCTCTATCTCTGATCTTTTAATTCCCTATTTACCTTTATGATCGGGCAAAGCGTCTGCTGTCACTCCCTGAATCTAGGCTGAGAACTAAGGGAGACAGAGCGTTTGCCATCAGGGCCCCAAGGCTCAGGAATTAATTGCCCGAGGAAATAAGGCTGCCTGACACATTGTCTCCTTTTTAAGTATCGACGACTTTCGAAAGGCATATTCCTGAATTTACTTGTGGTGCCAGGTTATTATTAGTTCTTCAATCTCTATCATTATTAACACTGTTATTATTTATGTACTTCCTTCTGTATTTTAACCATCACTCTCTTGTTGTGCAGCATTTTGTACTTTGAAAAGTGCTCTACAGATAAAGTTATTATTATTATTATTACTACTATTATTATGATATTTTTTCCCTGGCTCACCTCTTTGGTATTCCAGTTTTAAGGTACTGTTCCATCTTGGCATCCATTTTGGAAAATGAGGTTTTCTTGGTGACTTTTCCAGAGCAGGCGTCCACTGTGACCAGGAAGTACCCCGACTGAGAGAAGGACATGGTCACCGCATTTACCTGGCAGGTGACAGGAAACAACGAGTTGAACGGGTTCTCGTCTTATAGATAGGAAAATACACAGATATAGAGAGTGTGAGAATGCTCACAGTGATAAAGGAGCTGCTATCATTTCTCTGCTGCTGCTCTTTGCTGCTGAGAGACTTAATTTGTGTCTGGAGGTAGAAAGTCCAAGGCTCGCTGGAAAACACAAGCTGAGATAGAAACACATCGGTCAGCAGTGGTGGTTTGTGTTTGAAGCAGAGGGGTTATCTTCAAAATCATTACTAACCTGTTTGGCACCACAGCCTTTGCAGGGCTGCGTGTTTAGAGCCGGCATAGGCACCACAGCTGAGGGACTCTTGGAGTACTTGGGGTAGGCCTTGGCTGTACAGTTACAGGTCTGTTTGGAGGATGTGGTGGCCATGACCTTCACTCGTTCACAGCCTTTCACTGAACAGTAGCTGTGACCGTCACGACCATGGCGAGCCCGAAGGTAGAGCCACAATAACCTGAACAAACAGGCAGAGTTTAATAATAATAACAATAATAACTTGATTTCTATAGCACTCATCTAAACAAGGTTAGTAAGTGCTTCACAAAATATGTGGTAAAAATAACTCAAGATAAATCTGACTATATACTAAGACATGTTCATAAATTGAAAAACCTCAAATGCCTAGAAAAGTCAAAGTGTGTGTGAGTTTGTGAGAGAGGAATTAAAGAAAAACTAAAGAAGGAACGTGACAGGTTCAGAGTTTTCTTACCCGGCCGGTTTGTCAAAGAAGTACTTCCTTTCCATCGGTTTCTTCTCCAGCTCTGCAAGGGATGACACTGTGCCGTAGTCTGTGATGTCATCAAAGGTGTTGCTTTGCCTGTCGTTGATGTCGGCCATGATCTGAAACGTGGTTTCTGATGGGTAACAGAGTCCCACCAGCACCCAGTCGTCTCTAAGTGACAGAAAGAGAAAGATGGAGACATTAACAGGTTTCCATCAAGACCATTTAGAATGAGAAAAATATCACTCTCTGGTTTGTTAATGAGATTTTTCAGCTCAGAATAAATCGAACATGATCATAACAAGAAATCTGACAAACACATTTGAATGCAATAATGTGTTCATTCTTTATGGTTACATATTCCTGCTAATTTGACAAGGAATAAAAATGTCTGGTTTTATGGCTTTCTCATGGAGATGGACATCCCCATCACACACACACACACACACACACACACACACACACACACACACACACACACACACACACACACACACACACACACTTACTTATTGAAGTTGATGAGAGAGAGGACGACCTCCCTAGGCGCAGGTCCACTCCAGTGCAGGGTGTAGCTCTTGCTCATCATCAGGATAGGCTGGTACTGCTGAGATGGCGCCCCCTGGCTGTTAATCCCCCTTAGCACCAGAGGAGCGTCAGGATATTCATCTCTGCTGATGGATAAACTAAGACTGGGGGCTCCCTGTGTCTGGATGTACACCTGAAGAGGAGGTTAGAGTGGTAGAGTGCAAAGGTCAGGGGGAGGAGCATTTATTTGACATTGGAGGAGAACTGAGGTGTAGATTTGGACGAGTTATACCTGAGAGTAACGGCCGCTGCAGATCACTCCACTCCACGGGGACATGTTCACACAGCCAGGATGTTGGATCAGGTAGTTGTCAGCTCTGCCGACATATGTGTCCCTGTAGCCTGTGACTGACCCGTCCACATCGTGAAACATGGAGTTTTTGTCACCGTCCAGGTCGTTTTCTTCAAACCACTGCCCGGGGCGACCAAAGAACGTCTTCAGACCCACCTGAGGGAATCAGTGGCAAAGAGTGTTGTGAATACCACTGTTTACCTGTTGGCATTATTCCCAAAAAGGTGGCAATTGCTCTTAGGGGAGTGCTCTCTCCAGAGCAGCAGCTTTTTACTTGATTATTTTATCAACATAATTAATTTTCTTTTCCAAGAGTTACAGAATGTTAATCCCTGTCTTACTGAGGGAGAGAAAAATAAAATCCATCAACAGTATTTCATTTAAATTTTCCACATACAACAGACTGCAAGCACTGCAAAAGGACAAGGAAATGCACTCTTGATGATTTAAAAAGACTAACCCCTGACACATCAGTGGTTGATGTTTGGTTAGGATGGGTACCACAATGACATCAATGTTTAAGAGATTACATTTGATAAACTACAGATCTATAAAGATATTTAGTACTATACTTAGTAAAGGAATCGACTGACTAATATCACCACCAGAGGGCATCAGTGATTTACAATGGTCTTCACAAACATTCTCTTCTTTCTTCTGTCTAACTTTTTTTTTTCAAATAACCACCAAGTACATGGCTCTGACCAAAACAACACAACATGAGGGGATGGTTATAATGGTGAAGAACAAATACCAGCAAACTGCCAAAGAGAAAACAGTCAGACCCAGTGTACCAGGAAGATGGACACAGAGTTAAGATGAAGAAAAATAGAAAAATCTGTTAATCTTAGGAATATTCTTTACTACAGTGAACAGAAAAAACATGGCAAAGTAATATGCAACAGATGGATACAGACAGAGAAGGAAAGAAGAGCTGAACAAAATTCAAGGCTAAAAACGTGACAAGAGTCATGGGATTATTTACCTGAAAATGTCATATGGTTAAACAAGTGAAGTGGTTATGATACTTACTCATTATAAACAATCAATATTATAAGCAGATTACAATGACAACAATAAATACGATACGGTATATATATATGAAACCCCAAGACACATATACGACACATATGTGCTACACACTGTGCTCTGTATGAGGTGCTTCTGATCTTATCAAACCTGCATGTTCACTCACAGTGGAGTGGAAGCTGAGCTGGGACAAGTTGTTTCGTGGGGTGAGCTGCCACGTGTTCTTCAGGTTGAATCCCACTGCGCTGGTGTAACGCTCTGGTGTGGGGATGAATCCACGGAATGTGCTCTGAGTGAGCCGCACAGGACCATCGTAGATCTGGAAACCTCGGATTGGAAACGTCCTGGGTTAAGAAGGAGAGGGATCAGTCCACGATGAGGCGAGACAATCGAAAGCAATGTAAAAGTGGTCGAAAATACAGTGGTCACTGTCTAAAGCCCCAAACTTTTTAATAGTTGCACAACAACAAGTCAATAAAAGCTCTGATTCAGCCATGAGCTGAGGAGGAATCAGGACATCAGCTGCCTCAGACATGATATGCTCCATAATTCGTGGTTAGTGGGGGGGATCAGTCCAAATTACAAGTACGTTAACATTAATTACCATCAATGTAAATTCAATCTATTTCACAATATATAAAAAAATACAGAAACATTACAAGATAAACACACAATCCATTCATATATTTGCTATATCGCTTTTCCTTTGGAGAGTATCGCAGGGGATATGGAGCCAATCCCACTTGACATTGGGCGTGAGGCAGGGTACACCAGGACACACCCACATTCACAACTATAGGCGTCTGTGGACTGTGGGAGGAAGTCAGATGGACCCGCAGAAAACCCAAGCAGGCACAGGGAGAACATGGACACTACAATCCATTGCATCACCGAGCTGCACCAGTACAGACAATAAAAGTAAGAAATTATACCTTTTACCAAAGTAAACAGTGTGTTGCACAAACAGCATTTCTAAAATGGAAGTTAATTTTAGTAAATGAATCAACACGATGCTATTTATATATACACCCCATTCTGAAGAAATATTTTCAACTGTTTCCTGAGTGACTGTGTTTTTCCTGTGATTATTTTTAGCTTCCTCTTAAACCACAGATGAAGATGTAGAGTTGAACTGTGATATTTCATGTATTTCAATAATGGTTGCAACAAAGATACAGAAAATACAAATGAAGAAGTCTTAGCAGCCTTTTGTGATTGCTGTTCATGAAACTTGACTGAACTTTAATTAAAAGGATTAAACTGTCATTATTCAGCTGAACTAACTTGTTTCAGGCAAAGAAAATTAAAGTATATTAGCAGCTCTGGCAGTGACTACGATGACGATAGACAGACCCGGCTGAGCCAGAACTCACAGTGTGGTCAGGTCCTATAAACCGGTGTTAAAGTCGTACTTGGTCGTGACAGTGGTCACATATTACATAAGTAACTAAAAGCAGAAGCTATTTGGCAACTTTGGTTTATGTTTCTCTCTTTATATATAACGACCTCTGTAATGACAAAGACAGAAATAAAAAAAGAGACCCTAAGGGAATACGAAGCTCAAAACTCTGCTCTACTCAAGACTGTCCATCCGGTCTGTCATGCATGACGGCAGAGACTTTTTAAACTTCCTCTTAAGGGGAATCCAGTTGTCAGTGTAAGGTGAGACACTTTTCCTCGTATAAATCCTCTGTCTGGATTACTTGCTAGGGGGAGAGTACTGAGTGGGATCTTCATGTACCATCTCAAACAAGATCAACAATTTAAAATGATAGAAATATTACAACAAACAGGAATTAAATTGTGACAGCTGTGGAGCTGTGCGTCAGAAAAGCATGGAAAGACTCCCCTTGCCGTAAAGGAATCAAGTGCTACAGTGAGTAATCCCTATCTACGGAATCTCCTAAGTGCTGCCACCACAGTTTTTCATAAACTGCCTAAAATATCACTGGAGGGAAGTTAGTCAAAACAGAACTTCCTTTCACGAGTCCACCTCCAGCGAAAAGCAGCAGCAGCCTCATCTCTCCATCTGTCCAACTATCCGATTGCCCCGCTGGCTCTCTCCTCCTTGTTTGTTTTTCTCAGCATATTTTTCTTAGGTAACTACTCCGACACCGTCCCCTGCAATTTCCGCGGAAGCACAGTTTGTTTTGGACTTTTCCCTCAATTCCTCACCCACAGTATATCTTTCCTTCCTTAATTAACGCATCCATCCCAGTCCCCCTCCCCCCTCACCTGTTTCTAGGCAGTGTCCTCATCTTTGCATCAGCCCCTCCAAGTCCCCAGTATTTATTTTGTCCTCCATTGGTTCCTCTGTTTTGGCTTTCACCCACAAACAGGGACTGCATCACCTCTTGGCTGGAGCCTTCATCCTTAGGGTAGCTGCCATCACTGGAAAGGAGATGAATGTATTTAGTAATTAAAACATGTATAACGTGTGTCTAATATTTTCAGCTTTTCAGGAATAAAAGTAAAAAATGCCTGTCTTTGTGTTAGGCAAAAAAGAAATTTAAAACATCTGCTCTTCGCTCACTATCTATGAACCACAAATGTTGTGGTTTTTTTTGCCAAGTTTCTTTCACAGATCGGACAAAAGCAGATACAGCTGAACAAAACCATGACTCTGTCAGGACAGGAGTGATTTAGTTAAGTACACACCTGGCAAAGGATAACCCCACTCCATTGTCTGCAAAACTGGAAGCAGAAAAATGAACGTTATCCAAAATGTAAGAAAGCAATGAGATGTGTTGAGAACAGTTTGGTATTGATCCAACATTCAGAACATGAATATAAATAAGACAATAAGTAATCGATGAACCTTTTAAAGAAAACCATCTGATAATCAATCCGCTTCTCCATAAAAAATGTCAGCTCTTTGTTACCAATTTGAAGAACACGTAAATCCAAAATACAGTTATACAACAAAAATATTGGACGAAAAGGTAAAAGTAAGCGTCATCGCAGGAGAGTTTGTGGTGGAAATAAATCAATCATTGTGCGACCAACGCATATTCTCAGTATCCAAGTATCCATGTTTTTGACGATATTTGCTCTCTGTTTATCAACCGAAACATCCCAGTCCTCAGATTTTTTTAAAGACGACCCATTAGTCACATCACAGCCTCTGACTCGTCTCACCCAGAGTTCTGGATGACGATGTCACCACCACGTATCCACGCTCCCAAGTCGTTGTTCTTGAAGGAGATCAGAGTGTCGATGACGGCCGCCACCCGGGGACGGCTAGGATCGGCATTCTGGTGTGGTCTGAATCTGAAAGTAATACACACAGGTAAACCCACGTGGTTTTTTTACCCATTACCTTTATGAAGTTCCAATGACTACACTCATTTGTTCTGAGTAAGGTTTTCACCATTACCACAATGTCAAACCTATTTCTCCCTCTCTATATTCTGTATGTGTGATTGTCACGTAGGTCAATGCACAATACACACACAGTGAGTAATGGAGCTGATAATCATAACATCATCATACTATAAATCTGCAAAAACATAATTTATAACTAGATTAGAAGTATAAAGACTGCAGGCATCATTGCCTCCCAAAATGTGAACTACACTGTAGAGGAGTTTACTGCATCATTAAACACAAAAGAGTGTATCCCCTTGGAGAGCATGAAAGTGCTAAGAAAAGTTTTATGGCCATCTTCCCATTAGAGTAGGAAATATCTTGTGTGTGCATCGCACACATACACACACACCCACACACCCACATACACATGTGGGAAAACTGTTGCAGGATTCATAATCATCAGCCTGCACCAGCAGATCGTCTGGAAAACACAAGGGTTTGCTTGGAAATGCAGAAATGGCTGAAAGTACTGCACATAATGAAGAGGAGGAGGAAAAAGACATCCATACCAGTGCTTTAACCTTTCAGAGGCATTTATACTGAAATAATTAAATACAATGTGATATATTCTCTTATTATATGTGATATAATTTTAAATCAGAAATAACTATTCTCTGGGAAATAATAATATCTAATACCCTCATTCTAAAGGGTCTTTCAATGACCAAACACAAAGGCTACTCTCTGTCTCATGCAAGATTAATCCTAAATACACATTTTAACATTAAAAATCCTCCTCTTCATACCTCTGCCCACATACATACACTCACTCACACACATGCGGAGCGTGGCCAGCAGTCTCAGTGGACACGTAAGATTTTTTCCGTCTAGTTGAGGTCTGTATTTGGGTAGGAGGCAGCAGAGTGGAAACTCTATCTGCGAAGCCTTATTTTCTCTGTCAACACAAACCTGACAGAGCTTCTACCAAAATGCAGAAACAGAGTAAAAGGCCATCTAGTGTATCTATACCACTCAATGAACATAATCTACTAGATATACAGAAAGAAGTTATAAATAACTTCATTTATAAACAATTATAAAGTGTGGCTTTAAACAAATACATTTGTTAACCGCAAAAACCTTAACATTTACATAGAGAAACTGTAAACCATGATGCATATCATCACCCAGCAGAGCCCCTTTAACAGTGCACAGTTATAGGCTTTATGCAAAAACATACTACTACTGTGAATGATGTATTGCACACTTCGCTGTAAAATGCTGTTAAACACACATACACACCTGGCACTGTTATCCAGGCACAGGTATTCCCGGGGGTCAGCAGCACTAGCATTGGTGGTCTTCACTCCTTTATCAATGAACAGACCAGCCTAAAAAGAAGAAAGTGTGATGACAGTAAACGACAAATCTTTTACACTGGTTGGACGTCTAAGGTTGACCTACTGTTTCTGCTGGACTTAAATACTATGAACTAGATTATAAAGTATATTTGACATTTATTTATATTGGGGGGAAACAGAATTCCTGTGAATAATGTATAAACCTAAAGGTACATGTTTACATTAGTTTTGTGTGTTTAAAAAAATAAGTGTAAAATAGATGGCATTACAAATGTAATATGTGTGTGTGTGCTATGTATATGGAAACCTGTGCTCTGAGTTGGTCTTGTGGTATAAGTCAGGTATAGTCTTAAACCTCAGGGCTCCCTCAACTATAAGAGAGGCTGCTGTGGTCACTGACTGGACAAAGAACTTACAGTTCACCTGCCTGACTTCACTCATTACACAACAGAGCACTATTAGAGAGCATGTGCTTGTGTGTGTGTGTGTGTGTGTGTGTGTGTGTGTATGTGTGTGTAATTTTTGGCATGAATTGAGTTATTAAGCAGTGAATTATGTGCAATCATTCTTTCACCAGTTATAAACACTGCATATAAAAACACTGATTTGAATATACACTGATTAATACAAAAATATGAAACACAGATGGTTGATACCTTGAAGTTGGAGTGAACACGGTTGTTGTAAAAAATCCCCAGGGGCGTGAGCTCTGCCTTGGTCTCTGGTACCAGCCCATGAGAGTCTCCAGTGGAAGAGCTATGGAACACAAACCATATGCCAGCATCCTGAAACGGGAAGGAAGAGAAGAGGAATGAGGTGATAAACAAGACAAATCACATTTGTGGGATGACAGCAGGAATTTCATTATCTGGGCTTAGACACACTTCAGAGGAGGATGTGAGGAAAATACAAAAACACTGAAAAGCATTGAAAGGATGCATACCCGGCAATGCAAGCTGTAAATCCCCAATCAGGCAATGCCAACTTTTTCATGTTGTAATAATGACAAATGGTAATAAAACAACAATAAAAATATTAAATTGATTCAAAATTATGTTTTGATCTATATAAGCTTTATTCTATAGAACTGTAGTGATACCTGGAAAAACATTTATTTTATAAAATATGCATAATGTTGTTTTCTGACTTCATCATGACCCATCAGCTCCAAAGGTGAATATTCTGAAGATACCCTCCTAATATCCCCCCTAAGTTTCATTAAAATCTGCACGTGTTGTAGAGTTATTTTGTGTGTACACACAAACGCAGACAGACACACACACGGGTGAAAACAATATCCGGCTCTGGCAAAGTAAGTACAGGGCAGGATGTCCTTTTATTATCATATTCATCCGGCCCCACCTCAACAATAAACTAGGTGTAGGAGTTAATATGAGCTCAATAGCTCATTAAAGTTTATGGTTCATCAGACATTGACAGTCAACCTACCAGTATTGGTAGTGTACTGCATTCCCCTCCCATGTGAACTTCCACATTGCTTGTGCCCAAACGAAAAAGAGATGAGACAAGGGATCTTCCTCTTCTACTTTCATATATTAGGAGTCTCACTAGTTTATTGCACCCTTCTATCAAATACCAAAGCATGTTAATTCCTGTTTTATTGATGGATCACTTTTTTATGAAATATAAATCTCTAATTATTATTATGTGAAGTTCAGGAACAGCAAAGCCACAGCAGCTTCACAACAGCTCCTGTTGTGTTTTACAAATTGACTCTGTGTTGGTCATTCATCTTTTTCTTAATAATTTCTAAAAACTCGCTTTGAAGCAGTTTTCCTCCATAACCCTGATGTTATTACCTGAGAGCCAGCAGCTGCATTGCTGATGAGGTTGTTGTTTGGGTTGGTGATCCAGAATGTGGAGACTGCCCTGGAAAACACCCCCACCACACAGATGAGGACACAAAAACAGAAGCAGGAGAGAGCTGAAAACACTGAAAACAGCAGCACCATTACATGACTTATGAGAAGAAGATAGATAAAAGTGATCTTAAACAAATTCCCTTAACAATCCAACCTCTCCAACCTGAACCCTGGATGGGGTGAGTCATGCCAAGACTCACACTTAAACTTCTGGAAACAGACTTTCTAGCTTCCCTCACAGAGTAACATTTCTTGTTCTTACCGCGGCATAAAAACATCCCGTGGAGAGGAGAGGTTGTTATTGCACAGATAAAAACCATCCTGCCAATGTCTCTCTCACACATTGTTGCTAACGACAGTATCTCTCTCAAGGACACTGACCTGCTGCCTTCCCTCAAAGCATGTCTGCTCCATCTCAACACTGACACGGCAGTCAATCACTTTATCTGACACAGATACATTAAATATCAGATGTTGAGTAGGTCACAGCTCTTAATCTTTAGCTAATTATTATCTTTCATTTCAATTATCCTCAGACTTATGCTCAACAGTGCCACAGGGTTTATGAATTACTACTGTTCCTGATGAATGAATAAGGGTAGTTTATGTTTAAAATAAAACCAAGACATAGTCTTTCTAGTCAGTCTTCATACATACATAATGATGGTTTAAAAAGTGTGTTTGTTAAATTGATTTTTAGACCTATACTATAGATAACACCAATAATAACTTTACAATATACGTATCTATCTACTAATTCCAGAAAGCTCTGTCCGTCTGTATGTGTAACGTATATCTTGAGAACTATTCATCTTATCGACCTCACACTTGGCATGTGTTTTGTTAAAGGTCAAAGGAATGCGTAGTGTCAGATTTGGTGCGCCACATTTATTATCAATAAACTTTGAATAAACAAGCAACCAGCGCCTTGCAGTCCATGGAGGCAGGGCTGCGTAGCAGACCCAGTTGAACATTTCATCTTCGCGGGTCTGAAGTTTTTTGTTGCTTGCTAAACCGACCTCTGAAATAACTGACATGCAATGTATGAAAAAATCATTCTTGTATCTTGTATCATCAACATGAACAGTAGTAACGATGATTCAATTTTCATTATAAGAAAAACATGGACTTGGTGCAACAAAAATAAATCCAGTTGATGATAGACGCAAAGTGGCTTCATTGCAGATAAATCAGGTAGGATGAACGCGAAGCTTTGTAACTTCCGTTGAGAATTGTTTGAGGAGGATTCACCAATGACAATGAATAAGTTTGAAGCAGCACTGGAGCATAAACACAGGCCGAGAGGCAGATTTAGAATGGGCACTGTACTAGTGTTTTTAAATTGAGGAAACATGTTCTTAGACTTGGTTCTTGACTTGCAGTGCTTGCTGGAAAAGAATTGGACTGCAAAAGTCTTGATAATTGGTACAGAAACTCGGTTTGATCTGTACTCTAGAGATATATCATGTCATTATACTGATCTCTTACTTGCACTCTGTGCTGGGTGAGGGAGTGTAGCCCTTGTAGACTTTGTCCTTGATGCTGGTGCACAGGGTGTCATTGCGGTCAGTGGGCAGCTGAGTCCCAGGTCGAGTCAGCAGGCCAAGGTTGTGGAAGAAAGTGTTGCGCTGCTCAATCCCATCTTCAAGGAAAAAACAGTGACCCAACGTGTCATAACCTACAGTGTCCTTCACCTGGGTCAAAGAAAGAAGGCAACAAGACACACAAGATATTATTTAGAGCCCAGGAGGATTTTTAGAGAAGAGTTCTCAGCAGGAGAGAAAATAAAGTAGATATTAAATCCAATTCATAGCACTCCTTTTCCAAGTAGTGGCCAGTTTGCACCTTATGGAAATATGCAGAAAATCCTGGTAAACAAGAGGACAAGGACAACATATATTAGTCCATCCTGGATTCCCAAACAACCCACAGGAAAATAAAGTACATTCCGCTACCTAGATGCCAGCCTCCTTAAATACTTAAAATTCCTGAAAGAATTTCCTACTGAGACCTTGTTTTTATTAAATCCATCTAAAGCTATGTGAAGAATGATGGTATCAAGGGAGGTGCTGAAGAAGACACACAACGAAAGAATATTCACTTGGTCATTGCACTAGAGAGAAAAGAACTGGAAACAAATAGTCAAACAATGCCATCCAAAACAGTCATAAACCTCCAGGTCACTTTTGATGTACAACAAGGGAACATCATGCCTGATTAAATGACCTAAAAGTCCTTAAAAAACCTGTGGGAACCTGTGGTAAAAATTGAAAAACAATGGCCTCTAACTTATTTCCAGACCTCATCATTGATTTTATGGTTTGGGTCTTTTTTTGAAACATGCCCTTATTAATCCTGATCCCTATTTTAGCCCCTACTAAAATCGTATTGGCTGTGAAATGAAGAGCACAGATTGTGTTCAGATTCTTCAAAAACTGAAACAGATTCATCTTAGAGAATTCATAATTGTGTCTTGTAAATGTATAATTGATTGTTGGAAGTTCCGATTTTTTCCCCTCACATTATTACCCAATACAATAAGCACGTAAAAACACAATCATGTTATACATTTGATTTTACTTATGCAACAAGAACAAAAAAACATCAACATCTATATATAGAGATGGAACGGTTCTATAATGGAGAGAAAGATTGGACAGGAGGGTTTGAAGAGTGAGCTTAAAGAGAAGAAAATGGAGGAAACAAGTGATAACAGTAATCCAGTGATGGAGGCTGTAATTGATGAGAACTCAAAAGTCAGCATCACAAGGTATTCATTAGTAAGAGCTGTGTCAACATCTGTTCCTTCTACAGTATCGCATACATTTACTCATCACAGACGCACACACACACTTACCAGCAACCCATTAGTGGCATGGATGGTAAGACAACGGGAGAAAGAGTGGTGTATGGAGAGTCCGTCCACATAGGTGGGCTCCCTGTAACCTCCCCTCTGGTCAACGTCCCCGCACATGTGGAAGTGGAGGGGGTAGTGGTCCCTCTCTGCCTGTTGACCCATATTCTTCAGCTCCACGTGGGACAGATGCACTGACGAGAAGTTACCAAAGATCTGATGATATTGGACAAAGAGAGCAAATAAAGGATAGAGTGGACGATTTGTCGCAAAAGACTTTAAGAGACTGATGACGCAAGAACAATGAGTTGTTATACAGAGTGAAAGTTATTTAAACTGGTACTGTGGACTGTAACATAAGGTAACATTCTGCTACAAAGTTTCTAGTCACTCTGGTCCAGTCAAAAGTTCAGAACTTCAGTACGTTTCTCTGTGTGTCAATGATCCCACTGGGATATGAGCTATAGCTTTGCTGGCACCCTGCTCAAGTGAGTCAAACTTCTGAACCACAGATGTTCCTCTTTACGAATACAAGATGCGAGGGAGAAGTATAAATTAAAACCTATGTCGAGGTGCACACATCATAACACAAATGCACTGTGGAGCAAATTAGGTCAAACACTAACATCAACAAATAATCAAATATTCTGTGAATATGCGGTACAATGCTCTCTAGGAGGCCTTTTTGTGGGTATGGCAAAAATCCACATGGTCTGGTTCCTGTTAGGGAGGTATTGGCCAATCCCTCCAGCTAACTGTAACTCACCCACACACACACAAATACACAGTTACACAGAATGCATACTGCCCAGCTCCCTCTCTGTTCCTTTTAAATGACTGCTGCTATGAGACACCCTTGCAAAGAGAGTTCTAAGAAATATACTTACAGTACAATTACACAACATAAGACAAGACTGCCAAAGGTTTTATATCTGTGTCCAGGTGGGAGCATTGTGACCAATGGATTAAGGAAAATGTGCAGTGAGTTCTGTGTGTGTGTGTGTGAGTGTGTGTGAGAGAGAGAGATGGTGTTCTTATTGAGGTATGTTTGGGGGGGGTGGAAAAGTCAATCATTTCAGATTGTGTAAAATGAGTTGAAGTGTTTTCGTTGGAGACAGTTGTGGTTGAAAGAAAAAAAAAAGTGTTTATTTTGTTTTGCCCAAGGGGGGCAAGTTACATCGAGACTAAGGAATGTTATTGTCTATTTGCCACAAATGTTAAAGGAGTCATACAATCATTAACTAAATTGCAATGAACTCATTTGCCTACATAGAGACCATCAGAAGTCCAGGAGGATAAGATGCTCCAGTTATTGCTTCGCTCAACTGCGATCCATCTTCTGGGTTTTGTTCAGATTTATAGACTGCACGTCTTTTACAGAATGAGCATCAGCCAGAAAAATAACAGCTTCACATGTCAGAGGAGAAATGAGTAAAACAGAGTGAATGGCAGTTGGAGAAATTGTTGGACTGAACTGGGAACATGAACAACCCCTCTCATTTAGGACAGCATATAAATATAGAATGTGTGCACAGTGGAGCTCTGCAGTATGGAAACTGTCACACATGTTACTGCAGATATGGTGACCTTTAATGAAAATGTAAAGTCATGCAGACATAAACATCAGCAAAATACACAGTTTAAACAACAGCCAATGTTGTAAAATGACTAAACGCAAACACAAATAAGACACACCTTGATGTGGCCTCCGTAGGTGTCATGGCTGTAGAACTGACAAAGGTTGTTTCCATAGCAGGAATTTTCCATTTCTCCATAAATGAGAATGTTTCTGGAGAGCAGAGCCACTTCGGCACGCATGTCCACTCCATCTATGATCTCTCCGACGTGGTTATACTGAGGCCTCCCTGAGCACAGAGTAGACAGGTTGGTTCTCGGTCACATGCTACAACCAGGAAAAATCTAGCACACAATGCGACAAAACCTGGAAAAGGTGCAAGTAATTATTTTGTATAAACACAAATGTCAATCACTTCATTCCACCCCCAAAAAAAAACACTGAAGGGAAAAAACAGGTAGTAGCATCTAATGTAGCAACAAAGGTTATTTCTGAGACTAACCACCAACTGCGAACCACAGGAAGTTTCCTATGCAGCACACATCTAAACAACAGGCACCTACCCACACCCACTGGACGTTTAAAAGTAAAAGTCTAATACATTTGAAGCACAGAATAATCAGCTTTTCGAAAATGTGGAAAGTACCCGTGCCCAGAGGAGTGCAGATGCCAATGTTAACTTTCAGCTGTACTCCAGCTGCTCAGCCCTTCCTCATAGCAGTGGACAAAAAAACGAGGTGCGCACACACACAAAATCAATACACCCTTCTCTTCAGGAAGGGAGTAGGCAATTGTTGACAATGATGGAATGAGATCAGGAAACGTGTGCGATAGAGAGATGGACAAACAAGTCACAGATAGAGAACGAAATAAGAGCAGCAGCAGAAGGAGGATGATGCAGTTTTTCCCACAGAAATAGATTCTATTTGTGGCGATAGCTGACCAGGGGGGTGCTTTCTTAAAATACTGCAAATATTTTAGTTGCCAAGTGCTCTATGGAAAATAAGCAATTGAACAGTATACAGCCCCATTGTTTCAAAACAAATAACATGAAATAAGATTTTACCCTCATCATCTTGACCTGGTTCGGTGAGCGTTTCATTTCATATTTCATATTATTCTAATCAGAACAGTCCCAGCACATCACGCTGCATCATCTCATGCTCAGCCCGAATGGCAGGCGCACAGAGAGGGGCAGTTAAGAGACAGAAATGGACGGTAAAAATGCTATTGGTTTATAGATGGCTCACTGGCCCTCTTTCTTCTGGCGCTTCTGGTGCCAGTCTGACAGTCAGGTCCATTGTGTCTTCATGTGTTTCTGTTGCACAGCACAAAACTCTATTATATAAATATTTTTTTTACCAATTTGACAAGAACAGCATGTGGCGAGCTCCAATAAATAAATATATGGAAACACTACAGTTGCAAGCCTCATATTTGCTCAGTTCTATTCTTGATAAAGTATTGGTCATGAATGTTTTCACTAACGTAATAATACGTTTGCGCTGCACTTTCCATTGCTCTTCCTTCCTTTTCTCCTATGTCCTTCTCTCCTTTTACCGGGAAGTGTGTAGTTCAAAATGGACAACTGCAGTATAAGCCTCGGGTCAGATTTCAAGCCACCCCCAAACACAAACACCACAGACACACAAGATAGCAAAGCGGACCAACAGAGGACAAACAGACAACCAGTCAATTTCTGTTTGCAGTCCAGAAAACCACAGCTGATGTCTCTCACCTTGTATCCTGACCTGTCTCCTGGTGCAGTGAGGACAGGGCAGCAGGGTAAACTCTTCAGCTTGGTGCATGGAGTAATCTGTACTAGCAATGACAATTTGATCCCCAGGTCGCCAGGTCTGCTGCACTTCATCCTGCAGGTTTAGCACTACCTGGTCCACAGCATCCACCTGAAAGCCTGAAATGGCAAAACCTGCAAGGACACAGCAGAGCTCTTGATTTAAAAAGAACATGACGAAAACCAAAAATCTGAAATATTACATTTGTGCAATATCAATAACAATGAAATAATTTCACATTTTACTTCCTTTTATTTCACTTTCAAAATGTCTTTTACAAGGTGTGGGCATGCAATTACTAAATAACAACTGTATGCAAAGAACAACTCAAAGGGTGTGCTTTTCATTTGCCTTAGGACCTGCTATTACATATGGTCATAAAAACACTGACAGTCACACAAACACAAGAATGTCTTTCATGTTGAGAAGATTGATCTGTAAAGCACTTGGCATATTGTAAACCTTGTTCTTGACCCTGTCTCTAAACCCTTCACCCTAACAAAGACGGAGAAACCTGACATTTTCATCTTACACAATACTGACCCCGGTTATTGTGACAAATAGAATGACTAAAATGAATGGCAGTCATTTTATCATTTATCACACTGAAAATATACTAATGTAAACCATCATTAGCTGTTGCTCACCATTCTTCCATTCGCTGTAGGCGGTAACCGAGAAGCCCACTCCATCCACGGTGGTGAAGTTGCGTGTTGCCAGAGCTCTACCTCCCGTGTCGTGGTTTTCATGTTCCCTAACGTCCTCCGAACATGACGCGTTGCCACCCTCAACCACAGAGACCAGGGCCCACGCCTGTCTGGAGAGACCGGAGGGGTGAAGAAAGAAGTAGGAGAGAGACATAAAGTATGTGATATGAATGTTTCACACATCCATTCCAAAGAATAACAAATGACCAAGATCTGGGCTTTAGTTTTCCACACACTTTCTTTGGATGAGGAAAATAACAGATAATGACATCTTAGTAATCATTGCCAATTAAATACATATCGGCCAAAATACAGTATGTGTGTTTCTGTGTGGGAATTTTTGTCACTCCTTAATATTGTAATCTCAGTACTCACTATGTCATCTAATACCGTCTTCACATTTGTACCACACAAACATAAGTACCAGTGTTTTAATCCTTTTACAGGTTCACTGAGAAGTTAATGTTACTTCATAGCCCAAATAATCATTAGACAACCCAATTAAACTTGCAGCTTTATTGTAAATGCTATTGATCAGATATGAATTTTGCACCCTTACGTGACTCATTATTTGTAACAGGAAACCTTAACCAACAGGTGACACCCTTTACTTAATATCTTACAGATGCAACACTTATTCAGATAAAGGGTGTGCCCTCAGCTGAGTAATAACACTTCTCTGTGTTCGTGTCTGTGTGTGTGAGGCTTCAGGGTGAAAATGTGTTTCACACACACACACCCAAATCTCTTGAGATAACAGATCATTACAGGCAGACATTTCAGCAAGATATCTAAAAAGCGGGATTAAAGAAGCCACTGTGTGCTAGCCTGAAGGAAAAGCTAACGCCTGTGGTGAGCCTGAAGTAGGACGGTAGGTGAAAGAGGAGCAGGAAGCTGAATATCAGTGTGAATGTTCTGTAATAATAAAGAGAGAGAGAGGAGTAAAACTAAAGCATATCAGAAAAGCAGTAGTATTAATAATATGAGAAAAAATTATTACAAGAAGGGTGTGCGTGTGGCCCAGAGGGATACTGGTTGTACCTACTACCACGTCCAAAGATTCAATCAAATCCTCCCTTCTCACTCCTCTGCACAATATCTTATAAAGCAGGAATGTAAAGAAAATCGTTTTAAATGAGATTACAATGATTGAATAAGCATGAACAACCATTCGAGCGGAGCAGCTCAAGGGTGTGGATGGCGAGTGGGACTGGGTGTGTATTTGAGGGCGTATGACGTAACACAAGACGGTGTGCAGCCTTCAAATGTTTCAAATGTCATGCCCTTAGCTTCTTAAGAATGACTTCTTTCTTTTTTGTTGTTGTCCAGCATCAGCTGAATGAGTCCAAACAAGCATACAAAATTAGTTTGCTATTCCTGGATTCAATAATATTTTAACAGCATTATTCTAAACTGTGACATGACCTTTTCACACTTTATCAGCACAAACTGACCCTGACCAACATGACCTTCTAGCACAGTTGAACCACACAAAAGCCCATTTTTAAAGTTATTGAATCCTGGATATGCAGCTGTACATTCTGAAAGACTACAGGAAAGTAAGTATGCAGATGTAGAAGTCTTGTTTCCAATAGACAGCTTGAACCACTCTGAATACAGTAAACAGTGTCAGGGGCAATTTCCTAAACTCACCTTTACATTTACATTTCTAGCTCTATTACTTCAGATACCATACTTTGAACAGTTAAGCCTACAGCTCTTGGCACATTTGAACACCATACCAAAAGTAGTAAAACGCTCCATCTATTCCTTGGAGAATGATCTTTGGAATAATCACAAAAATAAACTATGTGCACCAGAGGGACTTAGGGACTTCACATTCCCAATGTTTACCCACTAAATCTCCCTGGGTTTTAGCAGCAGTCTGTGATTCTATTAAGTCCAACATCCCTCTGTGTTAATACCTGTCTCAGTGCATAATAATTGCAACCAGTGGCATAACCAAAACCAAAACACATGTCTTTGTAGATGAAAGAGCCCCTGTGCCCTGTGTCACTGTGCACCCTTCTGATACACAACCAGGATCCATCTGGAGATCCACTCTGCTCTTTCATTTCTGCCCCAGTGTGTGGCTTTTCCTGTTGGGAAAAAAATATCAAGGAAGGCCCCTTTTTTGTCCATAGGCTGCTAAAATATAGCCTGCACACTTTATATGTCAATCAGAAGATGAATCCAACAGTTAGAGGAAATAAGACAGAGTGGTCGCTTCACTTTTTCCTTCAGGCACATCCTAGAGTTGATGCTCATCAGCATTTTTAACAACCTCATTGTTTGACCGGAAAAAGTGAATGTGCGGAGGCCAGAGGTGAATTCACTATAGACGCACATGATCAGGTGTTCACGTGCGTCTAAGCACTCTCCTGACAGGCAAAGATTAAAGACAGAGGAGTCAACACAGCCAACACATTCATGGATCTGTGCCAGGAAGGATGGTTGACGCCACTAAGACCAACCTATAGAAAACAGAGCATTTTTATCTCCACCAAGAAGGTAAGGATTTCAAGATTTTCTTGAAACTAAGTGGAAGGATGGGGACATGGGGGAATGAAGAACTGCTTTTCAACACTTCCGTTGATTTCTCAGAGAATAATTCTTGGATGTTGATGAAAAAAAATCAGACATGTTTGAGTGTTTATAATTTGGTGCTGATCCAAATTGAATTTAAAATGGGTTTCATGAGGGGACTGTTGGCCCTTGGCGGAGTTATAGTTGTTTATTTTATATTTAATTTTAAGTTGGAGGTCACAAGGGGTTTATAGGGCATCTGACCTTACAGCACTAATAAAATATTAAAAATAACTAAAATTAGTTCCCGAGTAGGTTCCAGCAACATTTCCAGCTGTTTTTCCACAACTCAATTTAACATAATAAACTGATCATTTTACTTAATCCTGTAACTTCTATGCTTTTATTACCCACCTTTTCCAGTCTTACAACACTCATACTATAAAATAAACAAAGTGTGACTCAAGTCAGACACTGAGCGGCATGCTCGCTCATAAATGTGTTCTATGTGTTTCCTCCTATCATAAGAAAATCCACAGAAAGCTTAGATACAAATCTCCACACCAATAAAGGGTGAAAGGATAAGCAGACAGTAACTCACTAGAGCACGCACACACTCACAAGCAGAGGTTTCTATTGTCTGATCCATTTAGGTTTGAAGGGACTTGCATGAAGACCTCTGTGCTGCCTTGGCACCCACCCCCAGAGGCGAAATGTGACACTGGAGAATCTGGCGTAGCACTTGGCTTTTCAGCCAACCAAAGACCAAACAAGGCCAACTTACAAATAACTCAGAATGAAATGTTGCACTTTCCATTCAAAGAAATGTACTCATGCATATGTTTGTGGGCCTGTGACAGAAGATCTAATGTCATGTAAAGCTAAAATTCAGTTCTGACGAAAGCATCAGCTCATTAGAACAAGACCACAACCTTCCAGTATCTGTTCTTTGGAGGAAATAAGCATGCTGGACAAAGCATGAATCACTACCTTTTGCGCAAATCCTGACCATAACCCCAGCATCCACTACGTGCTTCCTTTTCTGGCAGAGCGCAATTTAGCAAAAACACAGGAAAAAGGAAAGACAAAAAACTAGGAGTGATTCAAGGCGAGATCCCAAATGAGATAAAAGATACATGAAAGTAGGACAATTTTCCAGAGAGGATGGACATGGAACAAGTTGATGGAATCTCCAGTCCCAGTATTAAGGCTTCAAAGAGGAAACGCCTTACTTTAGTTGTTGAGTAAAAACAATTTAACCTTCTTTATCAGTCCCAGGAGACCAAGAAGAAACAAAACACTCAGAAAGAGCTTCAGAGACAACACAGCACAAACTCTCCAAGAGCTGGCACACTGCCACACAGCTGAGCCAATAACTCACAGCTTTTTCAGCAGACATTTTCACAACACAAAATAAAATGTGTGTTTATTTGTGGTTGATTTGAAACATAAATATGAATAATTCTTTAAAACACTGAATTGGCAATATTTACCTGTATTTGAGATCATAAACAAAGCTGCTGCCGAGCTTCTCTTCAATGATCTTCTTGGTTTCATCTAGAAGACTTTTGGCAGCTGAGTCCCCTACAGCCAGTGTGACAATTCGGCCGGTGGGTAAGGACCGAAGCAGCTGGGTCAATCGGCGACTGTCGTTATGGGAGTCATGCGTGTCGTAGCGTTCAGCTAGCAACACAGTGGCTGTGTCCTGGTCCACCACACGTAGGTTGATGCCTCGGCTGAAGTTCTTTTGGAAGGCATGACCCCCTGTGGCCAGCCCAGTAGCTGGGATGCTTCTCATCAGCAGAGACCAGGAAACTCTTTCGGTGCCGTGCAGCTCCAGGGTGCCACCGCTCTGGACGCCAATGAACTTGCGGCCTAGGCCAGGGACCTCTGGAACAGCCTTGTTGTCGGAACGGCCCACAAGGGCGATGGAGGCATGAGAACGGTAGCGACATTTGGGTGCGCCGATGTGAAGGGCTCCTCCTTCCTCTATTAGGATGTGGTGTGTTCTCAAGGTTATGTTTTTGGAGCCATCAGGATTGTCTGCAAAAACTACCTGACCTGTGGGCGGTCAGAGGAAGACACTTATCATATTTATTGAAAGTAAAGCCATCATTATTATTACTAAATGAATCATGAACCTTGCTGTGCTCACCTCCTGACTGAATAGTTAGTGAAAAGAAGGTAGCGGAAGAATCCAATCGAAACAAATGTCCCCTCATGACAACAACAGCCTTCTTTGGTTGATGACCTGGGTTCCAGCTACTAAGGGATGGATTGTGGTCTGGACAGTTCTCTGTAAACATAAGCAATTAGACACTGGGATCAAAAACTACACAGCAATGGTACATGTAGCAGGAAAAAAGTTGGGAAACCATACATAAACATATAAATGAGAAACATTTCAGTTAATACTGACCATCTAACACATCTCCACTGGTGAGACTAAGGATAAGGATAAGTGTGAGAAGCAATGCACCCATCGATATTCCAAAGCAGATCAGCGTGTTCTTTCTTTGCTGGAGGCTCTGGGCGCGCTCTCTGCGCTGGCTCTCCTCTGACAGGTTGAAAGGGGCTGGTCGCTGCGGCGGCGGGCCATGAGGTTTTAGCGGAGGAGGTGGCGGAGCCTTGGCAGGTGGTGGCGAGCGGACTGGAGCCACTCGCCCAGGGACATAGCCTGGGGACCTCGGGTGGTGGCCGTGGGGCGGAGCCACGAAGACTGGGAAGTGACTGGGGCCATCACTCGTCGGCATTGTACACGTGTCTGCTACCTGAGATGAGAAAAATTAATATTTTAATTCAAGAAGGCAAACTAAACATTTGCGACATCGACCATAACAATCGGGTCATTGAAGATGTTAGGAACCACAGTCAAAATGTGTCTGACTTTCTGATTCTGTTAGAGGCTTTCCTCTGTCTTTCACATCAAATTCTGGAATCTAAACTAACTCATACAATATACATTTCTTTGATGTGAGTCTGTGAAACTGAATATTATTACAAATCCTGTCATCTGACTTATGTTTGTCTGCTAAGAGTTTGTGGCCAAAAAGTTACTTAACCTGTACCCAAGTTTGTGTTTCTTTGTAAAGACTTTACCACGAGGAATAAGTTGATTAACTAGCAAAGTGTTAAGGGATAAAACAGTTGAGACAGAAACAGGTCAAAGAGGAGGAAGAAGACACAAAAAATAAACCTAAATGAAAGTAAAAGCAGCGGGAGGTGAGGAAAGAAGACAGTCGATTCTGGGGAAACAGGCAATAAGCCACCAAGCATCTCAATCATATGGACCTCCATGTATGATCCTGTGAGGGGGGTCATTAAAAGACTGTAAATCTATTTCTCAGAAGCAGTCAGCCGATCCCCCCGGCAGATTTGGCTTGAATATAGTGACACTGGCTACTTTGTCCACTTAAATGAAGGAGGTTGTGAATAAAGAATCATAACATTCCTCACACTATGTTAACACAGCCAAAACAGATGGCACCAATTACAGAATAGGGAAGGAGAAGAGCGCCCCAGCTTGAGTCTGCGCTGCCTTTACTTCACACTAACTCCAGAGGTTTGAAAAAAAAATGAGCTGAATCCACACACACACGGAAAGATCATGCGGAAACCCACCTGCACACACAGACACACAGGGGTAAAGGAAATGACAGTGCAGAAAAAAGGGCTACAATGGCACTTTTCTTTAACACAAACACCTGACCACATGCTACTATAGGACTTCATAAACAAAACGCCAGCAATTTCAAATTTTCAGAGCACGGCCACATAAGTCCAAGAATGACCGAGTCTGTTTTTAAAGAGGTTGTTAAAAGAGCAAGACTGCAACATCTTTACAAGTCTGGCTCGGTCAAAACCAAAGACACAGGGATTATTTCCAGTGGTGCTTCTCTTTCTCTGTCATTCACAAACAAAAACACAAACACATATACGAGCTGTGTCTGATTTACATCATGAAGATTTGCTTTTTGTCCCCATAAGGAAGACAAGTCCCAATTATGTGACTGTGAAAACAGATTTAGGTCCCCTGGACAACACACGCACACACACGCACACAAAACAAGTCTGCACAGGCACCGTTTTAATGACACTGCATTCACTTCCATTCATTGTGGACACTGGACAGCCTTACAAAACTCTGATCCCATGTATCTAACCATAACCATGACCAATTCATGCCTAACCCTAAACATAACTTTACCACAATTGACATCTTACCCTTAACCTCAACAGGGCCTCGCAAATGACATCTAGCCTAAGTATGACAGATCTTGGGTCCCCATGAAGTCCACAGTCTTTACACTGGAAATGGTTGTAAAGAGGCAACAAAAAGGAGTACACACACAAACACCAACCCACACCCACACACACACACACAACCATTGTCTTGCATAGCCAATTAGTCATCTTTTTAGCCCAGAGTACAACAAACCTCTTCAGCTCATAAACAAAGCAATATACAAGCGTTGACCTCAAGACAAGGGCTCTGTCACTTATGTAAGCCAAAGCATGAGCTCGACCTAACAGCTGCTGTTTCACCCACTTCAACCTCAATTATCCCATTACACCGTCTCTTCTGGACAAAGTCTTAGTAGCTATTGAATCTTAATCTAAACCTAAACTCCCACCAACAACAAGGCATGCTGGTTACACTTTTATCCTGGATGTCCACGTTCTCATAGTCTGTTCCCTGCATCAGAAACTGGACTCTGTGGGAGTCCAGTGATGAGAAGACCCCCTCAGGCATCAGTCTTTAACAGCCCTGTCTCAGGCTACGTTTTTATTCACATTCCTCGCCATAAAAAAAAAGGGCCAAGCTGCCCCCTGCTTCCCTCTCTGTACTTTACTGACCTGTCAGAGCCGTGAGAGTTGTGGGCTTACTCACCTCGGGGCTATTCAAGCGTCTGGGAAATGACACTGATCACAAGGCTGCGCTGCTCCTCACGGACCACAGACTCATTCAGTCCCTCCCTCCCTCCCTCTCTCGCTCCCTCTCATATTTTCCTGATTTGAAAGCTACTGAATATCAAACAGATGTGGGGGAAACACTGGAGTCAACGCGGGACAGACCAATACACATTCCTCTGCGGTAAAATCCTCATTTACTTTGGACACTTACAGTGGCAGTGTAACAAACAGTAAGCCATGCGTTTACTACATTATATCTGCAATCATAAACACCAGTACTACCAGTACTACTGCTACAAGGAGGACCATGACTCCCTCTCTTTGGAACAATCTCCCTGAGGAGATCTGTCTGACAAACTCCTCATCCTCTTTTGAATCGAACACATTTTCATAGGTGTTCTTTCATTTTGATGAAGTTTTATTTTATTTTACACGTTCTTCTGTATCTGAGCTCTAGCTCTGTATTATTGTTTGCTTTTTAACTGTTTCCTCTTGTAAAGCACCTTGTAACTGTATATAAAAGTTATAAATAGCATTTATTAATATATTCCCACTACTTCTACAGCACTAGCTGAATTATGGAAGTGTAGTGAGTGAGCTGACCCACACTGAGTGCATCCTTGTTGAATTAAGTGAGTTCAATGGGAGGATTTCATTATTATTATTAGGATATATGGGTTTGTTTTTGATTCATTACAACACCATAGTATTTCCCCATCATTACTATTAATAACACAAAAAGAGGAAGGGAGAAGATAACCCACAGCACCATTTACCATTCAAGTTACTAACACTGAATCATACTCAGAATTGCAGCGTTAGTGTTTTTGTCTCCACTTTGACAGTTCATTTATTGTTGGCACTATACATACAAGATGCACACATTAGCTAGCAAACAACAAAAGGTGCTAACTGTCACCTTTTAACACGTACGAGCACCCAGAAGAAGCTAACACCTCTCTCACACTCTCTCACACACACACACTCTCTCTCTCACTCACTCTCACACACACTCACTCACTCACACACTCACACACACTCACTCTCTCACACACACACACACTCACACTCACACACACTCTCTCACTCACACACACACTCTCTCTCTCTCTGTACCGTGGTTGGTGACACTGTCCTGCTCCTGCTTCTCTCCGGCTCTGTCCATTCGCTCTGTCCCGAGCCGTTAGAAACCAGAAGCCGGTGTAGGTGAGACTAATGAAGACTGCTCCCCCTCCCTCTCTGTCTCTGTGTCTCTCTCTCTCTGTCCGTGTCCCTTTATATGTCCACCGTGTCTTCACATGGTGTTTTTCCTCGCTGACGGGCTGTCCCCCTCCTCCTCAGCTCGGTCCCTCACTCACAAGCAGGCGCGGCTTGTTAGAGAGGAAGTGACGGTGCGTTCACGGGCTATGTGAGAAGTGGCAATGAAACCAAACACATCCTCCGGACCGCGCAGAGAGATCGATATCATCTCTCTACTGTAATAATAATATTTTATCTTTATAATAAGGGTGCTACATTATTATGTTAGTGCGGTTATAGCATCAAATTATATCAAATTCATTCTTCTCATATAAGATTCCACCACAAATCTTGTATTACTTATTGTTTTGTGTAAAAAAAAAAGGTCATATTACAATTTTACAATTAAGAATAATAATGATATTAAATCATTATATTTGTTGTTAACTGATCTCTTTGGTCAAATGTTTTAGACCTGGATCAGGGCATCAGTAGCTCCTGGACAGTCTGTGGCAGTACTCTGCGGTGTTGGATGACATCCCATAGGTGCTCCATTGGATTTAGGTCAGTGGAACGTGAGGACCAGTCAATGGAATCAATGCCTTCGTCATCCAGGAACTTTCTACACACTCTGGCCACATGAGGCCGGGCACTGTCCTGCACCAGGAGGAACCCAGGGCCCACTGCACCAGCGTCAGGTCTGACAATCACTGAGGATTTCATTCCGTTAACTAACAGTGGTCAGGGATCCGTTGGCACAGCTTCTCCAGACTCTTTCACGCCTGTGCATAGTGTAAACCTGCTCTCATCTCGTTCAGACCTCATAGAGTCTGTTTCTGACAGTTGGGTCAGAGACGTGCATGCCAGTAGATTGCTGGAGGTCATTTATTTACGGCTCTGGTTGTGACGAGGACACTAACAGAACACAAAACTAGAGAAGACTCAGTCAGGAGGGATAAGGAGAGAGCAACCGTCTATGGCCACCACATGTAACACCATTCCCTTTGTGGGGTTGTCCTGCTTTTGTCTCTTCATTGCACATCCTCAAATCTCTCTCTCTCTCTCTCTCTCTCTCTCTCTCTCTATATATATATATATATATATATATGTATGTATGTTTTCCTTATCTTGATTGACATTTTGAAAAGGATTTTCTCACACTCCTCTGTTTAGGTTTTATCTGAAGGGGTTTTGTGAGCAGGGTATTATTCATCTCACCAGAGGAGTGTGAGTGCCTGTGATTCTGCAGCTGAAGGACAAACTAGCTGGTTTTGACTACTCATAAGCTAAATCAACCAATCAGTGTGAGTTATTTCTATTCCCCATCTTGTGTGTCTTAGTGGGACAGGTCTTTCTCTTTTAACTCAAACGAAAGAGGAATTTCCCGAGGAGTCATGAAGGGCTCACCAAGAGCACTGGAGCGGTGTGGACTGAGGGGAGGAGCTTAAACCTGGAGCACAACGCCGCCTGTTGGTATGATGAAGAAATGACCTCAGACAGAGCAAACCAGAGCAGATATCAGAACCTTTATCTTGATGTTTAAAATGATGAATTCTGAATTAATCACATGAAACTGTATTTGTATTATCTTAATAACATGCGAGAACAAGCAATTACTCCTGGCACAAGATTATCCATCTCCATCTATAAACATGTAAAATTAAGAAGCACAAAGAGTCCCCCCCTACACACACACATCAAAATTCAGTCACAAACTGGGTTGCTTCTCAAATATCATTTTATTTTCTCTATCCATGTTAGAATTACTATATTAATATTGTAATTACATTTAAGTTCCTTCTGTATTGAAATATGCTGTACAAAATGAATCGAATCAAATCAGAGATGAGATTGGTCAGGGTGACAAGTTCAAAGGTCACCGGAAAAGCCTGCAACGGTGGCCTACCTATGTCTTTAATAGTCGTTACAGAAATACAGTTCAGAGATAATGGTAAACGTTTGTGAAAGGAAAAAAATGTAATGATAACATGGTCCAGTACAAAAAAAAAATCATTTACAAAGTGAAAACAAAAAAAAAAAGCACAACCCTGTTTATAAGAGTAATGAGTTGTGAAACAGTGGTTTTCATAACAACAGATCATCTCATGACACACGAGTTACTGATCCTGATCTGGATCTTCGTCAATCTGACAAACACTGAGCTGTCATTGTCTCCTCTCATTCTGCAAGTGATCAGACCTGAAGGTTTACAGTAGCACCAATTGGCTTGTTGGTTAATTGTCATAAAACAGTATTTGACACACAAACAAATTTAAGTGTTTGTCATTAGGCCAAAAACACAAGATAAAGTAGCCTTTTGTGTCATGCAGCAGCACACTGACATTTACTTTTTCAGTGCCCTAATGGAGTCGTCAGCTGGCGGACGCTTTGTTTTTCCTCACACAGAATTAAAGAGCAAATCAACGGACAACAATGGTTCTAGAAATACCATGCACACAGAAAGAAGGGAAGGAAAAGACGTTCTGTCCATGATCTTTCATTTTGAGCCGATGACTCTTATGAGAATCCTTTAATTTCACCTCTAGTGTAGTGTAGTAAAAGCTTCTCAATAACTTAAAATACAACACTGTCCTCTTTAAACAAGTTCCTGAACTGAAAATAAACCAACACAGCTACACTGACCACGTTCAGTCCTGATTGGCATTAGTGGTAGAAGTTCTTGATCAGAGCACAGGCTGTTAGCTGCTGTCAGAGTGGTTAAATATTCTAATAATATAAAGACACAAGATCTGATTTAGGTACATAAGCGAGATCTACAATAACACCTACATACTTTATTTAACTTGATAGAAATAACACTGTCAACACTGGGCTTCTTAATAGCCACTATATCAAGGTCCATGATTTGATTTTGCTGAAAACATGTGAGTTTATCGACTATCGTAATGATACTGATCTTACTGCAACAAAACATCAAGTTAACTCAGAAGTAGGAACGGTGGAAATGTTTCAAAACACAACGTGAGGAAATAACCAACTCTTTATTGGTCAATGATTTACAGCCTCTTAACTGACTGAGCTTTGCATCACTGTTGACGACATTGTATCATTCTGGGACTAAAGAAAGAGGCAGAGACTGAAGACGGCTAAAGGAGCTTTGGAGATATTTCTAAACTTGGTTTTCAGAATGTACGCGTCTTTGTGAGTCTCTGCAATATATTATACTTAAGATTTGGCAACACTGGCACAGCTAGGTAGTGTGTCAGTTTGTCTGGTACAGTTCTTCAGTGACAGCTGATACGTGCAAATATCGTGTGTATTATAAAAAATATATAACAAACGGTAATAAAGAACCAACAAAAACAAACATGGCGACTGCACTGTTTAGGACCCGACCTCAGGGGTCAGACAGGTGGCGTGTTTATTCTGGTCCAGTCCAGCTTGAAGCAAGGCCATTACTCAGAACGTTAACAGCCTCAGAAGACGACCAGAAGTCCCCAGCAACAACTGTGGACCACGTCCTTCTCGAAAAGGCAGCAAGAATGTGAGACACACACACACAACCCCCCCCACACACATACAATATTGCATATACACATGGTATGTTGTCTGTGCACATGTCTGCTTCCTCTTTCATTCACACATTGTCATGATGTGCAACTTTAAACATGATAAAAAAAAAAAAAAAGAAGCAAGAACTAAATTATGTGTAGTTGTAAGTTCACAGCTGAGGCGTGTGGAATGGACGGTACCGACAGGTCCTCAGTCTGCGGGGGAGGTGTTTGATAAGAGAGGTCAGCCATCAAACAGTCAGAACTACAAAGACGATCAACACTTCTACCTGCGCCACTTCACGGGAAAAAAAGTTCTTCTCCTTCTAACTCCTTGTCCATCATCCAACCTTTCCTAGAAACTACCGCTTTCTTCTCTTCTTTCCTCTCCTCCCTCATCCTCAGTTCCTCTACAAGTTGACGAGCTCGTGTGCGACAAACTGTTTGAGTCTCTCCAGGTACTGTCCGTAGAGCTCCACATCGTTGTGTCCGGCCCCCTCCACCCAGAGCGGCTCCACGGGGCGCTGACAGCGTTCATACAGCGCCAGGCCGTGGGAGAAGTCGATGACCTCGTCCTCTGTGCCGTGGATCACCAGCACCGGTGACGTTACCTTGGAAATCTTGTCGATGCTTTGAAGTGAGAATAGAAAGAAAGAGGGAGGGGGATTTTGAAATACAGACATGGAGACAAACAAAAAGACGAGACGTGATTTGAGTTCTTCTTCTGATAAACACTGTATGAAAGTAATAATAGATGTTGAACATTCACAGAGATCTAAAGCAGCTCTGGTTTGCTGACCGTCCACTAGAGGGAGCGATTGAAAATATTTTGAAGTGCTGTGACTCCTCAGTCAGTGTAAAGAGAACTCTGGGATTTGTTTGTTAACATATTACACATTGATAAAGAGATGTGAACTTTTAAGAATATAATTGTGGAGTTTGACCATTACACCGACCAGACATCATTGCTTGGAGCCATACTTACCGTAGCCCCTGCTGTGATACTATAATAGATTCTTTTTAAAAGTGGAGACAATTGGGATTTATGGTTAATCTAGTATTGTTGTTGAAAGTAAATCTCCTCTGTCTTAATCATCCCACTCCCGGGACAGTACAGTGCAGTTCATATCTTCCAATGAATGTCTGTCTTCTGTGCTTACAAATTTAAACTTGTATGTGAAGGAAAAGCTAGACTGAGGAATATGTCGCCTTCATAGTTAGTAATGTTACAATTACTGAAGCTGCATTGGTGGGTTGTTTTTATTAAGGCTGTGACTTTACATTGTATTTTCACTCCTAACCTGTTTGGTTGGTTAAAACAACCTCGGATCAGTTTGTCCAGTTAGTACAGTATATTTGGGCTTGTGTTAAAGCTGTCACATGAGACACTGTGTGGACCAAACAAACACACCAGGACTGCTTGAAAAGGGCATGGCTTGGTTTCAGCAGGTTCAGTGGGCACGACACCAGTATTTCCCAATAGAAAATAATAATCTTATAGTTTTATAATTTTAAAACATTAACTTTAACTGAGTTTTACCTGCTGAGTTGTTATTTGAAATGCATTCAGACCCTTCTGAGTTTAATAGCTCTGCGTTATGTCATTTTCAGTGGATGCACTCACTTTGGGAAGGCGTCAAAGCAGTAGGTTTTCTTGGTGTCGGGGAAGGCCACTCTCATGCCTGAAGTGAGTGGGGAGTGGAGGACAACTGCGGCACTTTCATAGCGAGATGCCAGGTCCACTGAGGGCACAGTGCCAATGCTCTGGCCGTACACGATGACGCTCTCTGGACGGATGCCATACCTGCGAGGAGGACAAAGAATATCAGAAAATCAAACCAAACATTTTCAGGTAAATTTAGTGTAGTTATTTTCTTTTTTGAAAAAAAGAGGCTTTTCATAGGAAAAGAGAAACGTGTTTCTCGGAGTAAAGTCTGATTCATACCCATTAAGCAGGAAATATATCAATCTCTCTATCAGTCTTACATTTGCTCCACGTGATGCTCCATAAGCAAACATGCACCTGTGTGCAGTTACTCATACTTATTATCGGCTGATACGTCATGCAGTAGTGATTACTCAGTGATTATAGGGCCTCCTAAAACAAGCGCACACACACAGATCTGTGATACAGTCCAGGTTAAGTGGCTTTCTGCTGCTTTTCACAGCAAAGACAAGCTCCGCTGAGGTCTTGTGATACAGGAGGGCGGAGGGAGAATTAGAGGAAAACGAGCTGAGAGGGAGCAAAAAAAAAAAAAGACTGATACTGGACTGAGGCTGAGGGAGAACCAAAAAACCAGAGAGAGAGGGGGGAGAAAAATGGAATAGTCTACATTCCACAACCGATTATGGAGAATGTGACGCAGTCTAGCAAGTGAGCAAGTCAGCTGACGACCTGAAGCCTGGTCTGAGCACACTGCATCACTGTCTGTGCCGCTGCGTAGTAAACAGCTACAACCAGTCTGACTAAGTCTCTGCTCAAATCTATTATTAAAAATAGGACACCAACATTACAGCCTCGACATTACAGCCTCTGCACGCCTATGACACACAGTGATGAGCAACGCATGAGCTCCAGAGTCTGACACCACACTACACCGCTGACATGGATTATTATAATTAGGAACTCACACAAACACACAAGTCCAACACAACCTTCTCAAGGATCAGGAAGAATCTGCAGAAATGCAGTGCGACTGATATAAAGGTCAGTATAGTTAACTTAAGTGCATGTACACACAAACAGTCTCGATTAGCAGGAATATAGGATCTGTTTACCGTTGGTGTGTCAGCTGGCCTTAACCGAGTATAAACAAGGGTGATAATACTGCCACGCCATGAGAAAGTGACTGCAGGATGTTGGGTGCTACGCTGTTGACAGCAACATTAAATCTCTAAGATGGCTGACTTATAATGTTCAAAATGTACGGCCCATCTTAATGGTGCAACATAGTCACAAGGAGATGAAGTAACATTCTTCAGTTTGTTCACATTAAAAAAACAACACAGCTCTTTTCTCAGATGGCCTGTTGGGAACCAAATCTGTCTCAAACAACTTCACTCATTTGCATGTCAATGGCAGTATGCTTTTCTAATGTAGACTCCACTTTTGTCTAGTCTGGCTTGTGCGAAAGGTTTTTCTCATGACCTTTAGAGCCTCAAGGGTTTCTGAGATTTAGCCAAAATCATTTTAAAACAGAAAGCGTAATCACTGAGAGTAGAATTTGGAAGATGTTTGCTGGAAGTGGAAGTCGAAATGAACACGCTTGGTACAAGTGGGCTGTTTGGTTACTTCACTTGCTCATCACTTATAAAGGGCAACATTCAATCATTAAAATTCTGAATGTGTAATAACACATCAAAAATCCGCCCTTGTTGCTGAGCAGTAAACATTGATACCTGCAACTTCAAAAGTCAAGGATTTGAGCTGTGTTGTCATCACAGCCTGTTGTTTGTTTACCGTTATCCTCCTGTTGTATCACTTAGACCTTTATCTGCTGTTACCCTTTATGACTACGTGTTGTTGTTAGCATTTATCAGCTTTTTATGATTATCTGGTCAATGTTCTTCAACATATCAGACCACAAAAGGCTGGCCAATCTTAAGACGCAGACAAACGGATGTTACAACGCTATAAAGTTTACCTGATGTCAATAAAGAGAGGGTAAGCTGAAAACGATTTGACAGCTTAGTTATCAGGTAATACAAAACCTAACTTGGCATAGATCATATTCAGTTCCCTCACTGATCTGCAACTGAAATGACAATGGATGGTCGGAGGGTCACAGGAGCATGTTTCAATGTTAAACACCATATTTGATAGCTCAAACTGCTAGTAGTAACATTGATCCACTTTTTGGCTAACTTCTTCGCTGGATGACAGCAGTATGACACTATTCTGTTCATCAGCATTTGAGCTTTCCATTCTGAGCGTGATGTCAGAGGCCACCATGTGAATCGGGTCTATGGAAATGCATTTAGGAGGGTTTTACTTGAGGCCACAAATAACACAATGAAAAAAGGCTTGAACCTGTGATCTTCCACAAAAAGCTCCCTCTAACGCTATCCCACCACGCCAACTCTGTACTGTTAGAAGAATTCCTGTGGCTTTTTTCTCACACATTCAATAAAGGCTGTGCAAGGAGGACAATCACCGTTCTTATAAAGACACTATGACAGGCTCTGACTGACCCAGCTCCACACAAGACACACACACACCCCCACCGCCTGAAACGGCAATCACTGGTCTACAATTTGCTCCATTGCCTCTCAGCCTGAATAGATCTCAACTAGCCATAGCCAGCCATGCACCATGGTTACACCCTTCCCCCAGAGCTTCATCAATTTAAACTCCTGACACAAATCCAATCTTTTATGCATCACATCCTCCCTCGTCCCCCTGTTCCGTCTCCCGCTCCCTCTTGGCTGCCCACCTCTTGCAACCTGAAGACAAAAATATTCTCATCCCTTAGCCCTCACTATGACTAATAGATATTTTAGGACATCCTGAACATATGTACTAGCATGCTTCACAGATCAGAGTACCATCTGTACCGGGGGATCTGGGGATCCTCCACTGAAGCGCTACAGTGCATCTTTTAATTCATTAAATATCTGCCTTTTCAGATACTAAAATACATAAACATTAAATCTCTATTTAAGGCTCAATTTTCACAGAGATTTGAGATAAAACTGAAATAAATATTAGGATGTGAGGACAATAAGTCCAAGTATTCTAGTCAGGAGAGTAATGGGACTCCACCAATCTGATATAACAGGCACAGTGGCCTTTGTCAACAAACTTCGTCAGGCCAGTAGTCTCTGACATTTCAAATAAAGAGAAGGGAACAGCTGACTACAAGTGAGTGGCCTTCCTGTGTACATTCTTGCAAAAAAAAAAATCGGCATTTTGACAAATGGTGTTTATGTTTGAATCAATCAGATCGACCAGGAAGTGACCAGTTTTTCCTGTTTGTATTCATTGGCCACAGAAGACCTCAGTCTGAAAGCTCATTGGGAAATTGGTTGCTAGGCTACAGCTCAATATTAGAGGAGCAGGATTGACTGCTGGCTCGCCTACATCTCAGAGGGAAATGAAGATGAAACAGTTCCTTTCTTTAGGGGAAAACACACACATGTGTAAACCCGCTGACTCATAGAATCACCTGACTCACTCCCTGCTCAGGTGAAGGGAGTGCCTCATCCTTGGCTTAACAAAAGAACACTGGAGCAGAGTGTGTGTGTTGGCATGAGCAGTTGTGTGGTAAGATTGTTAAGTGATGGGTGGCCGTGGTTGTTATGTCATATGACTGTAGTGCAGGGAAAGAAGAACATGAGTTGCGTCAACGCTCAGGAGAAGCTAAATTTGTTACCGGCTGAAACCAAAAGCAAAGGAAAAAGATTGAGTGACACAAAAAGAGAAGCAGAGGAAGTCAGAATATGTTGTGTTCAAGGAGTCAAATAATCAGAGAAAGAAAAGACACAGATCAACAAGCAGAGTGAGAGCCGCCCTCTTCTTCAGGCTGTGCCTGGTCTGACATGAGGGATGTACGAGGGGTGTAGGCAGCCGACTAACGTGAGGCATAGATACCTTTTGATGTGATAAACTATTTGATTCATGTTCAGCTGGGTCAAAGATACTCTTTCTATCACACAGGCAGTCAATTATGAGACAGACACAGACAGTTCGGTCCAAAAGGCAGAAAATCCATGATAATATACAATAATACACTTACAGGCTTCGTTCACACTGAGCTTTGAGGATTTTATACTAAAAATTATGTACATGTCAAAGTGGAGAAGTAGCCTATGCCAGGCCATGCATGATCTCTGGCCACATTCAACTTGTAGTAATTAACTGATAAGAGGCCCTGAGGTGTTGTGAAACATCCTCTCAAACTTTCATCGGTCTTTGCGCAAGACAAAACAAGTTGAAGCACCAGATCAATGTGAACCTGAAGTGCTTGTTGAGGAGATATGATGTGGAGGGTTTGAAGGCACACACAGTGTAACCAAACAAAACCACAGAGACAGTGAGACACTGACATTGAGGGGTTGTTGTTGGTGACTGAGGACATGCAGAATGGGTTTTGGGGACTAACATATGGTCTTATTGTAATATCACATGTATCACAACGTCCTGCAGAGATGACATCACAAATATGATATTGTGGGTCTTTTCAGATACTTTGTTAAAATGTGGCTGTAAACGAAGCAATGTCCTGCATCTTTTCTCTGTGGCGTACAGTATCCAGAAGGAACACTCAACACACTTCACCCACTGTCCCAAAGAAACTGACTTTAGTAAGAAGAATAGACAAAAGCTTAATAACTTTGAGTCACATCTCATGAGCTGCTCCTGAACTCGGGCCCATATTACAGAGATCTAACGGTTTATAAGCGAATCTCTGCTCATAGACAGTGTAATTTCAACTTGGAATGCACAACCAAGCACAGCAGCCAAAAAACAGCAAGCGCTCAGACATGAAACTGTGGTCAACTCGTCTTGACTGTGAGAGCCAGAGGGAACTGAGTCCTGCTGTGCTGTGTGACTAAGCATGGGACCTACTTCTTGAATATGTAGTTATTTCCTTGTTCCTGCAAGCCTCTTATATGACTTTGAAGAGGTTTCTTTCCTGATTAACCAACAGCCACATGATACAGTGTCTGATTAACTGTTATTACCTTCTCAGACATTTTTTTTAATAAAAAGCAGTTGATTTAGAGAAACAGCCTTTTACAGCTACTACATCCCTGCAGTCTTCTAGAGGACAGACGGGGACAAGGGGTCACACCATGCAAATTGTCATCAAGACTATATAACTCAGCTTACATAGTAAGCAAAGTTGACAGTTATGGTTTGAATGTCGGGAATTGTCTTTAACCACATTCTGCTCCTCACACAAATCAGGAAGCATAATTAGATAAAGCATCTGTTTTGCTCTTCTAATATTAAATTTCAAAGTTATTTTTCTGTGCTGGTCATGAAAACAAGAAGAGTAAAATAGAAAAAAGACAACAGCTGTTCAAGTCATCTGGTGCACTTTATATTAAGAAAAAAACTTATTGTGTGTCAAACCCTTTTTGCTTTTACTTTGTCTTACATGCGACACTGTCTGCAAGAATTTGGTAAAACTTTGAGTAGTACTCCTGGGAAGGAAGCAGTACCAGTGTCAGAAAGATTTTGGTTATCCCGCATATACAGTCTGGCCAATTTCCTGCGTGCAGAATCTTTATGATCAAGGGTTTCCTGTTTAACTTGCCTTCCTCATTTAAATGTCTTTATTTACAGAAGGCCACTCAGTGAAGGGGTTGGTGTCAAATGGAAGAGAAGTGCTGACAGAGATCCACAGCACAAGTCAGTAGCTAAGAAACAGTAACTTTAAGTTGCTGGTGGCTATACCAAGGTTATTCATCAGCACTTTGAAATCTCTGCAGAACCAACAACTTAATTTAGCACAAAAAGAACACACACACACACACGTCAGCATTGACACAGGAGGAGCATTCTACACTATAGCCTGGTTTATTCTTCTTTGTGCCTGATTAACACTGCTCTGGGTGTTTTCTTCCGGCCTTTTTATTTTCCTAAGCAAACTCTCTCCCTCTCCTCTCTTCATCATTTGTTTGTCTTACAGCAGGAAGTATACAGAAACAACCTACTGGATGAACTTTTATTTCTCCCTCATTGACAAACAAAAATGCCCAGATATGATGTCAGCATTATTTTCACTGATCAACACTGTACACTCCTCCTCCACATCCTGTTCTTGATCCAAACAGTTGCATGGCAATACCATCTGTCTTGAACGCATGTGTGGATAAGGGTGCAACTAACAAATATAGCCAATACACAATGTGCGTTCAGGGTGTGCATCGCCCCTCTGTGCTTTTCATTTAATTCACTATCATTCAAAATTTCAGAAGTTGGTAGCAGCAAATGTTTGTTGGAGAAATGACTCAAACAAATAATTTTTAATGACTATGGCTGCCAGCTCATTTCTTGTTGCTGGAATATTCAATACCTCAGTTTCAGCTCTTTATACTTTTATTTACTGAATGTTTGTGAGACCTCAATGCAGACGCTCTCCTTACAATCTAGAACCCAAGACACGGAGTGTAATGTCTCTGGTGTTACAAAAGGACAAAAGGAGGAGATGACAAGAGACGTCGTGGTTCTTAAGTATAGATGGAAGGAAGTGTGGGAAGTGAGGTTCGACAGATGGACTGATGAGCATCGCTTACATTCAGAAAGGCCTCATCTGTTATTTTCTGTGAGACCTTAACATTACAAGTGATTGAAGCTGAGAAAATGTATTTGAATGAAAACAGGATAGTGAAAATAAGAAAATTTGTTTCCCCATGACTTTTCTTTTCACTTTTCAAATTTCACAAACAATTAATTAATGCACTATAGAGATGTAATTGCGTAAATGTAAACAGCTTATTCCTCTAGGCCACGTGCACTGTAAAAAAACATGCTTGTTTCATTATCATGACAAAGATACAATGTGGAATAATAATACAGTTACCATCAACAAGAAGCACTGAATAAGCAAGTTTTATCAGCTGAAGAAATTCAGATACTAATCAAGGAAAATACAGATACTGCCAATCATAGGGGTCAAGTGCCGCTGCTGATAATCAGAAAACATACTATCAGTCTGTTCATAGACTGCAGAGCATAAACATTCAGCCGAGCACCCACTCACACCTACAGATGGTGGGCTGGTGTAATCATAGAAACCACACGCCTTATAAATCGCCTCCAAAAAACTTCATGTCACTGCTACTAAACTTTAGTTCCTCCACATCTCCAACCATGATTTTATCAAGTCTGATCTGATCATCCCTCCACTCCGCTCCCTCTGTCGTCTTCACATCCTCTCGTTATGTCTTCATGTCCCTGTGATTTTTCAGGCGGGTTTGCTTGGATTTTTCATTAAATCTTTTTTTATTTCAGTGGCTCCCTTTCAAACGTGAAACTCCTGCATGGCTGCAGACAATCACAGCATAAGCTTGTAAAGCTGTTACAACTTTTTCTTCAAGTACCAATGCAAAGCTGTCAACAAATATGACACCAACCCAGAGTTGCTATTAATATGACTCTTTCTTGGCTGTTCACAAAGCTGACAGCATACTTTGTGACTTGAAATATACAAAGGAAAATTTACAGCAACAAATCAGGATAGAACTATGACCAAAGTATCGAAATAAAGGTTTTAATGTATCTGCCGTTTTTTGTTGGATACGCTCCTTCCCTTTCCCATTAAAGCTGGTGTTGGTAGTCCTGGGAAAGCAACTGATACGTCCCTTCCCATCGGCCCTCACGTCAAAGCTGTGCCCCAAAACTGCATGAACGCTCACTGCCTGACAACTATTAAGATGACTATTTATTGATGGCTATTGGGACCTGAGGAGGATTTCAACAAATAAGATAAAAAGTGTTTCAGAAACAACTTACCAAGTTAAAGTCATACAATACCGTATGTTCTTCACAAATAAGGTTTATTTTATTCCAAAGTATAGATGCTGTTTGGCACATAGTCGCCACATTTGTGAGGCTTATGTCTCCAGTCCATTATAAATCAATTACAGCGTCTGTATGCTATTAAGTTACTCTAATATCCGCATTCACCACAACTAATCGATAACTCTTTTCTTCTCCTCGCATGTGGGCTATCCTCATCTCCCCTTAATTCATCATCCCCTTTCCTTACCTTGACCGGAGGGCTTGCCAGGCGGCATCTACATCAGCATACAGGTTCTTCTCTGAGGGCTTCCCAGAACTGGCCCCGTAACCTGAGTAGTCGTACGAGAAGACGTTGCAGTTGATCCGCGAGCCAAGGCCGATGTAGAAGCTGCTCATCTGGCCCAAGTCCACTGCGTTTCCGTGGGAGAATAATAGAGTGTACTGGGCGCTGGGAGAGCAGCGGACAAACATACAGGCAATGCGATTCCCTCTCGAGGTGCGCGTCATGAAACACTCGATGGCGTCCTTCTCACGAGCCGAGTACTGCCAGTCTGCGCGCTCAGAGAGATGCAGCGTCCATCGGCCGCCGCTCTCGTCGCACATGAGGCTGTAGGTGGGCTCTGGGGGCAGGAAGGCCAGCTTGGAGGCAATCTTACTGGGGCATGGTGGACAGCAGAACAGGCAGCATAGCTCACTGATGGATAGGTGATTCATCCTCAAAAAACTGTGGCAAGAGAGGGAGAGAGGAGTTAAAACAGAACCGTCAATCTTCATTACTGAATTCAATCAAAAATTGCCTTTGAGAACTAAGAATGAGAAAAACAGATACAATCCTGTGAAACAACATCCGAGTTGTCTCAGACAACTGTAACACTAATTTGTCACTGCATCCACTGCAGACTGATCACAAGGAAAACACCAAAGAGCAAATTAGTGCCAAACAGCTTGTGGATTATGTTCCATCTCAGAATACAAACACTTGTCTTTGTTTAGCACAAAAAAGCCTGGGGTTTACAGAATCTGGGGCTAAAGCCAGGCTGCTGGTCTCTTTAAAAAAAAAAATACACCATCAAGTCACTTCAACAGAACGCATGGTTTTCTTCACCCAGGATAATAAGAAAATATAGTCCTGACCCCAATTGAGTGTTCTCATTCTGCCTCGAGGCTCCAAAACCACTCAGACAGTATAGACTTAAAAGACCTTGTTGTCCACCCAGCACCTGGACCTAAGGCTACCGCTTAGATATTCCAGGTGCTTTTTGAAATGCAGTAGACATCACTGGAGATGTCAGGAGAGCTTGTTTTGGTGACACTGAATCTGGTTGGTCGGGAGTCCCAAGTATGTTTTAAATGTATCCCTTGTTTTTGCTTTCAAATTGGACTCGCTTTGTCTTTTCGAATAGGGTGAAACTCATCATAATGTCAGGTTATGACAATGTGTGGAGGATGATGGTACTAGAAGACAGACATTACACCCTGCTATTTCAACTTCGCAAATACATCAATTAGTCTATGTGAACATGACTGTATCCCTGTAACACAAAGCACTTTTCCTCCACTCTGTCAAGTTTAATTGGGTCCACCCCGTTTCAACTCAAGCCATAGATACTTGATTAGCCTCGGGTCTAGGCTGACCAATACATGACACCAGCAGTGACTATATTTGCATGAAAAGCAATATTCAGACTACTGACCTTATTCTGAATACGATTTTTTGGATTGTGGTGTTTACAGGAGTTACTAATAAAATCTTCCATTCAAATTCCTGTTTAAATGTATACACTCAAATCCAGAGTATGTGCCATCAAGCAGTTGGTAGCTGCTGTATGTTTATGTCGCAAAATGCTACGAAACCTAAAATACGACGGTATAATGCTATTCAGTAAAATACATTTCTTATTATAATGCGACTTAGCTCAGAATACTCCACAATGTATTAATTTGATTTTTGCTTATTCTGTGTATGACCTTATTCGGGTTTAGGTAAGCAGAAAATAAGCTGTTTACATGGTAGTGTGTCATTCAGATGATTGACTTAATCAGGTTAATACCAGAATATTGGTGTGCACGTAATTGTAATGCAAATTTGAAACCCTTCAGCCTGTATAGATTCAACTTATTATTATGAATGTTAGGAGCTGGTATCTTGCAGTAAAATAAACCCTATCCCATGTGGCCACATATTTTCTCCAGGATAATCCTGCATAGTTTCTTTCCTCCTAAAGCTTTTCAAGTTGTGCTGCGCAAAAAACATCTATAAACATAATGCTGCCTCCACATCTTTAACCTGGAGATGGAAGTGTTTCTGCTGCAGGGTTTCTGCAGATTAACTAATTAAAATGAAGACTTTTAAAGACCAACGTGAAATTTACGACCTACGTCAAGAATGACAGACTCAGTATCGGAGTCCCAGATTCACTTACAATACTGGTGTGCAATGTTTGGCTTATACCAAAAACTCAAGTTTGATCTCAGACGATAAAGCCTTCTCCATATTTATTATAGTCTTCCGCATGCTTTCTGGCAAACAGATGTCACGTGAATGACTGATGAAGGACTGCCTGTTCTCCCTCCTTCATTCATGGACCTCTGGCAACTTTGAAGGAGCTACAGATTTGACATAGAATCTGTGGTGACCTTCATCACCAGGATTCATCTCGCATGCTTAATTTCACACATTGCCCCGAGCAGTGTAGCTTCATGTTCATGGTGTCTGAAAGTCCCTCACCTAATTGACATTTTTTCAAACAACAACCTTGTGATGGGTTTGGTTTTGAATATGTGTCTTGATGTTGCAGTTTATCAAGGATACTGGACTACCAGCAGTTAGACCTTGCAAATACACTTTGTATTATACCTAAAACTCACCTTGATTACACACAAGGGCTTCTATGTGCCCATTCATGTGATACCTGACATGATTTATGATGAATGTATTTCTTATAATCTATGTTCTACAATATGCTGTGACATCCCATAAAACGCGTGCACACATAGTGGACCCAATTTGCTTCCCACATTCCCCCCAAATAACCCATAATCCCGCAGCTATGGAGGCAGAATGGAGCCCTGCAGCGATTTATTGTAAAATGGTGGTGGAGGCAGAAGTGACAGGGAGATTACACTGACTCCAGGCTCAGGCTGGTGTGTGGAGGTTTCATTTTCAGAGGCTACACGGATTTCATTGGATGGGCCAATTAACCCGCGACTCTGCAGGAGGAAGTGCGCGTGTGTTTGTCATTACCAGTGAAAGGATGACAACGTTACCTGGATGGAGGCTGGACGCTGCTTTTGTTTTCCCTCTCTGTTCTGGTGTGACAGTGTCGGTCAGCGTCGCCGTGGTCACAGACGTTTTCTTTGCACCAGGACAACTGGATGTACCTTCTTCTCGACGCCGGGGTTGACGAGGCTGTCCTCGGCCAGACGATCCTCGGTTCCGCCGGTGTTTCTGTGTTAGTGACTGAAGTGTTGGCTCCACCACAGCTGGGAGTCGCTGTAAGCTGTTAGCGGCGGCTCCTCCTCCGGTCCAGGGCTGAAGTGTCGTTCCTCCGCTCGGCGTCCTCAACATACGGTCCTGAATGACAACGAGGCGGACTCGGGGGAAATGTTGGAGTCCGGACAAGTCAGCCGCGACATGAGTAAACACAGAAACATGGACTAGACTCAGAGTTCACATCCGCTCAGGAGCATTCCTGCCTCCGTTGTGAAAATCACTCGCTGCTTGTTGTCCTGACTCGAGGAGAGAAGGGGGCGGTGCTTGACGGCTTCAGGAACAAATGGGAAAGAGGTTCAAGAAACAAATTGACCAATGATACAGAAGCGTGGCAATGTATGGGCGTGTTTTGTTGACTCATGTGTTGATTGACGTCTACAAGAACCAATAGAAGGTTACTATTGTGGTTCACCGTCCAATCAACATCGATTGAGGAGCTCCCTCACTCCTGGTAAGTGACGTCATTGAAATGTAGCTATTTTAGTGTTCGTAAATTTGAAAAAATTGTTGGATTTTTTTTCGTAATTCTAAGATAGCAAATTTATTTTTGTCTTGATTTATTTAAATTATTTTGGTTTTAGAAAAAGTGGATGTGCGTTTTACTTCAGTGACGTTTTTTTGGAGGGGAGGGACGTACTCGTACTACTTCCGGGTCAGTGTGCTCTCCGGCATGGTTGTGAGGTTGTGGGATTTGTCGAGTGAAAATAACATGTGCTACTAAAAGTGGGAGACAAGATGAGTTCTCAGAAAGGAAACGTGTCTCGTTCTCGAGGCCAGAAGCATCAAAACTCAACTGCCTACAAAAACAACAAGTACGGAGCGACCACACAAGTCAAGGTGCGTGAGCGGTGAAGAGATTTGTTGCTGAAGCGATGTGTTGCCACGACTTGTGTCATCATGTGTCGCATCCTTTTAGTCAAAGCCATTTTTATGACTTTATCATTATAACCGTTCCAGTATTCTGTTTGTATCTGTGTCTTCATTGTAGGTGGCAAACTCAAAGATCCACGATGGCCTGTGTCAACACTGTAAAGGTGTTCTCGAATGGAAAGTCAAGTACAACAAATACAAGTCACTGACACAGCCCCGGAAATGGTAAGTGCACTTGATCATTAATCACATGACTTTATATAGAAAAGTATCTGTATCCCATCATCAAAAATCATGACTCCACACATCTGATCTGACGCCACCTCTTCATGTTGTCTTCTCTCAGTGTCAAATGCTCTCAGAAGACTGTGAAGGATGCATACCACGTCCTTTGTAAGCCCTGTTCTCTTCAGCACGAGATCTGCTGCAAGTGTGGGAAGAAGGAGGAGATTGTTGTTCCGTAAGTATTCCTGTCAAACTACAGGGAGTGTGGCAGCTATAACTGATGTTATAACAATAATAACTTTATTTGTATAGCACTTATCTAAATAAGGTTACAAAGTGCTTCACATATTCCATGGCAAAAAAGGAATACAATTAAAAGGTATTCAATTCAGTTCAATTTTAAGACCCATTTCATAACAAATTAAGGTCAAGACCTGTAGATTCTGATTCCTGGACCTTGGCCAATACCGATTCGAGACCAGTGCATTATAAAAAACAAAACCTATAATGTATGTTACCAACCCTGTATGGAAGTAGTGATTATTATCATTGTTGTGTGGCCTAGCTCCAGTTAATCCAATTGAAGAAGAAATGCATACAGGGAATGAACTCTATAGAACTTCTTTAATTATATAATTTCGCAGGCATTTCTGAAAAAAACACACATGAATACACCCAGGAAAAATGCTATCTTTTAAATATCTGTTAAAGTGCATCTCCAGTTTATAGAATAAAAGATCTTACACATTTAAAACAGCACAGTAACATTATAAAACAGTGCAGCAGCAACTCATAAATCATCCTACTAAATATAGACTGTTAAAATGCAGCCACAATTTAGAAAAATAAATATCATTGACTGTAACTTTCACAGTTACAATGTAAAACACCAGTGCAACAGCAACTTCAAGACCTGACAAACTGTACCATGTTTTCTAAATCTTCCATTAAACAAAGAAATCCCACAATTTCAACAATAGCCAGGGGTTGGTCGTCTAGAACAATGAACTTGACAAGTGTTTTGATTATCTTTCTTGCTTTGGGGCTGTCTGTGTCGAATTAATGTCATTTGAATGCAGTTTCCAAAATTTGCTGCTACACTGGCTAACACTACACAGCAGAAATCACTTCTACTCAGCCATTCGAAAAATGGGTCTTCCATAAGCAGTGCAGCGCAACGGCTGTTTCGTAGCAGAAAAGAAAATTACATATTTAGATAGATAGATGTTCTTTATTGATACCAAATGGGGAAATGATTGTGTTACAGCAGCATGTCAAAGGCACTGCACATAGAGCGAAGAACAAGAGACTAAATACAAAAGATGACAAAATAAGAGACAAGCATGCAAAATAGCAGTAGTTGATTGCAAAGTTAAAGGTAGGAACATGACTGAAATAAGTACATATGAATATAAGATGTGCAAAAAGTAGTCAGAGTTTTATTTATCAGAGTGAAACAAATCATCTTTAAAGACGTGGGATTGGATCGGTACGTAGATTTGTGTGCCCGGCCTTTTCAGCTGCATATTTCTGTGGCTGGTATCAGTATTGGAACATCTTTACTACAAATGATTAATGTCTGTGATTTTATTTTGTTTTCTGGCCCTACATAAATTGACGGTCATCATTGGAAAAAATCTGTCTCTATTCAGTGTTACCAGTTTTATGTTTTTATGCCAACATTGCCTTCAGTTACTCATAGAGAAGCCATTCATATTGAATGCTCTCACTTTATATATGAACTAAACAATTGTTAGAATGGCTGTTTGTTTGCCCTACATGTGGGGATTAAATTACATTTTATGTTCATAAAGTAAATCTATTTATTCTTCATTAACCACATGCAGTAAATTATAGTGCAAGACTGCTGCCATGTGGACCAAGACATGCATTACAACTGCTTCTTGACAACTTGGTTCAGTTTTTAAATCATTATTTTATAGCATTATTAAAACATTTTAAAATTTCACATCAGTTTATTCCCAGGAATCATGTATTTATGTCTGGTTACATCATGACATTATGGCTATTTTTCCTCTCTCTCTTGTAAGAGCACAGTCACATGAAAACATCTGCCACTGCCTCGTTTTGATTTTCTCTCCCTGTGTAGGATAAACTCACACCTGGACAACACAGAGCCAGAAGAAGATGGTGAACAGACAAAGAAAGGACGTGAACGAGGGAAGAAGGACATGGACAGCGATGATGATGATTTTGATGATGACTTTGGTGACCTTGACGATAAGGATGATGAAGATTTTGACTGTGACTCAAGTCGAAAGAAAACACAGAACGTGTCTGCTGCGCTGCCAGATGTTTCCAGAGTCAGCTTTAAAGAATAAAAACTAGGAGGGTTCCACATGGACTTTTTAACACCAAAATAGTTTTGTAATTATAGGACAGTCTGAAGTTTGGGACAACACTCAAATTAACTGATGCAAGTAAACTACTTTTGCTATTTTTAAATTGAGTACCATCGTCTGTGTTCGTTTAGCTTTGGATTTCTGGCTATAAGTGCAAATGAAAAGTTGGTTAAATATTCATTTTGGATACCAACAGCATCCAATAAGTAGCCAGCTCAGCTAAAAGGGCGGCTTGCCGTGAGTGATAAGGAAGTGATACCACTGCCTTCTCGTTAACCAGCGCTGGCTAATTGTTAGTCAGATCAATCTCTGGCTCTGGAGAGGATACCCTCATCCGATCTCTGTCGTCTTCAATCTCTCCTTTATTCTGCACAATATTATAGTAGTGATGAGTTTCCAGGTTTGGGTCGGTCCGCCTTGATCAGAGCCCATACACCTAGAAGAAGAAAGGAGCAAATGTCAAGAAATAAAATAAATCAATTAACAAGCTATGTTTGTTTATATTTGAGCTGTGTGTTTTTGTCACACACCATGGCTCCAATTCTTGCTTTCCCATGTTCAACACCATCAATTATCTGTCAAACACGACAACAGGATGGTAATTAACCGTGTCACTCATTCACTCGGTGCGGTGACATTTTCTCTCACAGGAATAAATGACAAACTCTTGCTCCACCAAGTAAATTCTCGTCCTCTTCTACCTCTTTTTCACTTGTTCCTTTTAACCTCAGTACTTGCGCATTGAGTCTTACTGTGACAGGATTAGAATAGGAGGAGATCCCCTTTAAATTATAAGTCGAGTATTTTATATTGTCTTTTAACACAGAAAGAACGTAATTTCTGTCATGGGGACTTCTATATTGCTGATTTACTTTTTTATGACTTGCCTCGTTGGATCAGATAAAACTCTGTAGCAAGCTGCATGACGGCCAGATGTCGCCCAACCATGATCCATTTATACTTGTGAGGATGCACTTAATAGACACAAGAAAAAAAACATACATTTTGTGGCTAGGTAACAGCAGCTCAAAGTGTTTTATTGTGTTTCCCCTCTACGATACAATTAGCTAAATAGAACAAAAAATATTCAGTTGACTTCCCTCACAGTAACTATTACTTCTTATGTGTGAGAGGTAATCTTTAATCAAACTTTTATGGGTGGAAAATAACTTTTTATGTGGATAACTTATTCATGTTAACTTAGAACTGAGCCACTTTCACACTTCCTCCCTCTGTCACAGCATGGATAACCTGTAGTCACACAGAAACTCTTCCTGGCGTGCGAGCTGCATGGTGTCATCTCAAAATAGTGGATTTGTCATTTGTCATGTGAAGTTGACGGATTTGAGAAGATATGATTTTCGAAATACTAGTTCCTCTTTGGAACATTTGTAACAAGAACCACAGTGGGTACTGTTTGCTATATTAAGATGGTGCCACTGAATTGTATTGCAGTATACTGGTGTTTGTAATATAGTGCATACATTAAACAATCTTTTGAAAATTGAAAAAGACATAACAGATACACAGCTCACCAGGACTTCAAGATTATTATTATTATAAGTAAAAACTCTTGGTGTCACTTTGGACTACAGAATAATATTGCCAAAGAAAGGTAATTTTTAACAAGGCGGGATGCTGAGACATTGATTCAAGCTTTATACCAGCTACCAAAAATATTAAACTTCAGGAAAACTTCAGTTCAGATCTCAGCTGCTCAATATTCAACAAATATGAGGAAAAGCCAGCACATCACTGCTGTTTTTCTCACCCTTTACTGACAGCTCATTTCTTTTCCAATTGATTTTAAGATCTATTTAATCAAGTACAAAACTTTTTATGATAATGCTATTTCTTCTTGTTACATTTACAAACATTGTAATTGTTATAATTGTTTTTCACCCAACAAGAGCCTGCAGGTCCTCTGATGTTGATATTCTGGGTGTTCCTGAAGAGGCTTATACTAATGAATTAGGACATTAGTTAGCCACTGTGGAACACCATGTCCTGTTACATTAGACTTGCAAGCTCTGTCAACATTAATTGAAAACCTACTGATGGAATACTTATTTAAGCAGGCTCTTAATTCTTTTAGTTTTTGCTTCTATATTTACAATTCATATTTTTTGTCTCTATTTGGATCTTTTATCTTATTTTATCAACCCCTTTATTTTATATAGTTTTTAATGCCTTTTCATTTTATGAATGCAGCGGGCTATTAATATAATACTTTTCACTTTGGAGGATAGTGCTTGGTTGGATCATTTTAGTAAAAATATTGACCCCATAAAAATAATCTGAAAGTGACAAAAAATACAACATAAATTATATGAAATAAAAATCATGGAGAAATGGCGTTTAAAGAAACACACATCTGTTAGCTTTGAAAAAAGAGAAAAGAACAGTGATTGTATTTTATCTTGTTTATTTTCTTTTTCTCATACCTATTGCTGATATGTTGTGCTTGATTGTTACTTTAATTTTTTTTTGTTCCAATTTATTTGAACTGTAATAAAAGCAAAAACATCCTCACTGTTTTATAACCCTGGTGTTATCTTTTTATTTGCCTCCTTGTTGCTGTCACTTGCAATGAGTTCTTCATAATGACACTGTGATTTAAAGGAAGATTATCAAGTGCTGTCACATGTTTAATATGAGGAAATGTCTCAGACAACATGGTGAACTACAACATTCACAACACATAAACTGCATGTATAGGGACATGACTGGTGTGTGACCTAAGAGGGCCTACATTTACATCAGGGACCCTCACTGAGATACTCATCCTCCATAGAGCAGACTCACTAATAAAGGAGATTCACAAAATATAGTTTAATGTTACAGACAGATAGATGAATGGATACAGAGAACTCTCATTTCATTTCATCTTTCATCTCATTGTCACTTTGGACTCTCATTTAAACTTTGAAGCACAAAGAAAGGTAATTATCAACATGGCAGAAGACATTGATTCAAGCTTTATACCAGCTACCAAAAATATTAAACTTCAGGAAAACTTCAACTAATTAAGAACTCAGCTGCTCAATATTTAACAAAGTAAAAGCCAGCACATCACTGCTGTTTTTCTCACCCCTAACTGGCACAGGGGATACATTAAAAAGACATTTTAACAGAGAGAATCATCGTGAAGGGCCTCTAGAAACAATGATGGTACAATCAGAGGTACAGCGAGTCTCACTGTGTCCAGTGAAAAATATGCCATAGTTCCTACATTTACTTATTTTTTTAACAGATGTCTTTGAACTCTACATCAAATTAGTAACTAAGATCAGGAAAAAATAATTAATAGTAATAATAATAATAATAAAATAAAGAGTTAACACATAATGAAAAACAGTTTTTAATGCCTTTTTATTTAATGAATGCAAGGGACTACTAATTTAATTATTAGACCACATCCTGCAGGTTTGCAGAATTTCCTATAGTCAATTCCTAAACACATTGACCTGTTTCACTTTGGAGGATAGTGCTTGGTTGGACATAATCTTTTAGAAAAAAAATTTACACACACACACACATCTGTTAGCTATAAAAGAAAGAACTTGGAACTTGTACAGTCATTTAAAACAATCAATTGGTTATGATTGTATTTTACCTTTTATATTTTATTTTTGTCATTCCATTAAACTATTAATTGATATTTTCTCCAGACTGTTGCTGATATGTTGTGCTGAATTGCTACTTTAATTTGTTTTCGTTTCCAATTTCTTTAAACTGTAATACAAGCAAAAACATCCTCACTGTTTTATAACCCTGGTGTTATCTTTTTATTTGCCTCCTTGTTGCTGTCACATGTTTAATATGAGGAAATGTCTCAGACAACATGGTGAACTGCAACATTCACAACACATAGGTAAACTGCATTACAACAAAGAGGATCAAGTATGTATAGAGATATGACTGGTGTCTACATTTGCATGCATTTGCGATATGTACGTTATTGTGAAATTCAAATTCACTTTCATGAAGAAGATGATGTAAATTCTTGACATCAACATGCTGCTGTCACATGTTTAATATGAGGAAATGTGATGATGTAAATTCTTGACATCATCATGCTGCTGTCACATGTTTAATATGAGGAAATGTGATGATGTAAATTCTTGACATCAACATGCTGCTGTCACATGTTTAATATGAGGAAATGTGATGATGTAAATTCTTGACATCAACATGCTGCTGTCACGCAACAACACAACCTGTTCTTTATCAAGGTTTCATAGGCTTCTCTCCCTGGGGCCTATACCCAAAATTAAATTTGATGATTATCAGGAACCCAACTAGGGAACATAAAGATCTCTTTGAACTTGAACCTCTGGACTACAAAATCCTGTGAGACAATGACAGTGAGTGAGTCATCCTCCCTAGAGTAGACTCACTAAAAAGGAGATTCACAAAATATAGTTTAAGTAACAGACAGATAGATATATGGATACAGAGAACTTTTTATACAGAGAAGGTGTATGACAGTTTCATACCTACAGAGATATTGTCTTCCAAGATGGACACAATAACAATATTTTTTTCCAATATTTTATTTTAGATTTAGTTTGAAAGGTATAATGAAAGAAAAAACAAGAGACAAAAATTAAAATAAATACAAAAATTAACAAATGCGGTTAGATAGTTGATTTATGATTTTCATATTGGGGTTTTTTTCATTTGGAAAACCTCTTAAGCTTGAAAGGTGCTTTATTTATTTATTCGTTTATTTATCTATTTATTTAATATTGCAAACCAGTCCACATACTGTCATACTTTCATTCATTTCATTTTATTTCATTTCAGTGATTCCATGACATTAATATGACATTTGAAAATGAATGGATTTCTTTGCACAGAATGGGGTATAGGCTACATATATTTACGCAGGAGAGCTGGACAGCCAAACTGTAGGTTCCTTTCATTTCACCTGATGGAAATCTGAAAATACAAGAGGCTGGATTACCAAATTTGTCTTTGTGTATTTATTAGGGGCTTTCTGCAGAAAGGATCGACACAGAGAGTCACAGGGATCTCAGAGTGCCAATGGAGAACAGTCAAATGCAAGCATCTTATACAGAATAACTATAAGGTTGTTTGACTGAGCCAGTTCAGACTGGTTCTGTACTAAATTAAGACACACTAAACTTTTTGTGTAAGTTAGGTCAACAGAAATAAAAAGGTCATAAAGATTTCAGTCACAAAAAGTCAAGGTCATAAAAGTCATAAAAGGTAGAAAAGTTACTTTTCAACTACAAAATAGTTTCCCACCTCACTTTTTTCTCCACTACACACCTGAACTGATGTGCTCATATAAACGCATGGGAGCTAATGAGTTTCATGGCACAAGAGGAGCAACATACTGAGGTAATCCTGCGTAATTTACATCTGTGCTAAATTACTGAACAGCCACGGCTCTAAGGGTAAATCGAAGTAAAGCGTTTAGCACCTGCGCATGATCATCGGCTGTAAACCGTCGAGCTCTGTGACAGGGGGATACTTACACTACCAGAATGACCAGTGTATTCCCAACACGCATGTAGACACACACCCTTTCTTCTCATTGGCTGCAGATAGTCTATGCAACCAGGTGGAGTCGTGCGTCCTGGTGAGCGCAGCTCTGCGAGGACAAAACCCCAGTGCGCTGCTGCAGCCGCAGGTGTCGTACTGCTGGGCTCAGGCTGATCTGCTGAAGGGATGGCGGACACTCAGAGACCCACCGCCGCAATCTCACTCGTCTACAGGGGAACTTTCATCCACTCGACGCAGAACACGGCCGTGCAGATTCTGGAAGACGCACTGCTGGGAGTGAACGCAGAGGGAAAGGTTCTACAGTCTTTTTAATATTTGATTATATGATCCGTTTTCTTAAAAACCAAAACCACGGGGTCACCTCTTGGCATGGAGGTTTTTATTGATGTCATCTGTTGGCTCACTGTGACTGTGCGTAAAAAACAGGATTAGGCAGACTAGTGGAGCAGATAAGTCACATAATCGTGCATTTGGTGACACAAGCATGAAAACTGGTATGAGCAGTCTCCATGGGTCACTTGACAATAAAATTGTCCCAGCCACTTGAAATTTCAAGATACCAGCTACTCTTTGAGATTGCCACCTGGATCTTTAAATAATATATTTTCTCATGTTAATTTGAGTTCCTAAAACGGCCAAGAGTGTTAAAAAAATAATAATTTTAAGGGCTAAACAAACAGACAGTTACTTGTCAAATGAATACTAAGGGACGGGGAAACAAAAAGGAAGATTAGTAAAATATCACAGCTGTGGTGCTGAATGTCCAAAAAAGAATTGAGCAATTAGTACTGAACGGTAATATAGGCAGATCCAGAGGCAACAGCAGCTCTGACTGACACAGCCGTGGAACCATGACAAAGTGAAAATATCTCTCACAAATAAAAAGTAGAGGTGCTGACATTACAAAGTAACTTCTCAACTAAAAATATCTCTCACTGGTAATTAGCCAGTGGAAAACAACACTAAAGAACTAAACTAAAAATGTGAATCACTGTTAGAACTGAAGACACACTGATGTGGAGGTGTGGAGCAGAGCCATAGGTCTACACCAGAAAACACAGAAAAATGGCCGCCAACTTGAAATTTCAAGTGGCTGGGACAATTTTCTTGTCAAGTGACCCATGGAGACTGCTCATGCCAATTTTCATGCTTGTATCACCAAATGCACGATTCTGCCTAAAATCAGCTCTTAGCCGCTCCACTAGACAGGGATCTGTTACTTAATGCTTTATACTTTAAAAAAGAATGATACTCTGAAGTGCGGCCTCTGCAACCAGGCTACAATGAAGGAGATTTAAACCAATACAACATAATTAAAAACCAAAGGAAAATAAATAAATATATCAAGTGGACATTGTGAAAATCGAATAAAATTCAAAGTGAAGCATCAGACATGTACACAGTGGTGTATAGGCTGACATAAGAATACATTTGAAGTTGCTGATATACTGTATGATATATGTATGACAAATGAATGCTGCATTAAGTAGACTGATGTTTTCAGGCCTCACTGCTACTTGTATGCAAACATGTGTTTGTGATTATATTTGATTCCTGATGCCTTCCTTTCATTCTGCCTTCAGGTTGCTTTCATTGGAAAAGGAGAGGAGTTGCACAAACTGTCTCAGACATTTGGGTTCAGCCAGTCTGTGGTGACTCAACTGACACAACAGTAAGTATGGTTGGTGGTTTAATCACTGGATAAGTAGACTTGTGGTTCACAGTAATCAATGTGCAATGGCCTCAGGGAGTTAGAGAGTATGGCAGTTAGTCTTGACAGATAGTGAGGACATTTGGACTCAAGTTTCCCATCTCATGAACCAGGTGTTGGTACACTGCTGAGTCATGACCTAAGGGGGTTGAACTTACATTGTTGAACGATGGGTTTATGTAATATTTATTTATTTTCAATGCTACACAAGTCTGTGAATCCCTGACTGCTTTGGATTGCACACTTGCGTTGTGTTGTGGGTGTGTTATCTTTTGCATGAACCAGTTTTTGTGCCAGCACGGTCCTGCATGGGTGTAAAAAACACAGAAATGTGACGCTTGTTGAAGTTTCTCCTGAGGTTCCAGACATATGCACAATCTTCACCAACTGCAGGGTTGGGACCAATACCACAAAGGTCCAGTTTTGGTAGAAGCAGACTTTAAGTGCATCCTTCAGGTGTTTGTGCTCCTGGTGCACCAGTTAGTACATTCTTTGCTTTGTGGTGAAAGGTGTTGTAGGGTGTGACTCATGTTCCATTGGTTGATGACAGTCAAAGAGTATATCTAGAGAATTTAATTTGTTGAGTTCCAAAGATTGAACATAGAACATAAAACAATATCCTTAAAATATGTCCATGCCTGCTCCACTGCAGTGAGTTCTTCATGCCAGGATTGGTGGACACCCACATCCATGCATCCCAGTACAGCTACGCAGGCACGGCCCTGGACCTGCCCCTGCTGCAGTGGCTCAATACCTACACCTTTCCTGTGGAGTCCCGCTTCAAGGATTTGGAGTTTGCCAACAGGGTCTACACACAAGTAGTGGTGAGTTTGCTGGCGTCATGAAATAAGTAATGTGAATTAAAGCCACACAGAAAAACAAAACTGGGCCTTGCTTATGGCACAATGCAATACCCTGTGAAAAATGTAAAAGCAGTTTCTCTGACAACTCGACCCTAACCTATGATTTGACGAGGGTGTGAACAGCTTGGTGACTTAACAATGTATTGAGAAGAGAAGGAATATAAACCTTAACCTGTAATATGATCCCTTTGCATTACAGAAAAGGACCCTGAGAAATGGAACAACCACTGCATGTTACTTTGCTACTATACACAGGGACGCCTCTCTTCTGCTGGGTCAGATTGCAAGTAAGACATACACACACACACACACACACACACACACACACACACACACACACACACACACACACACACACACACATACACTGGCCCTCGTCGGGTGTGTGCATGTTTTTTGTCTGTGATGTGGACTGTGGACTGAAATGTTGATTCGTGTTGTGAAACCATTTAGGTGACGTGATGCTGATAAAGTCTAAATTACATCAAAAATATCCAGCTCATAGTTTAAAATGTTCACCTTGGAGCAGGTGTTTTTTGTTCTGGTTCATACATACAGAAAGATGTCCCTTTGAAAAAAACTTAATGTTAGCCTGTCCCCCCAAGCACATAGTTTTCTCCACATGTCACAGTACATGGTTAACCTTTGTCTTTTTCCATGTGTTTAAGCTGTGCCATTATAAGCAGAGCTGAAGTAACAATGTGCCAGACAGATGTTGTGGGTCCTGTATTATCACTTATTTTGTTCACCTTTAGGCCTTGTACCTTATCATGTGATGTTATGCAACACTGAACAGACACACGCAGGCATGCATGCACACATACGCACACATACACACATGCACGTCTCTCTATAACACTCATTGACATAATGAATTACCCTAACCCTAACTTAAACCTGAACCTAACCCTAAAACCAAGTTTTAATCCACAAACTAGCCTTTGAACTTGTGAGGACCAGCCAAAATGTCCTCCCAATGTCAAAATGTCCTCACAATGATGGTATTGAACCACAATTGCTACTCATAACTATACCCACACACACACACACAAACACACACGCAGACACACACACACACACGCACACACACATATGCTGAACCCGTACACCATCCCTAACCTAAATGTAACCCTAACCTAATTCTAACACTAAAATTAACCTAATCCCAACCCTAACCTGATTCTGGAAATGTGGATTAATAAGGGATGGAAATATGTCACACCCACCATCTCTGAGTGCCTGTGCTTGTTCAGAGCACTGTGCTTTTTACTTCAAATAAACCTAAACCTAATTTTAACCCAAACCTAATTCTAACCCTAAAAGTAAGTCATAACCCTTGAATAGCTCTTGTGAGGATCAACAAAATGTCCTGACTTTTTTCTGATACAACCATACTGAGCACTGGCAGCTTTACGTAGTTATTGTGTGTAACCAGGTTCATTGAACCCTCACCTTTGTCCTGTTCTGAGCAGCTGTCCCATTTTGCAGAGGACTGTTGCAATTCAACAACCATACAGTATGTGTATGTATGTGATGATACACGTGATTGCTTTGAATTCACATGTAATCTCTGTGTTTGTGCAAATTCAAAGTAAAATTTCAATTTCAATAGCACCTTTCAAAACCAGTTGTGTGTGTGAGTGTGAATTAAGCAAATAAGAAAGAGATACAGATAAAAGACCAACATTAAAACAGTAAAATAAATTATAAAAAAAGTAATATAAAAAAAACATATGGAACAATATAAATGAGAACGTGAATATCAAACATGTCTCAGATACCTTGTTCACATGTTATGATCATGTTATCATGGTTGTGATGTAAAGTGCATCAAGTTGTATTTTCATGCTCGAAACGTCCCAGATGAAAAAAGCTCGGACATGTTGCCTGATGTTTTGAACTCAGTGCAAGCTCAATCATCCTTATTTTTCCTGCAGATGACTTTGGACAGCGTGCCCTGGTGGGTAAGGTGTGCATGGACAGGAACAACGCGGTGAAACATTACAAAGAGAACATCCAGGAGTCACAGGACGAAACCTGTCGGTGGGTACATGCAACTCTATTCTACTGTGGAAGCCCAACAGAGATCAACAGTGTCATAAAAGTAACAGATGTTTAGGAATAGAATTTCTCTTTGGGCAATAACTTATTGCATATGTCCATATGTTTGACATCCATGACGCTCTAAGGTTACACATCTATTGTGATGTAATGCCTGGTGGAAGATGATTTAATGGTTCCTGTCAAGAAAGGTCACGGTCAATAGACATGCGTACTTCAGGATGCTCTTTGTACAGAGGCTGAATACATTCCATGCGTTCTACGTACATCAGCTACGTCTCATGTGTAGAGTGTGCTACCCCAGAGAGCTGCAGTATATAAACTCTTCACTTCTCTTTGTCTGCGTCGATCTCTTCTCGAATGCTGAGAACAAACATTGACCCAGCGCTGAATTAGCTTTGTCTTTTATTAGCATTGGGTTGAGGTTTAAATTCCTATCCTATTCCGATTTTTAATTGTTTTGTTCCCTCTAGGTTCATTGCAGAGCTCTTAAACAAAAAGGTAAGGTTTTATATTAAGATAAAAAGAACGATTCAACAAAGCAAGTAAAACAATCACAGGTCTGCATTATATTCTTCTATTTTGCCCTCCCAGTACCCCCTTGTGAAGCCGGTAGTGACTCCTCGCTTTGCACCATCTTGCACAGGAGCCTTGCTCGGACAGCTGGGAGCAATCGCTAAGAATAACAACCTGCACATTCAGGTGAGCTCGCTGTGGCAACCAAACCAGGCTATGTTCACTGGGGACTGTTACCATGGAGACCATTTAGTATTTGGACCTGTGGGGGTTGTGAGCAATGACATAAACAACACACTTACACTTATGCAATGCAGATGAATGAAGAAAGTATTTTCAGATTAGCATTTGGCATTTGGATCCTCCTTCTTAACCTCAAAATATATTTTTCCTGGGCCCCAAATCTAAAAAATGCTCGCTCAGGAATGAGCCACAATTATAACATCATACAGCTTTTGTAGTTGTTTTTCTAATGTAGCTGTTTCATGTCTGATGTGTGTGTTTATGTCCAGAGTCACATCAGTGAAAACGTCGAGGAGGTGAAGCTCGTAAAGGAGCTGTTTCCTGAATCCGAGTCGTATACGGACGTCTATCACAAACACAACCTGCTCACAGACAAAGTGAGAACACATCACTGCCTGCACACGCGCACACACACACACACACCCTACGCACATCTATGTACATCTGTCTTAGTGAGGACACTCATTGGCATAATGCATTCCCAAGCCCCTAACCTTAACCTAATTCTAACCACAAGCCTAAAACCAAGTCTTGACTCAACAGCCCATTAAAGGTGATTCAAATAGGGAGGACACACACAAATACACACACAAATACACACACAAATGCACACACACACACACCCACCTCTCTGTGTGCAAAATAGAAACTCTATGAATCCCTGCTTAAATGCTGAACAGGGTTGATGTAATTTGTAACGGGATTGATTCACAGACAGTGATGGCCCATGGCTGCTACCTCAGTGATGAAGAGTTGGATCTGTTCAGAGAGACGGGAGCCTCTCTGTCTCACTGCCCCAATTCCAACTTTGCGTAAGTATCCAGGTGCTTCTCAAGACTTGATCTATGCCCATGATGATTAACATAAGAAGTAAAATACAAGTAAAATAGAACATAAGAAAAACAGTGTGAGGCATTATTAAAAAATCCTGAATGAATATATGTAATACAGATGACGCTTCATGGATCCTTGCACTAAAAGAGGTCGTAGCAGCATAAAAGTACTGAATCTATCAACTGATAAGGAATGAATCCAGTAGTCATGTCTCTCTCTCTTTATTTTTCTAGATTGTGCAGTGGAATTTTAAATGTCCGCAACGTCCTGAACCACAAAGTGAAGTTGGGGCTGGGAACAGGTTGGAGCAAATTCACATTTTCAAGTGCCACGCCGCTTTTTGACAAACCTTTGCTCCGCTTCTTTAAAAAAAAAATCCTCTCCTCTGTAGACACAAGCATGCGTGTGAGCTGTTGCATCATGTGGTTCCACATAATGATGTAGTGAGTTCAGTCAGCTGAAATGTCTGGCACACTGGTCAGATGATCACGTTTTTAGTTTTATTTCATCATTCATCTAAAAGTAAATCCAAACATCTGATTCCAGGGTTTCTACGGGTCACTTCAATCATCCAAATTTTAGAGAAAAGTCTGGAATATTTTAAAATATTACACATTACATCTTAGATCAGGCTTTGGTCGGTCTCAGTTATATCAACATTCATGTCAAGCTACTTTCGTAGATATTACAAACAGGATCAATGTGGAACTCATATCTATAGTCTATCCGAATGTATCACAGTTCACTCTCCCTCTGGCTCTGGGGAAGATTAAGGATCCTGTCTCTGCTTTGAGACATAACAAACTATTTTGAGAGTTCTCTACTAGACTACTTTCCTTTATCTTCAGTTATGAGGAAGTCTAAGTCAGTCTGTCATATTTGACAGAGCTGTTTCATTCTGTTCTTAAAAAGTCTTAACTTAAAAATCTGACATTTTAAAATACACATGCGGTGAATGCCTGTGTCTGTGTTCTTAAATGTGCCTGTATTCATGTGACCCACCTGTGTTTGTGGTCTTACATCAGACGTGGCGGGGGGCTACTCGGCCTCTATGCTGGACGCTGTGAGGAGAACTTTGGATGCGTCTAAAGTCTTGACCATCCAGGACCCAGAGCATGTTACGCTCACCTTTGAGGAGGTGTTCAGACTGGCCACACTGGGTGGCAGCCAAGGTAACGCACAAAAGCAGCTGTCACTCAGTGTGTCGAAGAAACAATGAAAGCACAAGAGTGTTCAGCAACTCTTTGTTTCAAGCAGTGCTGATTTTCTTGCTCAGGTGCCTGCACCAACGCCAAGTGACTCAGCAGAATCAAAATACATGAACAGAACATGATGTATTTGTTGATGATGACTGATGCAGTTTTACATGAATTCTCAGAGATAGTACAACAGTGTCTTTGACTTTGTGTTTCGTCTGTAGCCTTGTCCTTGGATGACCAAACAGGGAATTTTGAGGTGGGCAAAGATTTCGATGCCCTGAGGGTGAACATTGTTGCTCCTGGTGCACCCATCGACTTGATCCAGTGCGAAGGGCCAAAGGTTGGTTAATGAGCACCTTCTTTATCCAGCGCTCGGCAGAAACAAACACATTAACATACAGATTTATAATAGCAAAAAAACATCCATGTTCAGACTAATCTATCTTTATTTTACTTTCAGATTCTGTTGGAAAAGTTCTTGAACTTGGGTAAGTGTCCATTACAGTTTATATTTCCTAACTTTTCAGACCCTCACACACCAAGCATTGCTCCCTGCATGTTTTTCAGTCAATCAAACTTTATTTGTGCACATCAACAGAATAATAATATCTATTATCCATGAGAAAATACAGTCTAAGCTCCATGTGAGAGCTTGACAGCTGAAGGCTCCTGAATTCTAGGAGTGCAGTGCTCTAGTGGGGTGATCTGGTACTATGAGCTCTTTATGGATTGATGGCACCATGTCATTAAGGGCTTTGCTGATGAGGAAGAAATTACAATGCTATTCCAAATGTATCTGTGTTCCTCTGTTATAGGTGACGATCGTAACATAGTGGAGGTGTTCGTAGCCGGGAGGAAGGTGGTACCTTTTACAGAACCAGTGGAGTAAAGCTTTTGAAGTCTCTGCACACTTCCACCTGTCTCGCAGTTTAAAACACATCTGAAGATATAATAAACTGTATGCAGCAAAGGCACGATCAGCTGGAAATGACATGTGGATGCATCAACTGGTGTACTGTGTATTTTATCTGTATAGACAAGTCAAAAAAGACAATTCATGATAAATATTTCAGTGTTAAATCCAGATGTTAGAATAGATTATTTATGAGATTAAATGAGGGTCATACAAATAGTGTTCATCAAAAAATGTAGTCTTTTCCTAAAGAATTATAGGTAGTTACTGGTCATTACAGGGAATAAGGGACTTGCTAAATACACCTTTTCTGTTAGTTATTCAGATAGTTAGTTGGTTGCTCATTTTTGCAGAATGAAATATATTTTTAGGTTCTCTTTGTTTATGTTAACACCATTGTAGACTAACACTTTTTACATAGACACATTATAACTTACAAAGATACAACTATTGGTGATTTTAGCCTCTGCAGTGTGTTAACAACCACAGAAACATATTAGTGTTGGACTAATGCAGACTGAATGACTCCTTACAGCGGGTTAATGGTCCCATTCTCATGCTAGTGTAGCTAGAAAACAGACTTACAATCAGACTGGGATTGCCTTGATTTAAATAGTTAGAGCTCATTCTGTTTATTTTCACTGCACACTCCATTCAAATGCATCCATTCATGTCTTTAAAATGACACAGTTTATGTTATTTACTCAGTGTCACTTTTCCACTTGTCAGTCTGCTCCATGTACAAACTGAAACTAGGATCTTATCTAACATGTAGCTGCACTAATGCCTTTTTGATTTGGTCAAAATCCACATCCTGACTTGACCTTAGTGAAAGGGAAATAAACCTGGTGTCTCATTGACTATAGTTTTGTTATACTAACCCCGCATTTATATATCAATTCTAATGGTTTGACCTCTGAGAGGATTTTAAGGACCATCCAGATTAAATACACTTTATGTATTTATATTCCTCTCTATATACTAATTGTCAGGAAATCAAGGGAAATGAAATGCACAACTTGCTGAATATGTTTTTGTCCAGGTGAATGAGGATGTATTTAAGACACGTTTCCCTTTTTTACTGAAATATTGCTAATTTTATTATCACGAAATAGAACTGAGACAGATGAGCACATTGTACATGTTTAAGATTCTCTCCATGTGTCACATCATGAGAGATCGAAATAAAGAATACCAAGAAGTCTATGTTGATTTTTTTTCTATTCTGTAGTTGATTACCCAGCAGCTTCTCATCATTGATCATGGCCCAGAATATTTGGATAAACAAAAATGCCCACTGACCCCTCCAGTCGACTAACGGAACAACTCCTTTAATAGACCATCTTCACCATCTGGGTGAGACAGCTCAGAGTGTGAGATTGCAGAGAGACATGAAGAAGTCTATAATCACGTCCTGCTGACACCAAGGCCCCTGCTCCTCTTCTTCAAATAGACCATTGGAGAGTGTTTGCACTCCAGGGGTCATGCTTATATTCAAATCCACTAGAGGGGGACACTGTACCTGAAATACGAAGATTACCACAGAAATCTCCTCTAGTGGTAAAGAAGCCATGAAAATAGTTTCAACAATCACATATATTAGAATAGTTGTGGTTCAGTTATCCTCCTTAGTTTGAAGTAATAACATGTAAAGTTAACCAGGATAGTGAGCAATCCATTCAATAAAATAGCCAAACGTATTATTTTTATCAATTAATATGCAACAGATGCCAGTTAGCTGCTGGTTAGCTCTGGTGCAATTGCTTTTGAATGTACATTGTCACTATAAAAATAAATACAATACAAAATATATCAGTGGAAATAACAATAAACAGCTTTAACGTAATACACTGCTTATGTACAGACAGCCTTATAGTGTCAGCAAGGATTGGCCCCCCACTACCCTCAAAGGATAAGTGCAGCAAAGAAAGGATATAGTATTAATATAAATACATGCACACAGTGAATACATGCAGTCTGTACTCAACAGAAGCCTCATTATGAATTCAATTATACGTTACCCCAGATACACACGTCTTGTTTTTTTATTTTATAAGCATGACTCGCTTCCTATAAGATTAAATAAAAAATATATTTTGAAATTTGTTGAAATTTGTTAAGAATCTTTGTTTGCTAAGTTTTTCTGAAGTTCACAATGTGCTTGAACAAGGAACAATGTCCAAAGGCCCTGTCCCAGTTCTTACCTATCCCTAGATATGACCTTTCCCTGGGAGGGCCCCCCTCCAAACTGAACTATGTTACTTCAGTAACTACAGTATATTAACAACTGTCATTGACCAACATCATAACAGTGACACATCTTACAACTGCAGGACAGACGAGTGTATTAACATTGGTTATGTCAATGTAATGTTGGTCCAGTCCATAGAAACTTCTGCACTGAAAATGTTCTTAAATGAGCTGGGAAGTTTTTTTCAAACTTTATATATGGGACACAAGAGTAATGAACGTTACTCGTTTCTCTCACTCAGGCTGTTTACGTGCCTGTTTTGAAGGCGTGAATAGCAATTTTCCTGAAACTCACAGCTATTCAGTTGCATTTTCATTTCCTACTGGATTAAAATAAGTTATTGTGCTGGATTTAAACATTTTGACATGGTTATTTTGATAAGATATCGGTCACCATCTTTATTTAGCTACTTGACACAATACACTTGAAGTGCTGGATGGCCACTACCTATAGAGAAATGGGACAATGCTACCCCTTCATGGCCACACACAAAACAAGGGGTAGGACCAAGTGGTCAGGGGTGAATTGGGACAGGGCAAAAATATATCCAAGATGTGTGACTTTACTCAAACCTAAAGAACCAACTGTTAACAAGGAATAACTTAAATGTTCCCCTTACTGAATCAGGGGTTGTAAATTGTGCCCCCCTGATTTAATAAAATCCTTGATCCGCCACTGTATCAAACAACCATGAACCATGAGTTACTGCCCCTATTTTTGACTTTCAGGAAGATATAAGCCACTCGGATAATGTCCTGCCCCATCATCTATCAACTTATCAATATGTCTAGACTAATTGCATGTTGTTTATTTAGTTTTCAGTCCATAGCTGGTGTTCAAATCTATCCCTTTATTCATAATCAACACCACGGATAGGTTGACCGGATGTTCCTGTGAGACCTAACACAGGGCGAAATGTCCCAAATCTTGCAACCAGGAAGTGCTACAGAGAATCACGAGTTCGAGGTTGTTTTTATTTGTACACATCTGGTTTCTTCTCGTGTGAACACACCCGGCACCTGTAGAGCTCACAGGTAGGTGTTATAGACATCCCAATATTTATATATTCTCTCCTTATAAAACCCTCTCTTCACTTTATATGTGACAGTATTTATTTGATGGATTAAATATTGGCATTGTACGTACTACTATCTTTTGTGTATCTTCTTAAATGGAACAAAGACAAAACAACACAGTAATACAAGTAATCAATTAGTAAACAAACCAATTAAATACTAACATTGATGTATATGTTAGGAAGGGAGCTTGGAATCTTGTAAACTCCCATTTTAGTTTGGTTTAGTTTATTTTGTTCATATCAGTGTAATCCACAAACAAAACAAAACACTGATTTATGAACTAAAAAGGAGCAAGAAGAAGAAAAATCATATATTACCTGCCCCTTTATTATAAATAACATTATAATATATAGATAGATATGGCCATTTGATTTCCTTTCTTTTCACAAATCGCACAACAGATCGCCACCATAATAACCATAATAACCATAATCATTACTCAACAAGTTCAAACAGTTTCATTACTTTTTCCTACATTTTTTATATTTTCTTGAAGTGAATAATGTTTCAGCAAGATTAGCATTTTTGTATTTAGCTTTGATGAGATTCTTTCTGTCCTCTTAATCTTCTCTTCCCACCAGCAGCAAAAGCCTCAGAAGCCTCCACCTCTCATGTACTACCCCAGCATCCACTTCAGCAAAGCAGCCAGCCTCTGCTGCCCTGCAAGGCCTATGTTCGCCCTAAATTTGACGAAACCCATGCAGAAGAGGTGCTTGAGAAATATGAGGGGGAAGGGGAGAAGCGGGAGGATGGATGAAGACGGCTCTGTCTTGTCACTGACACGGCTTTGTCTGCTCAGCCTCGCCGACAACATGAAGGACGTATGGGCGAAAGACTACGCTGACAAGTACCTGGATCACTATTCATTCAGGCACATTATGGGGCCTTTCAACTTACTGCGTGAGTTTACCAGGGCTTATTCATCAGTCCTCTATCACCTGCCTGCTCCCACTTTATTGCATTTCAGTTTGGAACTGTTACTACACAACTGTCACTGTGTGTAGTTTAAGTGACTGTCATTGATCACACGTTTTGTCCATCTCCAACCATGTGAACTTTAGCAAATGTCATTCACCATATTAGCAAAATGTCTGTGATGTCAATAAAATTAAAGCATTTATTATCATGCAGATTGAGTTAGATGGTAAATAACTAGCTGTCTTTCCTAAACTACATCCTCATGTACAGACCTTTGCCCTATACAACCTCTCTGACCACAGAGGAACAGAGTAATTGATCACTTCTAATGCCTCCCTCTCTCTCTCTTTCCATCCTTATATCCTGCGTAGCAGGAGAACTGGTTGAGGAGCTCACGCAGCTGCTGTGCTCTAGAAAACAATTGTCCCGCGCGGCCCTCCACCTCCTGCTGGTCCCCCAACTTCGTGGCCTGTCACTAGAAAGCTGTCCTGGTCTGGTCACCTCCGCCCTCTGTGCCCACATTACTGCACGCTGCCAGGTCAGGCTGAAACCAGTGTCTCCTGAAACCAGTGTCTTATACTACAAATACCTGAGAGTGTATTTAATAGTTAATAGTTGGGAGTCAGCTGCACTGATCTTATTCCTTTTTAAATACTGAAATACTATCTTATGGATGTATTAGTGTTTTTTAGAGTCATATATATATATATATAAATTGCTACATTCGAAAAGTTAACAAGTAATTGACAATTTTTTTCGGCGTCACTGGTTTATCCTACTCCTTCTTGCTGTTGCCTAGCAACAGAGCTGCAATTGGAAATTACATGTTTTAATACCCTTTGTTTTTCTTAACATGTTTACCTGAGTCAAATCAGAACAATGAAGCCTGATTGCTTGCCGATGCCATAATCTCACAGGTCTTCAAATGCAGCCTATGAAGGATGCAGTCCCTGAATTGAGACACAGCTTGTATTTCCTCTTTTTTGTCTCAGGGTCTGTGTAGACTGGATCTATCTGGGGCCCAGCAGCTGCCTTCAAAGGTCCTGTGTGAAACTCTCTGCTGTCTGCCTGCCCTGCGCTCGCTCTCCCTGGCTGGTATGCCTTGTGACAGATGTGTGATCAGCACAATTGCCCACCGCTGCCGTTTGCTGCGCCACCTCGATGTATCTTGCTGTCATTTCCTTTCCCCTGCTGCACTCCTACCTCTTGGAGGTGGTGCCTTCTGCTCATCCTCTGCTCGTCCTTCAAACTCATCTTTTTGCCGCACCTCTACATCTTCACCTCCTAGTTCCTCTTTCTCCTCTGCCCCCTCGCCCTCCTTCTCTTCATCCCTGCCTCCTCTCCCCCTCATTAGTCTACTGGCTCTGGATATTGGGTTTGGGGAAGAAGATGGAGACAATGTGGTGGCTGCAGCCTACCTACTACTCTCTCTGCCTGGGCTGGAGAGAGTGGACATGGAGGGCCTTGCACAGGCCTGCTGGCTCATTGAGCACAGAGAGTTTACGCAGACAGAAGAGTTCAGTGACAGAGAAGGAGTTCTGAGGCTAGAGGAGGTGTGGAGGGAGAGGAGGAGCAGGCAGGGGGTCGACAGTTGGAAGAAGAAGAGAGAAGGTGCAGCAACAGCAGGGGTTGAGGAACATGATGATGAGGAGGAGACATTGTGTGAAGAGTATTGTGGTGACAGTGAGAAAGATGCAAGTACAGATGAAGGGCCAAGTTGCTCTCTGAACCAAGCAGAGGAAAAAAGGAGTGTTTTGTCAGAGTCGGGTGATAAACACCTGATCCTGCACCTAAAAGATGTCAAGGGTGTTACTTGTGACTTTCTGGAGAGTTTAAGCCGTTTATGTCCAGACATCTGCTCCATATCTGTGAATGCTGATGGTGACGGTATGGGGAGAAGGCCTGTGTCTGTGTTACCAGCAGCCCTCCAGACATGGTCAGGCCAGCTGCTGAGCCTCTCAGTACAATTCTCCGGCCCTCTGGTTGATCTGCTTCCTGCCATCCAAGTTGTAGGCTCCTCCCTGGTCTCTCTCACCATGGAGGTTGTGAAAACCAGCCCCCAAACCCCTCTACTGGTGGTCATCAAGTCCTGTCCCAGACTCAGAGACCTACTCATCTTTGCTGAGCCACCCATCATGCCAGAGTTGGAAGATGAGGAGGAGGATCAGTGGGATGATCAGGGGGATGATCAGGATCTGCCACGGCTGCCTCACCTCTGCACTCTCAAACTCAAGTAAGGCTACTGTTGAGATGTAGTACAGCATGACTCACTTGAGGAAAGGAGTATATTTGAACTCTTGCAACATATCAGTGACATTTTAATTTGATGGATCCAGCAGATTAAATCAGATTATATTTTCGACATATATATAATTTATCCCTTGTCTTCTTTGTGTCTCCCATATGTCGACAGATTCTCTTACATTCACAGCCAAATGAAACCTGCCATGTCCTGGATGTCCCTGAGGAAGACGCTCAAGTGTCTCCTAAGTGGTTCTCCTTTACTGGAGAAGCTCACACTTGTCTCCCTGCCATGCCCTCTGGACTGCGTTTTACAGCGTGTATTGGGCCCACACCTTTATCCCCGTATGGACTGTATAGACATGCCACTCAGACGAGTACAGCACATTAAACTGCAGCGGACGGATGTGAGGATGGTAACAGTGAAAAACATAATGCAACACAGCAAGAGACTCAAGTTTGTGGATGTAAGATACTGCTGGGGGATCAATAAGGTTGAGTGGCTGAACTGCAAGAAGTTCAGTGAAGTCCAAGTGGTCTGGGTGTAAAGAAGTGTACTCTTTTGAATTAAAATAGAAATACAGCGCTATATAAATGTCATCTGTAATAATATAGGGATCTCTGTGTGACTATTACTGCTTATATTTAGACCTTGAGCAATGACCCTATTGTGGACCCTATTGAAGTTCATATTTTTATCCTCCTAATGAATCCCAAATATCACGGCCTAAACTTTTTCACAAAATTCAGATGTACGAGAAATTTACATTTTAAATGGTTTTCTCGCATGGGTGTGCCAAATTGATGATGTTTTACCAAAATGCATGAAAATGTGACCCATATTCCAAACCCAAAATGTAGTCAGCCATTTCTGATTGAGTTGTCATTTTTGGCAATTCACACACATCATACTTTAACAAACTCCTCCTAGAGGATTATCAGCTCGGCTTCAAATTACAGTACAATCTAAACACCTTGATGAAGTAAAAGTTGTGCTCTTTGTGAGTTTTTGCCAGAGGGCGTGTCCGTGGCATGGCGTCTAATTTCAATGTTTCACCATGAAACATTAAGTTGTTGTACACTACATTATCCAATCTGCACCAAAAATCTGTTCGTGTGTGTGAATACATTTTCCTTTTTTTCCCCCGGAACACTTTCAGTTCAAGGTTTGATTATGTTTGAAAAAAAATTAGGCTTCCTCTTTTACTGTTGTTTAAATTGTTCGCAGAATTGCGGGGGGCCAACTGTCAAATTACAAGCGAATCAGGTAACACTAGTATTATTTTAAGCATTTACACACATTGATTTATTACTGATAACATGCTTATGTCGTGCAGAGAGATAAAGAGAGAAAAAATATATATGAAAACACAGTTTTGTTCCTGTCACTGTGTTTTTTTGCTGGACGTGATGAGATGTGGATGCATGTGTTTTTGTGTCATATAGTATGTTTTTAAAATGAGGCGTGATGACAAATGACATCCCCCATCATGGCCACAGTGTTTGCCAATCTCAGTGGAGACGACCTGCAGAAAATCATCTGACTGTTGCTCAAGGAAGAGGCCTTCGATGTGATCTTCAAACTCTATATTGGTGACATGCGGATCACAGTAGTGTAGAGTAAACACCTGTGTGTGTGTGAGAGAGCTTTCATTGAGTTCATCTTTGGCGTTTTTGACCTTTTTAAAATGCATTATTTTTATCTGTACCTCTGTTTGCTCAAGTCTCTTTATTACCTGCTATTTTTCTAATTTCAATAAATAAACTATGAATTTTAAACTCTCTTGGGTGTGTTTTTTTATGCCTCTGTGACTTTTGTCCACTACATTTAGTTCATCCTTGAGTCCAAATAAATGTTTTCACCAAATTTGAAGAAATTCAGTCAAGGAGTTTTTGAAATAGCATGTTCACAATCCGTACTTATTTGCTCTTATTGATTATTACTGATTTTATAACTTCACCTTTTGACTTGTATATTTTAGAATTGGTCAAATTCTCTCCAAAGTTAGTTCATGCTCATTTATAAAGATATTCTTTTTTACCAAATTGGAATTGAAAATCCAAATAGCTAAGAATTGGAATCAATAACCAGATGTTTGATCAATTCATTTTTAAATACCCAACCCTAGACAGGGGTCTCAAATTGTATTCAAAATGGTCTTACTATAATGAGTCATACACATCTAAAACAAATTACAGTATATTACTATTTAGTCCGTATTTAAATGAAAATGTGAATTTAATGTATCCTCTGTCTGAGAACTAATGAAGTGATACTACTGACAAAATATGACCGTTTTTATATCAGTTTTATATAATTAAACAAATTGACGATTCAAACACATATACTGAATCTTAGGGAGGTCCTTTCAAAGTAAGATTGTCGAGTATAATCAAAGCATTATAGAAAATCGATCTCTAATCTTACTCCACGCTCAAAGCAATAGATTCCACAGATGGCGTTTGTTTTGTTTGCATGTCGCCGCTGGGGTCGGTGTAGGGCGGCATTTGATTTTTTACACCGTCTGTAAACTTTGCTTCTCCTCCGGGCGGCGCGGAGAGGAAAAGCAAACACACCTCCGACGACACGAACACGTCACTCGCCGGAGACGTTCTGCCACATACTCGCTCAGCGTTAGCCAGCGGTTCGCATCTGGCTGCTCAGAAATGTCACGTTTTCGGGAAAACGGGAGACTTCCGCGTGTTTGCTAGTAAGTGTCGACTCAGCTAAAGGTCGCGAACATGTGAAGTTACTGTGTTTACACTGACGGCTCTGAAAACGACGTTAAATTCGGTTTAAGCTAGCCGCTGTAGCCGAGTGTCACTGCTCACAGCTAATGCTAATGCTATCTTCTGTTTTGGTTTTACAGCAGTGTTTCCCTGCGGTTCTAACAGATTGTGTTTCTAATTTAAATACATGAACCTTCACACTTACAGCATCGACAGACAAGAGAGGACATGTGCGTCCTCTTCGTCTAACTTGAGGCCTTTGTCGTAGAAGAGCTCAGAACCTGAGGTTTTAATGTTGACTATTACATTGACTTGTTTTTTTTCTATCACAAGATCATGATGTAAATTGAGCAGAACGGAATGGAGCCGTGGAATAAGCCAAACCAGCCTCCCTCAATCGACTGATCAGTGATGTACGTCATCTAAAGTCTGAAGTTGAAGACAATTTGCAACATGGGGAGGTTTGTTGGATTTCTTTTGTGGTATTGTAACTTGATTCTCACACCTCTCATATCTGTGACATTACAGATCCTTTGTGCTGATTCTCTTCTTTCTTTCACCCGTTGACAGGATCAGCTTTTCGTGCCTCTTCCCAGCCTCGTGGCACTTCAGCCTGTCGTCCCAGGTTCTTCCTCGGCTCCTCGTCCCTTCCCTCAGACAGCTGCTCTTCATCGGCCTGGTGCTCTGCCTCATCGGACTGCTGTACCTGCTGCTTGCTACAGGAAAGGGGCACGCCAGCTGGATCAGGAAGGAAAATAATTTTCACAGGTAACCCATCAACCGCTGTTGGTAAGTGTTTATGTTATGAGGGCCACCGGTAATATTTCAGCACTGATAATCTTTTTGCTGTCCAAAAGGCACTTGGCAAGGGTGACTGATGTGGATGCGACGGATACCAGTAACCCCAACCTGAACTACGGCTTGGTGGTGGACTGTGGCAGCAGTGGCTCTCGAGTATTTGTTTACTGCTGGCCCAGGCACAATGGTAATCCACATGAGCTGTTGGACATCCGGCAAATGCGAGATCAACACCGTAAGCCAGTGGTAATGAAGATCAAACCGGGTAAGCACCCCAGAGCTAGTGCCAATTGTTGAATATTTCAAAACTCAAATGATTAAATATCCTCTAAGAAAAACTATTATAAGTTAGTCTGTTATTTACCCATTCTAAAACAAGATGTTTGGTCTTTGTTTTTTCCTTGTAGGTATCTCTGAATTGGCTAAAACGCCAGAGAAAGCAAGTAATTATATTTATCCACTGCTGAGCTTTGCAGCCCAACACATTCCCAGAAATAAGCACCAGGAAACACCCTTGTATATACTGTGCACAGCTGGAATGAGAATCCTACCTGAAAGGTACAGTTGGGTCTAATGAGAATAATATCAGATCTATATAAGACTGCATGAAATGTTCAGACTTCTGGTGAATACAGCACTGTTTAGAGCTGGACCGGACCTGACTAGTTTACAAAATTGCACCACTAAAGCTGCTCTCAGATATGCACTTAACTCTGGATAATCTCTTGACGTTATCCGGAGGGACTGTCGCAAATGCAAGGCTCTGGACTTTCTCTGGAGTTTCTCCTGCCAGCTCTCAATAAAAAAGTCTGCAGAGTGTAAGAATGAGCCAATTTAGGAACACAGTAGGAGATCCTCCTTAGGATTCATCTTGAGTGTGTGGGTGTGTTGCTGACATTTCTAACATTCGGTGGATGCAGAACTGAAATAAATTGATGAAAAAGTGATACAATACACGTAGAAGAAACTGACAAAGGGTTCAACAGAGCCGAAGCAGGTTTCGATGTGCTGTAAACAAAAACACTTGATCCCTGCTGCGTTGTTTGTGTAAAAAGCAAACCACGGATAAAGTCCAGACCCAATTATGCAGACACAGAGCTCATGTCTGAAAACGGTTTATGTGTTGCACTTGACCGGATTGACTCACTGTAAACATCTTTCATCCCCAAATTTTGAAATTTGAGCTCCTACATGTTGTCGACCTCTGTTTGCACACAGCTCGTCAGATACTAGGATTAGATTACACAATAGCTGCTAATCAATTTATAAATGAAGAATGATATGTTTACCTTGTTGCTTATTACTAATACATCAAGTAGGATTTAGTGCTGAGATGCAACACAAACCTTTGTGGTTTTAACAATCATTACCCATCATTAAATCTAACTGGTTAAAACTCCTACACTTGACTGGACTGGCAAAACCGGCATCAACCTAATCAACAGCACTGACCATTTTGTTTCGTAAAAAGAAAAACTGACACTCATGATGAAGTTCTGGTGTTTGTTTAACCTCAGTCAACAAGAAGCACTTCTGGAGGATCTGCGCACTGACATCCCAGTCCACTTCAACTTCCTCTTCTCTGACTCCCATGTAGAAGTCATTTCTGGAAAACAGGAAGGTAAATACAAGGAAATAGAAAGCAATAAAAAGCAATAGCCTCAGCTTCAATCTTCTGCCTCAAAACATCATGACTTAATAAAGCATTGTTTGTAACATATTTAATACAGCACAACTGATTCATTTCTTCATGGAGGCTGACAGATTTCTTGCCAGTTCTTGTAGCTGTTACTCAAATTAAATAAGACACATCTGCATTAGCTAAATTAGTGGGTGTAGGATTCTCTTTTTTTAATTAGTTAACTAATTAAAACTAGTGTAGCATTGGCAATTCTGAAAACATTTCATGCAATAACTTAATAAAAAATTTTTTTGTTGGTTTAGGTGTCTATGCATGGATTGGAATAAACTTTGTCCTTGGAAGGTTTAACCATGTGCACAATGGTAAGAACCCAACAGGTAATATATTGAGTACATCCTTGCTTTGCTTTTTTGCAATTTAACAGCTAATGTGCTACATTTTACCTAATAAAAAAGCACTTGTATGTTAAACAAGTCTCTAGTTACACAGTAATTGTGTGATATATCTTCCCTGCCTGATTGTCTCACATTTCCACTGTCAATTGTTGAAGATGGGGAGGCTGTAGTTGAGGTTAATGTCCCGGGCAGCGATCAGCAGGAGGCGCTGGTGAGAAAGAGGACTGCCGGTGTCCTGGACATGGGCGGGGTCTCAACACAGATTGCGTACGAAGTGCCCAAAACTGTAAGCTTTGCTTCTCCACAGCAGGTTATTATCCACAACCAATTCTGTTTTTGTGCCGTCTTTGGTTTTTTGTCACTCACCCTTTGTTCTTCTCCCTCCTTCTTACATTCCCTGATTAAACCTGTAAGCACCGTTTTTGTCCCGTGGAGATCATCTGCTCTCCATTCATCACTGTTGAACGCATACTGTAAGCCTGCTGCATGACTCCATAGCAGGATTAAGGTTATTAATGTAGAGATCATCAGGTATGATGAAAGTTGTCAGTGCAAGGATGTTTTGTTTGTGTCGTTGTGACTTATATACAGTAGAAGGTTTATATACTGTCTATGCTGAATTTTCACTAATTAGATTTACTAGATTTTATTAGTTTTATCTTCTGTTGCGTGATATTTTTAAATACACATAACTGGACATAACATGAGTTAGCCCCATGAGTTAGCCCCACGCTTGTTGTGACCTGCTTTAGAAAACAGTTCTCTGTCATCTAGAAAATGGTAAACTGATATGGATGTGTGTGGGATTATTCGAGGTTCCTCATTCCCAGGTGGATTTTTGTTTGTTCCCATAGGAGGAAGTTGCTAAGAACTTACTGGCGGAGTTCAATTTGGGATGTGACGCACATCGCACAGAGCATGTTTATCGTGTTTATGTGTCCACCTTCCTGGGTTTTGGAGGAAATGCAGCACGCCAAAGATATGAGGAAAGCCTCACCAGAAACACTGCCACTCGAAACAAGTGAGATCCTGTTGTTTCCACATTTCTTTTGTAAATGTTTTGGTGTGTATTCACACTGTATTACTTGATTCTTTCAGGCTCATGGGTCAGCAGATCGGTGAGACAGCAGAGTCTCCCCTCCTGGACCCTTGTCTGCCCACAGACCTGCAGGATGAGATTGGTTCATCTGCACAGAAGCTCCATCTGCGAGGCACAGGAGACTTTGATAAGTGTCGCCAGATTCTCCAGCCGTTCCTCAACCGCACCAATGAGACCCAAACCTCCCTCAGTGGTATCTACCAGCCAGCCATTGACTACAGCAACAGTCAGTTCTACGGCTTCTCTGAATTCTACTACTGCACAGAGGATGTGCTGCGCATGGGTGGGGATTATAATGCTTCAAAATATACACGGGCTGCTAAGGTAAGTGCCACATAGAAAAATAAGTAACTTAGTATTCCCCTAATATTCTCCATCTGACTAGAAAATACAATGTTCTTTCTGTTAGAAACATTATTCTCTTGAAGTGCGTGAAGTTAAAATCTGCCACAGCTCATCATCACACTACTGCTTTTTATTTTTCTGTGCCCAATTCATACAGTGTTTTCTTTCTTTCTGATTAGCTGATTAGGATTTTGAATCCATCATGCATTTAATATTTTGCGAGGTTATTCATTTACTTACTACACGTGCAGTAATTTGATTTAGTACAGGGTTAGGCTTGTTATAAACCAATGCTGTTTTGCCCCACCAATTCACCATTCTATGAAAACATATGAATCCCTGATTGGCTTGTGGAGTGCAATGCTATTGTGGTTTAAATATTCTATATTTTTGAGAGCAGCTTTGGTTAATCTATTATAACTTGTTGATGCCTTGTCACTGGAAACTTTGCTGATGTTGTGGGTTTATGTTTAACATTTCAGAGTTACTGTGCCACCCAGTGGAAGACTCTGAGAGAGCGCTTTGACTCTGGATTGTATGCGTCACATGCTGATCTCCACAGACTGAAGTAAGTCATACAGGATTATTCGAAAGCTCAATAAACCACTTGGTCACACCTAAAAAAAACAGATGTCTGGTGATTTGTGCAAGATTGTTTTAATCAATGGCTTCATGTGTCTGTTTCCAGGTACCAGTGTTTTAAATCAGCATGGATGTATGAGGTATTACACTCAGGCTTCTCTTTCCCAGCCAATTACAAAAACCTAAAGACAGCGCTGCTGGTCTATGATAAGGAGGTCCAGTGGACTCTTGGCGCTATACTTTACCGAACACGGTTTCTGCCTTTGAGGTAAGATTCTCAGTCGCTTTAAACAAACTAGGGTCAACTAGTTTTAATGAGCAAAAATAAGAGATCATCCACCTTAAAACTGCTCTTCAGTGTAAGTGCAGGAGTGATTGTTTGTTTGCCATCGATAACAACACACATTTGAGCATAAGTGAAACAATGACCATTACTTGAGATTGGCTAGTAAAAAGACACTAAGTATTATGGTGTACAGAGATGGTGGCTTTTCACTTCTGCATTTGGCAGAACAACATAAATTCAAATTCACTGAAATTCAAATTTCTCTGATCTTTAGCAAAGCGAATTATAGACAGTGTCTTTTACTCTAAAGATCTTGGTGACTTATTATTACAGCTCTCTTTAAAAAAAAAATATCTTGTGCACCCCGCATACAGAGTCACCTCAATATAGTCCTCTCAATAAAGGCAAAAAGACCCCAAACATTTCTTTAAAAGATACAAATAAATTCCACATTCTCTTGTGTGTAATCACTAGAGTTGGTCCTGATGGTTTGGCAGATTTGAGCATCTTGCTTTTGAAATTGAAACCACGCTAAATCAGGATTCTTATCAAATCAAACTATCTTATGTTTTAACACATAGAAACAAAAAATGTAATGCACATAATCTCTTTGTTGAGAGCTGCTTCGTTTTCTGCCTATTTCAGGGACATCCAACAGGAAAGCCTGAAAGGAGCTCACTCTCACTGGCGGCACAACTTCTCCTTCCTCAACAACCACTACTTATTCCTGGCTTGTTTCTTCATTGTGCTGTTGTCTATTATGTTGTACCTGATGCGACTCCGCCGCATCCACCGGCATGCGGCCCAGCGCTGCACCCCCTCCTCCGTACCATGGTTGGAAGAGGGCCTCAGCTCACCCACGCTCCCCATCAACCTCTAAACTATTCGGTACTGAGATTTGGACAAATGAGGGACATTGTTTGTGAGCTCTCAGGCTTGGCTGAGCCAATGTTGGTATTTAATTTATTTTGTTTGACATGAAAATGTCTTTTTACAATGAATGATCTTGCCTGTCACTCCTTTGTCATTTTTAAAAGGCAGCTGCCTCAATTTGTCTTCTACTTAATTGAAAAAAAAGACAAACAACGCAGTACTTTTCTCATTAGGGAATCTTCCATACCCAAATAAGTGTCATCTAAACTTTCTCAAAGTTTGACAAAATATACCACAGTGGCATTAATTTAATTTTCTCTGTGTGTGTGGGCATTTGCCTTTTCTTTATGCCTTTTATATCTGCATCATCACACGTTTTCTTTTGCCATCTACAGAAACCTCAAATGCAATATGATTTCTAATTAGTGGAAGGAGCACTTTGTAATGCAGTTAAAAATGAGAAAATTTGAACGCACAGCTACTCTCAGCTGGAATAGTCTTTTTTTGTGTGCGTGTGTCTATCCCAAATAATTTCTGCCTCTTGTGCAATACATGTCTTGACACTGTTGGGAAATTCTCCAAAACCCATCTGCTCATTTTGTGTGTGGTATCAATCTCTCTTGAAGCCCAACTGAAATTCTCACGTTGGGTGATCTGACGATCTTGTTGGATGCTGTTGCGTACACTGTTATTTACGTTGGGCTTCATTTTCAGAAGCTGTCATATCACTGCTGTGAGGGGACTGTAAATGAGGGCACATTTATTTGTCCCGTTATTTATATGAAAATCGTCTATTGAAACGTTTGCACAAATTAATGCGAAATAAATGTTGTCAAATTTCAATTCAGTTATTAAGGTTTCATGGTAAACTTGTCTGGCTGTTTATTTAATGAGGAAGAGATCAGACCATAGGGTGTACATGAATCAGACTAAACAAGTGGTGTCTTTCCTTCAACTGAATCTGAAATCTGTGGTTCTCCTAGAATAAACAATAGCTCCACACTGAAATGATAAGTTTATCTCCCTTTACTGTAACAAGTTATAGTTGTCATTTGCGTTTGAGTGCTCAAGACAAGGTCATGAGTTGTGAGAATGGGACAAATGAGATGCTCAGAATTTACACTGCAAAGCATGTGAGGGTCATCAGCTGTGGAATAAAAATTCTGAATTTAGATGAGAGAGTTTCTTCACCACAGGCCCCTTTAAGTATTATTCTGAATGATTTATAATGTTTTTTATCTTGTGTAGTGCAGTGAGAGATCTAAACCTTTGTTTCCTCACCTGTTAGTCACAATATTTGATTTGTAAATTGTATTATTCTTTTGAAGAAAGACACTATCAATTATCTTTGCAGCGACTGAGTAGAACCTGATCTATTGGCTATCCTGTGTCACTCACCATTGGCTGAAACATAAGCTTTGCACACAAAGTGCCCTGGCGAGTCTCTGTGGGTGTGTCGGTGAAGTGAGACACATCAGTGACTCAGCATTATAAGAGCCTGGCATTTTTAAGATCCTCTTGTTCCAGCAGTGGGGTTAAAGTTGATATTCACATGTTCACAGCTACAGTCAGGGTTGTCAGACTGGCCACCACTTTTTTTCATACACTATAATCCACATGATTGAGGTATGTTTAATAAAAGACTAACTATTGGTCCATAATCTTTTGGCCATGAAACAAACCAAGTATTCAATTCAAATCAAATGTACAAGTTACAGAACAAGTAAATGTGTGAGTTAATAACTTGACGGTATGGAATGTAGAAGTGTATGAAATATAAGTAGGCCATAGTATCTTCAATGTTTTAAGTGCAAAAATAAATGTATTTATTTTACTGATGAAGTTGCAATGGATGAGGGGTTACAAACTGTGTCATTGAGTTCACACAGGATGTTTTAATGTGTCCCACATGCAGAGGGCATCAAGTATTTACACTTCCCTCACACAGCACATCCAGTGGCAGTCTCTGCATTGTTTGAAAATGGATGTGGAAAAGACAACATGTGCTCACACACCAGTTAAGAGGGTCACAGGTGAGATGGTTTCCCCCAATTTGTTACTTACTCAAGAAGAACTGTTGTGGTTTCCATGTGGTTTCAGAGAGCCCATTTTGGTTCCTCTGTTCCTTTTTCAAATAAGGATGTGATATATAATTGAATTTTCCAGGAAAATTTTCAATAAAAATCTCAGTACAAAATAAGTAGTACCAAAAGCTGTGGTTAGTTTGAGCACTGGTCCCTGGAACAACGATTACCACGGTAGCTGCTGCATGTGTTTTCATTGAATTTAAACTTATTTTATGCAAAAACAACAACCAACCTGCAAAAACACACAACACCTTGTATTTAAAATGTGTACAGACAAATAAATTATTTTATTATATTCTAGTAAGACCCCTTTCGAGTACATACAACCCCAGTCGTGGAAAGTGACAAATTACATTCACATAAAAAAATTATTGTCTTTGAGATATTGTGCTATTCTTCTTTGAGAAGTCAATGTTTCCACTCTTTTCCCACTTTCTCTTTATATTGGACCAAATGTCAATGAAAATATAAATGTCTTCATGTGTGACACATATGATCATCTCATAAGATAAGACAGTATTGTTGATTAAATGATATCATTAAAATCAGGCATTATATAAAATAGTCCAATGGGGTTTATAATTAAACAGATGTTCACATGGTGCATCAGTAATGACATTATCTTATATTATTAATATTGTTCGGGGGGCTCTTTTGAATTATTTTTATTTTCTTTGTTAATTAATTTCTTGTGGAAGAGCAGATTATATAAGATCATTATTATTATGATCCTTTTCATTCAAGATTAGATTTTTGCATTTAAATGGTTTTGTTCTGTCTTTCCTCTTACGTGGCTTAAACTTTGAAGGACTTTTATTTGTAACAATAATACTACAATGTGTACAGCCTAAGAATCATTGAGTGTGAGGAAAGCACAAAGGGAGATCGATCCTTACTAACGAGCAGATGCTGATAAAGAGACCAAACCTACTTATCTGTTGCAGCAGCGCTGTGAGATTACACTTTCTTGTCAAACCCATTGAAACCTCTCGGAGAAGCAGGGACGCGCTGACACTGACACAACCAGCGTCAGAGGAATTGACCACGGAAAAACTTCCGATTGGCCGCCTCAAAGCGATGGCCCGCCCTTTTGCTGAAAATCCGCAGCGCGATTGGTCCATGTTGGCCGGAGACGCGCCCCCCTCGGCTGCCAACGTCACGCCCAGGGCAGTGGAGCTGCGGTGCGCGCGGTGATGTTGTGGTTGTCCACGCCGCCGCCGACACCTTTCCGAGCACGATCCCGCACCTCAGAGCCCGCAGCGAGAGCTCACCCCGCATGGAGCTGAGCTCGGAGCGTGCGGCGGCAGCGCTGGAGATGCCGCAGAGCCAGAAAGACGACGGGCCTTTTAACAGCGACAGCGACGGCGACTACGAGAGCTTGCCGCCTCATGTCTCGGTGGCGACCCACATGACAGCGGGAGCCGTGGCTGGCATCCTGGAGCACACGGTGATGTACCCCGTGGACTCCGTCAAGGTAACACCCACCGGGTGAACCCCGCTCGCCCCGCCGCCACAGCTCCGTCACCAACGGGCTACAACATCGCTGCTAACCGCACACATGCTCCGCAGCCGACTGCTAACGAGCGTTAGCTTTAAAACAGCTGCTCATCACACAGCAGCTAGCCACGCTGTTAGCTAATTCAAGCTCGTCAGTCTGCTTTTACTAACTAATTAAGCTCGCTAGCATAAATGAAACCACGAGTAAAACACCGCGTGTCAGCCCGACACAGAGAGAACTAACAGTTGTACTCATTTACACGGCTCTCCATGTGTAATTATTAACTTTGCTAACATAGTGAGTGGGTTGAGCGCCCACTGTAACCTCACCGCTGTCACTCCTAAGTTAGCAAGGTCAGAACCAAGTTATGGACGTTTACGTTTTTCATCGTTAGCTCCTCTTTAGCTCTCCCTCTTTCTGTTCAGTCTCGGCTGTAGTTCACAGAACTGAGCGAGTTGTCCACACTTCGTTACTGCTGTGAGGATAAGTGAAGGTCAAGAAGGTGGCGTGGCAGTAACTTGTGTCTAAATGCCTTTAAATTCAAATCCACAGTCTTACTGCCACAGCGATGCTGCCCCTCATAAAAGCTTAACTTTATCTTTTTACTGTGTTGCTTCACTCCCGTGTGTAGTTGCGAAACATAGTGGCCACTCACTGATGCCCAGATGACTCATTAACTTAAAACAACTCTGCCAATTAAACATATCTTTATTTACTTTCACAGGAGTACTCTAATAAATCAATACAAAGATTTAGATTTGTTGTATTTACAGGATTTAGCTTTGTGATTGCTCAACATTTGCCCATGAATCAAAATGCAGCTCAGCCTCTAACCAGATACTAAACATCAGCAAACTGTATATACAAAATAATACAATACAATTAATAATATAATATATTCAATATCTAAAATTAACAACAATCCAATATATAAAATGCCCACTTTAAGTGATTGGGGTTTTTCTGTGTTTTGGTAGTGAGCATTTAATGCAGTACACTGTAGAGCTGAAACAATTGATTATAGATAAATTGGTTAGTGGATTAAAATGAATCTTGCAGCTGTCTGTCATTTTTAAAGTAATTGTTAACTTAATATCTTTGGGTTTTGGACTTGACCTGTTAAACTTGACACTGTTAAATTGATGAACCAAAAAAGGATCCAAAGAATGAATTGTTATGAATCAACTTGGCCGCTCCAGCCTTAATACACGGTACAAATAAAACATGGTTTAGATATATCATTGAGGACTTCTGTCTTCTTTCTTCATTTTATGTAGTTCCTAAATACTGAAAACAATGATCATACCATGGTTCTCTGTTACTCACATTAGTAACAAGGTAGAGAAAATTTGATATTGAGCAAATTTTCATAAGAAAGTAAGTTATGTTACACGTTAATGGCTGAAACTTGCTATAAAAAGAGCTGCACATCAAGTCGCAAAGATGCTATGAGTCACTGCCCACATGCATTTTTGTGTGTACAAATATTTGGCAGGAATCACACAAAATCATAAACATTCAATCCTTCTCACTCCAGCTCTTTGTGTGGCTGGTATTGGAATGAACTAGTTCACCAATGAGTGCCATCTTGAATTGAGACGCAGTCGATGAAGTTAAATGACTAAAAGAAATGGTTAAAAATTGGCCTGTGTCTGCAAAGTAAATCTTTAACTGTTGGGCTGATTGTGATCCTTGCCCCTGAAATCCTCTCTCTTCTGCTCAACTACTGTTTTCTAACAATGTGGTGTTGTTGTGATAATTTGGTATGCGGCTCTACTCAACATTAATCTCGATGTGGCACAGAAAACTGCAAACCTACTGCAAGGAAAAGAAGTCTTTATATCCTTTTTTGCTTCATAGTCTTGACAACTGACAGTTAACTTATGTTTATTAGTACTGTTATTACTATTAAGTTAACTTAACTTCATTAAGTGCTTCTTATGAAAATAGACATTATTATACAAACCACTGTTGTCATTTCCTCCTGAGATTTCTCTGCACTTTTCAGCTGTTTGATCAGTGTGTGTCTGGCATTGAAACATAGCCTGTTTTGAAATATCGGTGGATCTAAACTGATGAAATCCCTACTCATGGTTCCTTTTTTTCTTTTCAGAGACACAATATCTGCATATGTTTTCAGCAGTAGATGCAAAACTAAGAGTCTGTGTATTAAGTAATGAATTGAAGTTGCGAAGTCTCGCCTCAAACTTGAGATGAGTTTAGCTGAATAATTGTTTTAAATAATTTCAGAGCTCATTGAATATGACAACAATCTACTTAGTGTATCTTTCAGCCTCCCATGCAGGCCGAGACACCGCTCAGACTCAGGGAGTAGCCCATGTGAATGCTAGGAGGGGGATCTTATCAATGTTGTGCACATGTGGAATCAGCCTCACACAGCGAAGGGCGTGTGTGTGCACTCAATCTTTTGTTGTATTGATTAGTAAACGTCCAAAGAACCACAACTGCCAAAAGTGAATTATAAAGATAGGACACAGAGTGATGTCAGAGGTGAGAGCGCATCCTTTTAAGGATGAGTAAATGGATACTCTGGTGTTTGCCACCTGTTTTGTTACCTCAGTTGACTGTTACATTGATGTTAAAGGCATCTTGATACATGAACAATCTAAGTACTCTATCTTCAGGTTAAACCTTCCCTAACATGAACCAATTTTTACTTGTTTTACCTTTACTATGACCTATCATCTTTTTCATGATTCTCTTTCACGAATTTGTATTTCGTTTCAAGTTTCAGGTTAATCTCATGTGTGGTAATCATAAAGTGCAATCAAGTGCCTGAGTTCAAATGATTTAAAAATAAAAAAAACCATAATAATAACAGGCATACTAAATACTGCAGTTTAAAAAAAATTTCAGAGACTATTGTTATTTTTGTGTCGTTAAAGTGGATGCATGTCTTATCACATCAGAACTTCTGTACAATCACCGTCTGATGATAAAGTTTGAACTGGCAGGTTACTGTGTCCCCAGCATAATTTCAGCTTCAGATTAGCTGTAACATTAAATTATAGTGTCATGTTCAATTAGTTTTATTTGTCAACTACTTCATTGAAAGGTGCATATAAAATGAATATTAATGCATCTGTCCTGGGCAGAGTTGTGTAATAATGTAGTTCTGAGTTTAGTCACAATAACCAAAAATGTAAACTATGCTACCAGGTTTTGTGTGACCCAAGGTTCCAAAAATGCTTATTAAACGGAAATGTAATTGATACTTCATTGTCAAGCCAAAGGAAGGAAACGCATGGGAACATGCTGGGGAAGATAGACTCGGCCTATCTCCTGAGTCAGCCCCAGATCTCCTCGCAAATAAAAACATGCTTTGTGCTGGCCAGATAACTTGGCATGGTGGAGTAAAACAAGGAGCTGCCACCGCCCGTACCCCCACCACACACACACCAGCCTTGTGAGAGACACACACCACTCTGACAGGAACCTCACTGCTGCCAAGAGCACTCACTGTCAGAACAATGTGACAGTCTTAAAAGGAACAATGCATCAAGAAATGGTGATTGGGATGATACCAGGTGTCCACTTTGAAGCCAGCCACAGCATTCATGCTGGACATTAACATCAGCACTTGTTAACCAATCCAACCATGCTGCGACCATTGATGAGCAGTGGTTAAAATATCGGTTTGTTTTTGCAGACAAGGATGCAGAGCCTGCAGCCGGACCGGAACGCACAGTACAGAAGTGTTTATGAGGCTCTGAAACGGATCATTCAGACAGAGGGGATCTTCAGGCCTCTGAGGGGCCTCAACATCACCATGATGGGAGCGGGGCCGGCCCATGCCCTCTACTTCGCCTGCTACGAGCGGGTCAAACGCTCACTAAGTGACGTCATTCAGAGGGGAGGCAACAGCCATTTAGCCAACGGTATGAGTTCCCACGTCTTTACACAAATCACTTGGCTGTCGTACTAACTGTTGTGCACTAGGCTGAGCAGCAAGGCCAGGAGGAGGAGGGTTAGGATAATGCCTGTTAATGCTGTTTCCTGTTTGGAATGGCAAGGACAAAGCCAAAATCCTAACATGCGATCTAGGATGTGTGGGTACAAGCTGTTTTCTAGCATGTAGAAAAAAAAAGAAGAAGAAAAACCAATGAAAATAAGGAACATATATTTCAACAAAGTTGATCCAGTTTGTTTTGTTTGTTGTTATAGTTCTGTGACTGGATCAGAGTTGACAACACTGGTTTATGTTTAACAGGTATGGCAGGTAGTGTGGCCACTGTGCTCCATGATGCAGTCATGAATCCAGCTGAAGGTAAGAAGAAAAAGTCCAAGTTCTTGGTGGGTGGCTCGCTGCTGCAGCTGTTAGAACTGTTCTGACAGGAACATTCTAATAATGCAGCTTCCAGCTACCTCCCACAGGCTGGAATAGTATGTTGGCCTTAGTTTGCGTCTTTAAATTTCCCGTGGGTGTGAACGATTGTACGTCACTATGAGAGAGCCCTGTCATTGACTGATGAACTGTTCAGGTTGGAACATGCCTCTTTCCTATCGCTGCTAGGATTGTTTTATATTCCCCCATGACCTTCTAAAGATTCAGTGATTGGTATTATTAGTATTATTAAAGGATATTGGTGACAATATTGTAATTTTCTTAATGTCAAAAAACCCCATGAATAATTTCTGTATCTAATGTCTGATATACTGTATTTTTCTCTTCCATAGAACTCTATTGTTGTCCAAAAATATCAATGAGCTACACTGGCTGACTTGCTCCTTTATCCCTTAATTGCCAAACTTATTCTACTGGTGTTTGAGATATTTGTTTTATTTTTTAAGCAGCGTGTTAAAGTAAAGTGCATTTTTAAACACTGTTCTCTGTTTCCTCCCATCACTCAGTGATAAAGCAGCGGATGCAAATGTACAACTCTCCATATCGAGGACTTTGGGACTGTGTTCAAACAATAACACGGACCGAGGGCATCGGAGCGTTCTACCGCAGCTACAGCACGCAGCTGACCATGAACATCCCCTTCCAGGCTGTTCATTTCATCACCTATGAGCTGATGCAGGAACAGTTAAACCCCCACAGACATTACCACCCCGGCAGCCACATAGTGTCGGGAGCAGCGGCCGGAGCCATCTCTGCAGCGATAACTACTCCGCTCGACGTTTGTAAAACGCTGCTCAACACACAAGAGAATGTAGCACTGAACTCCATGAAAATCAGCGGCCACTTAACAGGAATGGCTAACACCTTCAGGACAGTGTACCGGCTTGGTGGAATGGCAGCCTTCTTCAAAGGGGTCCAAGCAAGGGTTATATACCAGATGCCCTCCACCGCCATCGCCTGGTCCGTGTATGAGTTCTTCAAGTACTTCCTGACGAAACAGTAGCTGGAACAAGAGGCAGGACCTGCTGTCATGGAAAATGTGTTGGAGCAACCCACACCTAGACTGATGAAAGACTTTCCCCACCTGAAGCTGTGTGAACTCAATGTATCGTTTCCACTGTGGAGGAAATAACATCAGTAGTTGTCTCACAGGGGAGTCACTGTGGTCGAGGTGTGGCAGAGGACGACACTTGATATTTCTCATTTACTCAAGTCTGTGTGTGTTTTTGAGTTAGGATGACGTTGCACAAGGAGGAGATGACTATTGTTAGTGTGTCATCTTCTTCCTCCTCCTCTCCACGGTCCCATCAACCACAACTCTCCAGTCTCATGTGCTGACCATTTAATGAAGTTGTCCTGAAAGATGTTTATAGTTCTTAATATTGGAACTTTCTTATTTATTTTGTTAGCTTTCCGCAGCTTGTGTTTTAAGGATGTTTGTTTTGTTTCATGGAGTATTTATAAAGAACCATTACAACACATTCCTTATTTCCACTCCACAGTGGAAAGTACATCAGCGCTTTTAAAGTGCCTCATAAATATTAAATGCTCTTTTGCTTTTTCCATCTTATGCACTTGATTTTGAAATCTTTCCACATTTTATTTTTGTTTGGTCCAAGGCTTATCAGAATAAGATAAGATTACAATCTTATTGTGGCTCTTTGTCATAAATGGTCAAATTTTTCAACATCTGAACAGGCTTAACCGGTTGATGTGTAAAATACCATGTTTTCCCCCTGAGAGACTCCTCTCAGGGTCAAGATGTGTAGGCCGTAACGGTCTGTTATTTTATTTGCCTTGTTGAAGTGAAGTACTAAAACACTCCTGAATCACGCACAATAACGTTACTTCCAGAAAGAAGGCAGCTTTTTCATATGTATTCAAACACGTGAATATATATTTTAGGGTGACTATTTCTGAGAAACTTCATTATGCAGGTCCACAGGTGGATCAAATACGGCTGTTACTTGATCTGGCGGTAATATCTCGTGCATTTATACTGTGATGTTTATATGTATAAATAATAATGACCTTTCAAGGTTGTAGATTGTATATAAAATATTTTTCAGAGTATAAGTTTAGCTGAAAGTTAAAATTCACACTTGCTGCAATTCAAACTTCATGTGATTGAATTTGATTTTAAAAACGGACCAGTGAAGTCAGGCGCTCTCGTTTCCATGAGGTCTGATCAGCTGGTGAGCAGGCAGCATCATTCCTTTTATTTTCGTCCTGTTGTATTTACATATTTCCTGTGTGCTCACTGCTCTCTCCAGCCTATTGTCTATTTTTGATAAAGTAATCAGGACATTCCTCCAGATATTGATGTGATCCAGCAAGTGGCCAGATTTATTTGTTTTTAATTATGGAGGTTTTTTTCTGTCTTACTCTGGAAAAGTTCAGAGAGTTTGTCAGATTCCAGTGGAGTCACGAACCCGTTAGCAACAGATTCTTCTTGCTTGTACACTTGGGTAATTATTAATATACCAAAGACATGCATTCTATTCTACACATCACATTTCGAACATGTAGTCATGATGCTGTGTGCCTGCCTGCTGTGAATTGTTATTCCACCTTCACCCCCACATATAGTAGCTTCCACTCAGTTAGATTCTTCATTATCTTTCTTTATTGTTTTGGAACTTGTTGAAGAGAAAGAAACATCTTTTCTTCCTTGACATTTTTCATTGTCCTCTGACAAGTTTCAATAACGATTCAAAACGTTTAGCAAAAGCAGTTAACTGTGAAAAATCATTGATATTTTGGAAAGATTTCAGTGAGTTTGGGAAATTACATTGTGAGCTAATTATGGACTGATTATTTCTTTTAGACTAGGCTATATAAACCGCTTATATTGTTCCTAGTTACGTGTGCAATATGAATTTCACATGAAAGGATAAGATGTTAAACTTGAATATAAAAGTGGATTCAGTAGCATTTAGCTTCATGCAGCTGTTCTATTCTCCTTAAAGCATCTAATCACAGTTACAGCGCATTTATCCACATTGTGTTTTCACAGTTGGGTCCACTGACAAACATCAACTCATCCAATGCTAATCACATGATAAACAAAATAACAATTCAGTCTGAATACATTTTGATTTATTGCTTTATACTTGTATTTAATGCTGCATTATTCCTTTGAGGTGTTGGTGCAGAATAGAGAATTATTATTCTACAATTGTGTGTCCATGTTCTTTTAACATGTTAAATCAGTGTTTCTCATGTATATCTCTACATCTTAAAGAAGACAGGAGAACTCGTATTCTATGTGGGGATTTTCATGATGTAAATATTTATACGCTAATTACGCACAAGTGATTTGAAATGGGAGCTGGGAGTGGTTTTTTTTTCTGCTGAGTGCCATCTCCAGAGGAGGAGTGCTTAAAAGTTTGACCATGCAAATATGAAATGATTGTAATAATGCTGCTACAGTATGTATCACTGGAGCTGAAATAAACAAGCAACTGAGGAATGCTGTGGTTGTTGTCTCTTAATGTCCTGTCTCAGTCTTAGATTTGTTTTAACGTTACTTACTCTCCAGTGTAATTATTCTGTTTTTACCCACGAGAGGAACAAAAGATGTCAGGATATGTCAGCTATTGTTGAGATGAATTGTTTTTGATTACAAAGAAATAACTTGGGCTCAGTGCTACTGATTTCAAACCAGCGAAGATTTGAGAAAAATGGATGGATGATATGAGGTTGACATTGAACTCACCTTTAATGTGAAGAAAAACCCATGGACCTAATTGTTCCATTTTGTTTTTCAGGGTTTAGGTTTTGGTTCAAGAACATAGTAGTTCAGTTGGAAACCTGCTCACTCCAAACTGTTACTGAAACACCTACTGTGTATTACTCATGGGCAAATTGTTGCTACATTTTGAAAAGTGTTTTTTTTTAACTGCTATGTAACACGAGCCAAGAGACCAGTGTCTGAAAACCACAGATATGTGCACCACTCATCCCAGTGGATTCTGTAGAATATGCTGATCTGAAATTGGTCTGAAACGACCTTTCAAAGTCATATCCTTCCTGTAGAGGGCGCTATAGTATTACTTACAGGCAGAGATGATGTTGACATTGAGTTGTCACTGTGACTCACTCAGATACATGATGATGTGATGATGAGTCCAGCTCTACTGACTCTGCCCTCAGAACCACCAGTCTTGTACTTAAATAAAAAAATAATAAGTTTGAAGATTTGAACTTTGCCAACACTGATAACATTCTGAAAATGTATCACATACAGGTTTTAAAGTTACTATGTTGTGCAGTGGACCTCTGTAACCCCAGTCTCCATCACTGATTCATGAGTAAACTCTATAAATAAATACATAAATGCCTTTTCCATTGATTTTACACTGTATCTCTTTTATTTATTTTTTCATAACAACATCTCTTCATAATGTTAAAAAGAATCTGACCAGAAACAACTTATGTCAGAGTAACGCTGCAAACTGCAACTTAAAAGTTATCTAACTCTCAATATTCAATTTGTAAAGGCCTCTCTTCTTATGTTGCATAAAAAAGATGAAAAAAAAAATCTCGTCTCTAAATTGTATTTTATTCCACTAGGAAGTGAATAAAGTTTCTACTGCAAATGCTCTCAGAAAGAAGTGAGGATGGGAACACGCCTGTAAACACAGATATCTGATGATCTTCTGCAAATTGGATTATTGATAACTTATACAAACACAAGAAGAATATGAACTATCATTGTCGTCATATTCTTACATATTCTGTTGTTTACCTGAAGGTAATGCACATATATGTCCTGCATGTTATACTGGCAGGAAATCAAGACTGACCTTTTTTTTCTTTTATTGAAATGTAGACAGTGCAGCGCTTTATCCCAAACCAACATGCCTCAGGACACGTACACTTGTGCTGCAACGTTGTTGTCTCAGATGTGTTTAGTTTTCGCCCTGGTCCACGAGCAGCTTGTTTATCTGAGGTGCACAATGGTCGGCCCCCTGTCCCCTGTCCTTGTCATACTTCTCTTATCACTTTCATCTGCAGTAAACTATCCCACTACTTTCTATGTTTCTCATTTCACAGATAAACACATTGGAAATGTACTCTGTCTACCTGAGACTTTCCCTCTCTCTCTCTCACACACACACACACACACACACACACACACACACACACACACACATGCACTGTTTGCAGCCACACAATCAACGTTAACCATCAGTTCAGTTGAATGCTGAGTTGCATCTGCTGATGGGAGAAGAAAAGCAGCTGCTCCTCAGGTACAGTAACACGTGGGATCCAGTTTCACTGTGCGGAGAAGTTTACGAGTGTTCCCGTGTGGAGAAAAGATCTGGGCTGCTTTAAACCATCTTATCAACTTCAACAAATTTGTCAGACAGTCACGGCATATTGGTACACCGACAAAGGCTGTCTTTGTGGCCAGGCCCTGGCTTTCGCCTCATCTGTTGTGAGGATCTGCTTGTTTTTCAAAGCATCACTGGCCACCTTGAAGAGCACGTCGACCACACGGCTCCCTGCATCTCACAAACCACACTCCTGCATAGAACAGAAGATAAACTCTTGAGATTTAACATTGTGTTTATTGGCGTTTATACCAGCTTCAACTACATATCCTAGAAAATCTGCACAGAGCCATGTACCAGCCAAATCTATGATCTTAGTATAGAGGAGGAGATAAGACAGTAATGTTTCCAACTCCTCGATGCTTTTTATCATTTACTTTCAAAATCCAGTTAATCCAGGTGGTGCAGAGACAGATTTAGCGACACTCCCCGAACCTGTGGAAAGACAGAGGGTCTAACAGGCATGAGGTTGTTAAGTCTTCTATGTTTGTGGAAACCGCGTCTCTTTGAGCCTTCCTCTTTAAGGAAGTGCAGGTATTACGGTTGCAAATACAATAATAATAGTTCTCGCAACCCTCGGCTTCAGCCTTCAACAGGCTCCTTTATCTGATGAGCGTGTGCATAAGCGGCCTGAGAGACACTGAGAGATACTGTCAGGTTCTCAACGCCGTCAAAACAGATGCTATCTGCCCTCTTCATGTCTAATTACCTGTTTACTCCAAGGACCCAGAGTGAATGGTGCAGCTGCTGGTATTGTTGCTTAAAAAGTCACATCAGTTTAAGGAAATCATTAAGATTCATGTCTGGTTTCAGTTTTTAAGCTTCTACATAGCGAGGCATGACATAGTAGTGTAATTGATATTTTTTAAAAGCAACCTCATCCCCATTTAAATCTGGCTTTCAATTGAATTTATTAATTTATTTGTGTATTTGTATATATTTCGGCCTGTTTTATTATTTGCTATATCTTTAAAATACACTTACTTTATGATTTTCAGATTATTTTCCTTTAATGCACTTTATTTTTCTCTTTATCGATCGAACTCACTTTATAACATCTAGCCTTCCATAGGATTTATAGGATTTATTTTTAATTCATTTCTATTTCTATTATTTTTTTGTTTTTTTAATTTTAGCAGTTTTTAAATTCTGCCTCTAGAGTGCCCTCATTGGTTTCTCGGAGTTGTGCAGATGTGCGTGGGTGGCTTGCTTGTGTCTCAGGAATGTTTTGCCTTCTCTGGTTCTAGCAGGCTGGTTGGTTGTAACATAGGTAGAGACCCACAGAGGTTAAAAGCCTGGGACCCCCCTGCTGGTCGGTCGGGCCTGAGGATGGGTGAGATAGTGATTCCTCAGTTCTTGTTTTTGTGAGTGTTTTTATTTTTTGTGTTATATTGTTAGTGGTTTAGTAGACCACTAACAATAACCTTGCTTTGTATGAGAAGTGCTTTATAAATAAAGTGTAATTGATTGATATATGACCGCCAGATCATTGATTATAACTAATACCAGATGCTTGTTTGAATGTGGAGAAATGAGTCCGTGTCATCAAAGCAGCATAAAAGTTGAAGTATTCAGATCCTTAAGTAAAAATAGTAATTCCACAATTTGAAAAATCTCCCCAACCATTAAAACTCCTGGATTCAAAACCTGAGTAAAAGTACATCAGAATGTAGTTCAAGTATGAAAAGCAAAAGTTGTCATAGTTCAGTAAAATGTTTTATTATTCTATGGCGACTTTATATTCTGTTTGGTATTTTAATCAACAGCAATATCATAGTTTACACTGACATCTGAAAAATAACTAAAGCTGGAGTGGAATAGAAGTAGATTAGTTAGTAAGAAGATTAGTTACCTACATGCCAATACCTGTTCTAAGTTCCTTGTGTGTACGTAAGTATGGTACTCGAGTGAATGTGCTTGCTTACTGTCCACTCCTGCATATACAGTAAGACGATCAAAGTAAGGAGTGAGTAAAAGTGAAAGTTGAAATGAATGTGCAGTGAAACACATAATCTCATTGAAAAATGATGAAAGTCTTTCGACACTTCTCTTCTGTAGGTAGCACAGATGTGGCGGTTAACTGCTGAGAGAGCTCTCAATGCTCCCTCTATCACTTCCATCAGACCTCTGCTGCTCACACACTACAGTTGTCTTACTACAAACTTGCCCTTCTTAAATATGTAAAGCCTTAAATCCTGCATGCCATCTTATCAGCAGTGTACTGAGTGAGCTCAACATGCCAACCTGCACGAATCACCGTCTATACTCTTCTTAGGACACAGAGAAATAGTTATACGTCTGAGCAGTTAACTGGAATCTGAAAGACTGGGACTTAACTATAGATTGTAATTATTGATTGTATGTTTTTTATTTGAAAACTCTCAAATGACTGCAGATGAGAAACCCCCTTTTTCATTTGAGTTAATGATTTTCAAGGGACGTGTTTCGAAAACCTACACACACACCTTATGTTTGTTTGTAGAGGCTCACTTGGCCAGTGGGAATGAGATAGTTAGGAGATCCTCTCTGTATAAACTGGAATCATGATAAAGAAGAAAAATGTCTTGTTAAAAAGACCTTCAAATTTATAATTGCTATTTGATTTTTTAGAAGACCCAAATAGAGGCCAAAATTAATTTCTTTCCATAAACTCAATCTTGGTTTGGTTACATAAATACAGCATTGAATAAATGAGGCGATGTTTGCGAGCTATCCAAATCGAGCTGAGCTGCTCCAATCATGTGACATACATCATGTGACTTACATCATGTGGCATACCTCATTCACCACCATCATCTATAATACACACCAACCCTATTAGGCGCTCTGTTTAAGCAGAGAACACCCACACCTCCATTGGCATAGTGGTGAGTAGATAATGAGTGAATTTTCATTTTTGGGTGAACTATCCCTTTAAGTCAGAGCCTAGACGCCGAACACTAACATGTTCCACTGTTGCAATAAACGTTTTAGGAAGAGTTGTCTGACTGAACTCTGAAAATTGTAATAGATTGACCTCAGAACACACAGGTAGCTCCTGGTGGTGGAGACGCAGCATCACAGTGATCATTAACTCAGAAAACGTCCATGGAGAGAGGAAACAGCAGACTTGAAGATGCGGCTCTGAGCAGAGGAGACTCTTCACTGGAACAGCAGCATACAGATAAATAGAAAGGATGCCTCTGAAAAGCTGTCAGCTGACAAAGCAAAGTTTGAGTTTCCTGCCAGACATAATTATTCTTTTTTATTTGCTATGGGCTAATGGTTTATTTGACCTCAAAACCCAGACCATGCGAAGTTGTGATATAACAGAAATATGAGCTTGTGATAATATTCCTCAGAGAAAATGTGTTGCATTTGGTAAAGGATAATTCCGACACACAGTCACAGCTCTGACATACTCAGACTTCAGTGAACCTGAAGGTTCAGCTTTGTGATCACGAAGGAGGCAGTGACTTTACCTGCTGAGGACAACGTACACAGGAGACCATCTGATAACAAGAGGAGACAATGTCCTTAATTCATTCAGCCATGGATAATGTCAATAATCTGGAAGATAACAAACCGCCTTCCATATCTGAAACCTGCAGCAGGGAGGCTCAAGTGCACACTGCATGTGTCTCATACTGGCACATGCAGGCGGTGGATACACAACCTATAAGCTAAAGGCTAAAGGTAGCTGCCAGGCAACCAGATTATTTTCTTGAGATTCTACAGCCACAAGTTTAGAGCCCATGGATGCATTATGTGAGCATAACGCCTGTATTTCATGAAAAAATTATACTCACATCTAGATTGCGTTGGATCATTATTAATGGAAACCTAAACCTTTTTTAAACAAACATATGAATCAATGAATATAAATGTGGTGCAGTTTCATCTGGGTTTAATGTAACTTTCATGGCTTATTGCTTCTGTGGCTGAAGTCGATATTTTGCACCATATTTGAAATGGCCATCAACCATGTAACTGCTCTCTCATTTGGTTTTCAGTTATATTTTTCCAATAAGGTTAACACTGGAATAATTTGAAATATGATAATATGATATTAATACGTTTTTTAGTGTAAAGAAGAAGTATAGAGTTAAATACATTTGTTCGACATACATTTATCAGTTTTATAATGCATGTCTTCTTATATAATTTCATTTTGCATTGTGTCCCCTCTGTACCGCTTGTCTGGGTTCTGTCTTTGTTCCCAGCAGCAGTCATGTTAACAAACAGGTTTTGTTAATCGCTATCACATTCATGTGATGAGCTTCTTGATGCATTCAAAAAAACTCACGCTGCAGTCACACAAGCAAAACTCATTGACCCTATGTGAGAGACAAGGACACGTTTGGTTTAGAAAGCAAAACGTTGCAGTGGTTGCTGACGTGCTTCTTAGATGGATGACTTTTTTGCTTCAATCAACCAGATTTCAACCAGTATTATTGTTTTCATATCTTTTTCTATTGTATTCTGACCAAAACATAATTATCCATAATTTCCCTATGAACTAATCAGTCTTTGATGCTTGTTTGATCTTACTCTCTTATTAATCTCATCTTAATGTCACCTGAAAAAAAACTGTTTTATCTCTATGTCATCATTCTCTTACCCTCATCTCACTGTTATCTTCATCTACCTCATTGACTGCACACACATATTTTAAATATTTCCTGTATGAAGATTTAAAGACGTGTCATAGTGTTATTAATTTCAATACAGTGGTTAACACTTCTATAACTACTACTTCAACAACAGCAAATTGTGTATTTTTTAAATATATACCGAATCTTTTGATATATTATCATTTGATAATTTGAGAGTTCCCCTGTTTTCTCAACTTTTTGCTGTAATATACTTTTGGGCCTCATGTCAAAGTGTTTCCTAAACATTGGCAGAATAGATTCAGTACATCAGGAGCATAGTTTTAATTCAATGTCATTATTTGCTCTATAAGAGGTATTTCAATTACATTCATTTTCTGTACATTTTAATGGGAAGGCAGATGAAATGTATCAGTATTGGTTTATTAATCAGTCAATTAATCAATAATGCCACAAGTGAATTCAGTGATTTAATGGTTTTTTGTGCAAAACCACATCATATTCATTCATGCTTTTACACATATGATTCTGTGAGTAAGGAATCATCTTTGATAAGGAACATTGAGCCTAAATATCAGGAATACCACACATGATTTAAAATCACAGTGTCACTTTCACCATAACGTTGGTCCCCAGGGGCCACTGTAGTCCCACAGGTAGGGTCTGTACTGGTAAGCTTTGCAGAAAGAGGTGATCAGGGACGACCGCACTAATTCCTCTCTCAGGCCCTCGGCTCTGTACACATCCTTACTGAACTCTGACGTCTGCTGCTTTCGTTTGGTTTTGTACCTCCGGTTCTGAAACCAGATTTTCACCTGGGTCTCAGTCAGTCTCAGGGCGTTGGCCAGGTGAGCCCGCTCCGGGGCTGACAGGTATTTCTGGTGGTTAAATTTCTTCTCCAGTTCCAGCACTTGGAGGTGTGTGAACGCAGCTCGAGAGCGTCTTTGTTTCCCTGTGGTGAACATACTTCTGGACTCTGGGGTGATGGGACAGGAGGTGTTCAGAGACCCTGTGAAGTACATATGTGAATACGTGATTAAGGAAGACAATTATATTCTTCAGTACATACTATGGTGTAGTCTGCAATAATTTGAAGTAGTTTTCCAAAAATTGGTTCATGACAATGAATAAAAACATTCTTTGTCCCCTGAGAACTTCAGTACATTGCTACAACTTCTGATTGTGCAGACATATCATTTAAAAGAAAAGCATCCATCCTCTAAAACATTTTTTTGGAATTCAAATACTCTATAACTCTATAAACTATATTGTTTGTGTTAATGTAAAATTCCTGTTAGAGTAAATCTGCAGCTCACCTGAGTGTTCTCCAGACACTGTCTCCTGAGCACAGAGTTTCTCTGTCAACTTTTCAGACTCTTCCTCCTCCCACGACGAACATCTCTCCATCTTCTGTGAACTGCATTTGCCATTAAATCTCGTGCTGTCCTTGATGGACAGGATGTCCTCTATGAGGAAGGAAGTCCGAGGTTTAACTGTATCAGACATGTCCATCCAGTAAATCCACAGATCAGAGCCAGAGGGCTGCAGCTGCAGGGGGACGTGGTTGAAGGAGTGTGAGTCCTCACACACTCACGCAGGCTGAATTTATACCAGAGCAGAGGCGGGCTCACGCACACTGCACTTACAAGATAAGAAGGCGGGACAAGTGGCTCACTATGTGCTGTTAAGTGTTAATCACTTTCTATTGTTTTATGCAAATTGAATATGCATAATATATTTTTAATTCTATTAAACTGGCCTTTTTGAAATTATGCTATTTATATCGATTTTCCAAATTAAAAAACATTTGTTGTAAAATGCACAAATAACTTTTTTAAACAACATAGTTTTAATATAATGTTATATATATCATATATATATATATATATATATATATATATATATATATATATATAATATAAATATAATATATGGCTTCTTTCATACAATGTTAAATTGTGATATATCAACACAATATGTTTTATCTGTTTTAGCTTGACAACCAATAAATCAATGCTTATGTATAAATATATAGGAATTATTATTCATATACATGAAGTAAATCTGCCATACATCGCAAATATTTTAACTATAAAATAGGCAAACAATATATTCTCATAAACAGAGTACTCTAAAGAAAACTTATTTTACTTGTATCCAGCATAAACCTTTATCTCCACATTGAATATGTTTTATAAATATGTCTACAATAAATATAATAAATTATAGATTCATTGCATATTTGGAAATATGATATTACACAGTATAATTGTCATAGCAGCCAGATGGATTTGTGCCTTGAGTGTCATGTCTCCCTCAGTTCAGGGCAGTGACCCGGTTGTCTGCGGCTGCAGGGAGACACCTCTGTCTGCAGTGGTGGGTGGTAATGCTCACACAGGACTAATGAGTTCGACACATTTGTGTTCACAGACTCCTGAACGGACACAGTCATTGTTCAGCGGCTGTTAATGTGTTGTTCTCCGTGGTTTCGGCCTGACCTTTCCACTGAGATTCACTCATTTCCTTGGTGTCTGTGCTCCTCTGGGAGTTTGGAAATGCTTGTATGACAAACATGGTCCTCTGCGTGCACCCTGGCCCCCCGACTCCACCAAACACACACCGAGGAGTCACCAGCACCACAGTGTTACATAAATGACACTTTGCTTAAATTCAATGGGAGTGCAGCAACTTCCCTGAATGTTAAGTGCCATGTACTTCATGTGATATAAAGCCACAGTGACTGATGTAATATTTAACGTGTTCTGTCCTGTGTTTGTGGATCATCATTTATAAAAACACATCCGTTCAAAAGATTCCTCTCAAGCATTAGCTGCTGTCTTGTCAACAGTGTATTAAGATCATGACTGTGATATGCTTCACCTTGAATTCTTTGTCTGCAGAGGCACAGTGTGTTGGACTGTAAGCACTGGGAGCTTTTATCCCTCTGTCTAGACAAAGTTTTTCTTTCTGTTTTCTAAGCCCTTATGTGCATTTTTAAGATCATGTGGTCATGCAGGCCTTCAGGAAAATGTATACATTGATTTCAAATGTAGAAAAACTCTTGGCGACATTACTCAAAAATACATCACCAGTGAAAAAAGGGGGCCATAAAGGGTCCACAATTTACACAGAGGGGCCAAATTAATGTCCAACATGCATGTGCATTTCCTAATTTATTAAGCTGCTCAGTCATTTCTTGTTTACTGTTAGCTCTGTAGCTGGTCACAAATCATTGCATTTATATTTTTCAAATCAGATTGTTTAAAGAGCTTAGCAAATAAAAATTGACATATTTGCTGTTGGTATTGTTAGTAGGTGACTACAAAAAAAAGAAGAAGGCAGGAACACTTCAGGGGCCAGTTAGATTTCAGCTTGGGCCAGTGCCCCCCTGGCCCTCCCCTGAATCCGCCCCTGCTTCTTGTGCCCATGTGGGGGCCTCTGAGGGTCTGTGTTGTACTGGATGAGGCATTCATTCTTTTTCTGTAAAGCACTAAACATGTTGTTATCCTCTGCTTTTCTTCTGAGACAATCTACATGATTGCTTATACTGAAAACAACCCCATCTTTTTTACTGCTCACATGCGTTGCAGACGTTCACTATGAAGATATACATCCTCATAGTTTTGTATGAGGCATGACATAGCGTAACCTCTCACCTTTTAGCCCGGAAAGGCATTTGTCATCTGCAGCAGGTAATGTGTGGAGACAATGTTTTCTTTAAGTCACAGATCGTTGTTGTGCCATCAATCTTCTGCTGTTGTTCCTGTCATGTCTTTGTCTGGGACGACGAGCAGTGAGACTTTTTTGTCCTAACAGTCGATTTATCTGCTCGGCATCAGTGTCATATTGTGTTGAATCCCACACCTGCAGGTATTGCACAAGTTCGCCACTCCGTGTGTTGTATTACATAACAAATATGTCATCAGGCTGGAAAGGGAAGTTCACAGATAAACATTTATTATAGAAATCTGTGTTCTGTCATTTTAAATTGATGTGGGAGTCTTCAGCAAGCCTGCAGCCACTTGAAGCTACAGGGACAATCACACAACGAGCTATTTTACCAGAGATGTGGTCTGAAGAGAGGCAGATTATGCACCGTCAGCCCTTATCTTTCATGGATAGTTTCCTCTCTCAGTGAGTTCAGAATCAACAGTCTCTTATGTGGATTTAGTCAGCCGGGTGGTTGGACAGAGAAAACCCTGATCATGGATTTATGAACCGTCTCAGCTCTGTTATGAACACAAGATTATCAGAGGGACTTTTAAAAGATGTCATCACAGGGTCCAAAATGACACATCCACTTTTTCTTTTTCTTCTAAAGTTGACGTAAGACAGTGTACAGGAAGACTAAATATCTTTTTTTTTTTCAAATGAAACATAATGGGTCTCTCACTGATGTCCTGACTCACGTCATCCTCTGTTTAAACTGACCCTCATGAAATCACAACAGTGCAATCAAGCATCTTTATTCTGGGATTTTGTTTTCAGTACTATCTCTCTGTCAGACCCCCTCTTCTCTCTGCCTCTGTCAACAACAGGAAACTTGTTATTCCACATTTCTCTCAGCCCACTTTCCCACCCATTAACACCTCAATAGCCTGCTCTATTTGTTATCTTCATGTGTGCTAATCTCTGGAAGATGACAGAAATCAATACACAGTTATTTCTGCCAAAAAAAAGAGCATTCCTGTGGAAAACCCAGCGTTCACATTAAATGATGTTTGACCTGTCATTGGGCTCTGTGCTGGGCATCAGGCGGTACCGTCATTAATCTGTTGGGCCCCAAGAGAGGTGACACCTTTCTCTGGCCCCGACCTCAAGTACCTATAAACTGCCCTGACATATTTTAAAGTGGCTTTTAATGCCTGCTGTGACTCAGCCATAAGGCAAACACACAGTTTCCCATGTTTACCAGTCTGCCTGGGTCTTCTGTGACCTTTGTGATCTAAATGACTTCATCTACCTGTGACGCTGTGTGCTGCCCAAAATTTGTAACCACGCTGGTGCTCATCAAATTAACGCTCCATGATATAGTTTGTTGTTCAACACGTTCCCGTTGGTAGCATCCTCTTGGTTTGGTTGCAAAGAAGAGAAGAAGAACATGGATGCTTGTTCTGAAGTGAGAGCTGTTTGAGGAGATCCACCGGTGCCCACATCTATACAACCGGTCTTTGAAGAAATACAACAACATGTGTGCGTACTCTTGGAGAGAGTACCTGCTGACAGAAGTGGCAGTTGACAAACAACCTAGGTGCTCATTACCACCACCTACTGGAATGGAATCACATGCGAGAAACACCTAAAGACCGTCATCTTAGTTTAAGTAGAACTGAGGGAACGTGCATGTAATCGGAACAAGCATGCAACTCTCAGCGGACGCAGACTCTTGAATGCATGGTCAACACTTTACTGTTTATCTACATTGCATCTGCCGACACCGAACTGCTGTGGCTGGACTAACTGGCTTCACAGGCAGTTGTCATAGTTCCGAATAATATGGCTCAATTAATTTCACCATGTTAGAGAATGACTACTCTCTCAGGTAATGCACCTTCTTGAAACCGAGGCTGTGGCTGACCCAGCTGTCTTGTTAGACCACTTCATCTGAATGACTCTGTGTAATCACTGACAGCCAACACTCTGTATTCGGTATGAGCCCTTAACCTGTTTTACCAAATGAATCATGTGAGGGGGAGAGAGCAAGTCTACAAAAATAACTGATGTTTCATCAAGTGGGCTCAAGTGTGTCCCTGCATCCTTGAAAATATGAATTCACCAAGGAATTACCTACTTGATTGATTAAACGTCTTTAATTATGAATTGGTCGGTAACCAAGGTGGGATGAGGTGGAGGGAAAACACAAAGAAAAGTTACGTTTTCTCACATTTACATTGAATATCAATAAAGAAGTAAACGTCTGAATTAGAATTACAAAAGAGATAAGATCACCTACCTTTTAAAACCAGAGTTAGAGATGTAACTGTATGTAACACACACACACACACACACACACACACACACACACACACACACACACACACACACACACACACAAAGGCCTTATCTGATCTCTTGAAGGGTCTCTGGTCTCCTCTCTGTCTGCAGCTTCAATCTTATCTGTGCAGAGATGCTCCTGCAGCTCTTCTCTCCCCCTAGAGGTGTTTCTCCTCCTCAGGCTCTGTGTGCACCTCTGCATCCATGTCCATCAAAAGTGACTCACACACACTCACACACTACTTTGTTTTATTTTGTTGTTGCTCAGTTCATTCATGTATTATTAGGATAAGATATCACACCTGGCTTGGTTGAGTTCTGTTCTGTTGTAAGCATTCGGTGTGACATTTTAAATCTCCACATAAATACACATTTCCACCTGATGTTCAGGACAATGAAGCTAAAGGAAACTGAAGGATACTTTTTGCAGTGCAAGTAAATTTGGCTCTTATCAGTGGCTGATGGATGAGTGAGTGGCAGGTCAGACTGGAAGTGTTTCCAGTTTGATTGAGAGTTTGAAGGAGTTAAAGAGCCACTCTGTCTGCGGGTTTGTTTACCAAGCAAAGCTCCGGGATGGGACAGGCTCTGCAGCCTTATCAGTGGATTTGTGAATGGGACAATAATGAGCTGAGTTTGATAGAGCAGCACGGCTCAGGTCAGATGTCACTTCATCCATTAGCTGTTTGATGGCCCTCTTTGATAAAGTGCACAGAGAAAAGCTCAGTGGCCAATTATAGCCACTAAAGGGTTTCTAATCAGGTATGTTGTTTTTATTTTATTTTATTTTCACAGGAACATTATATCATTTCACTGGAAGCAATGGATTGAGGAATCTTGTCAAATTTGATATAATTTGGCAGGACAGGGTGATACGGCCAAAAATGAGTCAATATAAGTCCATAATGAAAATGATCACGATAAATGTCACATTATTTCTTTTAGATTTAAAGACTGATTTAGCTCCTGCATGTGAAGTGGTTTTAAAATCTTCCATGTGAAAATCTGAGGTGGATCAATTATGTGTTATACCTTCTCACTGTGCTTACACAGTATATTGATACATATTGAACTTTTATTATTGCAATTAGTGTAAATTATATTTCCCCGTTTATTGATATTGTTTCATTGCCCAGCCTTATTATTCAGTGATGTCCGTTGAAAGCTTTGCATTGTTCCTTTTTAAAGTAAGTGAGAGTAGGTGTCAACTTTAAGGATAAATAATTGTGAAACAAGATCAACAAAAATATTATAATATAATATAAGTGTTTTACAAAGGAAAAACTGAATTGAATTTAGCCCATGGAGGCAAATGAATACCATGTAAACATATTTAGTTGATTTAAAGTAAGTCCAACTTTTTCAAAAAACAATAAAAAACAAATAATATGAAATCTAATAAAAAACGTGTCTTTTTAAACTGTGCAATTATATCCTGTGACTGAAGAGAAACAAAAGGTGAATCTTATATCAGCTGTTTTTTTTAATTTACCACTGACTTTTTCAAAAGGATAAACATACAGTTCCATACAAAATATACAGTAAAAAATATTAAACAGTTTTCTTCCACACAGATCCTGGGTGTTCCTGTGCTCACCAGCCTATCAGTCCCTGTAATGAAGCCTGGAAGTGTCCGTGGCTGAAGGGCCCCTCGCCGGCTCCTGTTAGATCCACCAGCTGGTTGTTGGACATGTGCGCAGCGCCCATGTTGGCCGCAGGAGACAAGCTGTGATAACCGCAGCCGTACGCGCTGCTGCTGGCAAACACCGGGTTGTAATGTCCCATAGTCCCATTGTAAGGGGACGAGTGTGAGCCCGCGCCGCAGAGTTTTCCGTCCCGCACCAGCACCGGCACCGCCACCCTCCTGGGCGCAGGTGGATACCCAAGCTCCAAGGACTTGTCCTGCCTCTGCCGCTTACACTTGTACCTGCGGTTCTGGAACCAGATCTTCACCTGCGTGGAGGTGAGCTTGAGGATGCGGGCCAGCTGCTCTCTCTCCGGGGCGGACAGGTAGCGCTGCTGCCTGAAGCGCCTCTCCAGCTCGGACACTTGGGGCTGGGAGAAGAGGACCCGCGGCTTCCTGCGCAGCCTGGATCGGCTCTGCTGCTGCTGCTGCGCGCTCCTGTCGCTGCCGGGAGAACTGTCCAGTCCGCTGGTGTCTGCACAAAACACTTCAATAATATTAATGTGTTTAAATAATCCAAAATTTACAAACCATTTTTACACATGTAAAAACAATGATTAATGGTATTTGAGGCTAAAATAAAATGAAATAAAATTCAGTTGATGGAGTTTGATGATGTCATGTGTTTCTATACCAACATTTTCATAGTAAGGTTTAACTTTTTATGGCTACTTTACTGCAAGAAACCAGATATTTACAACTGTTTTATTATATTTGCAGTACACTGTATTTGTAATATATTTTATAAAATAAATACATACTTTGCTGCCTATTTATTCCACTTTCAAAATAAAATATTCAGTGTTGAGAAAAGTTACATGGTGTAAAATCGGTTATTGTAATGTTTTATAGATTTTTAAAAACGATATCTGAATATAGAAGTGGTTATGTGACGTTGTCCCACTTAGACAGACATAATTTATATGGATCGATTTACGTTGAAGACAAAAATCAGTAAACAGTGCATTAAACTGTTTCATTTGGTTAATCACAGTAAACAATAAATAATAGTAACAACAATAATCCTTTAGTCACAATTCATTACTCCTTCTATTCCTTACACGTGAGTAATTATGGGCGTTTGGTGGTAAAATGTTATTAATGCTTGGTTCTCCCCATATTTGGTGGTTTATTCAATAATAATGATGTTTGGTTGAGCTTTCAAATTGAGAGATCTGAAGCAAAATGAAAATGCTACAGGTCTATAGGCCGTTTCGTCCCTGGGACCACAAGGCCCAATTCCTCCAGGTGGCCTTTAACTCCATACAAACAGCCATTAGTGTTCAAAATTAGTTTAGTTCGATGGTGATTTACAGAGTGTGTCATCTCACCCTGCTCATTTATCTCATCCTCTGCTGCTGAGTTGTGAGCGTCGAGCTTCTCCTGCGTCCCGGAGACGCACGGCTCTGACCGGCTGTCATAAAAGTCCCTGCTCCTGGACGCAGCGAGCATGTGCTGCTGCTGTTGATGATGATGATGATGATGATGTTGCATTGGAACAACTTGGTCCATCATCAGAAATTCGTTCTCAAAGTCCCTGTGCTGCTCCAGCCTCAAAATATCCTTGACGGAAAAGGGTGTCGAGGTTGAGGTTGAACTGGGATGCATCCCCGCAACCTTTTAGTTTGCTGCAAATTACTTTTTAAAAAAATCCTTATTTTTACGCACTGTGCTCGAGCTGCTGGTGATGGTGACGCTGCACCTCTTAAGTGACTGAAGAGTGGAGGGCCTAGGAAGATTTAAATCATTCAAAGGTCCGGCTGAAGCGCGAGGGAAGAGATAGATCTGTCACCTCTCTCCAAAACACTGGCCAACACCCTGCCTGCCTGTGCGCACAGTCCTGCAGCTGCCTTTCTTCTTCTCACCTTACAGGCACTCCTCTCAACATATCCACCCTTCCCTGGGAGGAGGCGTAATTAACAAGTTTAATTAAGAGATAAGATCTTAGCACCATACTAACTAGACCAAGTATAAACCTTTGAACGAACTTCTACGTTGCTTTCTGCCGATTTTCTTTTTTTCTTTTTAACAATCGATTCGTAACATGAAAGGAATTAAAAGTTCTTACATTTCCTACATTGCTTCATGGATAAACAATGCATGTTTGATAAAAGTGTGCGTTTGCATCATCAGCAATGAGTGAAACTTTTCCAGTTCAATCAAGTGTTTTAAAAGAGGTGCAGGTTAATTTATTCAGTGTAATCCATCCATCTGATGAGTCAAAGAAAAAAAGCCATCAGCGCGCAGGTCTCTGGGGTGTCTGGGGGAGGTGGGTGGGTTGAGTGATCCTGCGTGATGTTGAACAGCTTTACCATCAACATTGTTTTCCAGCCACGTTATTAGTGTTCTCAGGCCACAACAAACAGTAACACTACACCTGATGTTGTGGAAGTGGAGAGGCGGCGGCGCCAGCCCTCAATGCATGACTGAGGCCGAGGCGCGCGTCCTGCGCACAGACAGGAACCAGGACAGACACTGGCCGCACTGCAGGATGTGTGGAGGCCGCGTACGCGCCCGAGCAAAGGGTTTCAAAGCACTGACTCAAACTGATGATTGACACTTTAGAATAAAACTCTCTATTATCTTTAAGACTTTGTAATTGAATAAAATAAAACACTGTAGGATCACTTATGATTTCTGTCTTTCCTCTGATTGACTTTTTATTCAGTCATCATCACACTATGTACAACAAGTACAGCCAACGTCAGTCTGAAAAGTCTTTACAGATAGTGAGTGCAAACAACAATCCAGAAATATACAAAGAAAAAATGACACTAGTTCTATATTTTTTATGAATCAATGGATATCAGACACAGTTTGTCTATGTACTTCATCAATCATGGTCAAAGTATGAGATTCCCCCTCTGCTGGTTAGGGTTAAGAGTTAGCTGTTGATTGACCATCTTCCACACTGAACAAGCAATTGAAATGTCCCTGAGAAGTTACATTCAGGTCAGTAAAAGCTGTTCTCAGGTTGATTTGTGTAGTTTTCTGCAGCTCAAAGAAAATCAGAAAAGAGCTGAATGGAAAAGAAAACAGCCAGTGAACATCCACACAGTCTGGAGAAGAGGCAAACATCTGTGAAAGTGAACCCTGTGATCTGGTATTAACTTCACTGTGGTTTATACTATAAACCCAGATGCAGTGTAGAAATCACCTCAATGCCATTAAAGGTCTGTGTGTCTGGAGTCTAACTTCAACCTGCTGCAGATTAAATCTAAAAGAGGTTTAAGGTCTTGAGTTAGGGTCAGATGTTTACACCTCAAATAACTATATTCATTCAATCAAATTCAGATACAATCTTATTAACAGCTTTTGTTTGTTGTTTTGAAGCCACCTCTTTTCTTAGGCCTAAGAGAGACTGTAGTTTTATTAATTAGACTTTATTTTGCTGTTATCCATTTTCTAGTTGAATTTATTTTCTGAGTCAGACAGCACAACATTGAGATTTACATTCCCTTTAGTGTCCTCCAGATCATTCACAAGACTAACGCACAATAGAAAGAAAACATGTTGCATCCAGCTCACAATATAAAAATGTTAAAGTTAAAAAAGTGGTTATTTGTACATATTGTGTAAACATACATCAGGATATTGCACACAACTGAATGAAATAACACAAATTAAATTAATCAATGAAGTAAATCGTCATAATCCATTTATTTACTTAGTTCTGTTCACACTATTGTGGAGTGTTATTACTTCAAAATAGTATAAGTTTGTATTTATAGTTTTTCTAAATAGTTTTAGCAGGAATGTAGGGGTTAATCAGCTGGAATAAAAGTTACAACTAAGAAATGTTTTTGAAATTTTTATTTTGCTTCATTGCAATACAGTTTCTAAGGATTTACAAACTGTATTGCAATAGGGGAGGGTGCTATATAAATTTGTACTGTAAATGTGTTTGCAAATTCTTTGCTCATGGAACACTAGAGGAAAAAAAGCCTTTAGTTATATGAGATATAAGATTAAAACATGCATATTCATTCATTCATTCTTAATTTCAGATCAGACAACTAAAGGGTTAAACTAGATTGTGCTTTCTTTGATTCTTTTCAATGCATGATTTTCCTGAAATGATATTAATAAGAATGCATTTTTATAAATTCATTTTTGCCTTTGGTAGATTGTTGCTGCATTCGTTTTGTGTGTTCTTCAACATCTGTATTTGCTGTACATGCTTCCTGCAGCTGCTGGATAAACAAAACCTTCAAACCTAACTGAAATACTCATTTCTAAAGTGATAAGAAACCTGAACTTCAAAAGCAGAGGGGAAAAGACCTGGAGAGTTAACTGTGAGTTGTTTGACACCTCAGGGATTTCAGGGTGTTCAGTTTGATGAGTAAATGACTTAATCACTGCGGCAGTGTTCTCTGAAGGCTCGGAGCAATGTTCCCTCTGACTCTCTGTCACTCCTTCAAATCAAAGCCTTTCCCAATGGTTCCTATATGTCCTCTCTCTGTAACATAAGACGCCAGCTGAGTAGAGTTTACCACTAAATACCCCTAATTCATCATACAGCAAAATAGGAGGCTGATAGCAGCTGAAAGAGGAGATAGAGAGGAGTGGAACTCTACCCAGCTTTTCCTTTGTCCAATTAACTGAAGGTACTCACAAAATATTATATGACATTATAGACTGACCCAGAAATATATGAGTTACATTCTCTATATGTTCTGTGGTTTAGGTAGAAAGCCACTGACAGGGACACATGTCAACTGAAGCTTCCTATGAAACAACTGTCATCACTTTATCACACAACATGGGCTCATTACTACTAATTAAAATCAATGATTACATTTTATTATATGTATTTAATATTAGTGTTATCTTCTATAATACTATTATATCTATTTTCTATCACCTGCACCAGCTGCCAAACTCTATTGAGCCATCTGACCAAATAAATGTCACTTAATCATGTTTCATCTTTTGCTTTTCTACACTCTGTCTGACTTAAAATACACAATTACTGATTGTTATTTCCTCTGTCAGTCTGTTTTTTGATTAGTCATCAGGATAACAAAACAAGTTTCAATGAAATTTGGTGACAGGTGGGACATTAGCTAAGAAAGAAGCCAAAACAGTTTGGTGCAGATATCGCCAAAGGGGTGGATCCAGGATTTTTTAACCTTTTTATTTTTTACATTTTCACAGATCTCTCAGGGAATAATTAATGGATCTTGGTTAAAAGAAAAATAACAGGCCCATTTAGAGAACTGAGTGTGAGCAATTTGGTGCAGCTTGATTAAATTTGTATATATTATAAAAAGGTATGTTTTATTCAAACAGGTAGAAGTCTTTTGGGATTAAATTTCTTTAGAGACAAGAGGGCAACAAAACATTGTTACAACAATGAACGCAATACAAACAGACACTTTCAGCTGTCATACATACACAAGAACATCCACAGGGACATTTAAAGGTAGACATAAAATTACAACCCCAGCCAAACTGTGGAAGCCATTGGGAGGGAGGGGGCTGAATGTCACCAGCTCATATGGTGCCGCTCGACCAGGTGAGGTGAATCTACCTGAAGACCAAACTCCTCCCATCAGGACCCTGCAGAGCGAGGCCTCCTCAGAGACGGTCTCCACAGTCATGTTTCAAGTCAGAGCCAAACTGCAGTAACATCTCATCTGGACTTATTTGGGTAACTGTAATATTTTTGGTTCAAAAAGTGACATAGACATTTTAAGATGACTTCAGTTTTATAAAAGCATGTGTCTTCATTTATCAGCGTTCTCAGAGTCTTAATGCTTTACTTATGTAGCACATACATCTATATCAGAAATGTTGAGTGGTTGTTTCAGAAAATGATTTTGATGCACACTATTATTCTTACGGAAGTGCTGCACATGAATTCTGACTAACTAAAATGACATTTTTGGAATGACCACTTAATTCGCTATGACAGATATGACTGCTATCTGTCATATGCAAGCTTTGCCTTAAGTGTGCAGTACTTAAGTTTGTCATTTTATTTGGAACAGCTGAAGTGTGTCTGCTGGTTGTTTGCAGCATGTACGAAGGAGCTGGTGCAACCGGCTTTGAGCCACTAGATGTCTCTGTCACACTTTGTTAAATCCACGAGCTCCAACAAAAGGAGGATTTTAGCCAAGCTGGATGATCAATGACAGAGAGAATGCCTTACTGTGATTCAGTGTCTCACAGAGTTCAGGTCACAAATCACAGGACACATTTATTGTCTCTTAAAAACTAGGAGATTCTTATTAAAGGAAAGTGGACGAACGCAATAGATTCTTAATATTACTTGTATTTTAACTTTATTTATATTGACTATCCCATATTTGAGTTTCTCTTCTATGGCCCAGTCTTATGTTGTGTTCCTCCATGTCTCAAATAAAGATGTACTGTTGTGAAATGCAAGTGAAATTTGGCACAAAGGAAATCATAGGTAAGAGCACTGTGTGGAACAGGGCTTCCTCCACACTGCAGAGACCTGCGGAGCTTTTATTTAAAGTTCAGTGTTGAGCTGGAGAGCTGTTAGAACAGCCGGGTGCTGCAAGAGCAAGCAGCATTTGAGAGTTGGAGTGCATTTCAGTGAAGTGACCGAACATGAAGCTCAATTGGCTCAATCAGCCTGATTGCTAAGGCGGTGCAGGTTCGGTGCACAAATAGCTTAGTGTTGTGCAAAAGTGAAAAAAGATAAAAGGAAGGTGACAAAATGCAGTGAACCTATAACTTACTATTCATCTGTCCACCTATATGATCTGTGCAGCTGTGCAGTCAGGGTAAATGTTTAGTGAATTGTATTCAGCACGTCAAGAACTTAAAACTGCATTTGATTCCAAGACAAATCTAGAGATGCTGAAATGGAAAACGCTCTGTTTCATCTCTTCCCCCTGCCACTCCGGCACTTCCTTCAGTAAAAATTTGATCTAATTTTCTCTCCCGTCCTTGGGTATTTCCCCATAGAAATGAAGGGATAGTGATTGCAGGGTGAGATTGGAGTGGATCTAATCTTCCACTGCTCTCAGTCATACTCCATTTCACTGCACATCTAATTTGTCACACTGCTGATGAATATGCCACAAGTTTCATGGGAAAGAGAAGGACATAATGAATATAAAACACACTGGGAGAGGGGAGAGGCAATTGCCATATACCGCACTAACCACAGTGCATTGTTCATTTGTCCCGTCAAATTGCTGACACTGTGCATGCACCATGGATACGTAGCTTTCCTCCCTCAGAATGTGATCAAGTGTTATAACAGTGACAAACAGTGGTGGGTTTTTTGCTGGCCTGCAGATTGTAGGCAGACGCTTCAGTGTCTTTTATGATCATTGAGTGGAGGGTCAGTGTTTGTGCAAGGAGGGCGTGCACTCCACTGTTAAAATGCATGCATTTATATCTCATATAAACATTGTGTGCAATGCAGGCAGATGCATTTTACACACATGCACATGCATAAGGTCTGTAAAACATTGCTGAGAAGCAGAAGGCATCATATCATTGTCTCTGAATAAAAAAAAAACCACACAAGCAGATGGTATGAATTGCATCTGCATAATGATATTCTAATTTCGTCATTATTCATTATTGCTGTGGTTGTGATTGTTAGGGTGGTGATACACTCGGCAGCAGTCCAAGCAACAGGCAACAAAGTGAATAGGCAGGGTCAAAAAATCTGTTCAAATGTTTCCTGGCAACAAGATGCCTCTGTGTGTTGAAAGCAGTAATTCCACCCCAATTGCTTTTTAAGAGCTGCCCACTACATAACTGCAGCAATGTAACCAGGCAGACCGACTCACATGTCCGCACTGACCATGCAGAGGAAAACTCTCTGGTTCTGCCCATCTGCCCTGCTGTTAAATCCATTGATGAGTGCGGAGTGAATGTCTCTTTAAAGAGGGGGATGATAGAATCAGTGTGCAGAGCTGCTGCATCACCTATCCATGAGACTGGAGAGCTGGCTGATGAGAAAGCCCTTCAGGACTCTTCTCTAAATAGGCATGAAATTATATCTCCCTCTGACTGAGATTAGCGTCCACGGAGCCTTCCGCGTTCTGCCCCCTCTTTTCCTCAGGCTCTCACAGCAAACAGGCACTCTGCAGTTTCAGCTCGTTTGTGCTCAAGTTTAAGAAAGTTCATTTTCACCAGGAGGTGCTCGCCGCGTCCTTCATCTTCCTTCGCAGGTCCTGCAGGATTCGTCACACATACACAGCACTGAGGGGATGTGGTAAACCATGTTATGTGCTGATGATTTGTGCTTAATAGAGCAGCTGCTTTATCATTTTCAGCATGTGCATTCCAAAGTGAAGGTCTTAATCAGTCATTTGACAATAGAAAGCTCAAAGAAACGGATGCATTCCACATTTTGTCTCAAGAATTGGATTATAGATTGTAGAACAGTCTAATGGGGGGCTTTAAAAAAAACTTTAATGTCACCAACTGGGCAGTCGTGCATGAGGACAAGGGAAGTATCTATGTGATAATTTGAAAATAATCTTGACCCTCACCTTTTTAGATTAAGCCTGGCTGGACAGAGACAGTGTTCAGTAAGCGTAGTTAGAGAAGTCCAGACATTAGAGCTCAGCACCTCCGAGGTGATTCGCTGTAGACTTGGGGCAGAAATGAAGCGTGTGTCGATGTTGTGGATGCCTGCTTGCGAAACTGGTTCTTTGTGAAACAAAATGTGAATGGAAATCAAACTGTTCACCAGTCGCAGCAGTCATCTTGAGTCCACATGACACTTGTTACTCTCACATGACACACCTTGGCATTGAATACATGTTATATTACTATCAAATGAATATGTATATGAAAGGGAAGATAGGAATTATCATTGTAGAGAGTTTCATGCTGAAATGCCGACACAATGGGATTCAGAGTATACCTCCACCAAGGCCTGACTTTCCTCTTATAAAACCACAAATAAATTCATTAGATCTGTGTTTTTATTTGGATCTGCAATTAGACAGTCATAAATATCAGTCTTCTAAACCTGTCTGACTTCTTTCATCATCCATGAATTATCCTCTGACAAATAAAGGAAAATGGGTTCTTTCCTGACTCATACCGCATCATTTGATTCATTTTTGTTGTAATCTGTCCAGTAGTTCTTGATAATCCTGCTAAAAAACAAAAAAACAAACAATGGATACGAAAACATAAGCTTCTTGGTGAACATACTTATCAATAATCAATAATAGAAAGTCGCTGCTTCCTTGGGTCAAAGGTCAATGATCAGGGTTGTGATTGCTAAGAGTATGCTTTTGTTGATAATTATCTTGGGTCAGAATAATCCAAACTTGCTATCCTGCTTTTTTTATTGAGTTGTGGAATTGAAGCCGAAACCGAAACAGATGCATTTCTCAAAAAAAAAAGAAAAGAAAATCTGGTGCCAAGTGTCTGGGATGATGGCAGCATCGAGGACTGTGTCTCTGTTGCCAGTTTTTATGTTGCTGAGGAAATTAGAAATGGTTACAGCCCTGGATACTATTTTGTGGAGTCATGGTTGACACATTTATTGTAGATTTTGTGGTCTGGTTTAAGGGGCTGGTGATAAAGCGAAACCAGAAAATCCAGCAGGAGAGTTTCAGAGAACAATCTCCATGTCTTGCTCAACAGGTCATGGCAGTTTACTACTTCTATGTTTATTTGTTGTGTGGTTTTTGAGGAAACCTATGAGCATGTTCTCAAACATTTCATTTTAAGGAGTGGGGTTGTGTTTGTGCTGCCATTGCAGTGAACCATAGATTCAGAGCATAAATGCATCTTTAAGCTTATTTACCAGCAGTGGAAAGAAAAACTTTACTCAGCTTCCATCTGCTTTTATTAAACACCAGGCTGTGGAGTTTGCTAAGAACTAAAGACATGAAGTCAGAGGCACTTCTTGGAATGTTTTACACACCCAGTCATACGGTTTACATCTATCCCGTACATATGGGCTATAGGGGCTGACTGAACCTAGTATGTTCAGGAGGCTGTTATCGTCTTCTGGGCTCCACAAACGGGATCTGTGAGATAAATGGGTGAGAACAGCCTGCTGAACACACTAGTAGGTTTAGTTTGTCCCTTTTGGCCAGGACAGATGTGTTTTTTGATAACGCCATTATCAAGACAGAGGAAAGAAAAGGCATTCACTGTCAGGGCTCTACAGCTGGGGGCAGCATGGTGGTGGGTCACTGGTTCAAATCCCTGTCTCTCTTTCTGGAGTTTTATTTTCTCGCCATGTAAATGTGGGATTTCTCCAGGAACTGAGACTGAGCTGACCGTAGGTGTGAATGTGAGGGTGGATGGATGTTTGCCTCTATGTTGACCCTGAGATGGATTGGCGACCTCGGTGTACCCCGCCTCTCACCCAATGTCAGCTGATTGGCTCCAGCTCCCCACACAACCCCCAATAGGATAAGCAGTGTAGGTTATGGATGAATGGCTCCACATCTGTCATGACCCTTTGTCAGACTGACACGCTCCCTGAGTATACTCTTCATAAAATGAATTTTTATAAAATGGCTTTTTACGAGACATTTATTTTATTGCTTTATTTTGTCTATTGTCTGTAAAACTGTTTCAGGGCTATATAAGTAATATATAAATATATTATTATAATAATAAATTGATCTGATAACAGTCATATCAGATAATTTAGAACAACTGAGAAGAATGACAAAGTATTTTAGGACTTTGAATTATTCAGTGTTGATGTGAATCTGTGAGGACGGATCCAAATGAGTGAAAGAAGAGCAAAGCAACATATGTGATACCATATGCCAGATATGATAAATATTTTATTTCTGATCAGCAAAAGACACACAATTGATGCATTTGTATCTTTCATGACTTTTCAGTACAGAGGAAAAACCCAAACATATACACAGTATGGGTATATATGTATATGGGTATATTCTAAAGTGCAAGTGATTCACAAGGGTCAATCATGCGTTACATAGCATCTGAACTTCAGTAAATCTCCTCAAATCCTTGATAACTTTTTGAATTCAATAGTAAAATAACTGTCACTTATCTATCTATATATAAATATTTATATATATATATATATATATTTATATATATGAATACAAAATAAACTTCTGAAGCTGAGTCACTGAAGCTTTTTGAATTTTGTTTTAAGCACAACAACATTTATCAATCTATTTCAAGTCTTGAGAGGAAAAGAGTACCATGAAGTGCCAGAAGTGAGGGAGTCTTTAGTCTCTAGTGTTTACAGGAGAAACAATTTCACAAAAGTCACCATGGGTCATTTGAACAATACTGCAGTACCACCTTAAGCACCCTATAGTTGAATTAAAAAAAACGAAAAACAGAAAGAAAGCGAAAGCCTTATTACTTCTCTCACTGTTGTTTTTTTTTTTTACCGATAGCCTTCATGGGTCATCTAACCTTGGGCGTGTTCTCGTCAAAGCAGACATTCAGTGTACAGGTACATTCTCTGAAATTACCATTACATGTGACTTGGTGAGGAAACAGTCAATTTGCCTTTGCCAAATATATTTTACATCGAAAAATAAATATGAGGACATGGATCGACATTTAGAAATGCTGAAATGCAAACGAGCGACCGATGCTGAGCTCACTGTGTGTTGTGACGGGTCAGAGTGTGGCCACAGTGGACGGGCATCTGGACAGCATCATGCAGGGAAGTAAGAGTTTAGCAGCAGCTGTTGGGTTTGGATTTACCCATGGACAACAGAGATACAGACATATGTATCATTAGTACATGAAGAAGCCCCGACCCTTCAGGATGCAACTTATTCTGACTGCTTTTCCATTCACCGGCTAAATAAAACATGTTGCACGTGTGCAGAACATTTCAATGCCCTTTATAGTGGTTAAGATGCAAAGTGCACATTAAACATAAAAATAGTAAGCTAGGATATACTACAGTGTGACTATAGCTCTTCCCAAAGTGATTCCTTCACAACTGCCTTTCGCACCAAATGACACAAAAGAAAAAAATGATCAGATTCACAGAACAAAAGCAAACACCACTTTACAAAAAAACAAAAAAAAACAAAACCCACAGGAACAGAGAGCGATACAGAGGAGCGACGTCTGCACACTGTGTGTGCAGTACATGTGCTGCTGCTTTACTCACGCAGCATCAGCTGGCACTGAAAAATATAAAGGTCAATTTCTTTGTTGCTGTGAATCGGTTGTGTTAGAGATTATTGCATAGTTTGGAAATCTTAAAGATAGCTGTTAAATTGACACAAAAATGAAACATCTTTTTCTGGTTTGTGCTTCACTCTCATAATCAATCCAATCCAAAATAATAATATAACAATATACAGATTAACTTTGTTTCCATAAACAGGACCGGATTCAGTTCTTTTCATGAAGTCAAAAGCTGTATCGGTAATAATACAAACATATAATAAAACATAACATAAAATGCAAAATAATTCCTTATAATTTAGTTATAAAGCAAACTGTAAAATGGCCAGTTTGCAAAGGGATTTTCTGATTCAAGCTGCTTGATAGTGAACTGAACTCAGCCCTGGTGCCAAGTTAATCTCTATATTGTATTTTCACCTGCACAAAGATTTGCAATTTACTGCAAAACAGAAATGTACGCCATTGATTATCATCTGAAAGTATCTGATACCACCATGTGTCAACCAGGTTTAGAGGAAGTAAACACCAGCATGAAGACACTTCCCAGTGACCGAGGCTCTGCACTGATTCTGAATGTCTTGATCTTAGATGGAAGAGAAAGGAATCTAATGGGACTTATAGAGTTTAAGTGTTATACTTTTTGTTATTTTACACAGAATGAAACTGTTAAATCTCTCTAATCTTCTGAGCCACCATTACAACCTTAAGTTTGTCTTTATCCTGGATGACACCACTCTCTTAAAGGCCCTGAAAACATCAACTGCTAACAATGAGTGTTGTGGTACATGAATCGGCATCTTTGTTTTATCTGCATGTGTTTTTTTGTCTGCACTCAGGTTTGAAGTGTTCGCAGATCTTTCTGAAAATGAACGTCATGCATTTTTGTGCACTGATCAGGATTTGGCGACATATGAATTGGAATCTGACGTGTCAAATTTGATCAAACCACACCAACACAGTACTGATGAACATCAGTATTTGAGTTAGTCAAGCATCAATCTGCTTGATAATAAGTAAAGAGCAGAATATCTGTTGTTACTAAAATATACTTTTACAACCAAATTTTCTGGGACTTAAAAAAAAGAGTAGAAGCTGATATTAACAACACAGTGTGTACTAGTTTGAGATATATCACCCTTTCTTTACTGTGTAATATCAAAAAATGAACATACAAATAAACTTAAATGGCACTCAGAAAGTCCCCTTAAATCCAATCAGTCTGCACCAGATTTTAAACACTCATAGACATCAGTCCTCTAAATGTGCCTGATTTTATTAATAAAGATCAATTAATTATTTACTGGTAAAACAGTTAATATTGAAAACACCTCCACCACCATCTCGTGAAGAAACATATTTCTGGATCTGCATGGTCAGAATTTGTCAGCACGCAGCCAACCGACGATAAATTTCGCCCTTCATGCAGGAAGCACCAAAAACTAGTGCAGAACCATCACAAGCATCACCACGAGGTCACTTTATGCTGGTGTCACTTCAAACCTGCTCAATCCTCTATAATGTGCACAAACCTCAGCACGTCTAGCAGCTGTGACGGCATCCTTATTATCAAACCAGAAAGTGTGTCAAAATGACGCTGTAGTTCTTGTCGTGGTCTCTTGTGACACCCATAAAGTAGATCACCTGACTTGAATGACCAACCGTGTTCCCCTATGGCCAGCACAGAGTCATGACATGGGTCCCATTCAGTCACCAGAGTGTCAGCTCTTTTTTTTTTTTTTTCTTCTTTTTTTTTTTGGTGTAGAGCTCACGTTGAAATAGGAGCCATGACTGAACTGCTTTTGTAAAATCTGTAAACTAATCAAAACTACATGAATGCATTAAAATAATAACAAAATTAAATAATAAAGTAGGAAAATAAATATTATTCCAAACAAGGCTTTTTTTTTAAATAGTCACTCTCCATCTTGACGCTGGAAGCCAGTGTGTATGTCACACGATTCACCTCAGAGAGTGATGCTCATCAGCCTGAGAAGATGGCCGCTCTCAGTCTCAGCGGTGAACGTGCTAATCAGCCCCTGCGCATACACGACTGCTTCTCACTCAGCTAAGATCATGGACACAGATTCCACTAAACATGCTCCCACATGTACTGTAGAGCTCAACAGTCTTATGTGTTACAAGTGTCTGTATGCAAGATATGCAAAATGGATCTTTTTTTATTTCCTGATCGACAGACTCGGCCATGACCAGGACACTCCTTGAGCAGGACGTGCAGGATGGTGATTTGAAACACATGACTATATCTGCCATCAGAAGAAAAAAACGGAATAAAAAACAAATTATAAGTGCTATAGCTATACACTATTTTGGTATTTCATGAATAGCATTCAGGGCAGTTTGAAGTTTTTTGGTCAGTTTAAGGTAACCTCTCAAAGGTTATGATAAAACCTCTACAGACCTCACTCTGTGTGAGCACTCTCTTTTAGAGGGCTTGCTATGGCTGTCTCAGTAAACTCAGTATACAGTACATTTAAGTGTTAGTGTTAATGTCAGAAAATAGATATGAAACTCATTTCCACATCTCATGCTCACAATTATTCGACTGGTCTCATTGCAGCAATATTAGACACATCTACCAATGATTTCCCTTTCCTATCAAGAAACTAATAATAATCCAACTACTTATTTCAATTCATGAAGACATGTCAGGATTATGAGATTGTGTTTTTGTGCTCTAGAGACGTCAACCATCATGGCTGCTTCTTTTTTTTTCTTTTCTTTTTTTTTTTTGCTTGGCATCAAAAGACGTCATAAGGATTCATCTCTGTTGGAGAAGGTGACAAGGGTCCAACAGGACCATGTTGCACAGATGCAACAGCCACATGTTCAACACTAAATGTGAGCGGACATTTTTGGAAACAGTCGATGGAAGGGGGGGGGTTCTCTCAAGCCTAAAGTGTAGGATTTACAATATAATAACAATCAAACTCTGATATCAACTCTATGGGGCATTCCAGCATTCCCTAGAGGGGCATGTTTCTGTAACCAGTCTAGCGGAGGAATGGATTCTTATCATCCCTAGAGAATAGAGGAGCTTTCATGATGATTTGAGGGTGAGTGTTTTTTTGTTTTTTTTCTTTTGAGACTGAGCGGAAGTTAGGAGCTGTCACTGGCAGAGCGCTTTTTGCCAAAATGACTGGCAGAGTCTCTGTTTCGCAGATTAGGCTGGATCTTGTACATATGGGGACCCATGGACCAGCGCCAGCTCCCACGGCCCTCCACTCCAGTTGGGATGGCGGCAGCTGCAGCCACAGCAGTGGATGGGCAGGGCTTGCTCTGCAGCAGCTGAATAAGCATGGTCATCTCTGGGCCCAGCCGCGACACCATGCTGGTCCTGACGCGGTCCACTGTGTCCTCGTCGCAGTCCACCAGGCTCTGAAGCAGCTTACCGTAAAACCTAAAATGACATGAAGCGTCACAGAAGGAATTTTTAAAAAAGGACTGAAATCTACAATATCTTCTTGTTGTGCTCTCAGATGCTCATAAAACCTTTCTATATATGTGCACATGTGCTGTTGTAATCCATATGGGTGTGACCATCCCGGGTCCAGTCCCTTTTAAGCCTTGTTCTCCCCCTCCCTGTCCACACCCAAGCCATAATCCTACATGCACTGCCACAAAGAAATGAACCAAACCATCTAAACTTGATATTCCTGTTTCATTTTCTTGCATCGTATGAATGAGTGCATGGAGCAGAAGATGAACCTAAACATCAGTAGAAATATAGACATCTGACACGCTACATAAAACAAAGGCCATCTATCATGTATATATATTTGCGCTACGAGCAGCATTTTGAGCCCTGGTGTCTTTCATTAACTTGATATCATGAATCAACTTGTATGTCAGGGGGGAGCTCACCTATTGGGGAAGTGACTTGGCAGCTGTGCCACTTCACCAATAGCATCTGGATTCGATCGGGCAACAGTGCAGATATCCAGCTTGCTGTAACATTCCTCTTGGACCTCAGATATCATTCTTTGGAAGGTGGAGCAGCGGCGGATGGTGGGGAATGCCTTCGAGGTGATGCCATTGGCAATGCACTTAAGGCTCTCCTTCACAAATGCTTTACCCTGTAAAAAAAAAGAGAGAACCGCAGTGCTTCACACATTCTTCTCCCTGCCAGCAACACCCTTATAATGCTACACCGCTCACATGCATGTAAATACATAACATGTCATGGTGGATAATGAATTGAAGTATGTACCTGAGTGTCAAATTTAGCAGCACTGTATAAGAAGGACTTGCAGATGTCATGCATGCCATCTGTGTCACAAGTTGAGTTTTCCAGGCAGGCGAAGGCTCCGCAGCCGACTTGGAGGGCACTGTTGAGACAGCGTGCCACATCTGCTGTGGGCACAGAGAATGGACCGTCAGCGGGGAAAGCCAAAAGTTGGGTTCACTGGGAATCGCTGCACACTCACTGAGCTCATTACACAAGGGGTTGCCGGGGTTCGGGCCAAAGTATGCGACAAACAAAAGAGAACTTTCATACTTTGGTGATTCACAAAAGCCATACTGTATAGTCGCTCTGGGTCAAACTCTGACTCGACCGGGGATTGGACACCTTACAGCTCAGAGACTCTCAGACACTGTTTGGCGCTGGTGGACTTTTCTCTTGGCAGACACCATATTCTACTGTTTGAGTATTTTCAGCAGAGCTTGGACGAACATCACCAGAAATACCAAAGAGTTTCCTGAAAATTGTTGGCGTGCCTGCAGACACACATAAACATACTTGTACTGCTGGCACACACACATACGAACACTCTGTCCCACAAGCCTCTGTTTTCAATTATTTTACACAGGCCGTAATTGTCGAGCTGAATTTAAAGACACGGGTTCCAAACCGCTTTAATATTCAGAACTAATAACTGAGCAGGTGTCACAGTCCATATGCACATCCACAACTGATCCCATGCACATCTACATAATGAAACACACACTCAGAAAATGCTGCCATGTTCATTTCAGAAGCATCACATGACTGTACGAGTTATTTGGCTTATTAACCCATTAGTAACCCTGATCCTCAGCTTTGTAAAATTGTAAAACAACGCTCCTGCAGCAGCAGCATTCAGCCGTTCCACCCATTCACCGAAAACCAATCTCGACCATAAGAAACACAGGTTTGATTCCTTGTGGCCGACTTGAAAAGTTACACAAATGTGTGGCTAATAAACCTCATCTGTAAATCAGTGATAGTTCCCTTTCCCTATTCTCCGTCCAAGAATCCTGTGAGATGGCAGGCGGCCTGACTCAAGTCATTCGTAATAAGTGTTAAGAGATGTCACTGAGGATCCTAAAGCTGCTTGGCAGACTTTGAATCTGGGGCCCCTATTTTGACCTGCACAGTCAGTCTGGCTGCCATCAGGGACCAGAGGTCGCTCCCAAAAATACAGAGAGAAGTGAGCTGCAATCGTATGATGATGAAGCAGTTCCTGCAGGAGGGAATCAGCATCCCTGATACCGGGGCTGCCATTTGTGTGAAGGGAGAAAAGTGAACATTTGAATGAAGCCATGCAGATTCGTGCTTTGCTGTGTCATTTTCTGATGATTATCAAGAAGGATTTTTGGTTTAGGGTCTTTCTATTTTATGATGGATAAACATATTTGTCCAAAAGCCCCAGTGGGTCTGTGGCTTTTTCTGAGGCATGCTGGAGAAAATGTACAAAGAGATACACGTGATGATTTGTGTTCCATGCATTGTAACCACCTCAAGTCCAGTATAATGCTGGATAGTTGGACCAATGCAGCAGCCAAAGCCACAGAGACTTACAGCATGACACAGCCTGCACTCTCAGGTGTCAGCGCCAGGCTCCATGCTCATCTGTTGCCGGCAGGACACCGGTAAAAAAAAACAACCTACAGCCTCAATCCAGCTGATATTTTCCCTCATCAATCCCCTCATTTACACAGGAAAAGGCTGCATAGGCCAAAAAATAAAAAAAGAGAGGAAATAAAAGAATGTTTGCTGCTGTGCGTTACGTTAATGGTGCGTAAAAGCTGTGCGCCCTCTGAGATGTATGCAAATAGGAGCAGCGTGATACTTACAAGGGCTGTTGGAAGAGAAGCGTGCTCTCCTGGGCGAATAAGACTCGTTCTGGTCCAGTTCGTAAGCGGATGCGTTCAGCACCATCAGGAGGAAAAGTCCGGTCCTCAGAGGCATCGTCCTCCTCTCAACACAGCTCATCACACAACTGAACGCAAAGGGACGCCTCCTGCTCTGCGTGGGATTCCTAAAAGAAACGACGCTCCAAACGCGAGCAGAGCAACAATATGTGGCACAAGTACAGGCAGCCAGCAAAACGTGTCCACACCGGACTCCTCACTATCCCTTTGACAGATGCCGATGTCAGGTCTGCACGGGTTTATATGGGAGCGCTGCGCGTTACGAGTTTGGCGTGCGGACCAATCAGAGCGCAGCATCCAGGACCGTGCTCCTGCTCCCTCCGCTAAACTAATTGATAAAATCAGTTAACACTGTAGATGCTCCGGCTCTATACACCTCAAGGTTGTGATTTCTTATGAGCAACGAAACATATATTTCTCATAGTGGAAGTTTCTATTACTCCACCTTCTCCATCTACCTGTGCCCTCAGCTTCACCTGAACCTCACCACATCCATGAAGCATCACATCTTTGATTGATTCCTTGGCTATGAAGTGGTCAGTTCATTCATGAGACATGGCATAAAGGGTTACTGATACATTACCTGGTGTACGGATGTCGAGATGTTGTTTCACTACAACTTGTCTTTTGCTTGGAGGGAGGATGGTCTGATGTTTTAGGAAGAACTGAAGAGGGATTTTATTTTCTTCGTTCCCTAAATTACTGGCAGCTACACTTACCAGCATGATACTGTAATTCCACAGTGTACTTATAATGTAATTCCACAACAACAGCTTATCACGGTGAAAAAACATTTACAGTACAATACTAGTTTGTTTGCCATACTTTTATTTTAGCTTTCCTATTGTAGTTTCCAATCACAGTTTATTGGTGTATAATGTATTTAAGTACTGCAGCATGTGATGATTACAACATCATTTAAAATCCTACATTTCAAAATGAAAACCCCTCAAAATTGGTAGTATACAAATGGCCCGGAGAAGACATGGCCTCACAGTATCAGGCTTTTATAACCAAATGAAATATCGAACAAACAAATGTTTTACACTTTTGCTGAAGTGTAAAACATTTGCTGACTTTTCCTAATGCTGAACAGGTTCAATATTTATATAGTGAATGTATTGATAATGTATTTCCATCATGGAATTTATTTTCAAAGAAAGATTTATTGATATCAGATCAGAAACCTCTCTTAGCCCCGACCGCCAGTCAAACTAAATTCCGTAAATCTGACCACAGCTAATGATCTCATATTATGAAAATCATATTCTATTGTTAATATTTGAAGTGGTGACACATTTAGATTCCTTTAGTCCAAAGTATTACAGAGTATTTAACCAAGCAGTGTTTTAGTCAAATGTGATGCTTACTGTCCCACACTTAAATGCCTTTGCCCAAATATCAACCCAGAATATTCAAATGTCAGGTCATTTATTATCACTGGCATTTTCCTGAGCCGTGCCCACTGATGACTCCATTGTTTAGCTCACGGAATCTACCGCACGTGGAGATTAACTACCTGCACTGTTGACATAAAGTGTGGATGGTGACTGTTGCTGACCTGATTCTCTATTCTTCTTTATTTGACGGAGAAATGTTGGCTCAGAGTCCACTTACTTGCAGCTGCACGTGCCGGCGCACAGAGGATGATGTGTGGGACTCGAAACTATCATTTATCATGGACGCTTCACGCCTCTTCACCCAGCGCCATGCACCCATTACAGACAGAATCAGACACGATGGAGCTGGTTTTTCTCATGATCACAGAGGGGAGTTAAAAGAAATATGAGGAAGACTTTTGGTTTAGTTTTAACATCAGACGATTCTTTTTCAACTGAAATGAATTCCCTTCATTAACCTGAAAACATTTGTCCTCAGTAGGAGCCTCAGTCTGATTTATACTTTTACATAGTTTTCAGCTAGATTACTTTTCTCCTCCTGTGGTGTTTAAGCGAGCAGAGAGGGCCTTTCCTCTGTGTTCTGATTATCTGTGGACCATCGTTGTGCCATAACCTTAATTTCTCCAACAGCGTTGTCAGGAGTTGGGCACGATTTCCAGCTGTTGGCACCTTATGTCTAGTGGGGAATCCAAACATGGGCCCCTGCCAGCGGCACCAATGGACTTTATAAAGAAAAGATGATATGAAAGTAACATCCTAATAAAAGAGCCAATGTCTCTTTTCACAATCAATTATTATCAGCATCGTAGTCTAAGACAGACATTAGCTGCACTCTAGACGTATAAGATTTGACAACTTGGACAGTTAAAACTAAGCTGGATCCCTTACAACTCTTTCAGGGACCAAAAACCTAAGTAAGTGATTTAATTTACTTGATTGCTTGAAGGTTATAATTTGATGGCACTATTTATATACTATTTCAGAGCTTTTCGTCTTGTCTTATTTCAAAAAGTCTGTTGCGGTGAAGGAGTCTCCACAGTGATGGCTGGCTCTCCTCCCTGCAGATTTGGTGTGGAAAACAGGATGTCAAAGACCAACGTGCTTGCTTATTGGTTATGTCAGCACTCCTAAAACACCTGGAGACAACAACAATGTGAACAGTGTGTGAGATCCCAGGCAGATTCTGAGCTCATATTCATGCTCTCCATGAATATATTGCTGCTCTTGCATTTATCGCTCTCCCGTGTTATTTATTTTTTTCTCACTAAAGTGGGTGGGGGGTGTGCTGCTGAAACTGAAGACGTGAGACTGAGAGTTTATTCATGAGTTTTGGAAGTCGGTCTCATCCTTGTTAGCACATCACAGCAAACTCTCCCCTGCTGGATGGAGCCATACCACAAACACATTTGAGAATACCACTTGAGCGTCCTCTTGGGGGGGAAGGATAATGAATTCCTTTGTCAGGTAGAAGAAGGTGCTTCACCTTGTTTTCAGAAATATAACAGACAACGCAGAGGGCAGGGTTCACGCAAAGGACAGATCTGCTACAGAGAATCCACATACAGTCAGAGCGGCCTGCTGCAGCATGACACTTTTTGCATTCATTTACATTGAGGTGGATGAACTGATCCTCTGATTAGAAGTCACTTTGCATCGAAGTTAAATTCCCCCCCCCTCCCTGAGCTTATTGCTGTTTGCCTGACAGCAGCTTCCTCTGCAATTATATGATTACGAGATTGCTCATTATGAGCGAGAGATTTGAAATTAGTGTAATAAATGGGAGAGTCATCTTTTATCATGCACAAGCAAATGAATCACAAATATTGCTAATGTCTTCGCCGAAGCTTTGTTTTAACGAGTTTATTTAATGAGCTGCATAAAAACACTCCCAAGGTGTCACCTGAAGGACAGTGCAAGTCTAACTGCGTCCACCAGAGGGACTGTAGTCAGATGCTGCTGATTTACATGAGCTATAACTGTGAAGTAACACCTCCAAACAGTCTGCTGGTGTGTGGGAGGGGTAAGATTATGATTTGTGAAATTTGAGATGTGGAGAGGAGACAGAGAAGACAAGACGCCCTGCAGGATTATTATGACGTGCAGGTTACTCACATGTCAACGGTGTTGTGTTTGCACCTCCATTTAGATTTCTCTGTGTGTGTGTGTGTGTGTGTGTGTGTGTGTGTGTGTGTGTGTGTGTGTGTTTTCATATGTGATGTTTGGTCCGGGGGATAAATCGTTTTGCTTTCTAGCGTTCACAGGAGAATAACACTTCATTATTAGGGAACTGTTTTGCAGGAGGAGGAGGTATGTGGAGAACTACGAAATAACCAGTATCTGTCCATCAGACGGAGCATCCAGCAGTGGCATCAGCTGTGAGACAATTTAGAGAGAGACACCCCCCCCCAACTGGTAAAAGAGAGACAATGTTAAAAATGTCAAGAAGAGATCTGGAATGAATAAACATCCTCCTATAAAGCTGTCAGGATGCAGAGAAAATGGATGTAAAGTCTATTGAAACACTATGATGAGAACAATTAGATTGAGATTTGGTTTCTGTGGGCACTGAGCAGCTAAGCCCATTTACTATTGTCAGTGATATTTTTAGATGTGAAGTTTAAATGGCATTTGCAGGAAAACCTATGTTTGTCTTTTTAGCACATGATTATAACTGGAAAAAAATACCAATTTTTCATTCCCATCACCAGAAGTGAAGGTCTAATCTTGTGGGCTTATTTTCTTGAGGGTGTTACATTCATTTTGTCCTGCGTAGTATCTGAATGGATGGTGTTTTCCCTCTAACAGATGTCTGCATGACTCGAACACAATGCAAAAGCTCAGGGGACCAGCATTCCTGAATGTGTGTCCAGAATGAGTAGCATAGCAGGGCTATACATCTGGTGGCTGGAATGAAAACATGCTGCAGCTCTGAAACATTAGGAGCAAAACATTACATACACAAAGTCAACTGCTGCAAATGTTGTCATGGATTTACTGCTCTGGAAAATAAGTGGGAATCAAAAAATTGTAATAACATAAACAGCTTATGCAAGATCATGTTTTGATGATACAGCTGGACGACTGTGAAGGAACATTTCTCATTAAGATGTCTTTCTAAATATGTTACATATAGTGTGAGAGTATGAAACAACCCTACAACAATAACTGATGATGATGATTCTTGTCTGACCCTTAAATTTGAGTTACATCGATTTGGATCTTGCTGAGCCTCCTTGACCAGAGTTCATCCCTGACCTCAGCAAGTCTCATGTGGTCACATGCAAACATCCGTGCGGCTGAAGTGTCCTTGAAGAAGATACTGAATCTCAGCCTCTGTGGTTCTGTACAGCTGACCCACACTTTTACCTCCTGCACACAACTTATTTCTCCTCCTGCAATGATGCTGTTCACCCAGATCAGGAGCAAAAGGACAGAAAAAGTGCAGATTTGATGTTGTTTCTGCTTATTGTTGTTGTGTGTGTGTGTTTGGCTGTTTTTCCTGTTTTCTGTGGCAAGTCGGATTGGAAACATTTTTAATCAGAATGCTTTTGAAGTACAATTGTGGAAATAAGTGTTGTCTGCTTTCTTGGGCATTGCTGTTGAGGATACATTTGAAATACATTAATTTATCAGACCCACACTATTTCCCAAAGGGCAGAGCTCTATGAATCACTGACTGCATGACAGCATAGAGCTTCATCATCGCTCCTGCAGCGTTGCCTTCGTGTAGCTGTTTGAAACACCTGTCATCTGGTAGATTTTTTTTGTATCCTCTGGTGCACAGGTGTGTGCAGTTACTGTTTCCCAAAGCAGCATGGGGGATTTAAATGTACTATAAATATAATTTACTTTGTAGTTTGCTTGAGCAACATCCACTGCAAATAAATATTAATGACACCATCATATATTCTGACTTCATCATCATAAAATCTAAAGAAACTTATCGGTATCCCAGCGCTTGACATGGGAAAGTCATGTGTGGAATTTGCTCGGTAAAATAAGAAATTCACAGTTTGAGATTTGCAACTTCCTGAATGATTTATTGGTCGTTTCAGACTTTTTAAATCTAATGTCATGGCTCTTCAGTCAAACATGTTATATTTGTGGGTCAGTCCAATGTTTAAAGTGTTGAAGTACTTAATCGCTGCATTTTCATGTTTTCTATGCAGCGCACAAATATAGTTGTTTGAATAAGGCAACAATGTCCTCAAGTTAAACTTTAACCTAACTCTCATGGATTTCAGATAATTACTGTCATTCTTTACATTCCGGCATCCAAGCACACACTTGCATTTGTGCAATAACGCCTCAGATACACACACACACACACACCCACGCTCACTCAGTCCTTGTACTTTGGAAGGAATCTGTCTGTATGCAGCATGCAGTAGTACCTAGCCTATGTTCCCTTCACCCAGCCATCTGGTTTCAGTTCAGACCCATCTGGATCTGTCTCCAGCCCAGGCATCTCAGGAATACATTTTGGAGGGGTGCCCACATCCGTTCACACAGACAAGTGTTTTCAATTACTCAATTTTAAATGTCTCTAAAACCCGAGTGATTGAGCTTTTTTTCCTCTTCTTGTAAAGCTGCAGTGGTGGTTAATACTTCTTTAAAAAGGGCTGCTTCAAAGGCAGATGGCTAACCAGTACATATAAGATGTCAACCGGGTTACACCTTGACGGCAGGGTCAAGTCACCGCTCCAATCTACAAGCCCGAGTGCAACCGTATTCACAGATCACAAACACATACTTGTTTGCTGATTTCAGCGCTACCGCAAATATCCTCTGGGGCGACATGAAGGAGCTGGAGAGCCGAGGAGTGATGAGAACCATGCAGAGAGCTCCACTCATATGAAAACTGACAGGACGATTCCACGAGCGGCCACATCAAACAGAACGAGTCAGCTTTATGTGTTGTTGAGGTCTGAATCATGAAAAACAGAGGACATTTGAGGTTTATAGCAGTTTTTGATATATGCAACATCAGTTATTCATTTCTTAATTGGAATTTATGGCGGTCGCCTATTCCAATCTGCTGCGTTCATACAAATACAAAAATGGGATACAGGTAGTTTTGGATCCTACTTGTTGCTTCATGTATTTTCTGCAATTTTTCATATGTACATTCTAATAAAACCTTGTTTTGATAGATGATGTACAGCAGGAAGAGAAATATATGAAAGTGTGATAAAAAAGTGTGTGATAAATATCTTAATATTTTCTATCACTGACAAAGAACTTCCATTTCTTACAGAGCTGTGTGCATGCTTTTCTGTGTGTGTGTGTGTGTGTGTCACACATTAACCCACCCAGATTAATTTCTGCTGTGTCAGAGTGACGCTTGTACGTGAATCTATTTTAAATTGTGACCAACAACACATTTTAATGACTTCTATGACTAAACCAGTGGAGAGCTTCCCCAGGATGCCCATGGGCATGTACTCACACAGCTACAGTATTTCACATGGCTGTGTGATAAGGTCTGTAGTGTAGCACTTCTACATTGTCACAGGCGGTGGCAGTTAATCCAAAGGAAATACTGCCCCTTTTTTCAATTTGCATGCTAATACCATTCCTGATTTAATCTGATATGAGCTGCACAGTGGTAGCCCTCATATAAGTTACCCATCAGGCATCCACTCACCATCACTCACATCTATCTTGAATTAGTGCTGCAGCAGCTCGCAGCATCCTATTCAAATGTTGTAAGGCCTCCTTCAGACCCACAATAGCACTGCGTCAAAAGTGTAGCCTCACCATTCATTTCACTGAGATTACTGCATTGTCATAGAGGGGGCCACCCATAAAAAAAGAAAAGAAAAGAAAACTAAACTTGGTCCTGGCTCGACTTTTGCCACAGCTCAGCGCAATGTCATCCAGCAATGCAACTATTTGGACAATCAAATACGAACCAGGGACAGCTTAAGCACTTAAGTCTGGAGGGACGAAGCAGCTGTTTGTTTACAAACCAGCTGTTTATTAAGATGTAACTACGACCCATCGTTCCATTTTATTGCTTGGCGACTTCTGGCGGTCAAACACAAAACACAGGACTTTTCATTTCAGCTGACTGAAAATGTGAAAATCATTTGTCCGGTAAGTTGGTGGAAACTCACCACATTCAACACCAGACACCAGGTGGCTAGGCAGGGTGTTCGGCTAGATCTAGAGCTGCTGAGGAGAACAGTCAGTCGCTCTGGATGAAGAGAAAAGCCTCCTCATCTGGACTATGAAGCTAGTGGATGGCATCTAAGGGGTGAGGCGATGCTGGGAATCACTGCTGAGTCCTCAGGAGGTGCTGTGGGGCCAGTCAGTGAACCTTGGGTGTGGTCCACTTGATAACCCATAGATGCCACCATGCACTCACTTGACCAACCTGCAGAATCTAGGCAGGTCTATGGGGACGTAGCATTTCAGTTGGAGAGCAGGACATTAAGATTTTGTAATGCTTTCGCTCCAATCCCTGTACTCACAGAGGCTCTGCTTGTGCTCAGATTTTCTCTGCTAGTTTTCAAACCATGTGATTGCATTTAGATATTTTGTTGTTTGAAGAGATTTCCTATGCTCAAGCTGCAGCTCCTCAAACTGAAAGATCACAGTCTTGACTAATGACAAGAAAACAACCCAGAGTGTCTCTTAAAGAAAGCTCCACACCTTTAAAGTTAAAGGCTGGATAGTATTGGTAGGGATCAGGAAGTCTATCCCTCCCATCTGCCACAGTGGAGGTCATCATTGATTGAGGGCAACAGGTTACATTATGTCAGCAAAACATCGAGGAAAAATTTATTTGAATGTCTGAACAACTATTTCGTTCCAAACTGTCAGATATTGAAACATTTCTCAGCATAGGTGAAAGGTTTGACCTGCTGGTTGCGCTATGGGAAAAAACAATTCGGAACAAGGCCAACATTGCCATATACTCATGCAGTAAGAATGGCTAAAAATAGAAGATATAAAGTAAATCGCTCTTCTGAAAGTATAATTAAAGGCTTGAAAGGATCTGGACGACAACATGGTCTGTTGATTGCACAATACAAAAAGAATCTGTAACCCATTTGCAAACTTGCAGCATTTATTACCAAATAAAGGCTAAGATTATTGCCAGAAATGGCATGTCTTTGCTACATTTGTGTGGTGAGATGCTGAAGTTATCACATTTATTCTTCTGGCGTTACTTTCTAATACTGTATCATTTATCTTTCAGGGAATACTCATCACAGTCAATGGGAGGTGCGGATTTTAGGATAAATGCAACCTAACTTTGACCCTTAAATGATGTACGCCATGTGCTGAGAATGAAATTGGGCATAAGCTGTTTTCCTGAAAAAACCTGCAGCGTTGGCCTGTTGCAGCATGTGTCTTGTTGTCTAATGAATAAATCTCATTATTAACCCTGCCTGTGTGTGTATGGGCATTTGTGGTTGCAGTCTACTTTGTGGTTAAATGGATTTTCATTAAGGACCAATAGTGTATTGGAAAAAAAAGATAAAACAAAGTTAATGTCCTTTGTTAGTTATACACATTATTTATTGAGCTCATGTTGCCTGCTCGTGTTTGTGTGTTGCAGAAAAAGTAAATAAAGCCTTAAAACTCCCCACATACACCAACAAGCTATAATTCTCACCATTACACTAATTCCCATGTTGTTAAATGTCTTTTATGCACAGCTTTTTTCCCGTAATGACCCGAAGTGAACAGAGTTTGAAATCTGGAGGACCGTTGTGGTTTTGATTTATGATGCTGGCGTGTTTCTCAATGGTTTTGCGGTATTCATCACATCTATGCTTAATCCCTAATCAGGGTTATGTGCATAGCACTCTATCAAGATCCCTTCAACATCGCTCAGAGAATGTGGACTTGGTAATTGAATTTGACCGTGGCTTATGGTGGGAACATGAGCCAGATGCCAGGATGTTTATGGTGTTGTTGCTTCGCGGGCAGCAGTGTACACAACCTCTGTCTATAACAAAAGCCAGATTTTCCATGCCCGGCGCATCCTCGTGGTCAAAACATGTAATTACTTGTGTCATAGTAATGAAACCGGTGTGAGTGATGATATGCATCAGTGACGGTCATTCCAGTGTGAGACCGACAAAGAAAATGTTGCGATCATTTCCCATTATCACCTATTCATATCATTTTCATTGATTTTTACTTTACCATTTGCACCATTACCCATTAACTTGATCATTTACCCTGTGTGCCAAAGCCTCATAACCATATGATTGTAAAACTAATTTATGTAACAGGGCCTGGAAATAATGGATTCAGATACCATTGATGGAAACAAGTATCGCAGGTGGGGGCAGGAAGTCACCACCATCGAAGGGGCCCGGACAGAGTGCGGAGGTTCAAGGAACTTTGATGGTCATTGCAGATCCCCTGGCATTTCAATGCAAGGTTACACTCATACAAAATAACCAATCTGATAAATCCTGAGGCAAACTCCATGAGAATGCTTTCGCAGATTTTCTTCAGTCTTGTCCGAACAGGCTCAGGTTTATTTTGGTTGCTTGATAAATCCTGAAAATATATTGCAATGTACTTTGGACAACTCCAGTAGTTTCTCTGTGGACTCAAACAGCAGTACTTTGACATAGTGTTGGATCTGGACCCCAAAAAAACATGACCAATTATAGACTGATTGTTGCTCTTTTTCATATCTATTATTATTGTCTTAATTTTAATATGGTCTTTAATGTGAATCAAACACTATGGTCTTTAAAGTCACCGTGTCTTGTCCAAATTATTGTGTCAGACATCACCATCACCAAAACCCCAGGCAAGAGAAGGTTATTTGGAATAATGGCATTTCATTCTTCCAGCAGAGAAACAGAGAGTTTCACAGTCAATGCCAAGCTGTCGTGGAGGCCAGCACCTTGCTTCAATTTATAAACTATCCTTAGCCCTGTTTTTCTAGGAATAACATCCATATTGTTTTTTATTATGGGCCATACCAATGTTCAGTATCAATACAGAAAGTAGTTTGTCCCAGAGAGGCACCATATGTTTTAGTTAAACCTGACCACCATCTATTCTCCTAACCTCAACCATAATTTAGTTGCTGTGGGAAGGTACTATAGAAAGCACTAATTGTCAAAACACAGGAATTAAACAAGGAAATGTTTTGTTTTAAAATAATAATTTCCTTTGCAGAAACGCACATCCCCACTATAAACCATCTCACTGCAATCGTTTCTCTCTCTAAACAAATAAATGAATGGAAACACTCTAGTAATGACTAGATAAAGCAAAGTTACACACGTATGTAGCTCCCGTATATATGTAGCTCACCATCATCTAAGTAATCATTTATTTTAGTAACACACAAATTCTCATGCATACAACCAGTTGTGTCAGTAACGATGACGTTACCAAGGGTAAAATCAGATTAAAGCATTCCATCGATGAGCATCACGACCCCAGAGGTGCAACCACCATGACAACCACAAATCAAAGTGACATTACTACAGTCTAATTACAGACATTAAGTGTAATTATACAGTGACAAGTGACAGAGGCTGTGGTGATCAATTGAGCATGAGCAAAAAAAGAAATCAACACTATCAAACTTTTTACAAACACAAATGAGCCAGTTGTCATTAGCTGTTGTCTCTATCTTTTTTTGTTTGTTGTTTTGTTTAAGTATCTGAGTTGCTTGAGCTAAATGTGTGGGTTTCACTTTCCCAACGCTCTTTTAAGAATGATTACATAACTTGTTTTGGATTATGCAAAGTGCTTATGAGGAGAGAATTTGTAGTAGCAATGCTGGTAATTACAAAAGGACAATTATTCACTCGTTGGCAACATAATCAACAGTTCTGCAGTTTATTGCAGTGATCCTGTGAGGAACAGTCTTGACCTGCCTTTCCAAAGCTGAGCTTATAGTACACAAAAAAGAAAGAAGTGTCTCCTCGAGCCACAGCCCACTAGTTTAATGGCAGACACCCTAACCACACAACCACTGCATTGGATAAGGAAGAAAGCAATGGGATTTGTAGTAAAAGCACTGTGCATCCCTCACCGAAATACAGCCTCCATGACTCCCCGAGCCTCTGCAGCTTGGCCAATTGCTGTGAGAGAATGCAGATGGGAGAGATGCCCAGCAGTGGAAAACAGGGAATAAACTAGCTTAATGAAACCATCATGGCATAGTGAAAAGCCAGTCTAAGCCATCAGTGAGAATGCCCCTGGGGTAGGAAGATGGGTTGGTGTGCGTGCTGGCGGCTGGAAGCTTGCCTAGATCCAGGAGCTCTGTTGGCCCTCTGTAAACTGACGGCAGTCCAGTTCCTCCCCATGCAGCCCCTCCTGGGAGCAGTCAGAAATCTCATATGCCATGTTACAGGTCAGGCCCTGAGGTACTAACTACCATATCAGGGAAATTAGATGCTTAGTTGAGAATGTCCACAGCTCCAGTTTGTCTTTTACAGAGGGAGCTGCATCTGCATTCAAAATCCTTGACAGTGTCAGGAGGAGAAATCATCAGGAAGGTTCTGATGTGACAGGAGAGTAATAGAGTTTAAAGGACTGATGTTCATCATCAGCTGATCGGTGAAGAAGTGCATCTAACAGATTTATTCCCAAACTGCTCAAGATTGCATGGAATTGCATGTCTGGTATTTATTTTCTTTGAAGGTTAAAGTCTCCAGGCATTTATTGTGATTCATGCTTGAGTTGGATGTTTTCTGTCACCTTTAGTCACAGTTGGGTGCCTCATCTCAGGAGAAACATACACATGATAATGTCTGTATGGTTAGTATGGTTTCAAAGTTCCACTAATATTATATTTCCATTTCAACAACTGGTGAAAAGACAAGAGCGATGTGACAGGGCTCACTGATGAGCAAAATCACCTGACCCAATAATTCCTTCAGCTTTAAGGAGCATTCTCGTATCATCCAGCTCATTGTCTCACAGTTACACAGCACAACTCAGTCTCAGCATTTATAACTTTGTTTGACAGTTTCCACTGAAAAAGCCCTTATTAAGCGGTTTGTCTTGCTTTTCATTTCAGTGCCCATATTTTCAGATGATAGCGTACACACTACCAGTGCGAGCAGTGCCACTCTAAGTAGTTGCTGTGCTCTATGAAGCTCTATGACACTATGACATTAGATTATTTATTCTGAATATTTATATATCCTTATAGTATTTGATGTAAATGTTTGTATTTTGATGTAATTTTTTGTCTGGTATTCCTGAAAGGACAGCATAAGAATTTCATTGCACAGCGGAATGTCTTTCTCCTGTGCATTTGACAATGAAAATCTTTGAATCTTGAATCTTTGAAGCAGCTGTGTAAGCAGCAGGTGGAGGCACAACAAAAAACGTTTTAAAACATTTTTATATAGAGGGATGTTGGACATATTGTAAGAGCTTGTTTCTTTCTGTGATTTGTATTGAGTTACTGGATCATTAAAGCTTTTGAGAACTTCAGAGGAAAAACCCTTTTCACAAGTCAGACATCTGAAATAACAACATTACATTATTCAGGATTGAAAAATGTTTGAAACCACTAGTTTAGTCTTTAACACTGTGTTGTTATATTTTCTATTGTTTTAAATCTCAATTTTAAAATGAACTAAAGCTGTCTAATGAATGTTTTGGAGAATGGTTTCCTCTGAAATGTATCAGAGTGGAGGTATGAAGTAGAATAAAGTGGAGTACTTTCCCAGGATTAACAACCCTAGCTTTAACTTGCTTTCAGCCAAGAAACTTTAATTCTAAATACCTCCAAACGATTAAAGAAAGTTTTAATACCTGTGAGCTGCAGCTACTGAGTATGTTGCTTTCTCCATTTGTTTGACATTCATAAAAATCTTTGTATTTCAATGTCAATATACTTGGGGTAATATTGACAAGATCTATGTGCATGTACAGTGGTGTGGGTGTTTACAAATATAATAGGCCTTTATGTAATTTTATATAATAATATTTGACAGAAACCGTACCGTCTGCTCAGCCTTCGTCCAGCCAGCCCACCACTTTCTCCTGAGTTCACTCATCAACTTTTTCTTTCGGGTTATATAATCTCCATTCACAGTCCTAGAATAACATCGTATTCAGTGGGAAAGGAAAATTATCTAATGCTTATTAGACCCTCTCAACAGCCTTTTAATTCACTATACTTAAACTTAGCTTGTACTTAATGTTATACTTTAAGGTTTTTTTGGCCTTTTCTCATTAACTTCCATTCATTCAACTATAAATTAAGTCTGTCAATAGATTTCACCCTCTCCACAAGGTAGATTTCTACCTCACTTTGTGCGGAGGCCCTGGATTTGTGGTTCAGGTTAAGGACAGTGTTGCATTGTCTCAGCAAAGCTCAACAAAACATCTGTTATCTGTTAGAGTGATGTGAGAAGAAAATATTTGAAGGATTGTCCCCTTGTAAATGAGTGGAGTTGAGACACTAATCCAAAAAGGTGCTGGGTGAATCCCAGTGAGCCAACTATGTGTCCATCAATAAAAGTAAGGCAGTTTTAAGTTAGAAGATAAAACATTACATAAAGGAGAAAGACGCGCTCAGTTATTTTTTCTCTTATTTGTTATATATATCACAACAATTACTTTCAAATGAAACTCAATGGTGTAAAGTATGGTAATGAAAGATACTGAAGCTCTTATGGTATTGCTGCAATGTTTAGGGTAATTAACGTATCAAACATGTTGGCGAAATCTGCTCCCAATTAAGGTAAGTGCAATATTCTAAGTCTGCTATAATCTATAAATGTGCTTTTACCTCTGTTTTGTTCTCCAGCATCTTTTGTCTTTACCTGTAAAATGAATCTATCTGCTAGCAACTTGTTTCTTAGGGAGCAGCTAGCAAATAAAGTTTCTTAATGATATTTTGGTGTTGGGAAAGGAGCGCACAATGGTTTTTACAGAGATTTTTCTTGGCAGCTGCCTGCTTTGGCTAAAGCACTGTGAAACTGAACCAAAACAGTTAAGTGGTGAAGCACAAAACCAAAAGTTGACAGATGCTAAAACGCAGTATCGAGCTAGGAGGACCTGCAGAGGTAAATGATATCTGTTGCTTCATATGAAACCTTTCACATTACACAGTCTGCAATGCTAGTGGTTTCAAGGGGCTGTAATAACGCACAGTCATGCTTTGTTTCAACTGCATCATCATCATACTTACAAGCTAACAGTAAACATGAAAACAAATTTAAATTTAAAATTATATGACACATTTCATGGCAACCCCTCCAATAAATGCTTTAGCTAAAAATATGAACCTGCAGATGGCAGATCAAATTTCATGGCATCTATTGAATAGTTGTTGAGGTATTTCTTTCTAGACCAAAGAGGAGAGGCCACTGACCAATAGACCCGGGATCCCAGGAGAAAGATCTGTGTATGAGATGATGTACTACAAAGATTTGGAAACATGCAGGATCTTAAAAGGTGGAAGGTAAAAGTTTCAAAGTAAAGAAAAATACATTAAATCATTATTTGTGAAAGGCTTTTTGTTACCCTGTGCATCGGGTTGGCTTAGTTGGAAGCAGAGCATTGTTTTTTGTGTGTTTGTGTGTGAGTGTGTGTGCGCAATGCAGAGGCAAATTTTCAACAATAGGATTATTACTTAGGAGGTAATCTCTGGTCAGAGGTCAAGGTCAACAACAAAATAGTCCCAAAACAAACCTATAGAGCCACAATCTAAGGATTGTATTGATTAGAAAATGATTCCCCAACATATGACATCATATATATTAGTTACATCATCAACACAAAATCTGAAAATGCTGTTCTGCTTAGTTAAAAAATGTACCTTTTGAGGTATCTCTGCATCCTATAGGCTTTTGCAACCAATCATATTAGAGACATGGTCTACAATTTATTTAGATAAGTAAAAAAATTATTTGTCATGTCATTATTAAATGGATTTAATACAATATAAAAAGTTAGCATTGCCTGAAAGTGGTATATGCAGTGCCTGAGTAGGGTATGTATCACTCCTCTAACGCTTTCATTCAGAGATTTATCTTTTTTTTTTATGTGGCAGTACCATGTCCTTGATCAGAGAGTTCAAACCATGAGTCCAGAGTCTTCATCGTGTATTCACAACATCTTTCAGTCTTTTCATTAGACTTGTTTTGGAAAATTTGAGACCTGTTTATTCCTCACTGTCTGCAATCATCAGATTTAGAAGAAAGGGAACAAGAAAGCCTTGCTTTAAGTATGCTCTTGCGTGGCTGGTGTGTATGTGTGAGTCAAAGGGAAAGTCAATTAGTGCTGTTTTATGACTCCTTTTGTGTTGCACTTTGGACCTGTGGGTTTATATAACTTTGCAGTATAAACCACATCGAACACTTGCAGTGAGTGGGACGAATAACGAAAACAAGAGGGGTCCTTGTAACCTTTCATGTGAGCATTCTTGGCAAAAACTAGTTCACTTCCATAAGACATTTAACATTTCTGCTGCTCGGTTGGAGAACTCTGAAAGCCGGAGCTATGATGGATTAATTGGCATGCATTGCTCATGAGCAAGTGGGTAGTGCTAACTTCAGAGTACTTTCAGCGTTATAAAATTTAGAAACAGGCAAGTGAGTGCTTTCTTTTCTCCCTCATACCAAAAAGTTTCCAGAAAGGATTTGAATAATTGGTTTAACTTCATCGTGAAAATTAATGATCTTAACTCAGACCAAACTCCCAGTGCATTTAAAACTCTTGGTTAATTATTAGAGTTCAACAGACACCAGCAGCAACGTCCATGCCGTTCTCTTCTGGTATTTGTTAGTAAGTGTGTTTGCATTCTTGTCTAGGATGACAGATAAACCAGCTTTGCTTGTATGGAAAGCAGAACTGAAGAATAGTTTTGTGAACAGTGGAGAATGCGTAAACCACACTGTCTGCAACTGTCCTCACTGGACCCCTGCAAGATGTAATGGTTTACATGCACAGCTGGCAGCATGGCTGGCCATCATTCATTGTTATACTTGATTCAAAGGAAGGGGATTTTCTTTGTTATTTGTGTCTTTCTGTTCTGCATTGGAGGCTTTGTTATTTATAGAATAATGAAAATAATCTTTATGACTTTTGTTCATATTTTGACACATGATACCAAACTCAGTAAAGGGATTGTCAAACATTTATGCAATCACCCTGGGGCCGGCTGTGTGTGACCATAAATACAGACCGTAATAGAAAAAAACGTTTTCTTTGCATTTAACACATTTATGGAAACTCAGAACAATGTCTTCCCACATTGTTTGTAATCATGTAGAATTGATCTGCATCTAAGGGAGCAAGGAGATCTTTTTTTCATAAATTAGATCCTTTACTATCAGTAGTGTTGGGCAAAACAAATACAGATTGTATAAAGCACTTGATTCTATAATAAAAGTCTGGAGGGGTTTGAAAGCAAATGTTAATATGGTCATATGGTCTTCATAACAATAATTATAAACAGAGTCACAGTGTCTATGGAGACAAGTCATCTGTGTCTATTTATCAGACCTTCTTGAAACACTGTATACAGTGGTATATGACCATGTAGAGGCTAATATGAAAGTATTTAATTCAAATAGCATATAATAAGCTTTCAATTAGTAGCCTGGGCAAACAAGTGGTGCAGTTGTGTCAGTGTGGTCTTCTCTCAGAGGTTGCATCTCTGTTGAATTGACTGATTGAAGGAAAAGATAAATTATTACCTCAGTTAGTCAGTCCACTGATTAATCCACTGGTAAACATTTTGGAAATACTATCAAAAACCATTGACTTCCATTCATGCTCTTTGGCATGATAAAAATGCTGAGCAGCCCCAGCTGATTCTAATTTTGTGTCAAAACGGTAGGATGAAAATATCTTATATATTTTTTTAGTTGCTGTGTTTTGATTTGTTTTTCATTTGTTTTGGGATTTCTTCGAACTGCCTTTAGATTGTTTAGTTTGGTGCTGCATTGAAATCGTTCCAACCCTAGTGTAGCGCCTATCGGACTAAAGGTGCAATGTGGTGGAACATTTGTCTGATTGAACAACAGGATTGACAGCTAGAACAGTCAGCCCTCAGTCAGTGTCAGAACAGTCAGGAACCAATCAATGACCAGGAGGTGGAGCTGCAGGTGGGAAGAGGGTGTATGTAATCCAGGGAAGATGCCAGTCCAATGAAAAGCAGCCAGGTGTACATGCTGCCATTGCTGTACCACTGATGACACATGTGGACACATGGACACAGGTCAAGATGGAGCCAAACCAACACTTGTATCTCCAGTTGCTGGGCAGACGCTGAAGCCTTGGCCCAGACAAGTGAGTAACTACACTTTTCAGAACAGATGTGCTGTTGTCGGCACATCTGTTGTATCCAGCCGAGAGTTCCTTGGCTTCCACAAGTTGGGTAAACAGTAGCAGTTGTGTTAGCAGTAAAATATTTGGTGGGGAATCTGTGAGCAACACATTGGGCAGTGATTCCTGTGAATGAAGCCCCTGAAAGAGTACAGCAGATTTGCAATCGAAAAGACGCCAGTCATCGATGAAGAAGGTCTGCTTGCTGGCCATGGATGAGGCTACAAGCCACTATCTAGCATTAAGAGGAGAGAGACAAACACCACTGGACAAAGATTTCCTCACCAACAACTGTGTGGTGCCCCTGTGTGTTTTTTAAAATATTGTATCCCTCCTTCTTTTGGCTTTCTTGAAAGGATAAAGTTTGGGAGATGTGATCAGTTCCAAGGGGTCATTGAGGGAATAATGATGGTGCTGGTTTACCTTGGCGCACCTTGTACGCCTAAAATGAAGGGGCCATTCAGTTATGACTGTTAAGTATAGGGACAGGAAAGAACAAATTCAAGGACTCCTAAATGCCCGAGAAATTACAGAAGCTAGGAAAGTAGTCATTATACTAATAGGAAGTGGCAAGTTAGTTTGTTGGAAGGGAAAGAGCATGACCAGGCTGTTGGGGTTGTAAGAGGCGCCCCTGTCACAGATGCTGAGGGCCACCCAGATGAGGGTTTACTGCAGGAGGTCGTGCTTCCGGAGGTGGAACAGGGTGGACATATTGTGCTTTCCAAACCCCAACGTGCACCTTGATGAAAGAGGTCATAAAAGGGAAATTATGAATGATGTAAAATACCAGATGAGTGTGTTAGCACAGGAAATCTTTAATGAAATCAAATCCCTCAAATAGCCAACTGCTCTTGTTGACAATCCTTCACCCAGTCAAAGTTTGACCAAAGACGTGTTTGTTAGCCCGAGAGCTTGACTAAATATGGTGAACCTATATGTCAATATTGTTGACCAGATAAATGTCACTCTGACCTGTTCAAGGCTGCCTTAGTGCATGGCTGGTGTTAAACTACACCACCCTGCTGCTGAGGATCCAGGAGTGTGGTTGGCATTTGAAGCAAGTAACCAGATGACCAACATCATTTATTAGAGAATTTCCATTGGATTTGATGTTTGATGTCATTGAAGTGGCTGTGGTGGAGGCAAAAGGTTTTCGGGAAGAGGAGAAGCCAACTTTGGAGGTAAGCAACCTAATCAGTTGCATAGGTTTAACTTAACAGCAGACTATGGAGCATCAGGCTTCACTTAAGAAGAGGACACAGGTATTTGGCAGGACAGATATGGATCAACATTTCATCCATGCAAAGAGAACTCCCTTTTTAACAGAAAGAAACCTCTAACAGAACCAGATTTAGGCTTGGCAGCAGTCAGCCAAGATACCTGGGTTGAAAGAAGAGAATGATCATGAAAACACCAAATGGTGTCTATCCCTCCAGTAGAGTTCCAAAAACTTCCAAGCGTATTGTCACTTTTACCGTCATTTTCTTTTCATCTAATAAAATGTTTTCCTGTAACGTAGAGTTTTTTATAAGGAGAAGAGGGAAGAGCAGTAGGATGGTTTCCTGTTTATCTTTCTTCCTTTCTCCTCTGCTTCCAAGTGCAGCAACTAGGGAGGATACATGATAATTTAAAGGAAGTTAAAATGAAAACTGCATAATTTGGAAACGGCAGTTTTATGTGGAAACGGAGAGGCATGCACTTAGTAACTCGTCCAACAACACTGGCGGTGACTTTGTTGGGGGCAAATATTTTCCATTAAGAAATTCATGAGCTTGTAAACAGCTCAGGTCCTGGGAAGCATAGTTACAACTGGGATGCCTGTTCAGAGTAATACCAGTCATTTTGTTTTCATTGACATACCCTTCTGTGTTTTTCTGTACAAGAACAGCTCGAGGCTTACTTTCCAATAAGCTCAACACTAATTCAGTTGGAAACCCTGTAGAGGCTTCTGTGATCACCTCTGTGCCTAAATGATTGCATTTTTTCAGTTGAATGTAGATCCTGCGTGTGTGTGTGTGCGCATGCGTGTGTGTGTGCATGTGTGTGTGTGTGTGTGTGTGTGTATGTGTGCATATACTACTTTTTCCTACCTCTTTGGGACCTTCTCCAGTATAAACACTGACCTTGTCATGACCAGCACCTCATGGGGACCGAAGCCTCGTCTTAATGAGACAAAACTTAATTCCTAAGGTCCTGGTTAAGGTTCGATGTGAGTTGTGGTCAGGTTTAGGTTTAGATGCTAATTCGTCTTGTTTAAGGTTCTGAGATGGTTTTGGTTTGGCCATCCACAATTAATAGAAATCAAGCATTTGTGTGTGTGTGTGCGCTTGCATGTTCACAGCTTTTTCTTTTTTTGGCTGACACCCCCTGTCTGCGTGCGAGCAGGCAGGTGCACACAGAGACGTGTGCTGGTGAAGATGAGTCAGTACAGAGTCACTTAGTGACTTTATAGAGGATGTTTGTAAACTTTAAGGGCCACCTGTGAGCAGTCATAAAGCTGCCATTGTGCCAACCGTGTGTGAGCTGAGTCACACCCTTTTGCAACGCTCCGTTTGCATTTCTTGTCCTCTTCCTTCGTTTGGGCCCTTTGAGGTGACACTGCTTACTGTGACTGATGCTACCATCACAGTGAGAATCCCCTTCATCTGCGTCACGTCTCTGCGGCTTGCGTGCCATGAATATTTAATTCGAAACCCAAAATGACTCCATCAGGATTTCGATTCAGCCACGGAATAAAAACCAAAGTCAGAGCTGATGTAAAAAGCAAGGGTGAATGATAAAACAAAGCAAATTAACAAGAAAATAACAGCTCAATAAGAAGCCTAAACCACTCTCCTAATGCTTACAGTCTGGACTGAAAGTGAGAATATAGCTCCATAAAGTATGATAACACAAGGTCAAACACCAAAACATCCAAAAGTCTGCATTACCAGTAATTACTTCTTGTAGTGGATATGTTTTATACTGTATCTTTTTTTATATCTTTAATTGGGTGCAAAAATCTGGTCTTCATTTTCTGTTCCCCCATCACCATGTGTGGTGAATTTTCACTTAACCTTCCTGGAAAATATTAGCTATTTTGCTAAATATGGGGCCTGCTGTTACTCACTTAAGTACATCTCATACACTTTATTTGTGTTCTAGGGAAAGTCTGGCCTTTATGATCCAGAATAAAGATGATTCTTGCAAAAAAAAAATCAAAAAGCAAACAAAGTAACAGTTGCTTGAAAAGTAGCAGCAACACAACCTTTCCCATGAAACTATCCACATGTCGGTTGGATGAAAAAGTCAAATTGTTATGTGTGAAAACACGACTGATAAATATGCACAAATACCAAGAAGCTGTGAACGATTGCCCTCTTAGCAATCAACTTGAATTATTCACATCTCAAACGGGAAGCCGAGGAACTTCCTGTTCACTTGACTTCAGTTCCTCCTGTTGCTGTTACAGTATTGTTTATCCTGTGTTTGTTCCTCTACGCACAGTGTTCACACGTAGATTCATACAAGCTTCCGAGACGCCTTTCCAGGATAGACTCTATTCATCATGAAAAGTTCAAACAATTCGCCTTTCAGTCTGCACTAATCACTCTTTCCCTTTCACACTTAACTTGGTTCCCATGTGTTGGTAGAGTTGTTCAATCCTCACCTGCTTATACAGGAACTCAGCAGCATCCCAGACTTTTTCCAGTCTTCCCAGCATGCACAGCTGCGTTTTCTCTCCGCTCTGCATGCTGGAAAGTCTATCTTTGTGCGGATAATATTAGCTGCATCCAGTGTTTACTCAATGATGAAAACTGAACGATTGTATATGGAGAAGTCAAGGTCCCTGAGTCACGAGGCAGTGTAAAGATAAAAAAAATAAGACTGTCCTAGCTGCACAGTGACTAGAAGGCTGTGGAGGATTGCAAAGTGAGAATGACAACTGTATGAAATTGAAGGTTGTGTTATGAACTCCAATAAATCAAGCCTTTATGCTAAACTGAATGTCTTGTTTACTGAGTGTTCAGTTTATAAAAGAAATCTGTTGTATGACCACATAACACTTTTAAAATTAATTTCCAAATTGGTTTTGAGGTTTTGTAATGACTAATAAGTATATCACTGGGTTTTGAATTTGAAGGCTGCACTGCACAAAATTTTAAGTCAAGCCGGTTCTTTGTTTTTGTCCTGATTTGTTTCACATTCATTCCCCAAGTACATTTTGTACCTCATTGTTTAGTGCTCCCGACTTTGTTATGTCTTGAATGCGGAAATGCAGACATTTGTTTAGAAATGTTATATTATTATTTCCTGGATGTAGTCATCAACAACTACCTTGAATGGTTCAGACCTAAGGACTTTTCATTTTAGCCCAGACCAAAACAACAGGTGGGAAAAGTGCCTTGGACCATGGCTAAAGTGGTGGTCTCAGTCCAGATCAAATTGGACCTTAGTTTGGTTTGTTTACAACGTGTGAATACTATTTTTGAATAGTTCTGGTGAGACCGCACTAAACAATAGGAGAAGACACTTTATTCAAAATAGTTAGCTAATATATTAGCTGAAGTGACGTCCGATGCATGCCTGTCTACAAACTATTACAATTAATGTCAAGTCCAGATACATGGGTCAGGCTTAGGCTAACCCCTAACCCCACATAGGTGTTGACGACATAACATACTTATGTCATACAAAAGTCCTTAGTGCACTCCCTAAATTACAATATGAAACCAAAACTAAGCAGATCTAATGTAAACACTGTAACAAAGACACTGAGCTACATCTCCATCATCATTAAGCTGCTTTTGATCTTCAGGGGCGGTAGATGTAAGCTCCTGAGATTTTAATGTTTCTTTAACTTCACGAGTTGTTTGGTAATGTCTCAACATGGAGCTGTTGATTTTAGCATTCTCTACTTTACAACCTGATATCAAGTGTAGAGGGGATACAGTTTGGAACTTACTTTATCTTGCTCAAACACGGCTTCCAAGAAACCCTCAGTGAGTTATTAGTAAAGTGGGAAATATCCGTCCCCGCTGCTGCTTTGTGACTCAACATGAATGATGTGGAAGTGGTACAAGGCAACAGAGAACAGTGCTTTCCTCCAGGTTATGTGTGCAGGAGTTTGGTGTGTGTTCTCACTGAGTCACAGATCCTTGTCCAAACCAAACTGGACTGAGGCCACATTACATCTTAAAACAGCTGCACAAAGGAGTTTGAAGGCTCACCTTACCCTGCAGCTCTGTAGCACCTCCACATCGGAATAAACTCTTATAGAATAAAGAATTCAAACCAGCAACCTTTTATTAACCTATTGAACACTAACTGCAGATTGCTGCTCTGAAACCTTTCCGCTCGCTCAAGATCAACAACATCCTCTGTGATAGCTGAGGAACTGACTGCTTTCCTTGGCATCATGACATACACAGGCAGATATTTTTAGGCTGTCCTGTATGAATTAGACAGTGTTCAGTGTTCTCTCTGTGGGGCAGTTCAGATCTACCTGATTCTTGGGTTGCTATTAGCCCTTCTAATAAAGGCCAGATTGTGGGAAAACTGGTTGTTAATGTGACCCGGCTGTGGCTTGCTGACAGACGTTCCCACCAGCGGTGTAGGACAGAGGTTGCTCCATTTTCCTATCCACAGGAAAAATGCTATCAGCTCCCTTCAGTGCTGCAGACTCTTTACTTTGCCTTGTTTTCCCCAGAGAGGTTTAATAGCCTTCTATCTTACTCTTGACATCAGTTGTGAAATTCAATGACTCCGTTTTCAATCAGGAGTCCATTCACTGCGTCTGTGGCAGAATGGTAACAGCAAACTCAACTTTGCAGAAGTGGAAACAAAAATCCAGTCATATGTCTGGATAGAGCTGAAAGTGACGAATGGGGATTGTGTTTTTTATCATGCAGACTATCTCAGAGGTCTCAGGTTTTAAGGGACATGTGCACTCTTGGTCACGTTTTTCAGCATCTTTTTTTAACTCTGTATACGTCAGGTTCGATTGACAAAAAAGTTACAAACTAATCTAGCGGCAGATTAATTTTGATTTTTGTGCTGATTTTGTTTCTTTGGTATCAGTGGATCAAGTAATGTGATTGTAAAAAGAATCATCATCCAAGCATTTTTTTCTAGTTAACTCGTATGTGTTATTTGTAGATACTGTGGGGTCTTAATATGAGCAAAAGAAGCTCTGATAACCTCACCCTTTGAATAAAATATATTATAATAAACTTTTTTCTATAACTTAATTTATATAACACAGTTAAAGTTACAAAGTGTTTAACAGAAAAATCAGTTTGTAAAACAGTTCACAAACAAAATTAAAAACTGCACATATGTCAAACATCCAGTACTTTGTGGTACAAAAGTCGAAAGAAGGGATTTCTGATCTCAATACTGTTTTACAGTTTTGAGTGCTCTGACAGCTGTGATCTGGGAATAACCAGACCACAGCTGGAGGTACCACCAAATGGCGGACAATCCAGATGTTTTTCCCATGAGTTTTTTTCCAGAGCTGAAAGGCGAGTGTATGTTGTAGATTGATTCATCCAGTGACTCGTTACTCTAAATGAATGAATGCTTGTGTCTGAATGTGTAAAGTGACGACTCATCCCTGACACATCCACCACAAAAAAAATTGTTCAGTTAATTTTGTCTTGTTGCATGTGACCTTTAAATATGATATATACCATCGTACCCTGTGTGGAACCATCCATCCAGATCCATCCATTATCTTTAGCGCTTATCCTTTGAGGCAAGGGTGTACCCCTATTTTTTATAAGATATTTGATCTGCAGATCTTCTGGTTCATGGACAGCCGCCTCCTCATGAGGGGACTGTCGGGCCTTAGCGGAGGTATGCGCTCTCGTTCATGTTTTACTTTTGAACACCTATTAGACACTGATAATTACTATGTACAATAATAACAATAATAAAAATATACTTTTACATTATAGTTACTCAACTGAGTAATATACTATAATAACCACATGGACCAAAATTCATATTAATGCATAGTTGCAACTGCAGGCTTGTGTTTTTTTTTTTTTTAATAGAAAAGCTCTAACCTGCGTTCATTATTCAGTAACTCTTGATGGTTGTCCTGAGGCATTGTGGGAATTAAAGCTCATGAAGAAGTTGGCAAAGAAAGTCGTGATTAATGTTATAACAACTAAAAAATGTTTTTCTTGTGAGTTGAAACCACTCGCATAATTTGTCAAATTACTTCGGACAAATTTCATGCCGCTCTCTGCAGCACCGCACTCTATCTCAAACAGCAGATCCCTTCCACCTAAATCACATTACAAAGCCTCTAATTGGCATCCAGCTCTGGGCCCTAAAACTTCAGACACACCAGGAGCGTGGAACATGCCTGTCTCTGTGGTCCTCTGTTAATGGAACAAGCTTGTCTGCATGAGACCAGTTAATTTGAGCCGCTGCATGATAATTTCTTTTGGGTCTGTTTGGTGCCAGGCCAGCAGGTGAGGACTACACAGCCAGAGCATCCTGCCCCATTATCCAGACAGGACCTCGACTCTGGTTCCCACAACATTTTTCTAATAATTTGGCTCAGAACTCCCTTCAAACAGACAGGTATAGATTTCATTTTTTAAGAAACAGTTACCATTTCCAGACATTTTACTACTGATAGAGAAAACAGGCAGCTGAGAAGTCTATTTAAACTTTTGAGTACATTCTGAAAGTTTGCAGAATTTCAGCAGCAGTTGTACAGAGAAAAGGAAAAACTATGCGACAAATGCCATCAGCTGGAAGCAAACTCTCCACTCGTACACAACACACGATACAGTTTGTGCTGAGCTGAGGGGGAGACAGAAAGTCGGTGAACCTCATCAACATCACTCAGCGTTGTGCTACAGACCTGAAACTGTGTAGTGGAGCTGGGGCTCAAGCTCACAGTGGGACATGCGTGAAGATAATCAGCTCAATAAAACTGCGTTTGCCTTTCACACTGTTGTATACTGGGACTGTGTAGGGACACAATGTCCTGTTTTTGTGTTTTTATGATTCTCTCCTCTAGATAAATACTGTCAGGGGAATGCTGGAGAATGAACATAAGCCTGTATCTCTATAGGAGTTTCTTTTCTTTGAAGAGACAAGAAGAGATGAAATGATGTTTATTCCAGGGTTCATCAGAGGGAAACTGAAGTTTAGAAGAAGTTGTTTTCATGTTTCTGGACAGTCCTATATTTATCTGGCCTCTGCAAAATATAAATCTGCAGCAAAGTTTGAAAGTAGAAAGTAAACTTAGTGACATATAAGGAAAAAACAAATACAAGTAAATGAAATAAATGTTTTATAAAATAACAGATAATGAAAAACTAACAAATTGTGGAGTTTCATCCACATCATAATCTTCAATAGCAGATCTACCTCACTCCTGCTTCAATTATATGTTTTCACATGACTGAAATTTCTCAGGTCGCGTGATAATAACTGAACAGTCTCCATGACAACTGAGCAAACTGCATCTCTTGATGAAGGCCCTGAGATGTGGTTGAAAGCTAGGGTAAAATTAGTTAATTAGTTAGTGCAGGTGAAGTTTGTCGAATTGCAGTTTCAAGATCAAAAATTATAGCCGTGCGTCACCAGTTTGAAATGTGATGTCGCACAGTGTGACAGACACATTTCAAAAGACAACAGTGACAGCAGTTGGTTTAATACCCACAGATTGAACAGACCTGCTGCTCCCAGTCACATCTACGATGAATGAACCTTCAATCTCTGAATGGATGTATTTTTCACAGTATGTACGGATGATGTATCAATGGACAAATAACTTTAAAGGTCCAGTGTTTGAGATTTAGGTTTGGCAGAAACAAAATATAAAATAATCCTATGTACAAGCTGTAGTTTTCATATCAATTTTCATCTTTCTTTCTTTTTTAATTTGCATTTGCATTTAAATGGATTACGTCATATTGATTTAATATTACAAAGGAATCGTTGTAAATGAGAGTGTGTCAAGCAGGTCACACGGCACCGCAGTATTACTACAGTCTGTTCAAGGTAATCACTTTCTATAGACCAGTCCTTCGGACGAACTGATGTTGAAAAGTGAAGATTCAGCCCCTGCTGTGGGGGATTTATTTCCTGTGTGTGTGTGTGTGTGTGTGTGTGCCTGCATATGTGTGTGCACTAAAAAACATCATGTCCATGTCAATGTGCATCTCTGAACAAAAAAGGAGAAAAAGCCCAACAGTGTAATTTGTCAAATAATTTTTACAATCAAGTCTATTTAAAGTTATTGAATTAGCTCTGGCCAGACACACTGTCTTGACACAGAGGAGAATCATTTCACAGAATTATTTTTGGAGAAAGTTTTTAATATAATGGAGAGCAAATAACCATCAGCAGTCGATGCAGCAGATGATGGCAGGAGGACTGAAAACGGTGCAGCGAAGCCAAAATGAAACTTCTGGATGTTACCCACATAAGAATAAGTACAAATGGAAAAAAAGAAAAAGCCTGCAGTGAGTGCTCGAGGCTGCCAAGGTGCCACTTGATGTCTAAAAATTTTGAAAGCAGGCAGTTTTTTTTTTTCCAGCTGAAGTTGAGATTGTTGGATCAGTGTTTTTTTGTCTTAGATTTTATTTACTTTGTTCGCTGTGGTCCTGTGAGTTAACTGCATATAATGATTATCATAAACATATGAGCACAAAGGCCCTCTCAGAGTCTTTAAAACAAACTGCAGTTATTTGATTATACAGCAGCAGACTAGATTTTATAATTACACATACAACAGAAATGAGAAATAACGTTTTGCTGGACTACACTGTATATTTGCACTCCGCAGTTCTGATCCAGATGACACCACATGTGAGATGCCCCGACCTGGAACAATATTTTTTGGGTTTCCTGATTTTTTGTGACGAAAAATATTTTAATTCTCAGAAACTAATTTTATCCATGAAAATACTGAACAAGTAACTTTGGCAAGGTTCTATTTATATGTTTTGCATTAGGCCCACAGCGGAAACTAACAATATTGGCTTCCCCCAATTTTGTAAATTACATGGCAGTATGTTCAAGGTCTTAAATCTAAATTTGGTTGTCGTTGGCTTAGGTGAACATATTTTGGCAGAACAAATTGTAATAGTTTGTTTCATGAATAAGCTTTTTCAGGACACGGTGCCATGGGAGCAGAGACGAGTATACGCTCCCTGTGTGGGCAACCACAGGATGGGACAACGGTCTGAAGGTTTTATATGGACCAGTTAAATCAGTGTATGAAGAGCTTTATATCCACTGAGGAGTTGATCCACCAGTATTTCAGTTTTATTCGCTCTTATTTATTATAAAACATCGGACCAACACAATCAATAATCTATAGTACTGTTACTTGCCAAGAAAACCAAACCAGATCTTTTTAGCACTGGTCTCCGTGCTGGTCCAAAACCTTGGGCCAGACTGAAACGCTTTTATGGCTATTGGATGGATATGAAATCTGCTTAACAATCATGGCTGCCTCAGGATGAAATGTGATAACTTAATACTTCATACTTTTTTTCAGATGCCATCATCAAGTCAAAACTTTCATTTATCCAACATTTGTTTGAAACTAAATACCTGGAAAACAACTTGAATTCCCATCAGCCCCAACTGCTTTTAGGTTTTGTGCAAAATGATATAGTCAACTGAGTTACTATGACTATATTATAGTTACTCATTTGAGAATATAACATATATACAGAATATATATTTATACATAATAAGTATTAGTGTCTAATAGGTGTTTAGTCCTTCCCAAAAAATGTACTAGAATGGCTCACAGTAGAGTCCACTCTTCAGCCAAAGTCCAACGGTCCCCTCATGAGGAGGCGGGTCGTCCACAAACCAGACGATCGGCAGGTCGATCCCTGTCTCCCTTATTCCACATGCCAAAGTGTCCTTGAGCAAGATACTGAACCCCAAATTGCCCATGACGGCTGTGCCAGCAGTGAATGAGTGATGTGTGAAAAAAGAAAGTGCTGCACATAGATGCAATGTATGAATGGGTGTGAATGGTTCAACAGAAAAACTGTACTGTCCTCATCAATACTAGAAAAGCACCATAAAAGTGAAGACCATTTATCATTTATGAAACCACATTTAAATTCACTAGATCCAGATTTCTATTTATTTAGCAAAATACCCTATCTTGCAACGTTAAATAAAACATAACCTCTGAGGCGCAGCTAATTAAAGACAAACAATGTTATGAGAGCAACGGGAACTTACAAAACCTGTGAAAAAAGTCTATAAGACTTTGGAACAATTCTGGAAGAAAGAAAATCTGCTGAATGTGGCGTTAAAAAGAATATACACACTTGGCGAGCATCAGCCCCTGCTCAAATGTTTCCAAATTTTGCATTTTATTACAGCCGGCCAAGAGCTTACTGAGCACACTCAATCTCTCTCACTGGGAGGTTAAAAGGTCGTGCAGATGATAATTTATTCTTGTACATCATCATTTTCAAACTGTCACTTTTTAAGCTATGGCACATCAGGATCCTGTTCTGCAAGAGTGATTCCTCATCTGGCCCGGCATTCTTCTTCCTGTTTATGGTAGAACAGTGCTGCACCTCAAGTCAGTGGTCTCCTCAGGCTTGTAAGTTGCACCTGACCACTCCTCCCATCTGCCTGACCCCGTCTGTCTCCAGCTTGTCCCCTGGTTGGATCGGCCCACCCTCCTCCTGCCTCAGCTCTGCCGCCGGACACGTCCAGATCTCGCCTGGGAGGAAGTGGAATGTTTTTACTGGGAAGTTTGGGATTAGACGACCATTGCAGGATTTTCATTCCATCTTTCAGTAGTTGCACTCCAAAGGAAGCGCCCCCCCCCACCCCATTTTTTTCTTAAGTAAGCCATCGCCAGTTGGGATTAATGAGCTCCATCCCATGCAGAAAGAGCAAACTGGACTCTGTGTCCAAGAACTGCAGTACAGATTGTCCATGACCGAACGAGAAAGAAACACTCTCTTCTCATGCTGCCCAGTGATTAACTGACATAAAACAATTTAGTGGTGAATTATAGTTCTCCTGCATTAATCAGTGAAATCGGATCTGCCATCATTTGTCTGTTTAGGTCTGTGTAACCCTGTTATTTCTGTTACAGATTTGACTCCTGTCAATGATAGTGCTGGATATGGAGGTGTGAACATCCCCGTGCAGATGCTATCTCCAGTTACTGCAGCTTACGGGTATTATCCAATATTCGAACACACACTTTGTAATCTACCCCTGAGCTCATTCACGGCTCCCTTATCATGCAGGCAGCGCTGAATGCATGCGAGTGTGTGACAGAGAAAGATGGACATTTCTTTTTCCATGCAGGAGAACCCCCTGAGGAACTTCCTGTATTTTTGTAACCCAGATGAGAAGCTGTTGATAACACGAGTGTGTGGGCGCCAGCGGGAAAGGTGACATTAGCGACAACCTCGGAGGAAGAGGAAGTCAATCAGCAGAGTGAGAGGGAGCGGGACAATAGAATGACATGAGAGGAAAGCCAAGTGGGAGTATGATACACATGTGAGGTGTCTCTGTCTGCAGGTCAGAGGGAATGCGGGGTCGCGTCCACACGTGCATGCACATGTGCCGAATTGGGCATGGCGTGTGGTTGTGTATTTAAGAGCATTTGCATGTGTGCGTGTGTTTGAGTGCATGCGAGTGTGTGTGTGTGTGTGTGTGTGGGATCGCACAATTGTCTGTTCCGCACCTGGCCAGGCCTGAAGTGAGTCAGCAGTGGGGAGAGGTTAAGCTCCGTACGCCGTCACTCTGCTCAAAGTTGTGTTAACCTTTAAGACTACACTGTGGGCTCCTGTTCATCCTGTGAGGGAAGCTCTCTGAATGTCATCTATTGTTCCAGCCGTCATCAAAATCAAATTGAAAATGTGTGAATGAGGTCTCTCTCGGGAAACCATTCAGCAAGTCTAAGTGAATTGTAAGGGCATTCTGGTCACTGTGACTTACCCTCAAAGTGTTGCTCTTATAACACTCAGATTCAGGCTATTGTCATTTTTACTGGAGACTTTCTCGTAGACTGCAGTCAAACTGGACGGAACCAAAGATCACAGGTTTTGATCCGCTGCAGTTTGTCTCACACTTTCAAAGTTGATTCAAATAAATGTTAATAAGAAGAATTTGTTACACGATATAAGGGTTAGGCCAGATAACATTTCATACAGAAAAGAAAGTTAGTGAAAGGCATTTTCATTTGTACCCGTAAAATCTCTAGGTTTATTATTTTCCATAAGTTCAAGAAGTATAAGGAGGATGAGACTGACGGTTTAAATCATTTGTTAAAAAATTGTATTGCCTTTGAATTCACTGTCTGGCCAAAAGTTACCACAAAGCAAAAACCCAATGAAAGCATAAATGAATGTCGCTGAGGGTCTAGTCATATAAGTGCATTTATTTGAAAGGACCTGAATATTTCCCAGCTAACATGAGTGAAACGGGACAAGTCAATTAACTGGACGACACTACAGTATGACTGTATTTCAGTATTTCAGAATTTATATAAAGTAGACAATGAATGCCAAGAGCAATTTTAAAGTATTCAAGACAAAGAAAGTAACAAAAAGAATGACTTGCCCAGAAGAGGTAAAACTTTTATTTACTTTAGTATTTTAACATTTTTACAACATGCCAATAACATGTGACTTTAAGGTTTGCTGATCAGCTGGTTGGTTGTCCTTGGTCCAAACTGCAAAATCTCAAATTCTAGGGATTACAGTGGAGTTTTATACACACATTTATTATCAATGTATCCTGATTTGATTAGATTTTTTCTTAAATCAATGTCAGCCCAACTGGGCAAATCTTCCTTGAGTCTTTGATGACCCCTTCACTTTCCTTCTAGCGCCACAATGAGGTTTGCCTTTGTGTTTTTGAGTGAGTTGTCTTGACACCTGGAATATGGCTTGAATATTAGAATAAGCTAAACATCCATTAACATTTTATATTAATCTCAATACATTTAACATCAATTAGACACCATAGCGTGAATATAAAGATGGACAACATGTCTCCACTTCCTAATACTATCCAGAAATCAAGCCAGATATCCCGGATACGAACGCTGCCATCTAACAATGGAACCAGTCTGTGCAGTCGTGATCAAGGGATGGAGCTGAGGAATCGAGGTCCAGTTGATACACTCTCACGACCAATCGCTGGTCAGTCTCAGATGTCAATTACGACATCTCACCCTGTTTTCATGCCATCAATTAACTAATAACTAACCAAACATATCGGAAAAATAAACACTGCAGTCCTTTGAATGCAGGGCCAGGATTGAACATCGGGCGTAAAGCTGAGAGGATCTCTGCTCTGTTCAGTCTGATGTTTCTACATCATGTCAGCAAAAAGATTTCCCTGGAAGAACAAAGCCTCTGATGTGACGCATGCTTTCCTGTAAAATCAGTGACATCACATCAACTGGCAAAAGCAGTAATTCTTCACCTGAAAAAACAGCATTTCAAACAGACAGTGAACATGAGAGTCTGCTTTTTCTTTTTCATGTGGCCATTCCGTTTCTCTAGACTCAGCGGGGAGGAAGTGATAAAGTAGTTGCAAAGATGACTACATCAAAAGCCTCTGACCTGCTCGAACAGACCGCACACGTGATGAAGGAACAGGAGCTGGGGGTGAAAAATTATTAGAGAGATGAGGTTGGTGAAAGATGAGCTGGATGTTTTGTATTATGGTTACTAGCAGGAGGAAAAGTCTGAGGAGAAAGGCCTCTATGGAAACCTTCTTAATGCTGTTACTGTGGGAAAGATGATTCACACCAGATGGACTAGAGAGTTCTTTTCTACTGTGGCTTCTACTTTTACTCCGACCACTGCGTTGAGGTTTTGTGGTTGGAGACTGGTGGGCCCATGTTAAAAAGTGTAGCCCGCCAACAAAAATATCTGGCCCACCTCATCATTTTGATCATGAATTATTTTTATTTCATCATATCGGACTGACACAGACATTCACGGATGCACTTGATGGCAACAACTCTGATAGAATCATTTCCTCTTCAGCACAGTGTTCGTCTTCTAGCAGGATTACAGCCTTTTATTTGGAAAACTTAACAAACCATCAGAGGTTCGAAGTAGCTCATGTGTGGTTTTTCGGGCTCTTGTTCGGCTGCTGGTTCAGAGAAAAAACATACCATTGAAATTTGTGGCGTCTGGGCTTTCATATGATATCGCGTGTTGTTAGCATGAAGTAGCATGATCATCAGTACCTAATTTTTGGAGATGTACAGTTTTGACATGCTGATTGCCGTGTTGTTGTAACTGTGTTTTGTTTGGTCGAAAATGGTCATGGGCGTTTAGCCAAGTTTCTATCTATTTGAATGAGGTATATAGCAAGTATATTTTGACAAAGTTTGATTTCGTATAAGTTAATGCGTTGTGTTTCGTCGGTGTGTTTAATGTCCAGAGGGGCGTCTGCACATTTCTGGATTAGAGAGACTTACTTGCCAACCCCCGTCCTCTTTTCCACCCTCAAACTAAAAGTGTTCCTTGTGAATATCAAGCTTTTTATGGCCTTCAAAGTGTATTATATAAGAAATAAGATAGCAAACCAAAGTACATTTCAGACTATAGATGACAGACATCTAAAGGCAACTTTTAAACATGGTGGTGAGCCTACAAGGATACATAGACGTCACATTTAACACAATTTAAATGAGGGTGTGTCAAAAACAGAACAGTAAGTGAATGATGAAGCCGCCTTTGCCTTCTGGGAGTGTGCACATAGATGTTTCACAAAGATAGTGAGGTCAAGATGAATGGAAAATAGGAAAGAAGACGCCCACTCACCTACTATATTGCACATACTGCCCATAATTCCCAGCTACGCCCGTCAAGTGCACACCAAAGACAATCAAGTCCTCCTTGCTGCCAATGAAACTGTTCATTTGCAGGGTGAGAACAGGTCTTGGCTTTGCTTGGCTTGAGGTAAGTCGAAGCATCATAAATTCAATTTTGAAATAACAGAATTCAGGATATCCTGTGGTTAACCACCGAGGCACAGACATCCGATTGTCTAACCAAAAGGAGAACCCACGCCTGTAGTGCTGTCGTCACTGATAGATGGAATATGGATGTGTGAATGGATTTTATGAAAACAAGAATGACTCCAGATGCCCTCTGCCGTAAGGAAAATCACTTATTTAACTTGCTGAGTTAATTAAAGATAGCGTTTGCGTGGAAAGTCTGTACTCAAATTCTGCAGAAACCTTTGGTGATTTGGAACATTTAGCTTAGTACATCAATAAAAGCCAATACCTTGTATATTATGATGCATCTCAAACCATTACACAGCACAAATGATTCATTAAAAAATGGGTGTGTGTGGACATATGTTTGTGTCATGACCTGAGCTGAAACCAGCCACTGTTGTGATTCGGGGCGAAACTTAAAAAAGGCTCGACTACACAATGAAGACATCCTTGGAGATGGCCTGTGTTTACCGTAGGGTTGTCAGGGAGTCCTCCACAGTCAGGCAATAAGGAAAGGGATTATTTGTTTTGGCTGTGGAAAAAGGCTCTAATCAGATCACTGACATGTGATCGCTTTTGTTTCTCCACACCACCCAGCTCCCTCCATCTGAGCACAGTTTCTGTTCACCTTTCACCTCCTCGTCTAGGGTCTTCCCGTTTCTGTGTGCAAAACAGTTTGTGAAACAGGTTGTGAAACGTGTCTGAGTGAGCAGTTCGATGCGGTGAGTGAAAGTGTGAATGATTAATATCCCTTTGAATGTATTTGCTGTTCATCAATCACGACAAAATGGATTGAAATGTCTGTCTTCATACACACTCCAAAAATAAACCTTTAACAAATGTCTCACTCACTTGACAGGCCCCAACTTGACAGGCTGCATGCGTAATTTTTTTTTTCTCTCTTTCATTCACTTTTCCATTGTTTTCCCTGCTACCCGGCGTGTGAAAAAAAGGAGTGCGAGATATAGTAGATCGCTCAGGTTGGGGGGAATTGTCAAGTCTAATTGCCACGTCGTCTGCCTTATCTGATCTCGCAAGGCTGTTATTGTAATGAAACACCAGTGGAGATGAGCAAAGAAAGGTGAAGATTACACACAGTGAGTCATTCATAGCACAATCCATCCCTTCTTCGCTCTGGGTTTTCCACACTCCCAGTGCAGAAAGTATAGCGGGGCATGTGAGGGCTGGATGTGGGCCGCCGGAAAGGGTGTTTCAGGAGAGCTGAGGTAACCGCTCTGATAAGTGATGCATCTCTGCCCTGCATTGTGCATTGTGCTTTGACATGACAACCTCATTGTGAGGCAGCAGAAGAGTTGAGAAACAACAGGATGATTATTTTCTGGAAACGTCAAGTTCCAGCCTGTCGATACTTTAACGTGAGGAAGATGTAAGCCGGTGAGGATTTCAATATGTCCTCAAGTGACAATAATTATTAATGAATATGTTATTTCATGAAGTCAGTTTTCAGTCATGCTACTCATTTGGCTTTGACTTAGACAAGGCCTTAATGCACGCTGGTATTACCCTAATTTTTTATTTAGAGGCAAACCCTGTGAGATCTTGAATAATAGTGCTGCCTGTTAGTGCCACGGGTGCAGTCAGTATTTCAGATTTATATTGCCGCCAACAAGGAGGTTGTATTACCTGTTTGTTATTTGTCTGACGGATCGGTTGAAATTAGAACCTTTTAAATTTTAGTGTGGATTCAGTTAAAGAGGCTGATCCACATCTTTTCCACTTTCCTTATTATTGCAAGATTTTTAGACATTATATCAGGAAATAATTTATGGATCATGGTGAAAAAAAATCCAGACAGGATTGTGGAGTAGATATCTTAATGTTTGTACAATTTGTTTGCACATGTTCAAACCACAGACTGTATTTAAAGGACAATGCATCTCCACATACCTTGATCCAGAGATGATGCTGGAGCCGGAGTCTGGAGTGATCAGGGGTTTCAAGCTCCAATGAATACAAACACTCAACCCATCATGAGTCAGTCTCAGCTGTTAGTCATGACATCTACCCCCATTATTATTGCATCAAAACTAATCAAAACCAAACTTAACCCAAAAATTAACAATTGGACAGCATCAGTGTGATGAGAATTACTGAAACGTATTTGATGTGTACTTTGACATTTTAGCTTGGTCCATGTCCCATCTACTAACATAGAGGAGGTGGGTTTATAACAAATACTCCAGCCAGCTGGGGATCTAAATGCTTTGGCGTCACTTTTGGGGAACTGTCTTCATCCATTTTTATATACAGTTTATGTATCAGACGACTTTCTTTTTCCTTTTATTTTCTGTTATTATAAGAGCAAGACAGACGTGTAGTATTTGTTTGGCCCTGGTGGAGTTATATGTCATTCTTGTTTGTTCATTCTCCAAGTTATTATTTTTACTTTTAAACTATCAGTATCCTTTGTGGACGATTAAAGATAAAAGATAAATGCCAGCCACATTTTCAATGTGCAGAAAACAAAGCCTCTTTGTTTTTTCTAAACTAACTAAATGTCTCAATCACTTTCTAAAGGGGCTTCAGTCATGAGTAAAGTTTTTTAATGTTCAAATATACTCTGGATATATTTGTCTTGAACAGATGTTGGATGCACTTTTTGTTCCAGTTCAGTTCAAAGAAGGATTTAGTGGTTGAGTTTAATGGAAAGTAGCAACAATTGAATTATGGTTTGGACTGAATGATGGGTATCGCTCATGTCTATTAAGCTGAGATTTGTCTGTAGACACAACAAAGCTCCATATAAGAAAAGCATCACAAGCCTTTCACTCTCATTCTGCCTTTAATGACACATGAAATGGTGCACTCAGTAAACAGAAGGGATTTGCTGCCTGTTTTAAGTGATGCAGATCTCACTTTGCTGTGTCTCCTCACGTCAGATGCATGTCTTTGTTTGTCTCGGGCAGGAAGACTTCTTTAGTTTGGTCCCTCACAGTTTTTAGGAAGGTCATGATACCGGAGCCGCCGGTGCCCCTCTCCTCCAGCGCTGTGGGTGCTCTGCTGATCATCTCTCCCTCTAAGTCCAATTTCTGCTTACGGAGCTGTCGGGCTCGGGCAGCGGGCACAGTGATGAAGCGGCTGACGACGTTGATGTGGTAGCTGCGCAGAGCCAACAGCTTTGAGACGCAGAGATGAAAGGCCTGGTTTAGACGCTCGCTGGCCTGCTGCTGGACAAAACTCCTCAGAGGCAGTTGCAGAGAGATGTCCTGGATTAGTTGCCTGTGAGCAGGTGGCATGTAGTTCCTCATGCGGGTTAGAAAGGCACCTATAAATCACAGTGAGGCCTTTTATTCGTCTCCAGTATTGATGCAAGGATCAAAAAAACATGAAAAGTAGCCATCATACCACTTTTTTCTTCATGTTTGACTCCCAGAAGTTCATCAAAACAGTGCAGCAAACTGCTCTGTGCAGCACTTCCTCCTGAAAACTCCATCGCTTCTGTCCTGACCCCCTCATAGACCAGGCCCTTTGGCATACTGGGGTTGTCTTTCCATCTAGACACATGTACATATGTTTCAAAAACATGTTCAACTACACAAATAAAGACTAAATTTTAAAATGTCTGTACCCTGACAAGTAGATCCTCATGATGCCATAGAAGACTGAAGGCTCCACATGCACTTAAGAAAAATCACATTGATCAAAAATACTTTGAATATCAATTCATTTTCAATAGACAAAGCTATATGTGTGAGGGAGAACCTTGCATCAATTTGAATGCATCAGTCATATCCTGCATCGACTGGCTCATGTCCTCCAGGGCTCTGGCCACAGCCTCAGTGTCTCTGCACCTGACACCGTTGATCACAGTGGGGATGCTCTGCAACACATATCCAATTACTCTGGCTCAGTTTACTTGATTTATGTCGTTTGTTTTAATTGTGACTTTTATTTTTTAATACATCTTCACCCTCAGTGCAGGAGCTGCCGCCAGCTCCACCAGCAGAGTGACCATGAAGAAGCCTCGGACGCTGTCTCCACCTGGGAGGCTGACCAGCAACTCCAGGTTCCTGTGTGACATGAATAAACACACATTTTACATGCAGCACCTGAATATGATAAATAAAGTGTAGAGGCCGCAAATGAAAATGTACTCACTGCATGTCAAAAGGCCTGAAACAGGAGATGCAAAGTTGTACATGAAACAGAAACAAAGCATATTTATACCGAAAACTTATATGGAACATAAAAAAAGCTACGTGAGGACGATTAATGGCCTCACCCCTCAGGGTCCCTCTTCCTCCAGTTAGCCAGTACTCCATCAGCATGGGTGAGAATTGGGGGAAGTCCCAACCGCTGTGACACCTCCCAGAATGGAACAGCCAGGTTACATGGAAGAACCTTATAGAGATATTTTATAAAAAATTCATAAATAGAAGAACAATAAAGATGATAAAAAGAAAATCTGAAGGCGTTACCTCAACTGTGTCGTTCTCTCCCTCCTGCCAAACGTAGCCCATGGTCATTGCGCTGAGGGTCAGGTGGGCCAGCCTCAACTCTCGGTGTTTCTGTAAAGAGCTGCTGCTCAGCAGCGGCATCTGCACAGAGAGGATCAACATCACTGAACCACAGCTCCACAAACATTTCAAACTGTCCTTGCCTGTTTGATTGTTCCTTCTTACCTTGTGAATATGTGAGCGCAGCTCGTGAGAGAGCAAAAGCTCTGGGACTCGCAGGGCAATATCCATCCATGGCTGGTAGTAAGGTGGGAGCTCTGTCTTTGAATGTGTTGCAGTTGAGTGTTCATCATGAGGGAAAGTTCATCATTGTGACAAAGGGAAATGGAACTCAACAGTGCTCAAATGTGAACTTGTAATTAATGGAAGAATCAGAGATGTTTTACTCTGAATTTTAAGGCTCAAAATTTCACTTAATGTTGTTACATCAACAGTGACCTTGGATTTGAAGAGTTTAAACAAAATGTGGCTGTGAAAACACAACGGTCTTGGGTCGGAATAAAGTTCAATACACAAAACAAGCATGAATAATGCCAAAGCTTTAACTTATCTCGGTCAGCTGATCTAAATCAATACCACCAACCAGAGTTCACCATTTTATAACTACTCACACACAGGGATTTACTTGTGTATTACTCGTTTGATCACCCTATTTGTTACTGTGTCTTCAGTATATAAGAATCAGCCTCATGGAGTTGTTTTAAATGAAAGTCCTGTTTTTAATATCATTCTGACACTACAGTTTCCTGATGGTCAGATATTTAATGGTGACTACACATGGGAAATTATTTTTTAAATTAGAGTAAAGACGACATTTTCCACCTACCAGAGGCTCGGGGAGGATGAAGCCGAGCTCCTCAGACACGTGGTAGGAATCCAGAGAGAAAGGAGCTTTGGATTCTGTTTCTGCAGCAGCCATAGAGAAGAAGTAGCAGAAACCCCCAGACAGCAACAAATCTTCTGACTCTGAATAGTTCAAGAGACCCTAACCTGACTGGACTCTGGCACAAAGTTCCCTTTACAGCTGTTCCGTGGTCATTGCTTACGCAACGTTTATCTTTCTTGATTTACTACAACTGCTGTCGCACAGTTCTAAGTAACTAAGTGGAGGACATCAGTAGCAAAGCCTCCCCTTGTGAAGATAAAGACTTCAACTGTTATAATATTTACACTTTCACGAGCATCCAAGCTGAGTAAATGGTTTACCACATTCACTATATACTGCATTTGACCAGCACCTGTGGATTTACACTGCAGAGTAATTTCTAAATCTTGTGCAGATTACATGGTTGTTATAGTAGATGAGATGCTTTGCATGTTGCAGGGAAATACTGCTCTGTTATTTTACTGCCTGATAAAAAACAGAATTTCAGACTGAACTGTCAGTTTTCAATTACTCTGGGGAAACTGCAGTAAAACAAAAGCAGGATATAAGAAAGAATGTGGACAAAATAAATCAATGAGAGGTGGTCGACTGTTTAAACATTAGATGGACTGGACCATCTTTTGTATATATAGCACTTTGCTATTCTCATCAACAACTCACAGCAATTTACATCACAAGTCGCACACATTCATGCAGCACTACTATATGCAGCAATTTACTTATTCCAATTAAGAATCATTCATACTCTGGTGTCTAGTATCTTGGACATTTCAGGGATCAATCAACTGATCTCCTAGTTAGTGAACAACCCGCTCTACCTCCTAAGTCACAGCCGTCCACAACAAAAAAATTTAGGAAGCAAAAGAGAAAAAAACAAAAGAACATTGGTTATCTTTAAAACTATTTCGATCAATGTTCTCCTGACTGTCTCTGTTTTGTTATTATTCATGATTTGTTTTACTTGCTGATACATTGATTGATTATTTATGGTTTACTACTTCAAAGTTAGTAGAAGACTCGACGCAGTTGCTATTAAAACACGTATATATACAGTACAACAACATATATTCATCATGATATTGTATGATTATATCATTTGCGTTTTATTACAGTGAATGTCTTCCATCTGTTTTATTTTGAAGGAAATGATTCCACCCTTTGCTCTCTGTATGTCACTGCTCAGAATTAAAGTTGGGATTAAGTAAATGTTGACTGTCAGCCTCACCTGGTGGAGCAGAGTGAACACTGCAGGAGTTCAATAACATAGATGTCATATAGATGTCACTCTCCTGGTTCAGTGGCACCCAGTCCTCTGCACCAGCATCATTTCACTTTGTGGGGGGACAGATGTAATTTAGGATCTTTAACATACTTTCTCTACCCAGATAAATAATAAAATAGAAATGCTGTCTAAAATGTGCAAGTGTAAAGGTCAACTGTAATTTGATCATCTTGGTCCTGAAACAAAGTTAAGATATACAAACACTGGACTGCATTGTTCCGCTGTGACGCACTTCAGGGCAACACAGAGAGACAGAGGTAAAAGATTAAAAAGTAACTGTTGAGATACTGGATTTCAGTGGATTTAAAACATTCTCCATATTGCATCATGTGGGGCTGTGATGATGGAGGCTGCATCGACCTGGAGTGGAAACAACCGTTATTTCTCCGACAGGACAAACTATGGCTGTCAGTACCTGTGAGTGATAAGTAGCTTTTTGCTTATTGGAAAGCAGAAGTGGTCAGTCATACTTTTGTTCTGCATTCTACGAGATTAAGTTGTCACTCTGAATTGCCTAAAACTTGTTAACCAATAGATAAACTGACACTGCTGCAGGTGCCAACACTGCTAAAAACTACCATTCTTGTTATGATTGGGACGTTTTACTTCAGGTGGCAATGACCAGATTCTTTTCGGGTTTTTTAAGCACACTCTTTCAATGTTAAAAGGTTTATTACCTCAAAAACAGAGATTCAGGGTGTTGATTGCTTCATGTAAAGCGAGTCATGCATGATTGCTTCATGTAAAGCAAGTCGTGCAGAGTCAAAAGAACCAAGTGCTTAATATATGACTGATGCATTTTTCTTTAGATGGTGCTGTTGAATTAAACAATAATGGATCTATGTAAACAATTGGTTTTTTGAGTTGTAGACATACAATTTATTTATTTTTTATTAAATGTTGTAATATATGGAAGCTATGTGTGTGTGTGTGTGTGAGTGAGTGTGTGTGTGTGTACTGCATGCTGTCTTGTCTTTCTTATGGGGACAAAAGGCAAGTCCACATGATGTATATCATGGAAGTTTAAGGTGAAGACATGCTTTATGCTTTAAGGTTAGGTTTAGGTTGAGATTTAGGTTTGGGTTAGGATTAGTTAGAGTTGGGTTAGAGTTTTGATGAGTTGTAACTATGGTTAAGGCTGAAGTAATGCACCGGGAAGTCCATGTAAGTCATAGAGTCATGGAGACACAACTGTGTGTGTGTGTGTGTGTGTGTGTGGTTTCTCTTTGCAGGATGAGCCTCACCTGTCCCTATTGAATATAGAGGCGTCCCTGGAGACATGACTATCAATTAGTACTTCAGGGAGTTCATTATTCCGGCTCTGTGGTGTGATGCTGGGCACACTTCAGGGATGCAGCTCTACATATTTTTCTTACACTTCTACCAAAATGAAACCACGCACAGTGCAGTGAGGGAGCGGTATTGTAAAGGCAGTGGACTGGAGGTCAGTGTATACCGGCTGACTGGAGCCGTGGAATGGGATTCGTGCGTCTTTAAAGTGGATCAGTGTTTTGTAATGAATGGGGTGTGGGGGTTTTTTCGCCTGTGCGCCTGGCTATTATTAGCCACGGAGGCCTTACAGTAAGCGGAGGTGGTTCATGACGGTCAGGGCTGCTGCAGCCTCTCTGCACGGCACCGACACGCTCCACATCGGGCTGCGTATTTTGGGCGCTGCGCTCGGACCCCCTCCTCCTGTTCTCCAGCCTCGGTCACCTCGCCTCGAAGATGAAGTTATACGCGAGCGGACGACAGGTGCGAGCCGCATCCGATGGAGCCCCGCTTCCCTCCGCGTCCATCGACCAACCCGATGCAGCACTTCCTCATGTTACGGTAAGAGGCAGCGGGAGACGGGGGGATGAGACGCGTCCAGGCTGCGGGGGGAATCAAACTGGGGGGTTTATTGCACGAATGCCGCTGTCGAGTGTTGGGAACGCGGATAAACAGGCTCAGGAGTCAGTGACGGGCTGTTACATAAGGTGTAATGCAGCAGAGCCTCATGACTCGGTGGTGGTGGAGGGACTGTGCGGTCCTCCTGGTAGGAAATTCACGACTTTATCGTCTTTATTATGGCTGATCGCGGTGCGGGCTGCAGGTTTTTATTTATTAATAAGAGAAAATACTACAGGTCTTTGTCTAATCTTGTGAAAAATTATGGATTGATTCTTTGCGCATCGTAGACTAAAGCATGCATGAGCAATATTAGAGGCGGTGCATCCCTATTGTGTTATAGGCCCATGCAGCCTTATAGGTCACACTGTCAGATATATCTATATACATAAAGGCCTATATATATTTATGCACTGATGCTGTATATAATATGAGTGTATTCCTTCACAGAGGGATGTAGATGCTGTCAATGAAAGGGCTTTATGAATGGCTGCAAACGGCAAGTGACCCTTAGAATAAAGAAATCTCAGTAACCCTTGATAGTTATATTAATAGCAGTGTGTACATCATTGTATTTTCATGGAAGTAAATTCATCCACACCTTTGTTTGTAGTGTGGGGGACCAATATTATCCTTTAGATGTCATGTAGTGAACACAGGGACAGTGGAGTCCATCGGGGTCCAGGCAGGCACATGGACACTATAGCTGATCTCATTCACAAAGAAGGTAGCACTGTATAGGAGTGGTTACTCTCATCCAAGATTCCTAGTGCAGGGAGGGGGGTGCAAGAAATTTCCTCTGGTGTTTAAACACATAGAGTCAAACATGACTCAATTTGGGACATATGGATATACAGAGTTTGAAGTATTGTTTGATGTGATGGAACATATTAGAACCAAAATAAGGTTAGACAACTACACTAATATGACATTTGACATTCGGTTATTGCTATGTGCTATTGTTATGTGCCGCTGCTGCTGCTGCTGCTTTTGTAAAATATGTTTTAGTTAGTGGAATTAGTTTGATACATGGATTGTTGTCCGTTAAAGGCTGTGACACACCCAGACACAGACCACAGTTCCCTTGGAAACCAGTGCGAGTATCTAAATCATCCGCCACCATTTTCACAAGACAGAAATAGTCTGTTTACCTTTGTCCTCCATCTCTATTTAGTGAGGGCGTATTTGTGCATACCAGATTTCTAGCACTTACTGCTGTGAATGAGAACTGTGGTGACCGGAGTTAAGCTTTAGGTCCAGGTTGTGTGGGATTGTGCTACAGGACCAGTAAAGAGGGAAAAGCTGGCCTCATGGGGTTACAGAAATATCTGGCCAGGATCGCTTGCTTGTCGCTTTAAAATAAAAATCTTATATCAGGACCAGGGACAGGGAAATTGTGAATGGGCACCGGGAAGTCACGAGACATTCATTGATAGCTCTGCAGGCAGGAAAAAAAAGCTATGCAGATGATGAAGAGTAGCCACGGTGTCTGATATCCACATAGATTCATGCTCCTGTGCCGTTCAGGACCACACTTTAGGATTTCTGGTGCTGATGCAGATTTTCAGCGCCTCTTTGTGTCTCGACAGGTCTCAGCTGACAGATTCTGATATGGACTATGAGAGGCCAAACGTTGAAACTATCAAGTGTGTGGTGGTGGGAGACAATGCAGTCGGAAAGACCCGCCTTATCTGCGCCCGAGCCTGCAATGCCACACTGACTCAGTACCAGTTACTCGCTACACATGTTCCCACGGTCTGGGCAATTGACCAGTACAGAGTATGCCAGGAGGTGAGTATGCAAATACATTTCCAGATGAAGATTGAGATGAAGACATGAGAAAAGCATGCACCATATGTACCTTTGGCTTTGCAGTAATTCATTAGTCATTGTCACACAGAGGCTGATGAACGTGTCATTTCTTATCAGGTACTAGAGCGCTCTAGAGATGTAGTGGATGACGTCAGCGTGTCCCTTCGTCTCTGGGACACGTTCGGAGACCATCATAAGGACCGACGTTTTGCATATGGCCGGTGAGATACTGTTAAATTAAATTTCAGACGACCAGCTAGTATTCTAGCTGGTCTTGTTGGTCTTCTTGTTTTATGGTTTGACAACTTTTCCTGCGTCTTCCCTACAGGTCCGATGTGGTGGTGCTGTGCTTCTCAATCGCCAATCCCAACTCTCTGTACCATGTGAAGACCATGTGGTACCCCGAGATCAAACACTTCTGCCCCCGTGCTCCTGTCATCTTGGTGGGCTGTCAGTTGGACCTGCGCTACGCTGACCTGGAGGCAGTGAACAGGGCACGGAGGCCTTTAGCTCGGTAACGAGACTAATGAGATGTATTTATTTGCAAGGCAGAGTTTGTTTCAGAGTTGTCTCTTGACATATTTTCTTCTTTTTCAGACCTATTAAATCAAATGAGATTCTTCCTCCAGAGAGAGGTCGGGAGGTGGCCAAAGAGTTGGGAGTGCCATATTATGAAACCAGTGTTGTTGCTCAGTTCGGTGTCAAGGACGTCTTTGACAATGCTATCCGAGCTGCGCTCATCTCACGCCGCCACCTGCAGTTCTGGAAATCTCACCTCAGAAACGTGCAGCGGCCTCTCCTTCAGGCACCCTTCCTGCCACCGAAACCTCCCCCTCCTATAATCACTGTGCCTCCTCCCCCAACCACCACAGAGGAGCATCCAGTTGGTCTGCTTGAGGACCCACACTGTGCTGACGTCATTCTGGTTTTGCAGGAGCGACAGAAAATCTTTGCACATAAGATATACCTGGCGACTTCCTCTTCAAAGTTCTACGACCTCTTCATTATGGACACGCAAAATGAGGAGAATGAAAGGCCCGCTCGCGGTCCTCTATCTGGCAGAGAGCTGCTGATGCGTGCTGCTAGCTTTGACGTTTGCGAGAGCAGCGATGACGGAGACAGGGCCAACCTGAGGGCTTGCACTAGCGATGGGACCTTGAAGGACTCACAGGGGGGCCGAAGGGGCAGGCTGCTGTCATCGTGGAGCAGAGCCTTCGTCAGCATCCAGGAGGAGCTGGTCGATGACCCTCTTACTTACAGCCCTAGGCCCATGACTGTTGTGCACATGGACCAGTCCATGCAGCTGGGTCCTTTCCGAGCAGTGCTCCGCTACCTGTACACAGGTCAGCTGGACGAGAATGAGAAAGAGTTAATGCACATTGCACACATTGCTGAGCTGCTGGAGGTCTTTGACCTGCGGATGATGGTGGCAAACATACTTAACAATGAAGCCTTCATGAACCAAGAAATCACCAAAGCCTTCCATGTACGGCGCACAAACAGAGTCAAAGAGTGCTTGGCTAAAGGCACCTTCTCTGGTGAGTGGAAACCACAAAGCCATGTTCTGTTTTTTAAATGTATAGGCCTACTTCTCAAAATACAGTGGATCCAGATGTTACTACTTGTGTCTCACCTCTGTATTGCAGATGTAGTATTCAAGCTAGACGATGGGACGATCATGGCTCACAAACCGTTACTCATCTCTAGTTGTGACTGGATGGCAGCTATGTTCGGGGGGCCCTTTGTGGAGAGCTGCACAAAAGAGGTGAGTCGCATGATATCACAGAGCTCAAATACACACCAAAGTTACACACCATTTCAGCTATATAATTACACGAAACGCACTATGGCTGCAAAGATCAATACATGCACTGTCCCAAGTGGAGCAGCATGAACTACGTGCTCTGTGTGCAAACTATAATTTAATTAGAGGATTGCAAATCTGCTTTAATACAATTACAGTGGCTTCTGTGATCTAAGCACACTGTTGTTCTGTGACCTCAGCTGTACTCTGTTTTTCCACCTTAATAATGCTACTAAAAGATTCTGCATGCACCATATGAACTACCTCTGCAGTGTGAGATTTAAATATGGTTGTTTGAAAAAATAAATCATACGGTTACTCAAAGTTATTTTTAGATATAATGATCAGTTATCAGCTTTTTTGTTGTTGTTGTTGCTGCTGTAGCTTAAGTAGAACTGAACAAGTAAATGACGATTTTCAACTATCTACATCATAGAATAACAAAAGTGAAAAGGAGATTCAAACACTTGTTTATGTTTCTAAGGTGCTGTTTCCCAACACTACTCGCAGCTGTATGAGGGCTGTGCTGGAATATCTCTACACAGGGCGGTTTTGCTCTCGACCTGACTTGGATGCAATGGAATTGATTGTTCTTGCCAATCGTCTTTGCCTCCCCCACCTGGTTGCACTTACAGGTATATTTAGTAAAGTTATTATCCTGTAACCCACAGGATTTTAGCTAAGTTTCTAAGTCAATGCGTCGCCTGCACTGACTTTCTTTTATGCCTCTTCCAGAACTCTACACAGTAACAGTGTTGACGGAGGCAGCGATGATGGGAGCTGACATTGATGGAGATGTGCTGGTGTACTTGGATATGGCCCAGGTAGACTGTGACATCATCTCAGAACAAGGATAGCTTTTGAAGCCCTTACATAATACTTTGGCTAATTGTAAAGAGCTGTCCTCAGGAAGAACTGTTCTGGAAGCTGACGTAATCTTTACACCCAGTAGGTGGAGCCTAAGAAGCGCAGTCTTAAATAGTGCATGACAGCTTTTTGGAAAAATAATTAGCAAATGACCTTAAGGCCAGTAGACATTGTGGACTTTGCGGTCTGGCTCAGCGCCAAAGTTTATCTCATCATTCAGACTGTGCAGATGGGATTCTGCTTCAACTGTAGTTCCACTTCATTGACTGTGTTCATTCTGTGGCAATTTGATCAATTGCTAATTTCTTTAGTGATATGCACCACTAAAGGACAAAAATTGAATCCAAATGGATTTTTCTGCATTTTTTTTAAACTAATCTGGAGACGTTTGGGGGCTGATGCAGATAATGATATAATGGAGTAAAAAAAAAGCTAAAAAAAAAGGTATTTTAAAAAGAAATTACCATGATTTGTAAGCTGATAAGAAATGTTATTAAGGGTTGATATTTTACAGTTGAAATATAATCTTTATTATAAATAAGACAAAAACACAAATATAACCAAATATATAGACCTTGAAAATAACATAGAAAATAAAGATACATTTTATGTAAAGATAAATGCTCACATTTTCTACATTGTTTAGTCTGTAAAATAAAAGTTTTCATATCAGCATGTATTGATAAACATAAACACATATATGTCTATGAAAGGCTCATAAATCAGTTGTTGTACTGTACCTTCTCATTTGCATTAATAATACCAATACACTAAGTTAGCATGCCAATGCTAACACAATAAAGTTTGATTTACTGCAGTTGAAACTGATTGCTGATGCAAAATGTATATAAACGTAGAGGCAAGTCGCACCAAGCAGACGTAAATAAAACAATCTGAACCTGAGGTTGCCTACATATATAAATATATACGAATATATATAAATATTTATTCCATTTAGGTTGAGGTTGATTAAGAAGATGTCTGCATCCAAATCAACAGCAAAACCTCACAACAATGCTTGTCATGTACAGGAACAAATACAAAAATGACGAATACTGATTTTGTATGTTGACAGTTCCACGGTGCGCAGCAGCTCACAGGCTGGTGTCTTCACCACATCTGCACCAACTACAACAGCGTCTGCCGCAAGTTTCCCAGAGACATGAAGGCCAAGTCTACAGGTAATACACATGTGATCTGTTAACAGCCCTCTGATTAAATGTAAACACAAACCTAACACACAGTTTTGTGCTGCAGTACATACACACTTGTTTGTTTTGGAACATGGCAGCATGACATATAGAAACGTATAGAATAGGCTTTAGATAAAACAGATGGCCAATTTAAATGAAATCTGTAAAATCCGATTAAGCTCAATGGACCCATTCCACCTGAGTGAGACTTTAAGCACTTCAGGCTAGTCAAGGACTTTTAACATAAATAGTTACTGGCTCCACAGTTCTGGTTTGCTCAATGATAAAATCAAATCTATTAATATTCTATAGAGTCTATAATGTTGCAAAATCCACAGTTACTCAAATGTTCCTTTATTAATGAAAGTTTGGTTGTTATACATAATTAATATTACACTACAACGTTATCAGCGTCTAAGAATATGCAAATATATCTTCAGTCTGTTTCTTCCAACTGATTCCAATTAATTTGTTATGACTTTGCTGAAATGCAAAAAACATAGTATAGAATTTGACAATTTAAAATTGACTTTTGAAAATCCTATTCAGCATTTTTCTAAAACAGATTATTCTGATGCAGAGAACCAAGAATACTTTGAGAAACACCGCTGGCCACCCGTGTGGTACCTCAAAGAGGACGACCACTACCAAAGAGCACGAAAAGAACGCGACAAGGAGGACTACCTGTACCAGAGGCGGCAGTGCAAACGCAAGTGGATTTTCTGGAACCTTCCCTCCTCCCCTAACTCGAACTCTCCCTCTTCTGGCTCGTCCGCCATCATCTGACCGAGCGGTAAGGCAGGGTCCCCGCCGGAGTCCACTCAGCGCGGATGTGACTTGTAACAGATACAATAGAAGATAAGCACTGCTGACTAGATCCGCCCCCAGTTATTCAGGCACAGTTTCTCCTTCTCTGGTTTGTTTGCAGCACATTAAGGTCCGCTCAATCTGGCAGTTTAAGTTGAGCTTTGTTCCCTGTATTTTTAGCTTGGTGTTTATGACGCTCAGACCTCAGTGATATGAGCCTCACTGACAAATGGCACAGTGTGTCCGGCGCAAACAACAACTCACATCGATCGTTATGTGTTCCACCATCTGAGTTTAAAGTAATAGCACTCTGCTGGCACAGAACTTTCCACCTGTGGTCATAACTATCATCAGTCAACCTGAACTGATAACCAAGTGCTGCTTATCAGCTGCAACAACCAGCAACTCAACACAGAAATTAAGTCTCAGAGATATAACACTTTGCCCTTAAGTGTTTGTACAATCTACCAAACTGCGTGTACAGTATGATCTCATCATCAAGATGCAACATCGTATAGTCTGCCATGAATCAAGTACTGAACTCATCCACTCTAACCATGCTGATTATCATCCTGTATGCATAAAAGCAAATACAGGCAAGTTGTATCTCTGTCCAGCCCTTGTGTTTTTGAATGTTTGTGTACGGCTTGCACAACTGAGAGCGGTGAATCTGGACACACTCGTATTTATGATGTATCGTGATCTTGTGATTTGTCGCCTCTTGTCACAAAAGGGCTTTAGTTTACATGAATGCATTCAGTGTCCGGAGACACAAGAGATTCCAAATTGAGGCAAATTTTCTGTAAAAAGGCCAGCAAAAATAAACCACGATTATTTCCCTGTATGTTTTGATGAGGCTTGTTGGCGCCACATGTTTTTCCTGGGTCCTTCAGCTTAACGTTGGATGGTCCCATCAGCCTGATCGCTGTCATCCTGGGAAGCTACACAAACTGTACATCTCCAGAGCTGAAGTGCCCACGTGTACATTCCTCTGTGACGGACATGTTTGACATCTCAAATCTCGTGGGGACTTCTCTTGGTTGACCGGAGGATGTCTCCAGGACTGTCTGCATTTGTACATGCAGGAAGCTTCCTCGCGGTGGTGAAGTCATCCATGTTCTTCTACACATCTCGAGCACTTTCTTGGACTCTTCTGCGACAGAGACACACACAAAACCCTCCAGTAGCAACATCCTGGTGAACGGCACTGAGGACAGTAAAAAAAAAAAAAAAAAAGGAACTGGGGAGGATCATGGTGTTTCGAATGTTATAAAATATTGTCAAGCGGTTTAACGCAAATCATTTGTGTTGATTTGTTTTGCACACGTCACAGTATATGTTCAAGATTGTCATCTCATGTTGGACTTGATTGTAGGATGGAGTGCAGCAATGTTCAGATTTGAAAGTACGGTTCTCAGTGAAGCTGGGTCGTATTGTAAATTGTAAAAAAAGAAAATCAGATGAACTGCAAGTAACTTGCTTCACTCTCATGCACAGTTACATAATATTGTGCACTGCAGGCAGTGAGCAGTATGGCACAGTATTACTGAGTAATACATATACTAAATATAGACTTGACTCGTCCAACTCGCATTTAGTTACTGTGCAGCTACACACTGTTGTTGAAATAGCTAAATACTCATCGTGCTGACCTCCAGTTACATCGATTATACGCTGTAGTATACATGGAAATCACTGGTAGTTCACATGAGCAGTGGAATATAGATAAATAGACTCATAGTAAAATAGGATTAGGGTAAAGTAGAGACACGTTTGTATAAATTACATTATAAAGACATACATGAAACATACCATTGTTATCAAAAGAGTCAAAAGAGTTTTGCAGCATATGTTAAAGAAAGCTTGCTTGAGTTACACTTTATCATACAGGTTTTGACTAGACACATATTAGACAGAGCCCAGTCTTTCCTGTGATAACTCCTGACCTGACCACATTGCATGGACAAGGATGAAGTTCAGTCATCATCATCAAGTGTACGCTACAGACAAGTGATGGTTCTGGTGCTCTAAGCAGTAGCTTTAAATTGTTCTCGATAATATTCATATTGTCTGTTGCTAATTAAGTAAACACAGCAACCTTCATTTGAGGGTTTTAATTGTTCAAATCTTTTTGGCACACATTGTCAGACATTAGGCAGAGAGAGCATGGTACTCTTTAAGATCCAGCTTTATTCTAATCCTTAATGCATGGATTCACCAATATGCTGCATTCGATTTAAGTAGTTAATAAACAATAAGGCCCAGTTTTCATGTTAAATACAGTTTATTATAATATCTATAGCAAGAGGGTCTGTGTTGTTATAATTTGCCTTGGTGTGATAGATGAAGTTCATAGATGTGCATTTCATTCCTCAGTGCACTGCATTTCCCAATGAATCTACTGCTGATGTCTTGCATCAACGGCACCTCATGCCTTAATGTACAGTGTAGTGTACGGCATCGAATGTAATGTTGTGTTACTATGGTCAGTAGCTTGTCTGCTATGTGTTAGGTTACCATGGTGCTCTCAGCGTGTGTATCTGTAAATGTACATGATCCATAATTTGGATGTAAAGCAATCAATCGGCGCGTGATTTGAGGAGTCTGGTGAACGTGGTTTAGGTCGAACACTACGTAGGATTGTATGTTTTAAGCCGAAACACAAAACTAATTAAAGACTCTGATCTGATCTGAGGCCACCCTCAACTAACACAAGGATAACCCACTGATTTGTGACATTATAATCATGAATTGAATGCAGGGATTTCTGATTTAGTTTTTATTATTTCAAAGCTGCTTTATGCTGATGAGTCAGCACAGTTACAACATGCTGAGACAGTGCGGCCATTGGCAGTTAGATTTGAACTCAAACATGTAAATATAAATTGTAGGCTGCAATATGAGCTATTGCATAGTTTAACTAGGTAGTGTTTTGTACTATGCATACTGAAACGTCTGACTTTGAAACTTGCACTGCTTTGTAGCACCAGGTTCTATTCAATTTACATTAGATGGTATTGCAACATCATCAGTTAGGCACACAACATCAGGTAAAAATAGAAAAAAACTGATTAGATCATAAATTACAGAGATGTTGACACTGGGGCCCTCTCCATAAGTTTGGGTGCTAATATCACCGCTGCAGAGAAGCACAAACCAAAGGGAGCTTTAGCAGCACCAGGAATATATTATATATGCTGCACAATCACTTCTGCATAGTTTAAGAGGCCTTGTTCTGAAATGGTTGAAAATTCAATGAAAAAGAGAAAAAAAAACAATAAAGAAAAGAAAAAAAACTTGAATGTTTTCTCAGTGTTCAAAGCCTAGATGACATTTTCCTTAGTCATCAGGTATTTTTGTTCTCAAGAGCTGTTTTTATTGTTTAGGAGCTGTAAATCTGAAATTCTGTAGCATGTGTTCTTGAAAATGTGGAAATAATATTTACTAAATAAAAATGGAGCAACGTGGGTAGTTTGGGCATCTCTTTATATATATATGTGTTATGTTATGTTATTTTATGTATATATTTAATGTATATAAAAACATTGCAGATATAAAGAAAATATCCAACTAAAGTTGAATACAGTTAAATGATCTTGTCGATATATTAATATGTATTAAGTAAATTAAATGTAACATAAATATAAAGGAGAGAAAAGACAAGAAAAGAAAATGGAGGTAAAATGTTTCTTATTGATCACTGAAGTGTGCATTATGCATTTGGACAATTTTGTTACTTCTCTCGTGTCTATAAGTTGTAAACACTTTAATATGTGCTTTCAATTCACATAAACCTTGCAAAATCATTTTATAATGAGGTCAATGTCATAGTTCCAATCTTTAAAATAAGATAACATCTCTATAAATGTACATTGTATAATATAAACTTATATTTTGAAGACAAAAAGTATAATTGAGTGAATGAGATGATAAAATAAGTGTGTCAAAGATTCTGGTTCATCGTTGTATAGAAGTTAGATTTGTTTTCAATATCTGAAAATACAGATAAGTTTGATCTAAACTGTGTAAAACTTTGAAGTGCACCTCTTTTATCTTATTATTATTATTAGTATTATACATAATGTGAATGACTTTGGCCTCTGCCAGTTGTTTTTCTTTCAGTTCGGTCATGTGAAACTTTTGAGGCCTCATACGTCAGTGACGTGCTGCCCTACGTGGCTGCGTCATCGTCATCCTCCGGAGCAGCAGCGTCAGAACCAGAGGGAGCAGGAGTGTGCGGAGGTGCAGGAGAACAACCTGAGGAACATGGTAACGTTGTTCACTTGTGACTGTCGAGATAAACTGTGGTGGAGGACCGTGCTTCACCCCATGTCTGCTCTCTCACTGCGTGGACAAACCGCACCGTGTCCAAACGCGCCACGCTGCGTAAATACAAACAAACAAACAAACAAGTGAAGGCTAAACTTATGCTAACGAGTGTTTACCTGCACATGTACTTTACTGAGAGTCACGTGTCATTCATCCTGCAGCCAGAAGTTTGCTTATATAAGATCACCAAAGAAAATGAATGACGTGTCAGCTATCTTCAGCAGTTTAAATATAGTAACAGAAACAGAGCGTGCACACACACGACACCTGAACATTGATATGATTTCAGATCAGGGTTTTTATTGATGATTCTTCTTCAGTCCTCGTAGATTGTATTTAAACATGTCGGTGCTGCTGATGTGTCTTCAACAGGTGTGGGTGGGGTCAGGTGTATTCATCAGCTCTGATTGGCCCAGACGTAGAGCTCACATGATGTGATTAATAAAAACAATGAATCTACAGAAAGAAGCATACACTTCTTAACACGATGTAGCAAATGCATAGTAATAGATGTGAATTCATCTATTAGTCAACTTCAAACCAATCTCTAATACTGATACCTGTCCACTAATTCATATATTTTTTAGGGAAAATGTTTTTATATTTAAATTCACTGCTTTTCTTTGTCTTATTTTGTGTTATACAACAGCATAAGGTTTCAAGATGTTCAGATCAGCTTTGTAAATAAGCATTTTTTTTCTGTGGGATCTTAGTTATGGTAATTCAAAAATATTTTTCTCATTCTATAGAAAAACACTTTATAGATGTATCAACAAAGTATTTGGAAGTATTGTAATAGTGAAGTTAATTGATAATTTCAGGTTTACAATAAGATTCCTGAAGTGGGTCTTGTCTGACTGACTGCTGCTGTTCTGCAGGCTGCACTCGGGTCGTTTCTGGTGTTTTCTCTGTGCATTTTGGGGCTTTTCCATGTGGAAACATCACCAGACACTCTCAGCTCACTGGATTCTTCTTTCTGTCAGTAAGTAGATCATAATGCTGCAGAGAGATGTGCTCATAGAGTAATGACAAGTAAACAATCTACAACAGGGCAGATGATCCTGAACTGAAGCTTCTTATCCTCAATACATTTTTTACTTAAGCACTTTATGCCCATTATAGTATCGGAGCCTTTTTAATCATGTTGTTCATCTTCATATCAGACTAGATTCTGTTTAAATTTCCCTCAATGCCAAATGTAATACATAACTGTGTACAATGAGGTTCAGCTTCTATCTCTCTTCAATAAAGTGGTGGACTAGAAGTGATCTACCCAGAGCTGGACATCGACAAATGCCTCATCGTTCCAAAAGTCCAGAAGCTCAGAGAGAAAGTCAGCAAAGTGTGGAGAGCCCCACAGCTTTACTTCTCTGGAGCACACAAGGTACAAGATTCATGTGTGTGCGTTCATGTTTTCGGGGGAGATGTCAGGCAAACTGAATGATTATAAGTGGCTTGTTCAGTGTTTACTCTGCATTATGACTCCACCACTGCTTGCTATTAAACAAGGAAACATTACACTCTTTATTTTTAATTTGTAGATTGAACTGTCACAAAACACACATTTTACATACTCTTAACTGATGCCCAGTAGTACATCAGCACTATATTGCACAATATTGAAACTAGATTTTAGAATAGAATAGAAAGGAAATACTCATTAGTATCACATTATCATGTCTCTACTCTTATTAAACAGAAACATATCTAGTATGCCTTAGGAAAAGAGGTTTTGATAATAAGTGATTTATGAGAATGTTCTCGACATTATAATGATATGAAAGATTATTTTTATTATTGTTTGTCAAAGATGCACATGCTTATTTTGAACACTAGAGTGCAGTGATGGATAAACCAGGCTCCATATCAACCCTAATAGAGCAGGCCTTTGTTAACTGTCACAATAAACAACCTGTTCTCAATATTAGACAAAATAACATTATGCACATTAACAATTTAAAATGTCAGCCTTCTCAGTTTTCAGCATATATGTCACTTTTTAATTATCTGCATCACCCACATCGCTGAGCACCGGTTGACTGCAGTAATGTTAAACACCACAGTGGGGTGCTAGCACCTCATGATCGTATGCCTCTCCATGAACAATTGATTTACGTCTCACATTGTACCTGCACTTGTACTCCATACTGTGTATAATGTCAGATAGCCTCAATCGCAACATCACTGTCATCGATATCCTTAAATCAGTAACTAATGATGGGTCAGGTTTGATTGGTTAAAGATACTCATACCAGTAAACATACAGACAATAAGTCTATATCCTCAGATAGGAGTCAGATGCACTCATGGGGATCAGCTGCAGCAGAGTAAAAAATACTGTGCATGGTTTAGAGAGTAATATTATAAAATAGTATCTGTGATAAATCAAGTTTTTGAATAAATAAAACATAAATTATTATCAATTCAATGAATCTATCAGTCTAGAGTCCAAATGATTGCATTAAAACTGCTGTTTGAAGTTTGTATGAAGGGATTTTAAATATGTTTAGATTGAAAGAGAAATTAAGTGTCAGAAAGTTGCTGATGGTAAAAGATAGAAACATGAAAAGTGCTCGTGAAGAAGAGCATGACATTAACAGCACAGCCTCTAAATACCATTGAATCAACGAGTTTGTGAAATGTGTTGGCAGAACAGGATGTAGGGCTTGAATGTCATGTGATGTGTTCCTGTTTAAATACCCACTCTTCTCATGTCACATAAAATCATCACAGATCCATTCACCTGCTTTGCACTCACACTCCTGTGTGTCGTTTTATTGTTGAGTGACAGACAGAGAGAGAGAGATGCTGCACCCAGTGCACAGAACTGCTGCTGTTGTTGACAATGAAATTGCATCAAGTGTACACCAAACCTTCTATCTGTAAATTGAAAACTTAAATTGAAAGCCACCTCGATTTAGGAGCTAGTTTATGAATTCCAGAGCTAAGCAGTCTGGCTTGAACATGATGTATTGCCCTTCTCCTGCTCAAACTCCCTTTGATGTATGGTCGTATTATCTATAATGCTGTCTTACATGATTCTCTTTTATTGCCAGAATCAGTGCTGGACAGCAAAACAGATTACATGTTAGATTAAATCAATACAAACTTTATTTACTGGGCTTTGAAATGTAATTCTCCATTTCTCCTGACACTTGAGCACACAGGCACTGTTGAAGGCTCAGATCGTTGCCTGCGGTCATGTGGTTGGTCCGCTGGTCCACCATGCTCTCTGTCACTGTGCCAGGCTGCCTGTGTCGCTGCTATTCTTTGCCACTCACCCCGTGTACCCAGTAGCTGGAACACAGAATAGTGGCCGTTCAGGCTCAGATCCACCCACTGGAACACCCACTTCATCACTTGGTTGGGATGCATGCCTGCTGAGTAATTGTAATAGAGCGCAATGGGCAGCAGTCCCATGAAAACGCCTCTAAATAGGTGCTCATGACCAAAAACAAAAGCAAAGGGCCACAGAAGCTGCTGAATGCTGTGTCCAAACTTCAGAGCAACGAATCACCACTTGAACTTATGTGTTAGTGCATTTTTAGAATTTCTAATTATATTCAGAAGCCTTAACAGCATCTACAGTTTGATACAAGTGGGATGTGTGTTGGCTAACACACCTAACACCATGTCCTAGTCTGATAAATAAAGTTAGTGCAAAGTGGTAATAAGAACTGGAAATAAAAAAGACCTGACCGTATTCTTTCAAGGGAACATGTATAGATATTGTTGTAATAAGTTGGAAGCACAATTTACTGAAGGTCATGCTACTTTATTTTCTGAATAAATTATTCTCTGTCCTAATTTAAAGGCAAAACATAGCACTTGTGTGATTGGATTAATTATTGTAGTTGTAAAGATTTTTAATAATGGGTTTGACATGCAACCCCCTTTTTCCCAATGTCCTTTGTTTCACCACATGGAGAGTGTGGGACTGGTGGTCAGATTGCAGCCAAACATACCAAAAATAAATGCAAAGATTATTCAGGTCCATTATTTATAATTTATTGTAAAATCAAAAATTCAGAAGTCTAAAGTCCATTCATCTGCTATTGAGATTGAGTCATGCTAGCCAAACTTATAAATCACAACCTGAGGAGGGCACATGCTTACGAACACAAATAAAAACAACAATAAATAATGTGAATATAAATAAACAAAAAAGTTACTCTGAAGCAATATTTAAATATGTTATAATCCCAATTCTGTCCTAATTATAATTATTGTATATTATATATAACAGTGACCTTTTAATCATTTGAAAAAAAAGACATTTGCTTCTACCTCTTATCTCACAGCCCTGATGGTTTTTCTCAGTAGAAGCATCAGTTGACTTAAATATTAAGTAACAGGCATAAAACACTTATTGTAATCTTATTCCTATAGAAATTAAAGGAATGACTCCTGACACAGTTAGATAATGATTTAAATCATTATTGGACCATCGGAAGAGAGATACAGTACTTGAACTAAGAATGCAGCCTTTACTCTGGTATATGACATTGTCAGCAGGTCTAACATGAAGGCCAGGCTCTCCCTGCGTCCGTCCTAGAACGTATATAAAAAGGTCCTTCCTGGTTCTGCAAAACAAATTCTTACATTAAGTCTACCGTGGCATCTTGTTCTAGAAAAGATCTCTGAAGAATGATATCAACAAACACGTGCTTGCTATAAGGAACCAAATCTGAACCTCACAAGATTAAAATGTTTATTCAAAATCCAACTCACTCACAACTTACAGTTTATATCTTAGAGGCCACAGTTGAATGGAATTAACAAGTTTGTTCAGCACGGAACATTTCCCCTGTATCAGAGATCTTTACTTTTTAAATCAGACTGCTCCAGCTACTTTTATCGTAAATTGTTCAATAAAGACTTTACGGTTTATGCTGAAAAACATTTATAAATGTCAAAAGAGTTTATCAACACCGTGTTGCATTTTCTTACTGTGTCAGAGCAACATTATGTCTCAAAATGCCAAAGTGCTTTTAGGTAATTTTGTTTTATAGCAAAGACAGAGCTGTGCAGGTTCTTGATGTTGATAGAGGCTCTTTGGAAAACAAGCTTCGCCTGTAGAAAGAATTAAAGAACAGTGAAAATGAAGAAGGACCCAAAAATACACCAAAGAACTCGGAGCTAGAAAGGATTAAAAATCTCTGTGTATATTTGGCTGCACATCAGCTCATCCAGGTGTGCTTTGACTCAATAAGGAATGTCAAAATGAGTTTCTACCTTCTTAAATCTCCTTTCAGCTATTTCGTGATATTTTAGCATGACCAAAGTTAAGCACTGCACGATGCAATCGGGCAAATTAACATGTGATCATGCTCTGTGGCATGTTCAGTATGATGATGCTGAGCAGGTCCAGTCAATTCAGATTTTGTATCAAGACGGCAAAAGGAAAAGATCTGTGAAGACGATTCATTGTTGGCAGGAGCTTCAGTCACAGAGATGTTCACCTGGCTGGTGTTTCAATAGGAACTGTGACTAAAGGGACATCTGTATTTAGATCATCATGCATTTGTATAAAATGTAAGGAATTACAGAATAATATCAATATGATATAATGATGAAGCAGGAAGTTGTCAGACTGTGTCAGTGGACAGTTACAGGTGAGGGATAGTTACCATAGACTGTAAATATTGATGGACAACGTGGCCACTCCCCAAAAGTGAAGCCAGAGCCTCTCGATCGACTCCTGCTAGCTGGCTGCAGTATAGGTCATAAGTCCTTCCTCCTCCATGTCAGTGGATGGGACATGGACCAAACTAAAATAAATAGTTTGTTATTTTATGTTCTTATCACACTGAAGTTTGTTCAATTGTTCACTTTTCCGGTAAGTGTGGATTTTGATTTGTTATTTGATGCTTTAAAACAGGGTGAAATGTCGTGATTGACAGCTGAGACCAGCTTGTGATTAGTGTATCATCGGGACCTCGATACCGCCGCTCCGTTCTCCCGATCGCTACTGCGCAGACTCTGGCTCCAAATACACAAGTTGGCACTGTTCACACCTGGGATATTTCAGCTTCAATTCTGGTTAGTGGCAGGAAGTGGCCACACATTATCCATCTTTATACACAGTCGATGGATTTTACAGTAGGACCGCAGTGCATAAACCTCTCATTATAAACATGGACAAACATTTAAGAGCTCAGTGGTGCAAAAACCAGAGGGACTGGTATACAGACATGTAAAAAAACATTGATATGGTCAGATGAGTCATCCACTACTGCGTTCTCACCAAGGGTGGATGAGTGCATGTGTGACTGCACCAACAGAACAAAACAGGCCTGATGCTTGACCCCTGCACTGAGCGGGTCCAGTGCCTTTGTTGTGCTGTAGGGGGGCATTTTGCTGAGATGCGGACTTGGTTACGGTCCATTTGTCCCTGTAGAGGTAATGGTCACTGCAAATCATTGTAGTTGTTGGCAGTGACCACCTTTATGAAACAGTTCTATCCCCACTGGAAGAGTCTCTTCAAGGATGACAATGCCCCCAGCTAGAGGACACACACCTCATTGAACACCTATAGTTGCCCTTCATTACCATCATCAAAACATCAAATTAGATGTTTGATTCAGAATGTTATGATTCATCCTCCAGTTGAGCTAATCTATGCTAAGTGCATTGAAGCTTCTCCAGTGCATGTAGTGGCCTTGCACTTTTTACACGACATATGTATTTTTTATTCTTCTTTTATTTTCTGTGTATATATAAAATGTACATTTGCATCATTTTAAATCACTATGAGTTATAGTTTTTACACAAGCATGTTCAGGCATGTTTGTCATACTTGGCGTAAACAACACAGGCCACAGGAGCTATCTTTACCTCATAGTTACTCCAAAAGTAGAGACAGTTTTGGACTTGTTTTCTTTTTTTCAGTAAGGACCATAGCCACAGGGCACATTCTTAGACATGGGGGATTTCAAAGCCTTGTTTTTTGGGTAGACATTTCTTGCATCTGGTGGATGGAATGAGGGTTTAAACCATTACTGCGATTAGAGCTGCCTCACTATGATCTCTTGAGCTTGCTTACTGCTGCTAATAGCTGTTTCCTCTCTATTTCCCTCTATCTTTTTCTTTTTCGCTTTCTCTCTCTCTGTGAATGATTTTTATGCTTTGCTAAAACATGTGGGGGCGTTGAGAGAGAGGATTTAAATGCAACGATCCCCCTCCTCTTTTTTAAATTTTTTTTTGGTGAATCTCAGCGTTCTTTTCTGCAAGCCTCTGATGACGACAGGGCAGCTTTAAGCCTGGCAGTGCCCACGGCAGGCTGCCGTCTCAGCGCTGCCCACTCTCCTCTGTGTTGGCATGCTGGAGAAAGCGAGGGTGGGGTTCCTCTCGAGCAGACCTTGTCATTCCTAGGAAAGCCTACATGTCCACCCATGCAGGATTCCTGATAGGTCTTCATGTTGGGGATGTTAGACCGCAGAGATAGGGATTTTATCTCCAGTAGGCGATGGCCTTTCTTTTCAGTGAAGAGTGTATATTTAGATAAACAGACACTTCCTTGAGCCTTTATGTGACAGCGAGGGTCAACAAGTGAAACATGTACTATAATATCCATCTAATTGCATATTCAGTCTCATCAGGTGGGTGTTTTTGGCTCTGCTGGATTAAGTTGGTGTGTTTGGCTGAGATTCAGGGAGTTTATTTCCTTAGCTAATGTTCCCCTTTGTCATTATAACACCGTGTTAAGCTGACCCGTGTCCCGCTCCATTCAGTCATTGCCCATTTACTACAAGGCACACGTGATTCATGGGAGCTTCAGAGGAGGAAAGATTTACAACCTTCTGCTACTAGTACGATTGATTATGCATATTCAGTGGAATGAAGAGAGGCAGTAAACCTCCAGAGCCACCATCTCACCATCACACAGAAGAATAATTTGCACCTCGTGAGACGCACACGCACCTCATGAGGTTTGACCTGTGACATGCAAACTGCAGCGCTACAACAATTTTGCCCTCAGTTGGCGGGAACTGAGGGCAAAAGAATGTGTGCAACTGTCTTTCATGTGTAAGTGAGACTTCACATGACACGTTTCTATATCTGAAATCAAGTGTTCTTTTCCTATTTATTTCACCTCCTTCCCCTATTTTCTTTGTCTTCCCGCCTCTCACCCGTGCATTCACCTCTAAACTGACATTCATTTATGTATTAATCTTTTTTTGATGCAACCATTTCACACCGTGCTATTGCAATAGCGTAGTATTCCTTCACCTTACATTTGGACTATAAGCGCGTAGGCAGACATACTTTTTACTCTGTGGCTGTGAGTAAAATATGATTTCAATTACCATGAAAATGTATTGTATTATCAATGGGAGGATGAGAACAGATTAAGGAAGCTCTTGGATGCTCTTACAGATGACAATGGTCAGGTTTCCATGCAAACAGTGGCACGGGAAGAAAATGATTTTCACCGTTTGACAAAACCTCTGAGAAAAGGAGGTGGTTGAACACGTAAGTCCGACTCAGACCTGATATGTTTGAGAAGATGATTTGCTTTGATACACAGGAATGTCTTTGTATCGATGACAACTATTTTTTTTACGTAGCAACCTAACTAAGCAATAAGAATATAAGCTTTCATCATTGTAAAAGTTAAATCTTAGATCCAAATTTGTGAACTCTGGCACAGAGGCAATAGCAAACACTCGGAGAAGCAGCGGGTCTTTAATAAAGACCTGAACCTGCGCCGCCTGATTATTATTCAGTATTCACACAGAAATTCCATTTCCTCAGTTCATATACATTGATGGCAAGATCTGTTCAAACAGAGATTCATAATCTGCATGGGAAGTGCATCTGCTGCTGTGGATACTTAGACAAACATACAAGATTAAATTTCTATTTATATGAGCCACCGAAACCTAACATTTGCCTGGGAATCAACGTAAGATCTGCAGACGACTCTGTTGCACTTTGGCAGAGTGAGAAACTCGTATGTTTCCCTAACCTGATCTGTCCAGTGGGGGCATGACACCCAAACATATCACCTTTAAAAAAAATCAAATCAGGCCACTCTGCGCTGTTCTCATTTTGTCTCACAAGCTTGTGTGTGGAACGATCCCAAGAGTTCCCTGGGCCACAGATATCTGCATGTTAATATGAGCTCCTTCCCTTTTGTGAGGAATTTCAGGACAGAAATCGAACTGTACACTTTACCTTAGATTCTTCATTGTAGAGTAATTTATCTCAAAGAGGGAATACAGACACTCAGGCTCTTTTACTTGAAACTGACATAATGGGCTTGTTTCTACTTTGACAGCCTCTTTTCTTTTTGAACTAAGTAATCACAAAGTTAAAAGTGATCATGTGAAGTTTTACTTAAGACCCAGATGCTTGGCTTAGTGGCACGTTGCCCAAAATGTTTTTTTGTGCCTCTCATTTGTGGTCCGGCACAGGGTTTAGTTACAGTTGTGTCCCAATCCTCTGATTCACCTTCTTTAAGAACAGCTTCAGGGCTGCTCATAATGCTTAACTCTCCATAATGCCATCCCCTTCATCTCCCCAGTGGTCTTATTGTCTTAACTCTGGATGGAGAAGACAGAGTGTTAAAGGAAAAACAGGTTAATACACATTTGGCACAGTGAAAGTATCATTTCAAAGATGCCCAAATATTCAAGTTTTATGTTTTTCAGTTTTTTGCTTCCTGTTCCTTCCAACTTCTTTCGTTTCCTCGTCAGTCCGTTTTACTGTGTTTTTAAGATGTATTACCGGTGATTCATTTTTGCGTTTGACATGAAAAGGCGGCTAATGGTAACAGCGTTCAGGTGCATTGATGTGTTGATTGATTTGCGAACAGGGGGATGATAAAACTGCCTTCCTTGTCATTTTTCCTGATCCTGTAGTTTGGAAGCAAAAGAAAATGTTATGCAAATGATTTGTTAATCCCTTTACATTATTTGTTCCATTTCTCCCGTTCGTTTTCACACTCAATTTCTAGCACAGCGAGCTGACAGGCGGACACCCTCAGATCGCTAATTCTTAAGATAGGAATAAAAAATGAAAGAGTCAGCCATCCGTCATGTTTAAAATATACTTGCTTCAATTAATTAATTTGCCTTGAATGATTTAGCCTGAAAAATGCAGCAGCAGACCTTGAAAAAACCTTCGAGCACTTCACTTTAGAGACCTCCAACTTAACCTCTTTCTCTTCTTTTATGTGTGTTTTCTTAAATGCTCTCACCAGCAGATTAACAGACTCTCAAGAAAAACATTGACCTGCACAATTAAGGATATGATATCAGCATAAGCAGGATAAGGCAGCTGAGTCTAAGCTGAGAGAGCAGTGGCACATGAAACTGTGACCAGTATTCCTCCATAGTTTTGTTGTCCCAAAGGTTGGTGTTAAAAATAATAAGAAAGAGGTGGGATGGTCTTAGATTCAAGAAGCTTAAAATGCAAAATCTCAAATAAGCCCAATTTTCCCCAGCCAATCGCGTCGCATTTTGGTGGGCTTGTGTTGATCGTCTCAACTGACTCACACGCCGCCCCTCCCCAAATAAAAACACTAGAGATTTACGTGGCTTTTCAAAAAATGTATCTAGACATTTATCCAGCTTAATCTTCTTAACATATTAAAGTGATTTGCGTTACCCTGAAGTGGCTGAAGCTGCAAGCTCACCGCCCCTCATGGAACTAAGACCCCAGAGGCATTGTGGACACCATCCGCTCACGAGGAGAGGTGGGCAGAAGTCAACCTGCTTCTCAGCTGTGGAGCTGTCCCCACATTTCGCGTTGATTTTCTTTTTCTTTTTTTGTTCTGTTATTAGTCCAACTGTTGCACTCAGTCAGTGTTCTTAGGCACACGGCTCTGCCAGCACTGCCCACACTGTGGTGTGGAGGTTTGGAGCTCTCAGCTTTTTGAGCTGAACTGAAAGAGCTCTCTCACAGAGTAGGTGTTGGCAGGATGCTTTGTTTCTTTCTGTGAATGTCATGAGAGGTATGGATAATGAGAAAACTGAAGCACAGTGATGCCATGATTTATCTGGGTGCCAACTTTATGCCTGACTGCAGATTTGGGCATTTTCAGATAGACGATGCGCTTAACCTTTTCTTCAGACTCGACGCAAATCTGAGAATCAGAAGTGACAGTTACAATGTGTTTTTTCCTCAAAACACAACTCCACAGGCCGGGCAGCTAAAAGGTCTTGGTCAAATTCGAGCACTGATAATGTCCTTATTTGGCATAATTGCTCTATGGATGCACCTCGGGGCATTCGTTTTGCCAGATCGCATTAGCAGAACTGTAAGTTTACACTCGAAAACGTTCATTGTAGCTGAAGCCTGAGTCCATTCATTGTCTTCATGGTATTTAGCTTAATGTCTGTCAAAGTTAAATCACACATGATGGGGTCAAAGGAAATGTGGCTGGGCTGCAAGCCTCATTTAGTTTATTTGGATAAGAGTTTAAAGAGTCAACTGAAATATAAAAGCCTTTTAAAATTGTCTTAAAATCATGAATAAAATGTTCTTTATGATAAATGGAGAGGACTGCAATCATTCTGTCAATCAAAACCAACAGCAGTGTACCACTTCTTTAGATGAGGACATTAGGATGGATTCTTTGATCAATTCATTGTTTTGTCCATAAAACATCAGAGTGTAGGGTATCGTCTTTGCAGCTCCTGTTTCGTGTGGTCAACAACCCAGATACTCATATAACATATTCAGATATCTGTCACATAAAATAATGAAAATCAACACATCCTCACAATGGAGAAGCTCAAACAGGCACTTGGCATTTTGGCTTGAAAACAAATAATTACTTATTAAAATAGTCGCTCATTCATTTTATGCCGATCAATAATCAAGAAATCGTATCAGCTCTTGTTTCTTCTTCTAATACATTTAAACGCAAACTGTGTCTTAATTATATGCATCTAAAGAATGTAATTCTTATCTGACTTCTTAGATCATGGTTCAGTATTAAACAATGGAATTAGGGGATGAAATGATAAATGTTATTTCACTTCCTTTTCATCTTTGTATACATAAGACATTGTGTAGTATCTATTTGTGTTAAGCTTAGAATGAAGCATTGTTGATTCTGTATAACTACATTTACAGACAAATATAGTTTGCAGGAAATAAACTGTAGTTGCTATTAATTTAAGCTCATGACAGATATTATTATAACACTGTATGCAGTTAACTTGCTGGTAAGAAACAGACAGCTCACAGTTATTTCTCACATATCCCTTTCCTGTGTGTAAATATCACGTTTTTGTTCATATCACTGGTATATCTGATGAAAAGTTCCACTCTGCCTCTTATTCAGATTGGCAGGTAGTTGTGCACCTGCAGGTAATGTCTGACAGGTGTTGAACTCAAACTCTGAGGCCGTCCATACAACAGCTCCACGCAGACGAGCACTTCAAACTATGAGTGGTTGCTCCTTTTCATATCACAGAGAATAGGAGAAATTGATTGGAACTGGGAGGCTTAGGACTGGATTTTCCTCAACCATAATATTTTTTCTTTAACAACTGCAGCTTAAATTTAGATTTTTTTTTTTCTGGCTTTGTTTTTTATTTCTTTGTCCAAATCCTATCGAGTGGTGCTTCAGGTTTTTCCTTGAGTAAAAAGTTGATATTGTTGTGGGGAGGGAGAAAGGACTTTTTTTTCATGTGTGCAGGAATGTAGATTTCTTCCCCCCGTGAAATCCTAATTGTGCCTTGGAGGGCTGGTAGGGTATCTCTGCTCGGCTCAGCTCAACAGGATTTGTGTCTGTGTATGTTAGAGTATGTCTCTTAGCTTGAATGCGGATATAACCCTTTCATTGCACAAGCTGCTGATTCTTCATATTCGCCGATAGGCTGATCCTGTGCATCCGTATCTTTTTGTGGGAGACATTGAAAGTTTGTGTTTTTTTGAGGGAAGCTTCCATCTTTATTTTTTTTCTCTTAAAACATTTGATATTTTCTAAGAGTTAATGCCAATAACAAGTGGACCTCTTTCTGTGGATCAACCATATTTGAAAATTAAGCTCCTGAGAGCAGGCCTTGCCAATAGTGAACGGTCAGATCGAGAATATATCTCAGGTCAAAAACTACATCTGTCCCGTGTGCTTCCTGAATTATTGCTGTGCATTTATCTATGCAAATCCAGGATAAGATCCTATCTGCCTGCAGCGACATATCCCCCTGGATTTGGTCTATACGTGAATTAGGCAGGTTATGGTTGACAGTCAAAAAGGAATTGCAGCAACATATATGCGAAGATTATTGCTGTAGTCATTAATTGTTGCTTGAAAGGAGATTAGGATTACCGGTCCTGCAGAACACTAACACCTGTCCTTCCTCATATCCAACAATGTTACTTCAGTTTTCCTTATTTCAGTATCAGCTCAAGTTGGCAAAATAAAAAAGGCTGATTTATTCAAATGAATCATCAACACTGGAAATGATTCAATATGCGCCACATTCAGATGGGTGATATATTATTCCCTTGGGGAGAGGCAAAGATGGAGCTGTGGAGCTGTTTTATTTGTGCTCTCTTTATCAGTGTGTCAGGCAGAGAGGCTGAGCTTGTTCTCAATGAATGGACGAGCCCTTGAACCATAAACCTGTACCTCCTCTGATAACAGTTTCTGCATTGTGATATAAGTGCCATTCCCTGTGATGTCCTCTTTGACAGCGCTAAATATATCAACACGCACAAAATGATCTGTCAGACGAATTATTTTATTTCTACCAGTTCTCCAAAACTAAGGATTTTCAGCATGCACATTTGGAGACATACTGTATTGTGGACTTAATTAAGGATTCAAAGCAAAGTGCGTTATGGTTACAACTCACCCGGCTCTGCTATTCATGCTCATAATGTTTTACCTTTAGGTGAATGTTTACTGTACATTTTAGTCTTAGAAATCATTTAATGCTATTTCGTCTGCTGGGACCTCAGCCGGCTCTGACGTCTGAGATAGCCACATCTTCTAAGGTGATGAGAGTGCTCCCTGAATAACTCAGAGCCCGTGTGATGACATGGCCCTGATTGTCAGACTGGTGGGCTGGTGACACTGGAACACAGACGGTGCTTGTCTGTTTGAAATATTCTCTTTCAAGCTTCCAAGCCCTGGGCAGTCCTCTCTCCCAGTCTCCCAACACCCAGCTTCGCCCACTGAAACAAGACTTCCATACTGGAAAATCCGGCCCTGTCAACTGGCAGTCTGGACTTGGTTCAGCCCACATGCCAAGCACCCCCCCACCAACGCCACTTCCACCCCTTAATAGGCACTAGAGTTTGCCACCCCATGTAGATGCCTTTTGGTCGCCATCCATGGATGGCGTCAATAGCATCTTCCTACACAACAGTGACTGAACGGAGGGCACAAGAAAATGTGGGAATAATTTACACTTTCTCACTGTACTACCATCAGAAACCATAATTAATCATGATAGAAAAAATGTGGAAGCCATCTTGGCTGGTGAAACACACAGTGCCTGTGAACAGCCCTGACACCTTTAACAGCTCTGGTGGCCAAATAGGAATGGGTGTCAGAGTGCTTACAACTAAGCTCCCTTCATGGCAGCATGTAACCCATGATGGTGCTTTGTGAAAGTGTAACTATTGCAAGACTTAAATATATTTTCGTCAAATAAAATGCTGTTAAAAGGTCTCGAATCCTTCAGAATGTGGCAGAAAATTAAAGAATTTGAACAAAATAGCCGCCAAAAGAAATTGTAATAACCCTGATAAAGCAAAGCAAATTAAATACATGTTGTTTTTTTTTACAGCTTTGTTGCTGTTTTCATTTGCACATACACTAAACATCTACTATAAGCTCAGTAGATCTTAATAATTTTCTTTTTCATCCTCAAAATTCCCCTGAGGGCTTTTAGAATCAAAATAGTTGATTCAGATTTCCAAATCCTGGTGAAGTAATTAGAAAGTGCTCCCTATTAACTTTTATAGGCTGCACTTGGTGGTAAAATAGCAGATCTATGACTCCAAGTGTGTGACATGCTTGACAGACTAATTATGGTCATGAGTCCAGTGCTGTAATTTTCCCTGTTTGACTGTGTTGTGTTCTCAGCAGCCAGACTATACATGACAAAAATATTTCCCTCTTTCCTCATTTAGCTGGGTCATGACGCTCAGCACCTGGTTGTTACTTCGTTGTGGTTCTCAAACTTTTTTTGTTCACGCCCCCCACCCCACAATTTTTATCAATCATTCAAGGTAGAGTTGGTCATTTTTCTCTGAAATAGTTTCTGTCTTATATGTTGAAGTCCCCTTCATGCCCAGTTGGTCTTCATTAAATAACGGCGGTATGAAATCTTTCACATTATTGGTCAGTTTACCTGTCTGTAACTAACCGACCTGCCTGCGCATATCCTGTGCATGACTGGAGTCTTCAGCCGGAGAGACATAGACGGCTGAAGCAGAGACGATCAGTCAGAAGTTAGTGAGGGAGTCACAGAAAAGTGTTTTGGGGGTGTAGCTTTGATGAGAGGGCCGATGGGAGGCGATGGGATGTATTGTTTGCATCTTTTAAAGTATAGCCTGCTCTTTACCATCTAGCTAGCTTTACCAGGATTACCAACCCTAGCTTTAACCTTGATAAATGATTTATACAATCATAGAGTTATTTATTCACCTATGATTCCTACATTTTTTGTGAATTATAGCAGGAAAAACTAATAAAAAAGGCTTTATTTCCACTGTATTAATCATGTTTATTCAAGTTTCACTCCATATTTTTCGCCTGGTCATCCACGCTGACCCCCTGCAGTGGCTCCATGACCCCCCCAGGGGGGCCCACTCCTCGGGTCGAGGATCATTGCTTCAGAGTACCTGTTAATGGCAGTGTCTGTTTTAGAGCATGTGCATTTGCAGAAATGCTTTCATGGCAGTGAGTAGGTGTATGTGTGTAAAGCCACCACTAGAAAGTGTTGAAAGCCTCAGCTAGCAAGATCGCATCCAGGGTGACTAATAAGCTTAACATGAGCACGGCTGTGTTCGCAAGCACGGCGCGGTGAAAGAAGTCTTCGATGTTGAGAGAAATGCAGAAATGGTTCCCTAGGCTGCCACTAATTCCTTCACCCCCCTCAAGCATCAATCAGACTGTGAACCGTCTCACTGTGGCTTCGTTGCATTGCTCCAAACTGCACTGCTGAAGTGCACGGCTTCACAAACACAGTTCAGGACAGACTGCATTTAAACATCTTCACAAATCCAGATGTTCATTTGTGGCTTTAGACGAATATGACAATAAATCAAAATGTATTGTTCAATAGATTATATTCAGTGAACAGAATCTATAGGTTGTAAATTATATAACATTGTCTCGCCTTCCTTCTGTCGTGTGTTAATTTGATTACAATAAAACATATTAGAATAAAACATATTTGTACGTTCAAACAGTAAAAAGCGTAATGTGATTATGTGAACATGTAAACTTGTGTTTGATATTCCGCAGTGATTCTTCTTGAACTGCTGCCTCGTCGTAGCTCTCTCCCCCCTCTGTGTGGCCACAGTAGCTGGTGGGGATCTGGTAGCTGTGTTGTCTTTAGGCCTTAAATATGAATATGTGTTCATTTCCACATGTGGCTTTCTTTTGACCATGTGGCTCCTCCAAGTGTGGATTTATAAGCCACTTCACACTACACTCCTGTGTGGGAGGAAGGCTGAGTTAAAAATAGGCAGGTTCGGAGGTAGTGAGCAGCCCGCTTCACTGTGTGCGGTGCTTAAGAACACACACGAGTATTGGCATTGTGTTTGCATATCATTTATACGTGTCAATAACCAAACTGAATGTTGGAACCAGTTATGGTCGTTGTTATTGTGAAATTCCCCAAATCATCTTGTATAACAACCTCAAAAGGGTCATTAGCACTAGTGTTCTACTCAAGTGGCATAAAGCACTGACATTGTTTGTCATGGAGGTTAATGATAAATGAACCTTTATTAATTTTGTGTTAAATTACAAATTCAAAGGTTTTGAATTTCAAATCATCACTTTAAGCCCACTGTGCATGATACTGTGTACCTAGTATTTTTCCTTAATAGAATATCTTGAAGGGGCATTCCAGTGATTTATTATTTAGTAAGCATGCACAGTGGGTTTTGGTGAAAAACACTGAATTAAAAGTGCAAATTAAACAAATATTGTCCAAATATGAAAACACAGGATTTTTATAGTGAGATTTAAGCAGATGAAAAATTCAATTATCTGATATGAAAACTGGCGACAAGATGGACAGTAGTACTGGTAACAGAGTTCAGGAATCTGAGCTGGTGAGTCCTCTGATAGCAGAGAGCAGTTTGTCAGGTAACAAGGCAAGTGAGTTTTCCAACTTGCAGCTTTTTCTGAATCCAAACTTCACCGACAGAATAGAAAAGGCGGCAGAGGAGGCTGGCATGCAGAGCAGAGGAACTGAAATGAGCAGGGGTGGCTGAGCATGGCAGGTATTGTTTGTCAGGCAGGTGATCCAGGCACAAGTAGACGGATAGTAGAACAGAGACCGAGCAGGAAAGAAATATATAAAACTTGAAATAAGAGGGCGGCCAAAGCATTTCTACCACTTTACAAAGTCTCGTGGATGAATCAGTCTTGGATACTGCTTCTGGTCTGTCTGAGGTGAACGGGAAACTGGAAGTCACTCCCAACCAACCACACACGTAAACGAGAGGCAACTCCGCCAAGGCTAATACCTCATGTCGCCATGCTAAAGAAAGAGAAACACAATTCCTGAATCTGCCCGTTTACCTGGATCAGGTTCAAGACTAAATAGGTTTCTTGTTCGGGTGGTGCCCCACCCCTCCACAAAATTTCATGGAAATCACATCCGTAGTTTTTGAGTTTATTTGGACTGTAAATTACTTTCATACTAGATAGCTTCAGTTTCCTTTGTTTAAGAGTAATTTTATCATTCTTTGGAAAACTCCAAACCAACAGAAGTCATCATAACTACAACAGGTAGTGAGGTAGTACTCTACTGTGAGTAGTTAATTGACTTTTACATATAAAATTATTGAAGTATTGTCTCTCATCACATGATTTTTTTTTTGGTACCTGATAAGTGCAGACAATAGATAGATCAGAGTGGCTGTGTATATTTTGAAAGCTTCTCACAGACACACACACACACACACACACACACACACACACACACACCAAAGCCTCCCCACTCTCCACATTTAGCACAGCACTACCTGTGAAGCACTTTGAAGCATTTGTTTTGAAATGTGCCATATAAATCTTTACCTACTTAAAAAAGAAACATGCAGATCACAGAGCTGTTCTTGTATCCATGTCTCTGTAGTCACAACAATACCTTTTTTATGGTTAGAATAATAACATGCTGTTTGATAAGATTCCATGAAACTCAGTTTTTCCACTGTAGCAGATTACTGATCTGCCTGTGAAGGAGCTTTTATAATGTGATGTGGAACAAAGAGATTTCAAAGCTACTGCAGATTAGAGGTGGGGGTGGTGGGTGTGGTTGGGTGCTGATATCAATGGCAATGAAGACCTCCTCACCTGTAAAGGTTGTTGACTTCTAGGTGAGCCCCATTGCCCCCCTTCCTATCTCCATCTCATCTTTGGGTCTGCGGCCCCCTTACTCTCTGCTCAGGATTCAATTACTGCTGCCTGGCCGACCTCTGACCTCCCCTCCACCAGGATGAATCTCATCGTCTGACCGTGGTGCCGCAGTTCACCTTCCCCATCACTCCTCTGCCCCTCTCACAGCACCTATCTTACAAAATGAGACCTTTATACCTTGTCCTTAGTATAAAAGTTCACTCATCTTTGTTCTGTGAATTCACTCGAGACAAGATTATGCATTCAGCTTGATTTTGAATACTTTTGTGGCTGCGGAAATAACGAAAATGCAGCTGATATTTTTCTCCATCATCTGATAAATTCATTTCCACTTCCATGTTTTAGTTTCTGTTTTTCTGTATTTACAGATCGATCTTTCAACCTTGCTCTAAGCTGCAGTCGATGGTTGTTAAGCCATCGCTGTCTCTTAATCACAACACAGATACCTGTTAATTACCAAACGAGTTCAAGTATTTTTGGTACTTAAACATGGATTTGGGATCGATGCTTTCCTCTGCTCCGGGTCGAGCGCTGAGCACAGTTGACCATTTAATGAAACGTTGTGGGTTCGGCGCGTAGAGGCTGGAGGAGATGAAGCACAGGGAGGATAAAGCGATGGGTATATTAATAGGCAGCTGCATGGACGACACTGTTTGGTATTGGGTCAGGGATAAAGCATGAACTTGTAAACTCACTGAGGGGCCTCGCCTCCCTTCCTCCCTCCCGCTAACTCACTCTCGCCCTCCGTGGTGTCATCAGTTAGCAGAGCCGGGCTCGATAGCCCAGGCAGCTCTACGAGAGCAGCGATTAGACGTCTCTCTGATTCTCAGCCCCAGCAGAGTTCACTCAAAGGTAAGCCAGTAGTTTACATCCTCAGAGACACTCTCCCTTTGTTCTCTGCCGTCTTCTGTTTTGCAAATACTCTATCTATTCAATGCGACTGGCCTGGAGCGGGAGTTTCAAGTCGTCTCTTGAAAATATAATAATAAAAATATGTATTTAAAAAAAAACTAAACCTTCCCCCCACCCAAATACTCTATAGGTGTCACCTCCTTGTTTCCTCTCTAGCACTGACCAGTAGCTGCGACAGAGACGCCCAGTCAGCTGCAGGGTGCGCTCCAGCCGCCTGGCGTCTGAGGTTTGGTCCCAGTGGGCCGTTTTGCTGTGATCACAGCAGGCAGTGGGAGGTTAATCCCAAGAGAATGCAGGCTCAATATCCCCCGCCTCCAGCCTGCACCTAGGAGCCTCACATCCCCTCCTGTATAATGGCCCGATGGAGCTTTGTGGTCTGTGGCCGACACCTACCTACATTTCACTTCTCCTCAAAGCTCTCAGATTATAATGGCATTCTTAACGTCCTTTAGCCGCCATTACAGAGAACAACAGAGCACACAGCTGACCTCTCACCTGTTTTAACATAATCTAAATTTTATCTTTGTGTGCTCTCTATAATATAGACAATTAACTGTTGTTATTGATAGATTTGATTAGCAAATATACATTTCACCAATGCTCCACATGAAGTTTCCTCGTTAGAATTAATGATAAACACTAATATGGTTGGAAATGTGTGCCTTACAGTATCCAGCTATAAGAATTACCACTGTTTTGATATACATGTAGTTTTGTTCGAGCCCTGATAAATGATTTCAGATGGCAGAATATGCATCTGTTTTTCCCTGGAGTCTTTCACACATATCTGTGTGTAATTAATGTGGATTTTGACAGATGGAGGAAAAAAAATCCTTGTAAGAGAGAAGGGTACATGCCACAATGTGTGAAGTGCAAGCACGAAGGGAGCTTCTTGTATTATTTGCTGCCCGTGCCAGCTGGACCAGCCAGACTCTTACAGGTAGAAATTCAGGCACTGAGAAATCATTGAAATTCAGTCCCCTGCTATAAATAGGCCACGATTTTGTTGTTGCAGTTATCGAAATAAATGTGCTTAATGTTGTTCTAAATTTGGCTTTAGGAGAACTAAGCCTGTCCTATACAGTGAGCCTCTTTTTATGGTAACTTTCGTGACATATCCAATAAACTGTTATTTCTTTCAGTGATAATTGTGACTGGAGGTCATTTTTAATTTAAATGCTTAAATTGCCTTTGCGTATTTGTGTGCATGCATGTGCGTGCTTGCATATGCGCTGTTGTTTGAAACCATGCTATTTCTTAATGCATCAGGGCCTGACTTAAATATTAGTGTAACTACATTATCACAGTGTCTTTGCCTGGTAGCAAACATGTACAAATGAGGATTACAACTCTTGAGAAGGCAACAGGTCATGGTTGGTAAGCTGCCTGGGGGGGTCACTGATATAGAGTCACTTTTGACAGGCTGTGGAGGAGGCTCTATTGTTGCTGGTGTGTCTGTGTGTTACCTGCAGGCACTATCACTGAGACTACAGTATTATCCTATTATTAGGCTTAGTTGTTTACGCTTATTACTGCTTGTCAGGTAGGCAGAGAATCCTTCTGGAAATGAGCATCTGCAGAAAAATACGACTACTTTATCTCATTCAAGTACATCGGCTTAATTTTCTGAGGCCTTTAAGAACGTCTTGATAGGACACAACAAACAGAAATTTAAGGTGTATGTTTGCATGGGAGCGTTTGATTCTATGACGTGTTTCTCTGAACCACACACAGCGTTGTTTGGCACTCAGTGTGAGAATTAAAGAAATGCAACATCTGTTTTATATGTGTTAAAGCTGATAACATTATGGTCTCTGGTTGTAAGTATATACAGTAAGAGGACATCGTGGATTGAAACAGCCTCGATTAATGTCTCTGTTTGTAGAGGAAGTGAACAAAATAAAAAAAGCCCATCATATGGTCAGGCAGATTTTGGGCACGGGCCCAGGGATGACAAATGTGCTCTTGCAATAATTCAATCTGCTCTCATAATTCTCTAACTTTTAGGGACAGACCGTAGGAACATTTCTCCGGCAATTAAGCCGCCAAGTCAACGTCGAGTAGCTGTGATCAAGCGTTAGTTAAGATGCTTTTTCTCTCACTTTATCTATTGACAGATTGAGGGGTATAAAGATACTGGGTAAGTGGCAGAAAGTTACTGTGAATATGTTAACGAGATGAGTTGGTATCGGATCCAAAACACTGTCATGTTCATTGGTGTCACAGTTATTATATTAAGTTTAGGGAATAATGGAGAGGAGACAGAGCTGTAGTCTTTCTATTAAAGTGCACTGCAGTGATTTAGGTACTGTGTTTAATTTGTGTTAGAACAGTTTCATCCAATGTTTTCGGTTACAATATTATCACCTGTTTATTTATTCCGAATGTTTTAACATTTCAACTTTCCAAGCTGAAGTAAAACTGTTATGATCATGTTTCAACCCATTAAATAAGCAAAACCAGTCTTCGGATATCAACTGGGTCTGTGAGCTTCCTGTGCTCAACTGAAAACAAGCCATTTTATGAATAGAATAAAATTCACATTTTGCTGCATTATAAGTAAAAGCTAAGGAAGCAAAGTGAAGCATGTGTTTTCGAAGTATTGTTAACTGCAGGGACGGCTGTGGAGCCTTGGGGCAAAACGGCACATGGCTACACTTAAAAAGCAAAAAGGATCAGGTACCGCTGTTCCTGGATCTGCCTCTGGGCCAATCACAGTGTTTGTAGCAAAGCAGTTTTTTCTGTATTAAACACAATTATATATATGAATCTTATGTTTGCAGAGTAAGACGTATGTTCTGGTGATGGTGGATCCCGACGCTCCGAGGCGCACCAATCCAACGTCTGCATACTGGAGGCACTGGCTGGTCGTGGACGTACAGGTAAAGTCTGCAGTAACCTCTGCTCTCAGTTACAAGCACCCTTGTGTGTTTTGGTGATGGTGACACGGAGAGCATTTCTTATTGGATTATAGGAACTCATATGCTACAAATTTATGAAGTAGTGATTTTTTTTTCTCTCCTCTTGAAAATTGTGCATTTTCATAATCTCGGGGTCTCACTTGGCATGTCTCGTGTTTACATCTGCACTGGGGCCGATTGCAAGGCTGAAAAATTATGAATGGTTTTTAAGCCTAACTTGGTGAAGAAAAGATGCCAAGTTCAAAAAATGTTAATTTTTCATATCATGTATCTTGTGCAATAAATGCCTGTGACAAAAGTGTGGGAGTAAGTCTTTCTAAATGGCTGTGAAAGTTTGCAAGGCCCTGTCAGCAGCAATTTCCCTCTGCTGCGGAGAGCCTGGGACGTGTCAATGCAGGCGTGTGAGACTGAGATTGAGGAGAGCAGCATGCGAGGCGCACACTCTTTCTCCCATAGAGCTCCAGTCCCTCAGCTCCCCCTCCAGTGGAGAGATCTTGGCAGAGTGTCCTCCCTTCATCTGTTCCCCCAGGCAGAGCAGCTCCCCCAATGATCCACACTTCTCCATATTTTACACCCCCGAAATGGGCACGGCTCCGATCCCCTTATTTCTCTTCATATTTCTCTCCTTTTCATCCGTTCGTTTGTGTGTTTTCACATTCTTGCATTCTAACGCCAAATGCGTGTTGAGTTGTTGATTGCCTCAAATATTTGGAGGTTTGCAGACATTTTCTAATCCCGCGGGAACTGGGAGATCAACCCAGTAGATTAAGACTAGTGGTCTTAAAAACAAGCACACAAAGAAGCTTCGCCGATGTATCACTGCTCCCGTTTCATTTCATAAGGCGTTGTCGTACACTAAGTAAATGCCACATTGATTTCAAAGATCCAAATGTGATGTATCTGAGATATACATTTGAGTGAATCTACAATAGGCGTGAATTCAGAATTTTGTGATTCAGCTCGTCTGCGCTGCACTTGAAGAGATGATTTATGCAGCCTTAAAGAATCTGAATAGTTACCTCATATCACTCACAAACATCCCCGATATAGAAAAGTAATTTCCACTTTATAAAATTACATCAGGCATCACCGTTGCTTCTTATTTTTAAGCCCATAAAGTCTGTCTGGCCGCGTGACCGGCTGTGAATAAACAAATGTCTTTCAAGTGCTCAGACGGACCACATTCACTCCAGCTATTCAATTGCCTGTCACTTGTGTGGGTGTTGACCTGCGCTGCCCATAAAGGGATTGGCCAATGTGATGGGATGTTTCTCTGATTGTGACTGGTGGTTGGTCAGAAGGGTTAATGAGCCTTTTGAGTGATGCCAACCGATAGTGGGAGGTGTTTAATTGAGCAGTGTGGATAGGTGACATCACACAACCTCAGTTTTGCTCCTTTTTTTTTTCCAAGAGTCGATGTGCATCTATTGGATTTTGTTTCGGTGCAGTTCTGATTGTGACAGCAATGTAGGTCAGTTTATGAATTAATGCAGTTGTAACGCGGCAAAAAATAAGACTAGTGATTACATTTGATAAATGATTTTATTATTATTATTTGTTCCCTTTTGGTCTGTTCCATCTGTTTATGATAGAGAATGAAGTTCTCGATGAAAACACGTTTGGCATTTCAATAGATATTTTCTGGCAATGTGTTTGTTGATTGTTTTGTAAAGCACAGTATCTTTTTTAGCTGAAGTCAGAGGTCATGCTTTCAAAAGTCAAGTGGATTTTCGATCCTCGCTTGTCAGACAGTGCGAGCCGCAGCCGCCATTTTCTTTTCATACATATATATTCATTAGTCCAAGGTCGTGCAGTCTTGCCCCAGTTTGTGGATGTTTCCATAATTAGTGTTCTTTATCCGTAGCCGCAGCGATGAAGGCAGAGGATCTCTTTAATTCAGCTGAGAGAGAGTGAGTGAGGTCAAGCTGGACAGAGCAACGCGGCACCCCTAGATTTACTCTTCGTCTTCAGCTGCGGTCTCATTAGAGAAGCGGTGGTAGCAGAACAAGGACACACCTCGGGTATTACACACACATCACTCACCTTGATTTGAGCTGTTGTCTTCACGTACCCAAACATGTGCAGAGGATCTCCTCGCTGTGTGTCAGCCATAAAACAAAACCCTCTTAACAACAGAGAGAGGAATCACACATAATGTACAGTGTTCATATTCAAACTGTATTTATCCACATCTGCAGTGTATAGAGCCCTAAAAGAAGCAGACGTATAAGCCTTAGAAACGTTAAGGTTTTTCCTGAAGAGAACATTTTGTGTTAGTTAAACATGATAAGTTCTTCTGTGTGATTAATCATGAAGTTTAAGTTTATGAAAGAGCTCTGCTGAAGCAGATTTTAGGTTGAAGTACTTTGGACAGAAGACAGAACATTTTGTTTGCATTTTTATATTTAAGTAGATTTGGTCTCGCCTGACAAATCTGCCCTTAAAGTTTTCAGGCTGGCTGGACAAACTGAGCAACAGATGGAAAAGGATGTAAGGCTTTCAGACTGATTTCTTCACAACAACAAAATAATTGACAGACCATAGAAAAGACGTAAAAATGACACTCTACTTTGAGAATAAACTTAACAGGGTATACGAGGGGAAAGCACAATATCAAAAACAATATATGGTATTTAGATCTTATAAAAAAAATACATTGAAATCACATAGTCAATGAATTAATTATATTAAATGATTGATTTTTAAAGTAGCTCAACTGGCCTGAACTCAACGGTTGTTGAGCTCAGTTGGTGGTTAATCCTACACTAGGTTAGATGACACAAAAGACAAGAAGTAAATTTAACTGAGTTATTATCTTATGATCAGGATTTAACTCTAACTGTCACTCTTGCTTTGGCTGTTTGGTTTAGTTTGTTGCTGTTTTAAATAATATACATTTCTTATATTATGTATTTGTGACATAAACACAATTATATGTTTAAAAAAAGTTATTATTTAGTTATACTTAATGTTTAGTTTAGTGAATTTGGGCTTTGTGTGACTCAAATGTTTTCCCCTCTGCACCAGATTTTTGGTGTCATAAAAGTCGATGTGGGCAGGTTTTTGTGTGTGTATGACACAATAAATAATGTAACTTACTAAGTGTGTGAGACAGTTGTATTTTAATGTTTATGTCAGGTGTCACATCTTTAATTCAACCGGCTGCACCACTCACAGCATCATTACTTTTGACAACCCAGAACAATTTAATCCAGCAGTAAAAAGTGTAAACTGTGTGGGTATCTCTTCTTCTCCCACCAGCTGTCCACTCTCTTTTAGTGCTCACATTATTAGATGCTGTATATGAATTTCCACTGCAATTGCCCATTTTCAATGACCCTTCAAGGTACAGAAACAGTAATTTAGAATCTTCTGCAACTCTCTCTGTTTTACATCAATTATGGACAATTACCAAAATAACCATCAACAGATTGTTGTCTCGCTCTCGAAGTCGAATTCCAGATTGCGAGCCCCTCCCTCCCTCCCTCCCTCTCGCAGCTCTCCCAGAGTCTGAATCAATGCAGATGTTCCGGTTTGGTCTCGCAGCGATAATTACTGTAACAAGCAAATCATTAGTATCTGAATAGAGGCAGCTTACATAAATACAGCACTGGGTGTTACTTTTACTTGTTAATACTTATTCTCTCATTATAGTTTCGGCAGTTTGAAAGTCAACATGATGCAACGTGAACTTGCAAAACAGTTGCTACAGTTAATGCTCTTTTCTGCTCTGAGAAAAGCCAAGGTATTCATTATCTCTGTAAAATCCCATTTAAACAGACGTCTAGCCTTAGGTTTTTATGGATTTTCTTCTTACTTCTTTTAATGTGTGAAGTTTCTCTGCTTAGGGTTTGTCTCCATGAAAGGTATTAGTTGTCTGACAAACTTGCCCTAACCCTAATTTTATGCAGAGGAGTCCGTATTAGAATAATTAGTGGACTGAAATTATTTCTGGTTGAAGGACTCTTGGAAAAAAAATATTTAAAATCCATGTATATAGTAAATCCACAATCTTTTCTCTTGACATATTGTAACCTCTTCATGCTTTGGTGGTCTCCATGCTGTCCTTCACTTCCAGATTCCCTTCAATAAGGTCTGCGAACTGGAAGCCATCGCGTGTTTGTTAATGTTCTCTGTTTGGCGTTGAACTGCCGGCCAGTTGGACCATTCGCTGTGGTCATTATTATGGTGCACAAGGGATATGCATGCTTTAACATCCATCTCTGTTGTAGCGGCTCCCGGAGGAGGACAGAGCTTGTGTTCTGCTGCTGGTCAGGCAAATACAAACAGTGAAGTATTGTGAGTGTGTCAGACCAGCTGGCTTTGTGTTTGCGAATTCTGCGGCCTGCAGAGATCGTCTGCTCCACACCTCAAGATGTCCTTTAGCTGCAAACGAATAGGCGTGTAAGTCCTTACAGTATTCATTCACTCATAAAAGTTATGTTAAAACAATTGTGTCGTTTTGTCTCTGATCCACCTTTTTGTTTCATGCAAAGTGTTTGTACAGCTTTAATTGTAATGAAGAAATACTGTGCTGTAACAACAGTTCATGTCTGTGAGGAATAAGATACAACAGGTTGTGGCTGCACAACTTTTTGGTCTGTAGAAATTTCTCTCATAATACGAGTGATTAAAATACATAGTCACACCCAGTTTATCCTTAATGTGCAGCCAGTCACGTACAACACGTCCTGAGTGACTAGAGTTTATGTCTTGATTTTCTAAACTCACAGTTCATGTCACAGTTTTGCAGTATTTCACTATCCAGTGTTTGAAATTGCACTTTTTTTTTATTTGTGCTAAAGTCTTAGTTTGTTTTAGCAAAATAGCAATATTCAATATTGCAAATAAACATACATAATTGCATTGTTCTTCATCCTGTAATTATCCCTACTGTGGCATGTTACGATATAAGCGTTTATGTTTGACAGACAGCTGCCCCCATATGGAAGCCAAAACAATTTCCCAAAGGCCAGGCGAACCATAGCTAGCTTCATTGTGAGAACAAAGAGCCATTGGTATTATTCATAATTAAACTCTTATTGTGTACTCTGCTGAATATTTCCATTCTTCTGCCTCTCTCCTGCTCACTCTCTTTTCCCCTCGCGCTACTTTGCACCTCGTGCTGGGAACATCTGTCTGGCGTCAGAGTGGAGCCTGGCTGTGCAGATTGGAGCAGGTAGAGGAGCACATTGTAGCCCAGCTAATGATGAGAGTGTCTGCCCTCTCTCTTGGAGGAGATGCAAGCTGCTGCTTCACGCTCGCTCACTCCACTCATACGCCCAGGGAAACAGATTTCCAAACATATGCAGTATGTTTTTAATCCAGTTGAGCACTTCATTTCCCAGCAAACACAAATAACCTTACGGGACATCCATATCTTATGACAAGGGGGTGGGCGCAAAGGAATTGAACAATTTTCCTTTTTAATTTTTTTTTTCCTCCAAAGTTGCTAAACATGCTCATAACCCAGGTTAACAGTTTGTTTGTTTTTGGTTTCACAAACTTTTACTCAGAGCTGCCTCCTGGCTCCAAGTCATATGAAGCAACTTTACCCAATCTAAACTCCACTCTCTGCACCTGTCGTCATCCTTTGTTTCAACTTTAACTGACGGCACGAGCACATGTTGTTCGAGTGAAGTGTCTTAAAGAATTTCAACAGATTGTTGGCATTAATATATGGATCGGGCGTTAAGTATAACAGGTGCTGTTTATATGATTAGAAGTGATAGAAGAATATAAAGAATGCTTCCTGTTCTTTAACTTGTCAGTAAACTTGAATACTGTATTTTCTGTTTCATACTTAATATTTTGGCTTGAATTAGTTTGACCGTTATAAAGTTTACATGCAGGTCATTCATCTTTTTTCATAACTACCGAAACCTCCCCTGGTACAAGTCAACAATAGTCCTTAACATGGAAGCGCAGCTGGAGGTGCTTAACATTTAGAGCAGTGCTCATCCTGCTGTCAGCGTCAGCCAGACAAATGTCAGAGGTGCTACTACATCGAGTTCAGCTTGTGGAAGTCATTCCCCCACTAAACCTCAGCAGACTCTCCTCACAGCCTCTCGCCGCCAGATCTGGATGTTAGTGTTTGTTAGTGTGGTCTCTTTTTTATGTGAGTGTGACCTCTTTCAAAAATGCACACGTTCATGTGTGTCTTTTTTTTAAGCCCCTTTTTCACTGGTCACTAACATCTGGCTTTTGTCTGCAATAGGAATGGATACAATCCGTGTTCACTCCCAGAATCTGAAGTTGACATTTGTTTTTTTTAAATCTTATCTTTATTTTAGTTTTTTCAGCCCTGGCTCAGATCAACTGTAATGTTAATATGAACAAGCTCATTTCTTCTTCTTCTTCTTTATATTGTCAGTCTAGGTGCTGATGCTGCATCCTTTCCAATGCAGCAACTTGTCATCTTATTTGTCTTCCACTGTCCATATCACTCTGTCACATCTGGATCTTCTGGTCCTGTTTTCAAACTCCCTGTAATAATCCCATCACGTTTTTATCTGATCTTATCTCACAGCTTATTAACAAACAGGTTCTTCTTCAGTGTGGGCTGCTGCTCTCACTGTTCTCTGCCACCTAAAGGGAGAATTACATAAGAATCCTCCGCTCAGTTGTCAGCTCCATCCCCCGTCCACATACAACACACACACACAGCTGATAACCTACCAAACCTCTTGCTATCTCTATAACAACTGACCTCCCTGCTCTGGTTGCCGTGGTGAGATGATTGAGGAGGTTTCACTGCATGAAGAACGTGAGCTGCTAAAGCTGTTTGGTCAGCGAGGGAATAATCATCCATAAATTACAGTTTTTAAATGTTGCCTAATGTTTCTTTATTTTCTAGGAAACCAAATTTCTATTGACTTCACCACATGGATTTCTGTCTTTTTTTCTCTATCTTTTACATGTTTATTTTATTTAAGTAGGCCTATGCTATGTGTCAGTGTGCACACTGTCCTGGATATATCATGATCACTCTCCAGGAAAAGAAGGACAACCTGGAAAGCCCTCTTTGATCCAGTCTGTCACACTACAGCCTAGTAGAGAAAAAAGAACATATTGGACCCGCTCCATGCAAATGCAGTTAAAAAAAACAGTAGCAATGCACACATAAAGGCGCTTCTTTTAATATGTGCCCCCTTTCTTCACACCCACGACCATTGTGTATAAAATCCTGTTTTTCCTGAAAAGATTTCTAGTCGCAGCCGCAGACAATGTTCCCCCACACAAGCTGTCGTCTTTGTCATATCCCCCCCCTCCCTTCCCCGCCACTCCACTTCAGTCAGTAAAGCAGGATCTCTGGCAGTCGGCCCCATGTGCGAATTTGTGTTTCAGGGTACAGGTGGGGGGTTTGCCGGAGTCTGCCTACCTGTTCCCCGGGTCAGTCTTGACAGACATGCAGAAAGAGAAAAAAAAAGAGAAGTTGGAAACCAGAAGGAGGGAGAAAGGGGCGGGTAAATGAACAAATGTCAGGGTCAGTGGGGGGTTGCTGTGGCCGCGGCTGTGGAAAATGCTTCCTCATAGGGGTGTCTCCTGATAGGGGACGGTAAAGGGGAGTGAGGCATGCTGATAAAAACAACTCACTAACAATTATGCTCACCTAAAATAGCCCCTATTTAAGTATATAGCATGCTTGCCAGTTAATTGTACACAAAAAACAAAGACTTCACAAAGGACCTCCTGCAGCCAATGTATTTTCTTGTATTTTGGCATCATAATTAACTGTGACAGCTATGAATGCAAAGTTGGCAGATATTATAGTGGCCTGTCTAACTCTACATACTGATTATGATTGTTTGGATTCCAAAAGTTATTCTAAACTGCAAGAACAGAAAAATGCAGCATAGTTCTTATTGTATACTAAACAAATACCTAGAGCTGGTGTGGCAGCACAGATCATCTTTAATATAATCAATCCAGCATAAGAAATGTATCCAAATATAGTAAAATCTGTCTTATTGAGTACATAATAGTTGCCATGGCTTTGTGATGGAGGTTTGACAATTATCGGTCGATGTAGATAGAAATTGTAGAACAAAGCTGGACTCTATTTTACTGCTATGATATTCTGCCTTTGTGAATACAGCGAGTACTTGTCAAACATTGTACAGGAGGATGAGTCCATTCTGTGCATATCACAGCCCATATCTGTGTCTGGCCAAGCAGCTGACTACGTGTGATTTAATGACAGCGTTCCTGATATTCTCAGGAGAAAATGCTTTTCATAATGACAAACAAAAAGCCCCTGTCGATGCGGTACGTTAAGTAGAAGACGATGTTGCACTTGAATAATTTCCTGTGAATTGTTCTCGAGATTTGTTCAACTTGCTCTTATTGATATGCTTTAGGACTAACAACCATAAAATCTACTAAGACCTCTGATCTGTACTATTGACCATTATCATAGCCAAGAGGTTTGTTACAATGTGGTATTTTTATGCTACAGTTGGTGTGAAACCTGTTTACATTCCAGGGTGCTGTAGTTCACTTCTCTCCGCAGCTCAGTCGGATTCCAAAGCACTGTATAGATTTCTTTCAGCTGATGAAATTAAAAAGACAGCAGTGTGTGTGTGGTGTGCCTTCCAGCAACGCGATTTGCCTGCGAGTTCACGATACGGGTTGAGAGGGGAGTTCCTTTGGGGGGGATTAAATAGCTCCCTCTCTTCCTTCCCTCCTCCCCTGCCCTCCATACTTGCAGAACATAAACAGCTTGCAGGGCTGTACAGTACTTGTACAACATGTTTGCCACAGTGCTGCTCACAGGTAACAATAAGCCAAGGTCAAAGGTTAAGAGGGATTGTGGAGCGCGAATTCTTCTGTGTTCCTCTGGCAAACATTGTGCACAGGAAACAGTGCCGATAGGATCACTGGGAGAAAGAAAGTGTGTGAGAGACAGGGAGAGCGAGTTGGCTCAGTAGAGAGGGGGTAGAAAGAACAAGATGAGGGTCAGTTTCACTAAGATGTGTTATACTGGTCTATAAGGCGAGCACAGTCTGCAAGGTGGGTCTGCAAGGTTAGGACAGACAGAGGCCGGTTTATAGGTTATAATAACCTTAGACAAGTATATAAGGTTCGGACAATCTTAAATGTGTCTATAAAGTGAGGAAAGTCATAAATGGTTAAATAGGGGTAGGACAGTCTAAAGTGGATTTATACAGTTAGGAGAGTCTTTAGTCGGTATAGAGGTTAGGTCAGTCCTAGACATATATATAAGGTTAGGAGAGTCATTAGTTGGTATAGAGTTTGGACAGTTGATAGACATAAGGTTAGGGGAGTCATTAGTAGGTATAGAGTTAGGACAGTTGATAGACATATCCATTAGGTTAGGACAGTCTTAGACTTGTCTATAAGGTTTGGATATTCTTGGATGGGTCTATAGGGTTAGGATTGTTGAAGATTGGTTTATAGGTAAGGATGGCCTTAGATTGGCAATACTTTTAGAACAGCCTAGGTTTTGGACAGTCTTAGATTGGTTTATAGTTTTATGATAGTCTTAGACAGGCCTGTTAGACTAGGACAGTCTCAGTTAGGGTCATAGGTTAGGATAACTGTACAAAACCTAAAACTGACATTAAGCTTAAAAAAGGTTCAGATTGTTGCAACTGCACTTGCTGACACACAGAGACTGCTTAAAGAAAGATGACAGCATCTGGGGTTCATCCAAGCTGCTTAAAAGGACTTGTGCTTTTGTATCCTGTTTATTTATTTAGTTCATATTCTTCTTTGTGGATTTAAAATCAACTAGAAACTGTTTCTAACTAGAAGCAAAAAAGCTAAATGAGTAAAAAGTATATTTCCCTATAAACTAGTATCTGCATAAATGAGCAGAAAATATTAACAAAAGGCGACTTTGAAATGATTGTGTATTACTGTACTTGTGTAAATGTACTTATAAATTTCCTCACTTCAATGTCTTATCTATAGCACCATTTTTGATAATAAATTGAAATCTATTTGCATTTTTGTCCAATTTTCTCTTAATTCTTTAAGGATTTCCATTTGCCCAGATTTACCAAACAAAAAAATTCACACAGATTCTCAAAATCTACAGTTTAGAGCTACTGAAGAACTTGCATGTCTGTCTGAACTCTGACGGCTGGTAAGATATAAGCTGTAATTTAAAGTCTATCTTTGTAAAACCAGATTTCTGCATCTGTCAGGCTCTTTGAATGGGAAAGAGATTATCCATTTAATCTCTTAATCATACACACTGCACACATTGTTGGTGCTGTACCTTAAACCTCTGTCCTGATCGGATCTATCTCAACCACCTTTTGTGATGATTCTCTCTAACCCACCGACTAATTCAGGTTAGCGCTGGCACTGTTACACGGGTTCCTCTCCGGCTGTCAGTGTATTAAACCCTTGGTGCCCTGTTAAAATGAAATCCAGACCAGCGGTGCACAAAATGGAATGTGAAAATATGTAGATTTTAAAACACAGCTTTTTAAAATCCCTCATTCCCAAAAATGAATCCACAATGAGGACAGTTGTTTCATAACATGAATTAGGTTACTGTACATTTTTGTGCAGTATATGTTCCCCCAAAAGTAGGAATTAATAATGAAGATGCTTTTTGGCCTGAAATTGCTATTCAAACAATTATGTACTTAGTTTCTTCCAACAAATGCATTCCACATTATTGTTTTGCCTCATAGCAAAGCACCCAAAAGACTAAAACCTTTCATTCCAGCAAAGGCCGCTATTGGTCACCGTCAATAAAAGCATAAAAGCATTTATTTCCCACGTTTGTCAAATTAACAGCATACTCCATCTCCCATAGGACTTGTAAGGTTCATTAACCTTTCTGTGAAGTGGGACAGGTTTCCAGCAGTTACCATAACCTCTGCCTCGCTCCTGCCTCAATTATAATAGAAGAATTAAACATCCAGCGATTCAAAACAGTAATGCTGCCTCTTAAATCCCTTTGTACCAGCTCTCAGTTGTTAATGACTAAAGACACTGAATGAACTATAGAGTTATCAACAGATAGAACAGTGGACGGAAACAAATGCCTACTCCTAACAGCAGGAATTATGGACTGTACGTGCACTGTTTTTGTCTAATGGGCAGAATTTGCTCTTATTAACTATTATTTGAAAAGTTGCCTTGGGTCTCTATGAATAACACAATGTTGAATTAATAATATTTAAACTATTGGTATTTATTGGGAAAATTAGCTAAATCAATGTGGAAACAGATCTTTTAATTTATTGCTGTAAATTTCAGGATATTTCACTGAAATGTTCCGATCTTGCTGCTTGCTACCTCACTATCCTCCCAAAGTCAAAACAAGAGAACTAACTGACCTTGGACTAATTAGCTGGTCAATTACACGCCTGTTGATCGCTTTTAATTTCTTAATAATTAGATTAATTGTGTGGGCAAAAAGTTCGTTGTCTTGTCCACCTACTCCTACTCCTCCTTCATCCTCCTCCTCTCGCTCTCACCTCTTCTCCTCCTCCTCTCCCATGCCCGGGCCCACAAGGTTTCCATACTCAATTTATTTTGTGTCAGCGTTCACACCTCAAAAACTATTTTAATTCTGTGCCTTTGACTGTTTAATCAGCTTAATCTCGCTCTTTCTCTCCCGCCCCCTTACATCTCCCCCGTCCCTTCATGTGTTAATCAAAATCCAGGCACATGCCCGGATGTATTTGTGGGCACGCAGCTCTATTATCATCCATCCATTTACTATCTCCATGGAGGCCTCATGTTTGTGTGCGTGTGTGTCTTCTGATGCTACTTGTAGGCAAACTCTGGCTGGGATTTTCCAGTGCCACCCCCGGCAGTGGGAAGCCCTGTATGGGGACATGTCAGCGCCTTGTTTGCTCGTGCTGATGAAGCTGGGGGTGGGGCGAGTGGGCAGCCTTGTTCAGGTTCCAGGATTCCCTTCAAATGAGTCAGCCAGCCCCCACTCAAACAGACTGTTACCTTGGGAACTCAGGCTAGGGCTTCCCTCAACAGTACTTAAGTACAGACTCATCAGCACCCATACTCTCTCTCACACACACACACACACACACAGGAGCTGTAAGGGAAGCAGCACTCAGGTTGGTTGAAATTATCTTGTTAACACGCTCTCACTTTGGCCTGTGCTCTGCCCTGTTAGGCCCAATCTGCTCCGTGAGGATGAGATGACCGACCCGGCACGGCCACTTTGTCAAGGTGAATTTGTAATGTATGCAAATTAGACTTAATAGATGGATGTGATAATGAGTTTTTGGTGGCTAGTTTCTTAAGTGATTTAAGTAATAGTGTGCTTTCTTGCTAATGAGCCTGACAGAGGGAGTGTAGGTTCGGTGCATCACAGCGTGTTGGGTGAAGTCAGTGATGGCTGGAGTTCACTTAATAACTGGACTGTTTGTGTTTCCAACTCAGTTCATTACCAAAGCCAAATGAGTTTCTTTACTAAAGCCATTAGTCCAGCAGGCTATTGTTAAGTGGGTTAATTTGTTGATGCACTGAAGCAGATCAAGGGTGACTCCCCCGCTGGCTTTCACGCTGTCTGACTGCGCCAATCCAACCCGCTCAGCTGATCACCACCAACCATTCACCCCAGACCTGAACCCATTAGGTTTTTACACAACGCATGCTCAAATACCATTAAGATTGAGTGAAAACTGATTATCAGGCTGCTGATGAATATATTACTTATTTATTTATATTTGATTGAAAAGTGAGATGCACCTAACACAGTATTATTTATTGTATGCATTAATCAATGTGATTTAGTGGTATTCTTGTATTGTTTGTTTTATGATGAGGTTAGAAGAGGATGAATGGTGTTTTTTCCAAATCAGGAAAAAAAACACCCAATATGCATTGAGGATACACTTCTTATCCAATCACTCAGACCACATCTGAAAGTGGTCAACATAGCCACATTCTTCTAGCTGCGTGAACTCAATGCATTCTGGGCCACAATGAAAGGCCACCTTCTCAACGTCCTCTGACCTGCTACAGTTAATAACGAACCCAAAAATATTTTCCCATACAGTGTTAGGGTGTTGATGTGCTGTAAACAAAATCACCTGATGTCCGCAGCAGAGTTAATTGCTTTTAATTACATTACTTCCTGCCTCTGCCTGCTGCACCACCCCTCACCTGAACAATGTTGAGGATTTGTCTGTTGTGAACGCGACTGTGCAGAGAACCTCCTGCTGTGTTGTGCATGTCTGAAAATGGCTACACACACACACACACACACAGACCTGTCTGTTATAGTCTGACTGGTTTAAAACAACATATTTTGGTATTTGCAAACAGAAATGATATAAACATTTTTTTGGCATATAGGGGAGGGAATTTTGATTTAATCACATGTGGTCACTGGAGATGCATATCCATGTGTAAACAAATGTACCTGGAGCTGTCCACTTGTGATGAGATCACCTGAGATGGATGTTGAGACCAAGTCTGATTGGGGCCTCTGGGTGCCACCTTGAACTATCTGAGAGACAAAAGTTAGCTTGTAGCCTATATGTCTAACTGTGACATATAGGCTACTGATGAGCATTTGAGGAGCAGCAGAGAGGTTTCAGTGGAGGAATGTGGTACATCTGTGTTTGCAGTTAAAAGGATGGAGCCATTCTTCAGAAAAGCACAAAGGAGGTCTGTGACACTGCAAGTTCACCAATTCAGTTCACTGTGGATAACTAGGTTGCACACTTGTCTGCAGCTGTATGCAGACTTCACACAGCATGACAGCTCATTTCAAACCTGCCAGAAGTTGTCGTGTTCTTTCTTTCAAGATTTTTGAAGGTCAACTAGAAAAGATAGGGCAAAGTTGGGAAACTTCAGGGACCTGCTCCAGCTGGACGTGTAGGAGAGACACTGCATTTGGAAGGAGCCTCACAGACCAGTAATGAATCTTAAGTGGCCTGTGGCCTGCGCATGAAGAGCGTGGCTGTTGCTCCAATCCATTGCTCAATGTCTGACCACCAAATCCACTTGCTTAATTATGCTTGCTTACCTCCAGCGTAGGTGCAGGATGCAGGGGTGGGACAAGGGGGGAAGATGAAATATGTTTGGCCTCTGAAGTGCCCTTGTCCTGTCAGCAGTCTTTTTTTTATATTAACTGATCCCTTACTTACAATACTAACAATACATATGATGATTTGTTACAGATTTTTTGTGCTTGAACAAGGAACAATTTTCAAAATATATGCACTGATGCATGGCTGTGCTCAAAGCTACAGTCAACAAGGAGTAACTTAAATGTTCACCTTACTGAATCAGGAATTGTGCATGGATGTTGGTCATGTATTTGGGTAAATTGTGGCCCCAGATTTAGACATTTAGACAAATACTATGTCCACCACTGCTCCTGTGTATTTTGAAGATCAGAAGAGACAATATCTTTCAGTTTTAAGAGGGGTGGGGGGCATAGGTATTGTATAATGGAGAGTGCAGCTCAGGCAGCAATTTTATGTCTGAACCCAAACCAAGCCTACTGTTTTCCCTGCTTACTGGCACACGCAGTGTAAAAAATCAAGTATATAATCCATCATACATGACTGAATCCAATCCGGATATGATTTTAACATTTTGTCAGATAAAGTCAAAAGTGAGGTGATCTTGCTGGCTTCTTTTCAATTTTTGGACGAGACTCTTGTCACCCCTGTTGTTTTTAAGAGCCAAATTAATCCCTGTAACAGAAGAGAAATTCAATGTTTTCCCTGCATCAACATAACTTGAGTCTCCAAGTCAAGCAGTAGCATGTTTCTCTCCTCCAAAGAATAACAGTGTTTAACCTGTAAACTGTGAGGTTCCTCGTGAGACACAGACTTTTAATTCACAATAACCCTGCAAATGAATGGGCTGATTACTGAGGCGAAGATGAGCAGGCAGTCATAAGCACTTGGCTTGAGTGGAATAGGCGAGGGGGGAGGGGTGGCTGTGGCGGTACAAGTCCAGCCTCAGAAATAGAGCTGTGAACACCATCTGTCATGCTCTCTCTCCCCGTCTGTTAGCCTGACTGCAAGTAAAAGGGAGAATGATGCTCTCAGAACTGCATTATAAGGACGTGGGTGCTGATTGTCGTAGGTGTGGGTTTACAGGGTGTGCAAGGGAGGGGGAGGAAAGCGGTGGATACACAAGTAGGTGCATGAGTAACTCTTGCTGACAAAGGGAAGCACGCACCCACACAGAGAAGTAGAAGGGTTGCTGGGCAAGTGGGTATTCCTGGTGAAACCGCACCCCTGCACCCACCCACCACCTCCTCACACACTCCTACCTATTGGCTCTTGTCGGAGGATTCCTAGCGGAAGTTATGTAGACACGTTGCACAAACACACGGCTCATCTTCTCCTCTAAGGCCTAGAGACATTAGGAGATAATATTAGGATCCATTTTTAAACATTGATGAACAGGTGATTTCTTCTGAGTTTTCGTTTGCTACAGGAGGTGTATCAGTGTCCCATCAATTATCCTTTTATACAATACAATTTCAGGATGGTAATAAAGTGCCATCAACTCTGAACTAATTCTGATTCATTATGTGTAGTGTGATGAAATTGCTGCTCGGGAGCAGCCTTGGTTGTGCTTTGCTCAGAACAGACACAGAATATCAGTGGTTGGAGTGTCAGGCTATTGCGTGACCCGTAGAAAAAGCTCTGCTGCGTAGCTTTTTTTCCCAGATTTCAGAATTATTCATCACTCATAACGTGTAGGTTGTTTGGGATCCTTTCTGCTTTTTTGTCTGAGTCAGAGTGTGAGAGAGTCAGTAAAACATGCAGGCAAGCTGGGCTACGATGAACAGTAGGAAGAGGAGTGTTGTAACACCACAGCTGGACTTGGGTTAGTTAGATCTGCTATCTGAAGGCTGAGTAGCTCCCACACTTAAACCGTTTACACAACCTGAAGAAATCGTATATGGAAATTCATAAACGATGGATGATATGTTTCATCAGTAGATCGATTTTTGTACTTATGACCGTAATGCTGTTTTCCATGACTGCCCCCCACAGGCAGATCAGAGGTCCAGTTTGACCATACAACAGGTTATAGGGTCTTTTTACATGTTTCTTGTTGTGGTGTCATCATCTCCAGTCTCCTAACCCTACTCACTACACCCTCTCTCCTCTTCTGTTCACTTGTTCTTTTTCAACACCTTAATGCTTCAGAGTTTCTTGATTCTTCTGTGCTAAATATGTAAAATAGTAAACGGCCATGTTGACACGTTCAGTGTTTATATCTCTGTCAGTTTGTGCTTCTCCCACACTGTGTGATTCACTGTCACAGCTACAAGAAAGGGTATTCCCCTAGTATGAGAATGCAAAGTGTACTCACATTTCATTTGACTAAATAACTCTTCCATTTAATCCAGGTAATTTATGTAATGCTATGTTTCAGAAACGTAACAATGAATGGCTTGGCTTGTCCCTTGGTAAAATGTTTATTTATGTATCTATACATGAAATTATTTCCACAATTCTCCAAGCACTGACTGATGATGACAAAATGTCCATGTGGTCATGCTGGAAAACAGTTGAGGATTTGTCAGGGTTTAAGCTTTGGTGGGAGGTATCAACCATAATAGATGTCGTCTGCACTCACAGTAAATTATAGAACATTTATTCAAATGAATCCTTTGCACAAGGGTCAGTGTCGTCACTAAGTGTAGTACTGATGTTACTGCACAAGTGTTTTAAACTAAAGTGTTCTCTGTCTTTTTAATTGCAGAACATTCTTCTGTGACCCTGGTAATAACTTTTCCTTCAATATGAACCAATATTGTTTAAAGTGTGTGTCGTTTTCATAGTAAGTTCCATACCTGTCACATTAGAAGATTAGAATATTTTTCTCAGCTCTTGAAAATATGTCTTTTGTAGAAAAACAGATTTCAATGCACAAGTAGCCACAAAGTAAGGTGGTATTATTTACAATGAATGATTGAACATCTAACACATTACTTGATGTATGATATTCATGGGTATATATTTAAAAGGTAAATATCCACACAGTAACTGCTGAGACAAAAGACATTTCTAGTCTTTTTCAACTTTCAGCCGTTGAAACAGCATAACTTGAAATGTCAAATTTTGATATATTCTGATTTTGATATTTTAACTAATTGCTTAGAGAAACAAATAGTGCAGCTGGCTCTACTCATTACTTGTTTTCAAATTTGGATTATGAGTAAACATATTGTGCACAACAGGAGACCAAACCAATTTTTGACATCTGCCTTATATAATATTGCTTTTATCTTCAGGTTGATGTCCGCAGTCCAACAATATATCTGCTTACAGATGACGAACAGATAGAAACTGAAGTTTGATGTTTGACAGAGAGAGACATAGTGAGGCGTCGTTCATCGTACTGGAGAATAGAGTAACAAAGAATCAACACACTACGTTACATTGTCCTTAAACAGTAATGTATTGAATATATATCAGTTACCTGTTAATAAATATAATTGTATTATTTTCTAGTAACATCCATCAGGTTGTATTCACTTTGCTTGTGTCTGCAGTCAACAGACATTTAATTCATATTTATATAGTTATACTTGATTAAACGCAGATGTAGTAAATAAACTAGGAGTAAGGTTTTTGCCAAACACTGAGTTTATAGATTTGCTATGTGGAAATGTTTGTGTATCATCCATGCTGAAATATAAAATGTATGTAATTAACTGTATTCAAAATGACCAGTGTTTGTTTATCGGCTCATCGGTGTGAGAATTATAAATGTATTACAGCCCTAATATCATGGGTGGTTAACAAGGAAATCATTCAACTGGGCTAAGAGACATTCAGTTAAGCTAATCAGGTGAAACTGATGAATTTATACCTAAATTATGTTTTAGTTTCACTAAATGCCATTGTTGCATTTAGTTTTAGTTTTTGAAATTAACATGAATTAGAAAACTTATTTTTATAAGATACACATGTGAAAACCCTCACGTTAAGCTGAGCCTTTCTTTACAAACACAATTAAGTGAGCGAGCGACTGTCAATCATTTAGTAGTCAGAACTTTACTTGCTGTGTGCCCCACCCCCACATCAGCGTCCCTGAGGGAGGACGCCCACCATGTGAGAACGTCCTGTAGATTAGTGTGAGCAGGTCCGTCACTCCCCAGTGACCATCAACAGTCAGTAACCTCAACACTGTCCTGCCCTGTCACAACGACTGTGACACCAGCTCTGCTCTGCATCATAGACAAACCACCACACCTAAAAAAGACTGTGATATCTTATATTAATAAATGTGACTCTACTGTATAAGAACTCTGCACATGATTTACTTTCTTTTTTGGGATGCATTTTAATATTGCATTCACTTATTGTTGTTTCTACTCTGCATTGTAATGAAATTAAAAGGGCACAGGGCGCCGTGGAGAATGAGCGAGAGCCGAGCATTAAGATGTGGTAAAATGTTGCACGCTCAAATGTTGACTACCTGTTGCTATGGCAATGGGTTTGGATCCTGCATGCTGCAGGACTCTCGCTATTTCTAAATAAAGCTTTTTTTCTCACTCATCAGTGGCTGAAGATACAGTTGAAACTAATCCTCCGAATCGTATCAGTCTGAGTAAACACTGCTGCTGTGCTTTCTAATACTTAAATTGTTAAACCTCCTAAACAGCAGTTACATGATTCAAGATAAGATCATGCACAACAGGGGACACACATCCTGTACTAGTGCTGCTTTTTTTTTAATACATCATAAAACTGATATTAATGAATGGAATGTTACATCAACATTGCATCTCTGTAATTCTGGCATAAAATTACAGACAAACAATTTGCTAATAAACACATTTTAATGGCACTGTGTACAGCACCAAATGTATCTCCCTTTACAAAATACCATTGTTGCATTTTGTACTATGATCTCAGTCAGTTGAGGAGAAACACTGTTTAAAACCAAAAAATGTATTTCTGTCATCCAACAGAAGTGAGATCTCTGCTTAAGACATAAAGGTGATGAGAGAAACACTCCTTGTCCTGCTCGTCTTTTGTCTTTCTATGCTGTTCAGTAACACAGTACCTCTGTCCCCCTGCGGGCGGCGCCTGTGTGTGCAGAAAAGAGAATAGGAGTAGGTGCTGGGACCAGATATTTGAGATGGGGACTTCCATTCTTACCTCAAGTGGGTTTTGGGCCATTTCACAGACACAGATATTTAGTCATTTTCCTCCCACTCGAGGACGCAGGCGTCTTGTAGTGAGCAGCCGAGTCGGTTAAACAAACACGTGTTTGAACAACTTGCACAGTGAACTCCTTGACTATGTGCCTCCTGGGGATGAAGGAGTTAAATCTGACAAATATACATTTGAAAAATATCTGCACTTCTGTTTCTAGGCGACGGATTAATAACATGGGAAGTTGCTCCCTGGAAGTTCACTCTGTGGATAATTCCAAGAAAACATATTCTAATTGTCTTTTATGGTTAATGTTAACATAATAATTTTGATGGACCTCTGTTGTGGAGCTTGGAGTCTAATGTGATCTTAATGTAATATTTTTCTACATAAAATTACAAAATTATTATATACCTCCATGTGTATTGAAACTATTTGCTGAAATCTCTTGCTGTGACGTGTCTGCTGTGGTGAAAATTCAACAGGTTAGATTGAAACAAAATGAGCTCCAAATAAAATTGGCCTGAAGAATAATCTGCCTCTCAATCCTGTCTCTAGTGACAGTGGGTGGGTGTGCTGTAGGAAGATCTGTAGCGGCCCACCGTGCTGTCTCTTTATCAAACCATTAGGTTTTTTATGGTCCGTTTGAAACAATTGTGAGGAACTAACTAACTGTCCCATAGATCTCCCAAATACTGTATCTGACTGACTCTGTCTGAATTAACAGGGGGCTGCTCTCCAGAGTGGACAGATACATGGAACCACCCTCACTGGTGACTATGGTTTTCAATGGACCCTTCATTTTATAACCTTGCTTATTTTATTTCACTACAATAGAGTAGCAGCTAATGTCTTGAGGTGTTACTGTCTTAAAGAGGATTTTTTTAAATGATAATCTGGATGCTTGACTGTGTTTTAAGTCATACATTTGTAGAAACCTTTAACAAGAAAATAATTTGATTTAAACCACTGTGATAATCATATCTACTGCTTGGTGATATCAGTCACCAATTGCAGCTCTACTAAATTCAGTTTTTTCTTTGCAGACTATCATCCCCCGATCCCGCCTCAGAGTTCTGGTTTTCATCGTTACCAGTTCATGTTGTTTGAGCAGCCTCCAGAAGCATCTGTGTCTCTCAGCCCACTGGAAAACTCATCCCGCGGTAACCACACATCTCCTTGAGTTCAGACCACTCTTGTCATATACCTGCACTGATCAACACAACAGCAGCCAGTAGTTTGGTGTTGAATCAGCATAGAAAAATCACACTCAGGTATTGAAACTGTAGGCCTGACAATTTCCTCTCAAATTAACCACGTTATTGTTTTTTGTGGTTTTTTGGTTTTTCTTCATTTATATGTAGGTTTGTCATCTCACAATATTAGACTGGTGTCGTTGCCTCATTTGCTTCGGTGGACTAATTTAGAAAGACATTTTACCATGTTAGAATAAAAAAAACTTTCACTGCTGATTCAAATGAAGCTCCGACTACTTGTGACGTTAAATATTATTATATAATCTCCCATGACACTGCAGCCAGACACGATCTAACCATGTTTAAGTCCATGTGGTTGTAGGCTGTATTTGTCCAGACAAATGTCATTACGCAAAGTTCCCAAACAATTATCAGCATTTCATCTGCGCATATTGGGGTTGCTTTAGGAAGATCATTTTCTCAAAGTGCTTGAACTTGACGAGGGAAATGTTAATGAGGTTAGTGAGTAAGTGCCTGTAGGGTCAAGATGAGTATCTCCCACGCATACCTGCATGAGTGTGCCTGACCACATGTTGTTAAACTCTGCCTTAAATTCTTATCGACAGCGATGATAGTCGTGCAGTCACTTATAATATAACCGGATCATTTTCTTAGTTTGCCTCTGTGTTAGTTTGTCTCACAGAAAGCAGTTATTGTTTTGTTTATACTTCAGGTTTTCTGACTCTTCCTCCCCGCTGATGAAAGGTCTCGAGAAGGTGGGCAACTGCATTTGGATACGCAGTGCAGCACCTCGCAGGAGGCGTGCCCGTCTGTCTGTTCTACTCGGGCCACAACCTGTGATTTGAGCGGAGATCGGGGTGTTTTGAGACTTCATGAACTGCGGCCGCGAATGTGTAGAGCTGCCAGTCTCCGCTGTTTGAAGTTTTTGACAGCTATGTCAGCAAACAATCCAGACACATTAGGCTCAAGTCTGTTTGATGTTGAAAAAAGGACATTTTCTTATCCGAACTCCTATTTGGGGAAGATGAGCCGAAGACTTATCACATTGTTTGGGTATTCACTGTGTCAGAACTGGTTAAGATGAAGAAATAATAGCATGAATAATAACCTGCTATTTAGAATATTTGAATATAGTTTTTGCACCAAATAAAATGGTGCATACTAATTCTCTGCTGCAGCCCAAATACAAACATCCTTCACATTATGAAGCATTTGATCTGAGTGGATCCACCCATCCTTAATATGCTGGCTGACTTTAACTACCGCTGTGGCACTTCCTCTCTCCTGCAAACTGTTCTCTGCATTGAAGGGAAATTAAATTAAAGAAATTCCCTCTATGAAAATCAGATGCTTCATTCGATGGGTCAATCCAGGAGAGAATGACCGGCCTAGTAATAGAAATGCATGGGTGACATATTAAGGATGAAAGCCTAGTTGTGGTTTAGAACAGTATTCGATTTTACAGTCATCACATGGCTTTGGCTGAGTTCGTCGGTGTACCTGCTGTATTATCATCGACCTCAACTAGGCCGTGAGCACGTTATTCCTGCACAGGCACAAGAGGAAGGGGGAATCCCATGTCTCCCCACCTCCTCCGTTAAGTATGTTCACTTATTAGCGTCTGTCCTCCCGCCATGTGGTATGACACAGAGAGCATTTCTCATAGCCCATGACATTAATTGATGTGATTTGCGAAGGGAGAGCATTTAGTCGTGGGTGGGAGACTCCTAATGATCGTTTTCCACTTCCAGTAGTGCAGCCATTGACTCAATTTCAGCGCAGATTTGTCGTCTTTTTTTCTTTTCATCTCTGGCCGTCACCTAAGAGATGAACAATGAGAGGTGGATCTGGGCTGCGGTGTCTCCGGTGTTCAGGCTATGAATGTGGGTCAGTGAACTGATGGCGACAGCTGGTTCGGTACACAGGGAACTACAGGGGGCCTGCGCTCTTGGCGTCGGGCACCGGGGCGTGAACGTAGGGAATCCCCCATTGCTCTGGCTCAGGAAGGGTGTCCCTGAATGGAGGCTGTCCCTGTGCCAGGGTGGGGGGCAAGCGTGGGCACACAGGCCCTCGTGATACTTGTCAGCCACTTGGCAAGCCGTCAGTATGTCCTGCTACTGTTGAGTGCCGGCGAGTCAGTTTGTCAAGGGAAACAGTGTTACAATGCCGAGGAGGGACACACTGAGGCCTTGAGAGAGGCCATCTAGTGTTGTTTCAGCCTACACAGTCGTTTGCACATACGCCGCTCACATATCCAGGCCTCCGTCCCCTGACTTGGACCACGACAAATACAGGCTGAGCCCAAACAAAAATGTGATGAAAACAAGAAAAAACTCCATCAGAACGTATTGGCTAAAAATTAGAGAGTTAGAGAAAATGAAAAAATGATCAACGTCATTCTTGCTCATTTTTTCTCCTGATAAATTACGAGGGAGAGGATGTGTGTGAGGATCACATTTTAGTGAGTGAATGGATCACAGTGGAGTTAGCTTCTGGATGGTGCACGTTGCTCATCTTGCCTCCTCGAGCCCCTACTGCCAGCTCAGCACACTCCACAGTAATTGAAGTCATTTGCAATGTTGCAGTGTGGTAATGGGCAGATCCATGTCTACCACCCACCCACAGCCTCTACCATTAATCAGAGCTGCGTGGAGTCAAGAGAGCCAGGATTTGGTTGCTACAGCAGGCCTGAGTTTCAGCCAGGAGTCGGCTGCCTTTAAGGAACACTTTGACGTTTTTTTATTTCAGCTGGCTCGGTTTTTTCCTCGCTCTCTTCAACACACACTTTTCAGGTTGAGAGTAAAAGTTCCAGGATTTATGTTTAACTTCACAGACTCAGGGTCAAAGCGTTTTTTTTATTTTTTATAATCTGTCTTCAAAGTCAAAACAACAATCAAAGTATAAGTTAATAAAGTAAGAAATGAATCATTTACATTACTTTTTAATAGCAAAGATAAAATATTTCTTCTCTGTTTTGAAGAAATGCTGCGTTTCTTCATCTTGCCGTTTTGCTCTGTTCGATGAAGGAAAGAATAATTGTAATGAACATTTTCACAATTTTTGAATCATTAATTGATTAATCAATTCGGGGAATATTTGGTTGACAGAAAACTAACCTGCAACAATTCTGACAACTGGTTAAATTAGTATAATGCCAATCTTCTGTTTACGGCTTCTCCAAAAATCACATTTTTATTTACAGTTAAATACAGATATTTGACAAAATAATCAATAATAGTCACAGTAATTAATTAAAATGGTAATAGTCATTGTTCAGTGTGTTCCTTGTTATTGAACAGGTATTCCAATGGAAGTGAAGGACAAACATGAAAATATTTACTCTGAAATGACACATGCAGAATACTAACTTAATATTATTCAACACATCTCTTAAACAGCAGGGCGACAGCATTTGTTAACAACGTAGGCTGCTAAACTGACCGCAGGCTGAGCTCAGACATCAGCAGCCAAACGACTCAGGTCCCTCCACAGCACATCATCTGCCTCGCCGAGGTTCTGTTCTGTGGCTGACCTCTGACCCCTGACGCCTGCTAACAGTTTTCCCCTCTCATGAAATTAGACGCTGCATTAGCTTTAATACGAATCTTACACTAAGAAGCTCAGCGCGGCTCTTAACCTGATACGGCTCCTGTTACTCTGCTGCAAAATGAACAGGATGACTTGGTTTTGAGCGTTTCTGAGACACTATAAAAGGTTTAACAGGGACACCGCCCACACCACTAAATGTAGCAGCTCTGTTTCACCTCACAGCAGTCCTGATCTTCTTGCCATACCCAGATAGAGAAGCAAGGTGGAAACAAAAGGGGAGGCAGGAAGACTTTAACTTCGCCCTCAGGTCCCACACTATCTGTCCTTTCCATGAGCAGGCAGATGGGAGAGGCGGAAACCCGTCGCTGCACTACAAACAGACACCAGCCTATTTTAAGGTCACTTGTAAGTCTCGGCATTTGGTCCCAGCCAGTGTGATAGCACCAGATATTGTGTATTTGCCTCATTTTGGATGGTGCCCAACGATTGCACGGCTTTAGACAGGATTATGTGCGTAAAGCCTTACAAGCATCGCCTGGTGTTGACTCTTCACGTGATCGTTATTCTACAATAGAATGATCCTCAGTTTGATATTTTCGTGGAGGAAATGTTGCCTGCCACGATAATCAGGCAGGTTTTCTGCATGAACAGGGAAATAGAAAGTCTGAGTATTTAAACATGACATGTCATGAGTGTCCAAACTGCCACATGACTCTATATGAACTATATCCCAGTGTAAAGTTTGTTGTCCACCAGCTGCCTCACCCCTCAGCTTCCTATAAAATGCTGCCTCTGAGGGGTGACCCTTTTCTGGACATGCAGTGGATTCTGGGATTCTGCAGAGGCGGTGCATTATCTTCCTCTAAAGCACAGGCCAGAGGGGCCACAGGGCCATGCCCTATCCTGCAGACAGGTCACTTGACTTCATTGCCCTCACTCGATTATTGGAGCCCTCTCTGCGAGCAATCCTCATTCACAGAGAGAGCGAGGCGAGGCCCAGGTACTCATCTGCTCATCTCCCAGTTATTATTCATCCTCTTCCCCAGCTGAGCTCCAAACCATGACCTGACCTCGTGGCTAACCCAGACACGCAGAGGTGTCACTCTCATAAGCCAAACATGTAGGGAGGATCAGAAGGAGCCCAAAAGTAGTTGAGTAATAATTTTTGCTGTGCTGATGTTTAAAACTTTCCAGTTTGAACACTTAGAAGTAAATACTCCACTGTCAGGTTTGATAGTATTTGGATGCAATAATATATTATTTAAAAAGCCTGAAATATTGCATCCTTGAATGAGTCATTTTGACTGAAACGCAATTTAAACCTTCTGATTTTTTTCAGTACTGATAGTAGGTGAGTGCTTTTGAGGGTAAAGTGCATTTCTTCCCCCAGAACTCCTCCGATATGCAGGAGGATTCAAAGTGTGGCTCCCTGATGGTGAAAACAGAGACGGTGTATAGGCCTGTGAAGCAGCTGCAGCGAGAGGTCTGCAGCAGTAATGTTTCTGTCCAGGAGCAGTCAGACTCGACCTCTTGTCTGTGAAACCGCACTCTCTCTACAGATGTGGACCATTTCAATTGTTGGCTTTCCTTTCAAAAGATTAACTTTCCTACGCTATTCTTGAGCAGCTGTTAATGTAATTACTTTACATGCGGAAATACCAGAACGTCAGTGATTCCCTGGATTACGGAGCAAGGCATTGTCTTATGAACACATGAAACATGTGAGGCTGCGCACAGACGTTGAATAGGTTCTTATAATCTGTTCAAGATTGAGAGCTTAAAGCACGCATGATTTTGTTGCCTTGGAATTATAATTGTGAATTTGTCTTTTTTTTGTAAAGGGAGGGGAAACTGCAGGGAATCATGGGTTGTCAAAATCTAAGAAGTGATATTGTCATACCAGCCGGATGGCCGTCTGGTGTTTGTTTAAAAGGGGAGGAAAGAAAAAAAAACAGTCCAGGCGATTGAATCATATCTTCTTGCCAATACGTCCTTGTGTTCCCACCTCCATCATTACAGCAACATGTTTTATTTTCAGCAGTGCTGTTCTCAGTGACTCACATCCCAGAGCCATGTGCTGCTCAGTTAGGCCTCAGATCCCTGAAACATGGACCGAGTGGTCATGAGAAATGCCCTCGAAATGCACCGAAAACTGCACTGAATTTATGTCGAATATCGTTAGGATGCAAACATGTTTTCCAGTTGACTTGTGAGGTTTCACTTCTTCAACATCTGCAATGCAATCTTATACTGAAATTTAAATAAAAATCTCTCTTCTGTAAATATACTAATATCTGTGTCACCCTGCTCCCACAGGTAAATGGGATCTTCAGGCCTTCGTCACAAGGTTTAATCTGGGAGAGCCTGTGGCCACTCTGCAGTTTCTCACCCAAAACTACAAGGACTGACACCAGGAAGAGGAATCTGCCAGTACAATGATATACAACAATGCTCCCCCACTTTCCCTGAATTAAACAGCATTAGTTCTTCAAAGCTTGCAACAGGTCAGGCCTCTCTGCCTCTTATCTTATCGCTGTGTTAGTATGAGATTTCCTCTTTGTGTTGCACCAGCTGCTGTGTTTTGATGTTGCCCCTGTATCTCTCCTCCTGCGGTCCTGAGTGAGGGGTTGGGGAGATAGATTTTAACCTCAATAGGGGATTTCTTATTAGTTTCCAACACCGTTGACGAGAGGAGGAACATGGCCTGATATCACAATTCATTGTGGAAAGAGTTGATTCTAATTCAGGGGGCGGAAACACGTCAGGGCCAAAAAAAGGAAGTGGGAGGTGAAACCGAGACCGCAACTCAGCCGGATACTGCAGTGGAACTTGAACCAAAATACTCTGCAGAGTGACATGGCAGGGGGGAGGGGCTGCAGGGCCTGTGGTGTCTCTGGTGGAGGGAATTTACTGTTTGTGAAATTGTTTATCATATTTCCATTGACCACTCTCACCCCAATCGGAAACAATGAGCTACTATCGAGACCTCCATTGATTTAACTAAACATAGAAGACTGCTCTGTCTAAACACTGAAGTGTCCTTGAATGTAACTTTGGGATGATGAACCTGTGTTGAACTTTGGACGGTTGCATAAGAGATCCCACCTGGTACGTCTGCAGTGGATGGTGTGAAAACTTAAACTTTTCAACCCGCTCACAAGGAGATACTTTTCAGACTTCACGGGTCAGAGTACCCCCCAGGAGGCATATTGGTTTCTAACCAGCAACTCTCCTCTGGGAGGGGTTTGTATCAATACCCCAGATGTCTGAAAAAGGCTGGATTTACATGAGGGACTTTGATGTTCTGATGATCAATCTTTAGTTGGTGGTTTCATTGACCCTAATTTGGTGTCTCATCAGTGGGCCAGGCAGGAGTAGGTAATGGAGGTTTTTGTTCCTTTGGTGGTTAAGCCAGCCTTGGTAAACCCCTATGTGCCCTCTCCATGAACTCAGGGAGATCATTGATCAAATTGTCCTGCATCTGCTTTGTTTGCCTCCCTGACTTAACAGTCAAAGCAGCCTGCGTTCACAAAACAAAACAACCAAAACAATGCACACACGCACACAGTTAGTCGGAGAGTCCATCGCCTCGGAACAAAAGTGTGTGTCAGTTGTAATATCGCTCTTGACCTTGATTTGCCCATCTTATTTGACTTATGAAATCACATTTTAAACAATTGGCAAGTGGAGGATAATTCCACACTCATTGTGAAGCATGCCAAGTGGGAGAGCATTCTTCCAAAAAAACACCTACTTGAATCCATCAGTACACCATTAAAAGCCAAGATTTGTACTTCCAAATACACTGTGCATTTTTTTTCTCTCTTTCATATCTCGGAGATATCCTGCCAAACAGCTGGATTTTGCCACTCAGCTTCCTTGAATGTGTTTATTTTTACTCCAAATGTCAGGAGAGTTGAAATATTATGATTAAGAAAAAAACTGACAGCTGAAGTTGAACATTGAACAATATATTGCCGTCTGTTTTACCTCTCACATCCCTTGGTGATATGGCAAAGGCATTTAATATTTTCTTAATTTATTCAAACTTACATTAATTAAAAGCTATTTGTATAATCAATTCAATTGCCTAACCGGCACTAAGTGATCTAATATGCGTGGTGTCTTCAGTCTGTCTTCTTCTGCTTTTTCTTCCTCTCAGCTAAAGAAGTGCAGGAGATTTATTTCACCAGAGCATCTCTGGTGTTTATCACTCACTGTGGGCAGTTGCAATGTGACGTCTGTTCAATGCATGTCAACAGTGGCCTGCTGACCACATTGCGTACTTTAACTAAGTGTGTTTGGACTCAGTCAGAGATATTGTGACTGATATTGTTCTGCAAATCTGACGGCGTAGTGAAATTCAATCCAATGGAGATTTAAGTCAGAAAATCCTCATAAATGTTTTATTACGCTGTTTGTCACCACCAACAAACACAGGATTTTAAAATTCACCTTGTAACCTTCTACCTGATGTATTTGCAATTTCCTTGTGTCTTAAATGCGCGTTACTATCGCTCCTATTAACTGTGGAAAATAAAATGTTGTAGATATGCAGAACTATAGCAGAGAAGCTCAATGATTTTCAAGCGGAACTATTGCAAACTACATATGTAAACAGGCTGTACCCTAAATGTTGTGGTGATTAAAATGAAGAAACAAATCTGCAGTTCAATTTCATCATCTACTCCTCAGAAAATGCATAATATTGTTTTCATGGTGGAGCATGTTGTCATATGAAAAGCTTATATTCCTCTTACTCTAAACTCATTTCAACCACTGGATATTTTTTACATTTGATGCAGGTCATCATTATTAGTACATGGGTCGACTGTATCAGAATACATTTTGCATGCCTTGACACCAGTATTGCAAGATACACAGGGATGATAACAATAGAGGTGTTTGCTTTAAAAGGTGATGTTAAATAATGGATGTTAAGTTACTGGGAATGTTTCATCTTTTCATCTCTTTAACCAAAATCAAGGGACAGTAGTTTTAGTCTTCCCCATGAAGCTTGGAAAAACAACAACACTAATTTGACTAAACTGTAAACTCCCTGTGCCTGGGCAGTTTTCCACTGTGCTATAAGATGAGCCTGTGCTTCCATGGAATCCTGGTATATGCAAAGGAACCAGGACTCTGCAGTCAAAGAGCTCTAACGCTGCAGCCCTGCCCCACGTGACCTAGTTGACAGTCTAGGAAATAAGCCCTGCGACAGGCAGGTGTTCCAGGTGGGCCGGCCAACTTTCCAACCACAAAGCCACATCCCCTGAGGAGAGACACGATGGTACAGTCAGACCTCAGCCTGACCTGAGGGGATCCTGTCAGTCTGTCCCAGCAACCTCGTCCCTGAATCGACCTGTGCAACTTCACAGGTGGAAAAAACACCAGGAAAAAGAGACACTATGAACATTCTAATTAAATAACCATCTCATAAATTACCTTCTAAATTAATGTTTAAGCTGTAATTTAGCATAGGTCATAGGTCATGGCTTTGTTCTGCATTACATTAAGCTATCAGGCTTTTACTCTTACCACGGACAACTGTGGCTCAGTGGTTCGTCCACTAACCAGAAGGTAGCTTGTTTGATCCCCAGCTCCGCCACTCCGTGTCGAAGTGTTCTTGGGAAAGATAATGAACCTCAAATTGTGCAGACAGTGTGTGAGTGATGTGTAATAGAGAAAGTGCTGCACATAGATGCACTGTAAAGTGCTTTGAGTGGTCATCAAGACTAGAAAAGTATTTATACAGATTTGCCATTTGCCTAATGCGATGGCATATTTGTAATATGTATTTGTGTCTTAAGCAGTTTAATGATGGAAATATAATTCTTAATATGATTTACTAATTGTTGTATCCCGTCCAAAGTATCCTTCAACATCAATTTATATTAGAAATACAGCATATATAAAGCGCAACATATATAAAAGTGAATTTCACACACATTTTACAGCCATTGTATCACAGGCTAAATTTGTGTTTGAATAAGACATCTTGCAACTTTAAACTTCAACTCTGAACAACTCAAACTAACGTCAAAGGGCAAATTTAACTTGTGCTGCCTCTTTGACCTGCAAAAAGTGATGCACAGAACAAGTTTAGGGTGTGACTCAGAGTGAGGCAGAGGATGAAGTCAACACAGAAAATCTATCTTTGTTCAGACAAAAATGTTGTTGAACTTTGAATCTTTTTTTTTCTCAGAGACCTATGGAGGGGGGGGGGGGCATAAGAGGACACTACTCTACCTGCTGCTAGTACAACTGACTCAGACGTGGAGGACTCGCCTGTGGTAATAAGACACACAAGACGATCACTGGCTGTTCTGTTTGTGTAAGCCCCCCTAAACACAGAGCATGATTCAGACTAATTCTCCCACACACTCTGTTTACACTTCTGATTCATTGAGGTACTATTAATTTCTCAGGTTCATTTCATTCAGCATTTTCTGATGATTCTGTACAAAAGTGTACAAATGGCACAGCCACAGCAAGAAATCCACAAGTTCTTATCAAAACTAAGAAAAACTTAGAAAAAAGTAGTGATGTGAAACCTCAGTGACCCCAGAGGACTCTGTTTTATTTTTACAAACCAAATATAACAGAGTTATTTTTTAAACCCAATCCATTCAGAGGGAGTTTTTTCACAAACTGGTGAAAAAAAACGAGCCATGACGCTTTGTCCACTGTCATCTCTTTTTAAAACGTCTGTGGCTTCCGATCACTTTTCCACTACTACTTCACCCGGAACTCCTATGTCCAAATAGGGACGTTGGGGGGGCGGGGCCGGACACTGCCTTATTTGGAGTTTCCACTTGAAGCGCACACTTGGGCTCCAAGTCAAAGCAAAGCCTGTGGATTTTTACGAAGCGCTTGCAATATTTACAGGCGATTAACTCCGTCAACTGCTGTCTTTGTGAGCCAGTGTTGCTGCATGAAGAGAGCGGGGGTTTGTCCCAGTGTTCATGCAGAACAGGACGGGACAGAGTGTGCGCATGTTCACCCAGGGCCAAGAACAAAATGACTGCACATACATTTTCTCTCTGAACTTATTGAGAAAGACAAAGAAAGTTGCATGTAAAGCTAGCAAATGTATTTATGTAAAGCCAGCAAATGCATTTACTCCTGTTGATATTAACAAACACTACTGGCCTAACTGAAGACACGAGTCTGTTTTATTAGTGGCAGCACTAAAGCTACAACACTCCTCTCTCTTTCTCCCTCACACACACTGCTGTGTAAAAGCCGCGTAAAACCTATGCGTAAAACCCTGGCACTCTAATGAAGATACCATTACACCTGACAATAACAGAGAAAACAGTGTCCAATCACTGCACTGTTTTCCACGGGGACAGGAGGAGAGGAGACGGCTCATCCCGGGTACATGAACACTGGGTAAACGTGGTAGCGTATCTATCTATCTATGTATCTTTCTATCCATCTATCTGTCGGTCGGAGCCTTTTGCCTCCACAGTACTTTCCACAGACTGACGCGCGGAGAGCCTGGCGCTGGTAGCTCTGTCCATATATGGTCATCTACGTCACGCGAATGTTCCAGCCCCCTATTTAATACGGGCACACTGGAGTCCCCTATCCAGCTCCAATAGAGCAAGTAGGGCTGCTCTTGTGCAACCAATACCGCCGCCTCCTCCTCCATTGATTCACAGACTTCACATTCCCCCCACAAAGCAGAGCCACCAGCGTCCACAGTGATCACATTAATAACAACAATAGTGTGTGATCGCGCAGGAGGAGAGAGAGAGAGACCCGGCCGCCGCTGCTCGTCCTCCGCGGGATACTTGGATACAACAGGATCCATCCCTGCTGCTTTTTTTATCCATCCACGCCTGATCCTCACCTGTGTTCTCCACTTTGACATCGCCCGCTGAGTTTTCTTTTTGTTTTTCTCTGTGTAACTACTTGGATACCTGCGCGCTGTCCTTCATAAATGTCGGACTGAATATAACTGCTATGACAGGGAAACTAGCGGAGAAGCTCCCTCTTACCATGAGCAGTTTAATAAACACGATCCCTGACAGTCTCTACCCAGAAGAGGACATCCCGACGTCTATGAATATTTTCACCAGTACGGAATCTATTAACCACTATTCACAGATGAACACGGGTAAGATGTTTTCATTTTTATTTACTTGTGTTCGTGTGCGTGTGTGTTTTTGATCTAAGTGGTTCAAACTATGTGCGATGTGCGCGGAAGGCAACAGTTGTCTTGGCGCTTGGAGCACCTGTTTGCGCTCTGGCTGTTGCGCACAAAGGCAGATGCCCGGACTGAACACTTTCTCTGTACGTCAGGTCTAAAACACATAGAGTTCGAAAACAATTAAGAAAGAACAGATTTAAAATAAGTGGCGTGTGGTTTGTTTTATTTCACTCATGAGTTTTTTATTTGTCCGGTGTCCAGTGGACAGTGTCGTGTTTTCAAACAAAACGTAAAAAAGCGCACCTTTAGCCTCACAAGTCCACATCTAAAAAATAAAATATACAGACACGTGCTTGGATATTATATTTAATCAGCCCTATGATTATCGGTTTGTTAGAAGAAATGTGTTGATGTGTTGTGACTGGTTGTGGAACAAGGCGGATTTTACGCACTGATCACTAAAACGAAGTCGGCTCTGTCATTCAAACTGAAAATTGAGGACATGTGGTCAAATTAAAAATGCCCACTGATTTATTGATCTAATATCCATTCGCAGAGAGCGGCTCAACTATTTGCGACAACGACTTTCATTCCCAAATATTCAGGTGTCATAGATTTTGGATTCCAGTAGGCGTGTGTGTGTGTGTGTGTGTGTGTGTGCGTGTGTGTGTGTGTGTGTGTGGCTGTATATCCCCATATACATGTGTTTATATATATATATATTATAGATGCCGCAGGCCCGTGGAACTATTTCATATTCAGTAAAAATGCGAGGCCGGAGATCTTATTGATTTATTGCTTCCAGATGAACGTGTATTTCTGATGAGCGCAGACGCTATCACAAAGCTGACCTGTTATTTCTGCTAAGTGTCGCAGATTAGCATTAAATCAATTGGTAAATGTACAGACTCACCTTCTGAGGTGATGGGTCAGTGCTGCTCCACAAACACTACACCTGAAGATCAACATGTGATGAAGTGAACAACGATTAGTTTTTTTCTTTATTCTCGAATCAGTTTAAATGGTTAAGTTATTTCCCCCGCAAATTAAAACAGTTTGAACATAACCCGATAAATTCACCCTGATTTACGCAAGAGATGTGCCTTTAAATTATCTCAGCGCCAGGTATTGTATATAATATATTTCTGTTTTTCCAAATGAAATATATATGTTACATTTAGCATAAGTGATTTAAAGTTCATGTCATATTCTTTTTATAAACACGGAAAAATGTACATTATCTGACCTCTGACTGGAGCTCTAAACAAACGGAATTAAAATATGGGGGGAGACGTACTGCAGAGTTGAAGTGTGTGTTGCTTTTTTAATTACATCTGACCTTGGTGAAATTCACATTATGTGTAGAAAATAAATAATATAGCCTGTACACATTTTTTAGGGGTAATTGGGGGTAAATGAAATATTTTTATTTAATGCACCACACTGTGATTTTACAACTCAATCATGTGTGTGCTCTTCAGCACTGAGCTATAAGAAAAGAGGGATGACTTTATTTCATGTCCCTCTATTTGAACAGCCCACTACTCAGATGATCCCCCCAAAAAACTAAAGTGTTGGAATAAAATGCATTAAGATCAGCTCTGACTTGTTCTCTTAATGTTAAACACACAACAACAAAATTCTGCCGTTGTGAATCATTGTTCGTGTGTCAAACATTATTGTGCAATATGCATAATTTTGGTTTTGTTTGTTTCATTGTAATTTGCCTTCTGCTAAATTGTAGCAGACTGTAATTACTGTGCGTTGACATATAAGGACAACCAGTGTATGATTTCCTGCAAATGTAAAGAGATGTTTATTTTGAGTTCTTCTTAAAAAAGAATGACATTTTCAGATATCTCACATTCAGTCTTCAGATCATGATAAAGCACCTAAATTTGTCCACATTAAACACATGTGCATTTGATTGTTTTGGGGTCTCCTAAGGAATCCATGACAAAAGTCGTGTGTGTGTGTGTGTGTGTGTGTGTGTGTGTGTGTGTGTGTGTGTGTGTGTGTGTGAGTGTGTGTGTGTGTGTGTGTGTGTGTGTGTGTGTGTGTGTGTGTGTGTGTGTAAGATTCTGTAGAAATAAAATATCAAGGACATTTGTTAAAGCTAACGAAAACAGAGATCGGATTGACACTTAAATACCCCCCACCCCCCACCCCTTGTGTGCAGATGCTCTTTGCTGCAAATGTGTTTTGAATCCCTGAGCATGATAGATGTGGCGTCTGCCTTATAATCCTCCCCGCTGTAAAGAAATCAGATCTCGCCATAGAGTTTGGCTGTCCTCCTGAGGGACACAATGACTGGATCAAAGGGGGTGTTTAGGTCTTGATTTATGAGAGCTTGTGGGATCTGAGCGAGAGAGAGACACCACCGTCTCAGATGCAGCAGTCACTCACTTAACTTACAGGTCTGACAGCGCTCACATTTCTTTATGAACTGCATTGGACTGCTTTTATTTTGGATCTCTTGTTGGCACACTTTTACAGAAATATGCACAAAAAAGGCAGGATTTTGGACAAACCCAGGACTGTCACCGCAACTTCATGTAGCCTGACAAAGTGAATTTTCTAGACTTTTTTCACAACTTTTGCAACACGCTCACTTTTGCAGGCTTTTCCTCAGAACCGATTGCATTTGGTGTTCATGTCTGAGCAACCACGTGGATGATTTGTTCATATGTTTTTTATTTGCTTTGTTGTGTAGATAATATCATGGATCTGGGCATGGGAAGCGAGAAAGCAACGGCAGAGATTCAGTATGGATCCAGCTTCCAGTCCAACCGCAGCGGGCAGACTGTCACCTATCTGGGGAAGTTTGCCTTTGACACTCCTCCGTCAGGTGGCATCGGTGGCTCTGGCTGGTGCTCTGACAACAATATCATAAGTCTCGTCAGCGCAGGGATCCTGGGTGTTTCTCCTTCACCCGGCACGGTAACAACGCAGACATCATCCTCCGCAGCCAGCATGGGCGGACAGACGTCAGACATGGAACAAGTATATGGTCCACCACTGCCTGCCTATTCTACCTGCGGTGACCTGTACCAGGATCAGGTCTCCTTTCACCACAGCCCTGCCACGAGCACGGCTCTAGCCTACCCTGGCAATGACTACCACTCCACATCCAAAGCCTCCATGGATGGCAGCCTTTTCTCCATGATCCCAGACTACAACCTTTTCCATCATCAGGGGGACGTCGGGGTGATGGAGCACAAGCCCTTCCAGAGCATGGACCCCATCCGAGTCAACCCACCACCCATCACACCCCTGGAGACCATCAGAGCATTCAAAGACAAGCAACAAATTCACCCAGGTTTCATCGGCGGGCAGCAGCACCCTCCCCAGCACCACCCACCACCCCAGACTCTCACCCTCAAACCCATCCGGCCACGGAAGTACCCCAACCGTCCCAGCAAAACCCCCGTCCACGAACGGCCGCATGCCTGTCCAGCAGAGAACTGTGACAGACGCTTCTCACGCTCAGACGAGCTCACACGTCACCTTCGCATCCACACAGGTCACAAACCCTTCCAGTGCAGAATATGCATGCGCTCCTTCAGCAGGAGTGACCACCTGACCACGCACATCCGCACGCACACAGGCGAGAAACCCTTCTCCTGTGAGTTCTGTGGACGCAAGTTTGCCAGGAGTGACGAGCGAAAGAGGCACGCGAAGGTTCACCTGAAACAGAAGGACAAGAAGCCGACTGACAAGAGCAGTGGGGCGCCTGGGAGCCACAGCTCGCCGCCCAGCTCCTGTGGGGGGCCGACAGTGGGAACGTCATGACCGTCACTACATGCACTTGGACTGAGCCCTCACCATGCCCCATAAAGAGACTAATGAAGAAGGGATCACGTCCACTATGAGATAAATAGGTGACTTTTTTCTCTCTCTATTTTACATCCCCTGCTCCTTTCAGTTGTAGTCCTTCTATTTTGAGATGGATTCCTTAAGTTTAATTAAAGCGGAGAAAGGCTGCTACGCCATTCTCTTTCAAGCAACTCAGAGCCTCAGCTACTGTAACACAGTGCCGTGACAAAGGCACACACTGCCCAAAAGGCCACTGTGTGTTAGGTTTCAGGGGTGGATACACTTTTGTAAATTTTGCCGAGAATTTCTAAATTGGGAGGAAGCCAGAATCCATCACGAGGGTCGAAACAGACAAAATAATAATGGAGCTCAGTGGGAGGTATGCATTAATGATATTAGGCTGTTTAAAAGTGCAATTGGTTATATTTGTGTACTGTCATTGATACCTTATTAGTGGCACTTGACTGTCTTTCTGATGTTTTTGTTGAGGTGTAGTGTTTTTAATTTTCTATTTGAATGTTGTTTTCTCAACAGAATCTGCCAAATGTATTGTGTTGATTCAGCCAACCTGGTTCTTAATATTGTGCCTGATGTTTGCCAAACATAAAAGTGATATCAGCTTAGCACACATGTTGAGTTCAAGTTGAGACCAGACTCAAACAGCGGATCTCAGATTTAGATTTAGAGTTGGATTTAAAGAATTTGGTTCAATCTCAATGACTGAATGGGTCGCACGAAACAAACCGATGTCTTGTCCTGTTACCTGTACTTATAAAAACAAACATGCCTGCAGCAATCAATGCCTTTGCCAAGACCTATTTATTTGTAGTCACAGAGAGACACTGTGTATTTGTGTTGCCTTATTATATGATGGCTTTATGTGGTGTTACCAGATATAATTTCTGTTGCTTTTTTTTAAAGCTCACCAATAACGTTCATTTGTTCAGTTTTCTTGAGTTCTGCAGTTATATGCAATGTATTCATGACATGTGCCACAACCCGTAAATCAAATTAACTAAGAGCACAGTTAGACAGACTACTTAAATAAATGACACCGGTTTTCAAATCAGCAGCATATGAGAGCAAAGATGAATAAGGGAAAAAAGATGAATGAGGCCCTTTGTCTGTGCTTTCTAGTGTAAAAAGATTTAACTACTTGTTTAAATGACCAAAAGATGAGCAACATATGGTGAAAGAAAAATCACAATTTCCAAATCCATGTTTACATATTTTCTAATACAGAGACTGAGACTGAGTTGTAAACTATAAGGACTTGTTTTTGTACAGTATACAAATATGTATGCAGGTAGCTATAGTAGAAGTTTCACTTTTGTACTCAAATGTCAAATGCACCATAACTCAGTATTAAATTGTGCATATTTGTGCATGACTACATGCACACTATGTAAATACAAATGTCTGCATAAACAAGAACTTTCAATTGACTGAATGCTTGTGCGGAATGTGTCTCAGAGCTTTTAGTAATGTAGTTATAATACAGAATATTTTGTTGTCATAGGAAAAAAAAATTTGGAGCACTAAATTGTGCCAAATATGGTGTGTTATTTCCATTAAAAAAAGAACAATAGCAGTTGCACCATCTGTAACGCTTTAACGTGGTAAAAGGAAACACTAATGTGTTCTCTTAATAAATGAGAAGATTTTTTTTATTACATTTTGTGTATCTCCATTATAGTTTCAATCAATTATTTCAATTAAAACATCTCCCCCCTTTTATAGAAAACACAGAATAAATGAATGAATCCTTTCTCAAACAAAATATACGACAGGGCAATGCCAATACTTTTTACACCTGACTCCTTACTGATGTTTGTACTGATGAAGGGAATACCTCAATTCAATGATGTGGAATTTTGTATAGACTCATCTTTACCATTCTCTCGGTTTTATATCGATATTGACAACAATAACCACATTTGATAAAATAGCCTTTTTTCAAATATGTTGTTTTGCTTTACATCTAGAAATAAGAAGGTTCTGTATTGTGGCTTTGTGGAGCAAATGCAAATAGTCATAACAGACTGCAGCAAATTCTCTTTTGGTCAAAAAGGCTATAAATATCAAGATATGTACTTCTATAGAAGCTAGCACAAGACACAGATGGCTGGTTCGGACAACACCATAAATTCACATGTATAACATTACTGGTAATGAAATAATTCAGCAGAAATATTTTTAATAGAAAAAAATCTAATCCTAAAATGTTGTGCTCAAATACCAGATAAACTTTTTCTAAAAAAAAGAAACCTTCTTCTCTCCCTCTAGTGTATATCCAGTTGTTGGCTGTGCTCTACGACTATTAAAAGTATATGGTGCATGTGAGACAAAGAATTTCTATAAACATTATTATCAACTGGGGGAAAAAATAAAATTTTATACCGATCAGCAGACACGGCAATCAGGCTTAAAGACAATATTGACTGACAAATGCAAAGGCCAAAGGAAAGGTTCAGGAAAGCAGTGCCACAGAGAACACAGTGGACAGAGAAACGAGGTTCCAAGGCCATGCTTTCCCTTTCCTGTAACAACCAGTTTTCACTGCTGAGCTTCCTGGCAAGTTTCCACTTATTTTCCAATTAATTTGGCCTCAGAGAGTCTTTTCTCAACTCATCTACATGGTTAAATGAACAGACCTCCTAGCACTTTTAGAGATAGTTTAAAAGTTCACACACCCTGCAACAACCAGCAGTAAATCAATAGTTTTGTATCATGAAAAGTACGTTATTTTACTCCATAGATGGTCATCGGCTAATGAAACTTTTCTGAGCAGATGCAACTGAAATAACAGCTTAACAAACTCATGCCATGTTTTGACATATTACATCCCACAGCTTTCCTTCTGTCATATGACAGGTGGATCATAACTAATATTAAAACATTGCATTGGGATTTGCCAGATTCAATGAACTTTAATGTAAACATCTTGTGGCAGACAGCTTCATGGAGTCAGCTCAAACAATGTAGTCGAAAAACAAAATGTTTAACTTTAATGTTTACCAAGAATAATTTGACGTTAGACACTGATTGTTATATTCTCTGGATAATTTTGACCAAAAATTATGATCTTGTGTGCTCCAGATTTGACACTCAGCTGGTGAGTGTGGATCTTTTAATTACAGTATATAGAATGTGGCCTCCTCTTAGAGAAAACTGTGTTTTTGTTGCTTTGTGTTAAGGACTGATGCAGAGACACTATTTCCACGTCCAAATGAAGCCCTGTAATTACAATTTAGCATACTCAATATTTCATCTGTCATCTCATCTGACTGTCTGTCACTTTTGTTCCGTGACATTTCTGTACTGATCGGACAGATTATGTAAAACAACCCAATTCCTTCCCCACATTCCAATCCGTCAATATAGTTTTGTGGTTGAACAACAATACAGGCTGTACCATGTTCCTCTGAATCCTTCTGTGTAAAATGTGTGAATGCTATAGATAAATGTTAGTGACTTGTTGATCTGAGCAACACCCCCCTCCTCCTGATAATGCTTCTCAAAGAGAGGCATCATTCTATGTATTTTTAATGTTCTATTGTCCAAAAGTAGGCAGCTGAACGCTCTGAAATTGGAATTTGCCTCATCCTCGTTCTCTGCTGCTTGCTGGATGAGAGCCAACATCAGCAGCCATCTTTGTGCCAAAGTGGGTTGCAGGGTTAGCTGATCAAAAACAATGCATGATGAGAGCTGCACGGGAGCAACAAATCATACATGTGACCTCAGCCTGCTCGCAGTGGAAGGCAGCCTTGTGCTAATGTTTGTGTTTAACTGTTTGATTTAGTGTCCTTGGTGTTGGCCTCGGGCAGGGCGATAGGCTTGGGCTCATTCATGACCATTTTCATAATTAGAGGATTTAAAAGAATTTAAAAAAAACCAATTCATGCTTGAAGAGATTTCAATAATGTGTAGATATTACAGACTACTCATGTCATTTTATGGACTACAGTGTGGCTTCAGGGATTGTGTGGTCTTCAACAGTGACACTGGTATTCGGATGGAGTCAATACTCACTGTTTTCTGTTGTGTTGTGTTTCCTTTTCATTACAGTATATCCTCATGTTTGCATGTGCACGGAAACGTTTCCGAAGTGCTACCCCCTCCAGATGCTGCGGGGTGGTGGTGCTCATTTCTTTATTATGCATGAAAAATAAAAGTCACATCGGGTGAAATGGGATAAATCTACCAACTACTCAAGACAGTCAATTGGAAACACACACTGGGATAACTGTTCTATTGGCTTTTTTTTTCTTTTTCTTTTTTGTTCTTAAAGAAAACAAGAGGTCTTGTTTAAAATGTTGTGGATGTCTTTAACCTATTTCATGTTTTTATTACCTTATAATAAGGTCCTTTTATGATGAGCTGAATATTGAAATGAATTTTACTATATCCTTGTGATGGGGAGGATGTGCTCCCCTGTTTACTTGGCACTTCGGTTTGTTGTAATGCAATTGTTTTGTTATTTCTATGTAAGTACTTGAATAAAGAAAAATATCACTTGCCTTCTGTTTGCTTGGGTCCTCCACGTGCACGCGCACCCAACACAAACACACACACGTTAAACTAGTAAATATGAAGTAAATGTACAAACACATAATAATAATACTCACTTTGTGTTGTTATATTGAAACATGATAAAACCTCTGTGGTTAAAGAATTAAAGTCCGGAGGGGAAACACGGACAGCCTGTTTCCGGACTTCCTGTTCAATCCTCGCCTGTTGACTGGGGGAAAGGGATGAGGTCCTCGGAAGAAAATAAAACAACCAAGTGAAACCGGAATTAAAGTTCACTCAAAATGAGCTGGTATGTATATTCTTCTCTATATTGTCGATGTCAAATTCCAGTTACACAGAAAAGTATGCGAATAACAATGACCAAGGAGTGACGGCTCACCAGCAAGGGCTCTGGCTATTTCCCGGAAGCGTCATACAAACAGTTAGCGCTAGCTTGTTAAACTCACAGCTAACGAGAATAAAAACTCGTGTAGACTCACAAAGTCGTTCAGCGGCGGTTCACGTGTCGATACCCTGCACGAAGGCAGTGTGTGGTTTGTTGCATACTCGCTAGCAAAGCGACAGTTGTCACAAACTTCGATACACGGGTGTCCGGTGAAGCCTGGTACAGTAGCTTAGCTAGTTAACGACATGGTTAGTTGCTGAAACATTAGTGAACCAGAAATCTATGAAAACAAGACTCGGTCATTGTCTGAAGTTAAAGCAGCTTGTGCGTATTTCGGATAAAGCTAATCTGGCTTTAAACATAACATGGGGACTTAATGTAGCTGTCAGGTCAGCTGGGTCAGTGAATCCATTTAAATTGAACTGAAGTTGTCTGTGGCTAACGTTAGCATGTTGACATGTACATGTCAGGAGGATTGTTGTTACCTTCTACTCTCCTGCGCAGACACTAACAACGACATCACCTTTCGTCTTGTATGATCTGTGGATGTTATTTTATGAGTGTAGTTAGGCAGATAACTTTGTTGGTACCCTGAACATGTTTAATGCTACTAACTGGGCTTTTTCAGGTATAAGTCTCCACAATGTTGTTTTAATATATTCAGCACAAGTCTGATAGTTGTTCGCTGGACTGCTGGTCTCACATTTGCTTTTAGTTTGGGCTGATGATCTGTGTGAAGTTACCTACTGGGATCCAGACACGTGCTAACACAGTTGTGTCTGCAGCCCCAGTCTCTGGCATGTTTACTTGTAGGGGCCTGCATCATTTATCAATAGAGCCCCACACTTTATAAGCACTAAAGTGGAGACTATTCCTGGCTGATAACATGACCCGTATAAGCAACACTGACATAATGGTATCTGTGTTTTCTCTGAAACTATTACATTTTACAGAATAAACAGAAAATATGTGCATTTAGGTTTACATTTACATATATATCCATTTTCTAAATTAAAGTTCTATATATGTGGTTGTAGTTGCGTTTTCTTTACTTTTAGTTATCTCTAATAAATGTTATGGTCAAAATGTAAACACAAAGTAAACCACAATTAGATTTATTTTTGGTTTGATAACTACATCTTAGGAGTGACTGAGTACATAATCTGCTGATATATCTGTATTTACTCCCTAATATCAGTATCTACACACAAGGTCCATTTTGGTTGGGCTCAAATGATTGTTATTAATTTCTGAAATGAAAGTGTCAAACTTTCTATGTCCCCAGTTTTTCAAATATGACTAGTTGTTGTGTTTCTGACTGAGTGAAGTGTATAGTTTTGTTTTTTGGTCTGACTGTTTGGACAATTGCTATCGATTTCCAGATGTCACCTTTTGTTGTCAATATAGCAACTTCCATGGAGCTTGTGACCTTCCTGAAAAGTAAACAGCAAATTAGACTGTGCTATCATTTTCAGGCAAATGACAACAAGAAAAAAAACATTTATCCATAACAGACATTTTTGTTGACTGTTGACTCTTCTCTCTGTTTATTGAAATAAATGTCAGAAGAGGCACACACAGCACACTACCTAAGTTCTCTCTGGAGACAATACAAACTCCAAAATCTTAGCTTGTAAGAAAAACTCGAGGGTGTCAGAGTGTTAACTTATGATTAAATGTTTTTTCTCATATTGCGTCTTATATAGTCTAAATGTATATATTTATACTGTATATCTGTAAATTATATATTTTACTTGAGTAGGCTGTATTGTGTCTTGTCTTTTTGTTGTTGTGTCATGTTTCTAGGGCAATATTTGTTTTCTGTTACTGGGATACATTTGCCCACCAGGCTCAGCAAGGCGTGTAATCTTTTGTATGTGTCAGAAAGGTTGTGGCATGTTTCATCTTCTTTCATAGAAAGTGTTAGGTTGATAACTCTCTGGTTATTTCTCAAAAACACAGGCAAAGAAATATTGCTGTTATGACTGTACACATATATCGTTCTGCTCTTTTTATGCTTTAGATCTTTGGAGGTGATAACCATGATCGTTGCGTCTTCTTCTTAGGGTAGCATGTTTTGGATTCCATGGTATTAGTATGGATTCAGCTATTGCTAATGTTGATTTTTACAAGTATGGGAAAGTTTGTCTGAGTAGTCTTTTGAGTGGCTGTTGACTTTAAAAAAGAGGTTTCTTTTAATTCAGTGCTTGTTTCTCACGATTCACAAATGTAGTTTAAGAAGAAATGACAAACGTCTTCAGTATGCCTGTGACGTGTGTGTCCATTAAATTGCTTTTTAATACATTTCACATATTTAGGGATGACACTTATCAAGATGGCGTCACTCAGTTCAGTCAGAGAGTCAATGGCTGCCAAGTGACGCTGCTACCAGCACGCACGCCAAACACAAGGTCAAGAGTGGGGGCTCTCGACAAGTCAAAAGAGTCTTTTATGTTCTGTGCTGACTGATGCATTCCAGTAGGGCCTGCACACTTGCCTCTATGACGTGAGAGGTTTGACTTTGGGGTCATCGTCAGAACAATTCCACTTCCTAATATCTTCAACCAGCCTTCTGTGCTCCATGGAATATCGAAGGTCGAATGATGCACTATCCCTCTTAATGGCATACACATTTGCAGTTTTAGTGAAAAGCCATTGGTTCTTCTAGTCATTGCATAATGTGTCCAGGATAGAGAAGACTGTCATGTCTTTGTTCGTGCCTACGTGCTTTTTTGATGGCTGTGACGTGTAGCCCATTACAGCAAAGATCAGATAGCTCGGGAAATGAACTGATAGGGACAGCGAATGTGTAACAGAGCAGTGTTCAATGCATCTGGGTCTGGAAATGGGCAATGACGGAAAAATGTCAACAACAAGTCATCTTTGATAAGTCGCTGCAATTTCCTAAAACTAACATATCTACAATTATCTCAAGTTACTGGTTCATTTTTATTTGTTGGAATAATGGTTATTGGTAAATGAATCCTCGATGAACTGTAACATTTACTGATATTACACTGACTATATTTATCAAATTTCCAACATATTCAACACAAAATACAGAGCCAATGTTCAGCTGATCTACCCACGCCTGCCATCAGTAGGCTTACATTTGTTTGCTGAAAAAAATTGGACTTCAATTTGCATAAAACACAAGTTTTCGTTCTTCATCTGTCTTGTGGCCAGGCCTCTGCCATGATAAACACTAGTTCTTGGTTCACAGGAACTGACTTACCAATGTTTCTAAATGTGACAGCCCCTACAGAAATATTGCTGTGTGAAGAAACACTAGGAATGATTCTCACAGTGACTACCATCCTCCCTCTTTCTAGTTCTCTCCCTCTGGTTGCCTGCTACATTTTCCCTCTCCTTCCCTGAAGCACACTTCACGCGGTGTGTTTGCCAGTTCTCATGGGCAGTTGAAGAGAATGACCACTTTACTTTGGCTCTTTGTAGAAGTGGATATAATCTAAATCTGTAAAATTAAGAACTCTCCTACGTATTTTTTTTTGAAGCAAATGTATCATTTGGTCTTTTTATGGGAAAATCTGCACTAACATAGTTACACTTGGACAGACTCAGAATGTCACAGAGACATTCACAGAGAAACAAATCATGTCATGGTGAGTTCTGCCAAGATGTAGCAAAAGAGAACATTGAAAGCAAACAGTTATATAAAACATTTAAATATATGTTTCATAATGCATTGATGGCTGTTTGGAACATTTCAGTGTTTGTACTTTACTCTCCCAACTGTGTTCTTTGCTTTGGATGTTATGATTTTCTCCCTGACACACCCACCAATGGAGAGCAACATCAAAAAGCCGTTGCTGTGCATTGTTGGTAGAAAACCACCAAAAACAACCAAAAAAACCAAATAGCAAAATCACTGTGACTGCTTCTGTAATGCCGCAACAGGCCAAACTCACAGTATAGTCAGTTGTTGTTGAATATAAACTCACGAGCTGTGTTGTGGCATTGTTCAACTGCTAAGTGTCTTTAATTAAAGAGTTCTATTACAGTCCTTTGAATTTCAATTATAAATGTGTTTATTGTTGCAGTGGTCACACACTGTTGCATATATTTGTTAGTTTATTTATCTTTATTTATTCATATTTAATGAGATCAAAATCAATTTTACATGATAAAATATAATATATATTTGTACATGTATCATAAGATAATTTAGTCACAAAGACATCATCACACACACGGACACAATAGTTAAATCAATCACAAATATTATCAATAAGAAAGTCTTTAATGTCTCTCAAAGTATTGAGTGTCTTCATTTTATTTTGTAGTTCATTCTAGTATTACTGTATATATTACCTATTAAACCAATTAGAATAAAAATTTGGCTTTGATATACACATATAAATACACATTTCTTTTTTTCCTCTCCATTATCAATCTAGGGCTCTATGTTTTTCCGAAATAAAACTTATGATAAAAACTGCTCTTGTAAGATGTAATCTGACTGTGAGGTTGGTTCTCTTTATTGTAGCTTTAGGAGAGTATAACTTAGTAAGTTTACATTCTAAGAACTATCTATAAAATGATGCTGCTTTTGTGTTTTGGAAAATCGAGCCCCTACAATTACAAATACAAATAAAGTACGTAGTATGGTATTCGTGATGACGTCATAGTGTACAGATCAGGTAATCACAGAAAGGTGAGTCACATTAGATAGAGCTGGGATGAGCTGAGGTTATTTTCCGTGTTGGCTCACCCAGATGATGACACAGTGGGTGAAACTACTTCCCTGAGCCAAAATCAACTATACATGCTCAGGCATTGGTAACTGGGTCACACTCAGATGGCTAAACTTTGTATTCAAATCTTTATTAAAAGCAAGGTCAAGACCATTGATACTTTATACAACCTCAAGCACAGAGTCAACACAGAGCCATAAAATAAAAAGGACAAATTTGATACCTGAGCCACTAGTGAAACCTGTGTTATTTTAACTAGATTAATCCTGCTGTTATTTGACCATGTTGAGTTTTGTGATTGAGTTGCATCAAAAGGATCTTCCTCACACATCAGTAGCATTCCCGGGTTGCACAACGAGGCCCTACATCACACCCTCTCTTTTCCATCTCATTATTCTACACACCTTTCTTTTGACGCAGCTGCTGCCTCACCCTGCCTGTCAGCAGCAACTGTCCATCATATAGCTTAGATTTCAGGCCATTAGTATCACATCAATAACAACCCACAGCCAAGCACAATGGCAAGGCAGTGTTTTCTGTCTCATGTGTTCTCAAGACACTCTGATGCTCGGTAGCAACTTATTAAGGCACAGGCTTGGGTTTGAAATGGGGATAAAAGATTATGTTTTAACTAAGAAGGAACCGGTTCTTTTTTCTGTTACCAAACTATAGTTGCGATTTGTCGCTTTTTCTTTCAAGAGTAAGGAAAAGTTTGTATTTCATTCTAAAAATTAGGCGCAACTACCCCAGTTACACGAAACCTCATGACATGTTTTGGTGTTGATCTTTTGCAGGAAAGTCAGTGTCCTGGTTGTACCTTTTTGAGTCACAATATATTGTGTTGTCTGCCTGAAACTCTGAATAAGGTTGACTATTTTCCTGATAGGCAGTACAGCAAGTGCATCTGTGTTTGATTGCAAGCCAGGTTCGTGCAGTAAAGCCACATAGAGAGGAAAAAACACTGTCTTCTGTTTAGTGATATGTGCTTGCAGTGGGAGCCAGATGATGACAGTGATTAACAGCTTCAGATTGTCTGTCACCTTAAGACCTGCCGTCGTGTAACTGATGACAATCTAAGCATTCAGTAATTTCACCCGTTGGGTAGTCATTTGCCACATGTTAATGTTCCATGTCTTTTTGTGCCGTTTCAGGATTCCCTTTAAGATTGGACAGCCGAAGAAGCAGATTCTCTCTAAAACTGTAAGTCACAAATGTACATTATATTGCCTCATCACTCACAATGATGTAGTAGACAACAGTAAATTGGCATAAGTAGATACAGTATCTCCCACAGAACTCATACAATCTATATGGTAGCAGATGGGCATGAATGTTGCTCTCACCCGCAACAGATTCTGAATGACCCGTACAAAGACTAAGGGCACGGACACATAGACCTGAATGCAAGCAAATATCCCTAGTCAAAGTTCATCCAAGTTAAATTCAATGCGAAGCCACGCTGCAGATTTGCTCTGCCACAGGATGCAAATAATGTATTTGCTCCCTCACTTGCACAGATTGGAAGTGAACTGGAGGCGAAGGTTCGCAGCTGCTGCATTCTCATATGTGTGACCGTGGACTAAAGAGTGAAAGAAAAGGTCTTGTGTGAGAGAGAACTGCAGCTGAAACTATGGGGTCTGACTGTTGTGTGCATGGAGAGTAACAACTTTATGGATGATATCGCAAGTGTGCATGTGGCAAACAACACTGCTAATAATGCTGCACACATATATACAGCAACGGAGCAAAACACCAAGTTAGAGTTCTCTTGTGTTATTATGAGAGTTGTAAGGAAATGGTGAAAATTATGAAACTGTGGCAAATTAGAATATGGCAGGCTGCAGCAGTCTAGATAATCAATGGGAAACTCTGTAAATCAAAAAAGGCAAAGGGTTAACAATAGTTAGAGTTGACTTTAACAAATTGTATATACAACGTGAATAGCATTCTGAATAAAGTCATCAGAGTCCCACAGCCAAAAGACTTATTGGATGCCAGTTTGTCTGAGCTATTCAGGAGGGCAGAGGTGGTTACCTTGAAGTAACAGTGAGTGGGTGTTCTCCTTGCTGGAAAAACCACTTCCACTCTAATGGGTCTGTGGCCCGGCAGGCACTGTCAGACTGGGTTTCCAGCTTCCTGTGCCATCCTAAGCAAAAACCCGGGAGTGGGCTAGAGGCTGCCCAGTTAGATGATCACCTTGTGACAAAGTGTCAACTGCCTCCCTCAGTGTTTTGGCCTCTGTGTTTAAATCCAGGAGCCCACAGAACCACAAGAAAGACGCCTCTGAGGTCTCTGTAACCCACGTGACATGTTTTAGAGACATAGTTGGACAAGCTGTCCAAGCCCTTGTTCACCCTGGGAACTTGATTTATTTCACCTGTAGTTCCACCACTGGAACTAATCTCCAGTCATAGTTCCTAAGCTAAAGTTTATGCCCCCCCAAAAGTCCAAGAGAAAGAGCAAGACCCAGGGACTTTTCAAGTAAAGATTGAAGATAGTTAGGTGGTTAAACTTAAGCCTCAAGTCAGCATCAACTAGGCAATCATAAACCTTCAAAGGTTGTTGCAGGCCATGTGTTACATTTCAAACTATGTGATAACTTTTTTATCCTTTTCATTTTTTTATTATTATTCTTCAAATAATGTGGAACTATAAAGAGGATTCTTTTTCCCTCCAAAATTATCCAAGGATTTAGCTCTTGCAACTTGTATATCCTCAGTCTGTGGACAGTAAACGGCTCTGTGATTATTGTGTGTTCATGTCTCATTCAAAATAATTTTCTGCAAACAAAATTAACACTTGTGTGAGATAATAAAATGACAGGTTTTTATATCAAATTTGTTCTTTTTTTAGGTCGAAAGAGACTTTGAGCGTGAATATGACAAACTCCAAAAGTAAGTTTATATTTTGTCGATGTTGATTACTTACAGCTTTTATAATAACTGATGATTTTGTGTGTTGTTAAATGTGTTAGGTAAAACTGTGTTTTGATGCCTTCACTTTGGTGAAGAGGTGATCACTGTGCCTACATAAAGCACACTCATATTCCTCCCAGAGGCCTCCTTGTGCCAATATGAAAAAAATCATCAACGTTTAATTTAAAATGAAACAAGAGTAATATTCTAATGAGAAGTGTTTTAAAAGAAAATGAAATTTGCAGCATAATGGCTTTCTATATTTTCTACCATAATGGTATTCATCAGCCTGCTGCTGTGTCCAATGTGGGATGGGCCCTCTTTCCTTTGTTAATTGTATTACTATGTATTAATGATATTAAGAACTAAAGCATCCACATGTCTTGGACCACTTATCTATTCAAGTGAATGTAAAACTGGTCTCAGACTTTTGGATTGAGTAAGAAATGTACACCGTACACACTGTAATAAAGCTAATGGAACTCTGAAAAGATTGGAATATGATTTCACAAATATATGCATATTTATCCACAACTAGGTTGTTGATGATGTGCAGTATACAGTTAATCAACATCTAGGTATTTTTGCTTTACATGTTTAAAAAACACCAAGATCATCACACATAACATGAAATGCTCCTCATTGTACAGTACAGTTTGTTGGTCCCACACTATTTGCCATTCACTGCTCTGTTTAGTCACTTTTTTCCCTTCAACATTAGACTGTGGAAGCACCCCCATTTTAACTATGAGATTACAAAGAGAGTTTACTTTGCATGAGATAATCCTTTGATAAATCTAGGCTTCAGCTGAACATTACAATGATATGAAAGTTTTCCTGTAGATGTATCATTGACATTCAGTAATTTAATAAAGTTCAAGCATTCAAGGATTTCATCAATTTCAAGTATATCATGCTGCTTAACTAGTCTACATAAAATCATTGAGTAACTTGTTATCAGTTTTTCTATGAAACAAAGACAAGAGGGGTTCAGGGCACTTATGAACCCAAGGCCTAAAAGCTCAGTACATCCAGGCCTTGTCTTACTGTTGAGGCAGAGGTTATTGAAACTCCTGAGGGGCCCTGCAGAATGAGTGGGAGCACCATTTCCCTCTCAGGTTTTGTTGAGTAGGAGGGCCCTTTATCAGCAAGGTGTGGTGCCAGTAGATCTTATAGATGAGTCAGAGCAGCAGGCATGTAGAGACATTTATGTTTTCCACCCTAGAGATCCATATCAACATGTCTATCTGTGGCTTAAATATTCTTGGGAGGCCTTAACCACGATATCTGCTTTTACATTTTGTCCACCTCATCAAAGACAATCAGTGTAATTTGACCTGTGACTTGTAGTAATGACAACCATTCATTTAATCTAAAACTATTTTTATTGACATGCACAGCAGCATGTTCAGCAGCTCATAGCAGCACATATAAAGAATATAAATATATAGCATGCTTTAACATTTTGATCAGGAATGTGTTGTTTTTTTGGTGTAAATATATTCATGAAAATGATTATGTTTTAAAATTAAATTTGTCAGGGCTGTAGTGATGAAAACTTGAAAAATGATTTTAAATTATAAATAGCATGGAGCTGTGCGCAAACATACAAACAACGAACAAAACAAAAACATGCAATTAACATGTGACAGCCTCAATCATCATTTAGCAGGTTGACTGCTAACTGGCTCAGTGACCATAAACGTTTGTTGGGGTATCCAACCAACTTAACAAGATGTGAGGAGAAGTCTTTCGCATTAATTATTCTGATTGCTGAACATGTACTAGGTTGAATTGCTTGTGTGAATATTACAGTGGCCTGAATAAAATGAACTGAAACTAGTGACTAGGTAATAAATAGGCTTCTGAAAAGGCTGAAATCTTTAGGTTTTGATTTACATGTAAGTTTGGTGCCTGAGTTTGGTTTACCTTGGTTGTGAAATGCACTAACTAGATATTACTCAAAAGGAAGAGACGGATGACAGCGGTCAAACACTGTTGAATGCTTCTTCATTATCTGGTGTCATACAAAAGGTTTGTGTGTGAAAGTCATATAATGCACTAGTAGGTGATGGGGACAGATGATTGTAGCTGCACATGGCCAACAATGAGGTACTAGAGGAATGAGCAGCAGCTGTTCCACCAGGCCACTCTATTAGCACCTCCTGGAAAGAGACTCCAGGCTCATCGGTACAAATCCAGGTTTCCTCTCTCACTCCGGTGCTGACAGAGTAGATGCAACAGTATTGTGTGACAATTTGTAAAGTGGGAGTCACTACCTGAAACATGGGTTTAACATACTAAAACAATTTCTTTAAGAAAACACCATGAGTGTACAGATGTTGGTCTCATAATAGTCTAGTTTGTTACATACTGAGATGCTTTCACCCACTCTCCTGCAAAATCTGATCTCCATGACTGGCAGCCCTTTGCAGTTATAATGTCAATTTAAGTGTCTAGTGTTTATTTTGTCAGCCAATTTGCAAGACACTATTTTAGTTTCGGTTAGTTTTACACATGTCTGGCATTCAGAATCACATTCAAAGCAAAGTGTAGTTATGTATGATTTCTCAACTATTTCTGTGTACCACCATCAAAAAAACAGAAATGATAAAAGCACATATCGTTATTTCTAGATTTTTATAATTATCTCAGAAGCAAATTTTTAGTGGTGGGTATGATTCTGAGCAGAGCTGTTTTGAAGTTCAGCTTTTAAATGCTCTTTCTAAACCAAACAGAAAAACAGTTTTCACCTGCTCACGGTGCATTGATTGTCCTGGTCTACACACTGATAATGCATTTACTGAGCAACCTATATAAATTTCATAAAAACAAGAAGCCATCGTAAATATTAGACATTGACTAAATCCTGCCTGAAATATTACTGATAATGTTGACTATAATGTAAGTAGCATCCACTGCAATTAGAAATGCCCATTTCTGAATATCTGAAATCTTAGCTTAAATTTTGATGACATTAGAGGAAGGGTGATTCGGTGTATGAGAACCAGTTGCATATAATAGATGAGAGGAATACAACAAGTTACTGTGGAGATTGTTCTGACAGAATTTATTTTTTTTGCGTGGCATGAACAATAAGGGATGAAGTTACATCATTTATTGCAAATTACATTTTTGGAACCACCTCCATCTGGTGTGTTGCAATTCAGTAAACAAACACAGGTTATTTAAAATCATATAATTTGATTTGTTAATACCACAAAATGTTGCATGTTTATAACTGTTATGTATTGACCATTGTGTGACAATATGTATACTAGCCTCTGTTTTCATTTTACTATATGTCCAGAAGTTTGGAAATCCAATGCATTTGGTTATTTTACTTCAAAGCTCTTGCCTTTCATTAGTAGATACATGGTGATAATAACTCTAGGTGCCCAGTAGCTCACCTGGATAATCCTCTGCAATGGCTGCAGGTTCGGCTCCAAACCGGCCCTTTTCTGCATGTTCCCTCTCTCTCTTCTCTGTCTGTCTGTCCGTCTTTATTCTGTTTATGTCCTATTAGTAAAGACCATAGTTCCGAAAGATATCGTTTGGGGTTCATTCTTTGTTTGCCTCAGTCTGTAGGTTAAACAGTGTTAACAGTCCATGTCAGTGCAGCAGAGAACCAGTCAAATTTGTTTATTTCATGCACCTGTGAGAATACCTGAGTAACTCGCTGTTTGTTTTCCAGCAGTTACACAAAGACATTTTTTTTTTTTTTAACTGCCCAAACTCTGTATTTGGAGGCAACCTTTTTCCATTTTTGTATTTCAGCTCCCAAACAGCCATATGTGTGTGACTGATGTCTTTACATTTTGTGACCTTTGGACACAGCATCCCCACCAGAGACCTGACATTACACAGCTATTGTCTGTCTAGTTAATATAATCCCTCAAAGCAATGATACAAATAAAACCCCATCACATTCCCTTTTTTCATCAAACCAGGAGAAGTGATATGAACGCAGTCTCAGGGGAGATTCTAAACCCTTCATTTGCCATAATTGATATAATGAATGGCATGTGTTTTCAGCCTCCATAGTTTGGTAATTGCCATTTTAACACCCATCAATGGAATGTGTGCAGGGGAAAGATTGAAGACAATAATGCTTCTGAACGCAAATGTATTTGACAGCAAAAAGAACGATTCCCTGTGTTGTTAATAAGCTAACAGATGTTAAAATATTTTACATGGAATCAATGAAATGTGTAATTCCTTCTTGAACCATTTTATATACTCATTTCCTTTTCTGGGTTTTTGATTTGGTGCTTTCTATGTCCATGTCAATGTGGCTTTAGTGTGTGTGTGTATTATTGTTAGATTATGATATGCTTTGGACTTGGATATACTTTTATCACAGTTATTCCTATTCTACTTCTCACGTTGCTGTTGTTTTTCAAATATATTTCACCTCATGTTTCTATTGTTGTCAGGACCAGTGATGCTTTATTATCATAGCAGAAGCTTTGCTGATCATCTCTTCTTTTTTTCCTACAGGCTGGAGGATCAGACGAAAAAGCTTCACAAGGACATGAAGAAAAGTACTGAGGCTGATTTAGGTGTGTTCTGCACCCAACCTGTGTGTTACCGCCTGGTGTGCAATTGATCTCCACTTGTTCACCAACATACTTGATGTTGCTTGGCAGGTTTTTTTTTCATAGCTAGAAAGACGCCTGGTTGTCTTGGTTTGTTTGGTGGTGCGTCAGCTCTCCGAACAACTTGACAAATGAGACCGCAGGCCTCCGCCTTAATCATTTGTATAGGTTTTTATAGGTTATCACTGTGTGCAGGTTTTGGATTTGTGAGTGGATCTTTTTGTGCAGTGCTCAGTTAGGACTTGATATGTCTACCATCTCTGCCTTCATTTGTTCATGCATTTGTCTGCAACAAAAACCATGTTTACTTTTTATTTGCTTATTTGTTGGTTTTGGAGTTGTGTATTTAGGAAGTAGCGGTACACATGGCCTGCGGTTAGTCGTCAGTTGTGAGGGTGGAGGAGTGGGGACGGATGGAGGAGAGAGGGGCTTCTTCATTTCCTCTCCTTTGTGCTCGGGAATATGGATGTTTGCATCATCAAAGTGTTGTAGCTGTCAAGCCCTCATTATCGTTAATGGATTCCATCTGTCGAACAGGTCCCGTCTCCACCAACTGCTACCAAACAAAGAGCTGGACCTTCTCCACATGTCAGCACTTCATTAAATACACAGCTTTCTATATCGGACAGCATTTATCAAATTAAAGGTTGTTCCTGTTCACAGTTTCAGTCAGGCTTAGTAAGAAAGTGGCTGAGATAATTGCTTTTCATGCTGAGAAATTGTTTTATCTGGTTCAGGCACATATGATAACAAGTGACATCATTTCACTTATTTACACACTTCTACAAATAGTAAAATCATTATCTCGGGGTCAACGTTTGATTTTCATAAACTTATAATCAACGTGTCTCTCAATCATATCAGGCAAAGGTCAGATCAAGCAATTTGTTACTTGTCAGAAAAAGAGATCCAGAAACATGACACCCCAATAATTGATTGGTTGAAAATTGGTCTTGAGAGAATCCACAGAGTGTGAAAAGAGACCAGTGACTGTTCCAGATCCCCATGAAGCTCATTTTCACCACAGCCTCTCCTGTCGACTTGTGTTCCCGCCAGTGCAGCTCATTTATTTTGACAGTGAAGCCATAATCTGATATATGCTCTGTGTCTAAACAAAGTGGCAAGAGTGCAGATTAACAGTAATTGGTGCTGTCAGTGTAGAAACGTTGTAAAGATTGTTGGTGCTCTGGTGAATATTCAACACGGCAGGCAGCCCCACCACCCCCTCAGATTTTTTACAATGGGGGCTGCACTGTGCCATTTTACTTTTTGCTCACTTTTGAAAAGCCTACCACAAGCAAATACACATACTGATGAAACGTTTAAAGGGTTAGTGTAATCCACAGAAGTTACCCCCCCATGGTTTGAGGAAAATGTAAAAATCTGCCTTTATATTATATTTATTAAAAAAAAAAGAAGTTATGCTGTATTCTACATGATGGCCTTTTCACAAAGTTATTTAACAAAGTTTTAACAGTGTTCTCTGCTTTGTATGTTTCTCTCAGCCATGTCCAAAGCAGCAGTGAAGATCTCAACAGACCTGCTGAGTAACCCGCTGTGTGAGCAGGACATGGCCTTCCTGGAATCCATGAACGCTTTAGATACAGCCATGAAGAAGATGGACTCCTTCAACCAGGAGAAGGTCAGACTCATTCAAACACTTTTCTTCACTATCTGGGATCCTAAATGATATAGATATTAGGGAAAACTACAAACAAGACCAATGTGGTCTACATTTTGGTCTGAATTTATCTCTGTACACTTGGCTTAGCTTTGGGAAAGACTATGGATACCTGTCTCTGTTTAATTAGTTATGGTCTAAAAATGTCTTCTCTCTTGTCTTCTATGCTCTTGTCATTGGTATTAAACTGTAATCAGATGAAATGTTTTTCCTGAGACATACAAAGTACAAAACTGCACAAGTTTATGTTCATATTACATGTTTTCATATCCGTCAATATTGTGCAGCCTGTCAACTAAAAACTACCCGTATGTCTTTCCTTCTGCTGTTTTTGAAAAGCATCTGTGGCATCATCCTCTATAAGCTCAGGGTACTGGGTATCAGCTGTGAAAAGTGATGCATTTGTGATTCACTGGAGTCTAAAATAACTCGTACAATAGAACGGCCTTTTCTTAACAGGAAAACATGCCCTACCGCAAAATTCACAGAAGAAACTGCATGTGTAGTGGGCAAGTGTATTGTATTGCTTGGATTACTTATTGAAACAAACATTTGGCTTCAGTTCAGCACTTGTTTTACATTGACGGTGCACACCATATCTTCTTGAAAGGTTGCAGCAGAAAGTCAGTTATTTCCTCTTTCATGGAGAGGAGCAGCTGCCATGAGCTTGAATTTAAAATACAACAGTCCTGCAGCATTACATTTCTGTTGGTATTAACACTTGATGAAAGAGCAAGCGGGGAATCACCAAAGATTCAGACCAAGCCAACAAGCTGACTGACAATCTGACAGGCAGAACCAAACTGACATTGCCATCCGGAAAATATGGTCCTACGCATTTTTTGTGTGTATTAAGATATTTAGAGTATTTGTTGATTTGCAGTGTCTCTTGTAATGTTTGTGTTTTTCACACTTGCATGTTTTGTCCTAAGGGGCAACCATAGAAATCCAGACATCTCTTTACAGAACACTAAGAAATCTACTCTCTCTCTCTCTTATTGCTGTACTCTAAGATCTCTGCTTTGGCTGTCAGGCCTCTTCACATTATTTGCCGGGTACATTTCAGTTTTTGATTAGAATCATTGCCACAGGTACTTATAATGTGAATCATAGTGGCACCGTATGTGTGCATCCTCAAGGCAATGCACTGTGAAGGGTAGACTTTTAAAGAGGGAAAAATACTGCAAAGAACACAGGAGATCACACCAAGGCATATGCCGATTGACTTTTTTCCATCTGTGTTTTCTTGACTCATTGCCCCGCTGTTAGGTGTTCTGGGCTTTTCACATTTGTTGCCTTAAAATATAATTTTTTCTTTCACATTTTTGTTGTGAACCAGAATGATTTCATAACCTTTTCAACAACACAAATCTAATGAGATGAGAAGATGAATACCTTTTGTAAAAGGAAAAAGGTGGATTTTTTTATTCCATTGTAACATTTTAGTGTACTATCTCAGAAATGGCACCATCTGGAAATGTACACATTAGGTTGGGAGTTGATTTATATTTTCTCTGAAACCCTCCTGTGAACTGGACTTTCCATTGAAAATCAAACCATAACCTCTTCCCAAACATTTGTGAGTGAAGCAGCAACCCAAACTCTCATAGAAGTGTTTTGAGATTCCAGAGAATATTGTTAGTCTTGTATTTTAAGATTTGTATTATTTCTATCTTGATAGAAAGCACCTTAAATCTCAGCCATTATAGAAATATCACTGAATATAAAATATACAACATGTGTAAGGACTAGTTTAAGCAACTAGAAACCACTTTTGTTTTTTTCTTTTCTTCTTCAGCTCAAACATACCAGTCATTCAGACTGGTTTTCTCACAGCTCATCAAATTTTACAGGAGCCGTTTTGAGTGACCAGACAAAGTAGAATGTGGGTTGGACAGAGCGTGTGGGTTTGTGACCCCGGTTGCGTATGTTCCAGGACTTGGCTTGGTCGAGTGCCCAGAAGAGCACTCCTGCCAGTTTGACTGTTTTCAGGATGGAGCTTTACATTCTTCAGATTTTATACAAAATCAAATTTTCTTTTTTTTCCCATTTTCACTGTCTTTGAAATTTTAACCAGTGCTGCCATGCTCACTTGCCTGTCAATTGTTATATTAAAAACAGTAAATCCACTTCTTTCTTTGCACGTCATTTGAATACCATAGTTTGAAGGATGACTTCTTCTACATAAAAGTCTTTTCTTTTTTCCTCCCAGCTAAAATTGTAAGCCTTATCTCTCATCTGTTGTTTGTCTCTGCATGTTGGCCTTGTTATGGACTGGAGACCAGGGTGCACCCCACCTCTTGCCCAGTGTTAGCTGGGATTGGTTATAGCCCACACAGGACCCTCAAGGATAAATGGTATAGATAATGGTTTCGATGAATGGATTTCAGGTCAGGCTCTCTTGAGTACGCCTGTCAACTTAAGACTGCAGGATCCTACAGTGTGGCCTACACCATTCTAAGAAATTGTTTTACGTCAAAACGCTAGTCTGCAGTAAAGTTTCTATGTTGGAGCAGGTTCCTTTTACTAAAATTACTGCAACACAGAAAAGATAGGAAAGACGAAGGAGATGATGTAAATGACCATTGAACTATTGAGACAATAGGAGGCTGAGTTTTGTGGGGGGGGAGGGGTTGTGACATGGAAGAGGCATGGTTCCCAGTGGACCAGTTGTTGTGGCCTGTGTTGCTGTGGCCTGTGTTGCGGTGTAGTTACATTTCTATGGATGTGCACATCAGGGTATGTGACTATGTTGGAACTACGAGATCAATTTCAATTTAGAAGTATGAATAAGCTTTCAATCATCTCTCAGTATTATGGGATTTTTGTATTTTCACACATTAAGCACTTTCTCATAGCTTAGGGCACATTGTCTTTACAGCGCATAGTAGTGGATCTATTTTCTGTCTCCATGGTGTATATATTTCCTCTTTGGCTCTTTGACTGGGACATGTTTGACAGTGATTCAGTGGGGCACTTATATCCCAGCCCAGTTTCTCACTTGTGGAGGACAACAGTCACCAACTGTATTGACTTGACTTGGTTGTATGTTTTTTTTAACACACTTTGATCCAGAGTGGATTTTGACAGCTCGGGTCACACCTGAGTTTCTGTGCACTTCTTTCAGTCTTACTAAATAAAAAGTCCTCACTCTAACACAACGTTCAGTTGCAGGTTTGTGTTGGATTCATATGTTTCCTTTTTGTAAAGTGGCAAACAGAGAGCTTGAGGGGAAATAGAGAGAGTGAGCACTTTTTGGTCAGTCTGCTATGTGGAATATCACCTCGGATTTGCTAGGTGTTTAAAATCCAGCCCAGCTCACTCGAACGCTATTCGAGTATCTCCCTTCAAGCTGACTGTTGATTCTGACGGCACCAACAGAAAACCCTATTGCTCCAGCAAAACAGACACAAAAGCATCCACCCTTTGCTCTTCTCCATGTTGAGGCAGGATGTTCTGCCGCAGGGCTCGCAAGAAAGAGAGCCAGCAGATAAAACGTGCAGCGATAATGAAGGCAGCAGTGGCCCAGGTCTGTGTGTTTATTTCTGGGGCTGAGGAGGGCGCACAGCCCCGCCGGCACACTGCTGCCGAAGCTGAGCCCCAGTGTACATGGCGGCAGCACAGTAGAGGATGCTCCGTTTGGAGGGATATTGATTTCCTCTGCGATCTGTGTGTATTTTTGGGAGGCCTGTGTGCCGGGATGGCCTCTGCCCCGTGACTCACTGATGGAGACTGCTACTTGAGCACCGGCCTCAGGCTCTGCAGGGCCTCCAAGGAATACCCCCCCCTTCTCTCTCTCTCTCTGTGGGAAGGGGCAGAGGGTAGAGGGCACCAGCTTGCTTAAGCAAATCTGCCGCTGTTGCTCTCCCTCTTCGCTGCATGCTCTCACCTTAAAAGCAGCGGCACAGCTCAAGTCGGGGAGGGGTGGTGGTGGTGGTGTGAATATGTAAAACAAAGAAAATGTGTATTCCCATGTACTTATTTTTTATTGGTTCTCTATTTTCCCTCAAACCACAATCAACCATTTTGTACTTGGAAATCTGCCCGTGCGAAACAGTGAGCATCGCTGTATGTTCTCATAGATGGTCAGGGCATTTTTACAAAGCACAGCTGCGATCCTGCTTCCTTGTTGTTGTGTGATTGACTGTCCTTCCAATAGCGAGTGAACATATGATTAGCGGAGCTGCTCACAGTTCTCACGCAGCTGTCACTTCACATCTCACTGCTTTAGTTTCTCCTTCGTTGCTCTTAGCGTTTACTCTCTGCTCGCCTCGATTGCTTGGTTAACTTCTGTTGCGCTGGAGACTGTAGTAGTAAAAGTCATTTTGAATCTGCAATGTAAATGATGCTGGAAACTTTATTAATTGTGCGCCAACTTCTGTCAATGAGACTTGGTGCTGGGGCTGGAGGCCTCAAGATGAGATGTTCATTTACTTCCATTTAACACCCCCCTTCCCCTCCCTCCCTCCCCTGTTGGTTCTGGCAACCAGAAGGAGAATGCAGGAAAATATAAACTGTTATTGTTAAAATGTTTGCTTGCAAAGAACTTTCATCTTGTAAGGCAGCCCGCCCTCCACAGGATTTGAAATCAGTTGGGCTTTTGCTTTCATGTCCGTCCCCTGACAGTTCCATCCTTTTGTATCGTAGGCTCAATGAATATTCAGGGGTTTCTCCTCGGGGCTTGTGTACAATAAAAGAGTCAACGTCATGAAAGTTTCTTTGCAAGCCCCCCTCCCCTTTTTTATTCTTGAGTGCTCAGTTTGAAATAAACACAAATGTTGATGTTTGTGCAGTGGCATTACTTTGCAGCTAATGAGCGAGAGATGTAGAAGCTATTTTGTTTCGAGTTAAATTTTGATGTAACTCAATTTGACAGTGAATAACAATTCATAAAGTCCCTTCGTCGCTGTAGAGGTGCTTATTGCTTACATTAACTTCTGTTCTTTTTGAATTACAGGTCAACCAGATCCAGAAGACAGTTATCGACCCTTTGAAAAAGTAAGGGTCCATTTTGATGTCACTCTTTTTTTTTACTGCTGTATTTCAAAGGTTGGATTTAAATGATTTGTTTACCAGACCAATATCAAATAGTTATTACTGATAGTTTTAGTTATTTAGTTTTGTTTGGACAAGGTTTTTTTTTTTACACATAGGACCAAACAGTGGTTTCAGATGCATTGCACAATCACATTAAAGTATTGTAAAGTCAATTCAGTACAGTTTTTTGCCTTAATTTCCCTGATGTTATATTGGACATATCTGGGCAGATTAAGTCCAGTTTATTATTTGACCTTACTCTGCTCCTCTCACTTGTAGTGTGGTAAGTACAGTCACAGTGCATCAGCTCAGAGAGGCTTGCTGTGTAGTAATGCAGTGTGTAAAAATTACGCTAGTAGTGCTTTGGTGTCGGTAGTGCGTCTGGAAGAAAGTTTATTTGGTTCTTATTCCTAATACTCTTCCCCCATCTGAGCAGGCAGTGAGTGCTATTCCATTCCTTAAGCCTACGTTTTTTTAACACACGCGCACATGCACATGCAAACACAAAGCAGAGGTACTGAAGGGAGTGGTTGAACTATCCCACCCATCTTCCGGAGAACTTGTTAAGGTTTTGCTTCCTCCCCTTTGCTCCTCCCAGGAAATTAAACATATGCTTTGTAAGAGAGCAATTGCATAGGTTTCTATTACAAGCTTGTGTTGAATCTTTATATATATATATATATATCCATATACTTGTTATTTTTTTAAGGAACCAATATGAAGAGATTCCTCTGTAAAACATAAATAGGTGGGGTCTCTGTGTGTGTGTGTGTGTGTGTGTGTGTGTGTGTGTGTGTGTGTGTGTGTGTGTGTGTGTGTGTGTGTGTGTGTGTGTGTGTGTGTGTGTGTGTGTGTGTGTGTGTGTGTGTGTGTGTGTGTGTGTGTGTGTGTGTGTGTGTGTGTGTTTGTAAAGCCCTCTCTTCCTCGTGTGCTCTGGTGGCGGAGCAATGACAGGATGGAATGGTTCTAATTTCCTCTTCCTGGTGGGCGGCAGGCGGACGTGTGGGCAGGCTCAGAATATGGCAAAGGGCCCAGCTTCCTGGGCCCAGAGGATTGGATGAGGAGGAAAACTGTCTCAGGACAGTGCGCACATATACAAAAAACACACACATCAACACGTATACAGATACACAAACACCTACCCATATTTTGTCAGGGGCACGGTCTCACAAGGAATGGTGTTTTAGACCATAATGTTTAAGGCATTTACATGATTCTGAAACCAAGCGGAGTAAGAAAGTTTATAAGCGTGTTTTAGAGCCAAGCTAAACTGACCTCATCATTAACTTTTTACCTCCTTAACAACACAGCACTATTAGTTATTCGTTTATCAAAGTGTCTTCTTTAGAAAACTGTGACACAAAAGCTACTATACTTAAAAGCGTCCATTAAGATTCCATTAGTCCTTCACTAATGAATATTTTTCATTTACTTAGTCTGAAAATACTCTATCGCTGATCTTGTTTCATTGTAAAGGAAATTAGAGAAAGAATGTTAATGTTAATGGAAGACCTTGAATGGGTTGTGTGTTTTTTTGTGTTTGGTATGTAATTAAAGTGTACATGTGTTACTGCTATTTAATATTTTGGCATCCATCCTCAATACTTAGTGTGGTAAAATGAACAGTAAACACACACAAAAAGATACAGCCCCCTCCTCCTCCTTCCCTCTGTCTCTTTCTCTCTCTCAGGCCCAGACGTAAATTTTATCCCCTCAGTGGGGATCACTGAATGATATCACTGTGTTTATGTGAGGGGAGGGGAGTGCAGCGCAGCGCGTGGGCATTGAGGAATTTGTGTTACCTAGCCCTTTCTGCTCAGTTGCTCTTTTGGGTGAGGTAGAAGTCAAGCCTGTTTTTGAAACCTCTGCCCTCGGTCAAGCTACAACTGGAAAAGCCACCTCCTCTCAATCAGAGGAAGACCCTGGGCAGGTAGTGAGCAGCCTAGAGTCAATAGTTGCATGTGGCCTTGGCTGTAGGAATGGTGCCCTTTTTAGGGCCAGTGATTGGATTTGGTCTCATTTTTTTGTTGAATTTTGGAATTGAGGTTACGTTTTTGTTTTTTTTTTTTACAGTCCAGATGTTTGCTATGAAGTTATCAATCTTTTTCCCCCATCTGGTGTATCGGGTATCCAGGCTGCGTGAGCTGTCTTAAGTTTTGATCAACAAAGCACAAGGCAAGTTGCAGCAGATCCAACTCCTTCTGGTTTCTGCTGAGATAAAGGTGTTTCAGCTGGCATGTACGTCACACACACTTTCCCATGGCCCACTGCTCTTAAACCATTTATACAACAAATGGTAGTCATTTTATATTCACAGCAAGCATGTTCGAACAAAACCTGCCACTTGATGTAATCTTGTCTGACAATCTTAGTTCTTCATCTGAGTCTGTGGCACAGTCCTATATTTTAGTGGTTTGTAGTGTGTTTTGCAGTAGTGGGTTATGTGACGGTGATAGTCAAGTGGGACAGCCAGTGTCTTAGACTGAGGGTGTCTAGACCAGACTAGGGCTTGGCTGACGGGTCAGACTGGCCTGTCTGTGGATTGGCAGCTGCTCATAAACACACTCTCTGGTCCAGATGCTATTTCTATCCAGCCTGTTGACCACACCCTGACCTGTCACATGGACAGTGGTGTGCCCTTGGCCCCGTGTAGCTCTCAACCAGCACAGGACTTCATTCAAACGAGGCTGACCACAAATGGAGACCTAGCTGGCTGACTGGTAATTGTCCAGCCGAGGCCAGGACATCGAGGGAATGTCCAGTTTCTGGACACTTATAGACCAGACTATCATAATAAGAATATACAGTCACCTTCAACCATGGCCATATTCTACTGTATATCCTTGTGTGGGAGCCTTTGACAGAGCTGAGTCACTGTAACTTCTGTACAGAGCCCTGAATGTAACAGACAGGCATCAACATCGAGCAGTGATAGGACAGGAGTGGGTTAACTGTCTTTGTTTCTAGCTCTTCCTCCTACTTTTGCACCAGCAGAGGCCCTTAAATGTCTTTGTTCTGAAACATGGCAGTTGCTGGCAGTGCTGTCCCACTTTAGAGCTGCATACCATTATGTGTTATGAGGAACTTGCATGGTTCAGGCAGGTAAAGCATTCAGGTGAAAACATGATCAGCCATTGTGTCATCATAAAGTTGGCTCTTTGGGTCGTGTTCAGCCAATAGGGTCAAACTAGAGAGCAGTCATGTCTAGAGGGTAGTTACATAATCCCTTGGCACTTCAAGTATGTGTACACTGGAGCAGATAGTAGACTTGAGGATCAGCATCCACCCCTGCCATAAACTGGGCCAAAGTGGTATTTTATAAATAGTGGTGGAGCGTGGGCTGCAGGGCTGGGCTGAGCTCTGTGATGTCACTCAATAGTTACTAGACCACTCCTTACTTAACTTCCTGTCGGAAACAATCCCTGCTTGTCTGAGACTGCGCCTCAGTTTGCGTCACTTTCTACTCTACCCCCCCCCCCTCTCCTCCTCCCCCTCCTCCTCTCCTCCTCTAGTAGTAAGATCACTGGCAGACAGAGCCATAATTTCACAATCAGTTCACGGCTTCTCAGTGGTTCCGTCATCCGTGGCACAGAGCAGGGCAAGGGTTGGCATGGAGAGGAACGTAGACCATGAAGCCCACACATATTGTGGCTAATAACACTATATAGGCAGAGACAAGCAAATTAAAGTAGGGTAGCAATGTGCCTCCACATTTGATGAAGTGCTTTAAATGAATCATTCAAAAAAGCTTCATCTCAGGCTCCGCAACTGTTTTTATGACTTACTCGCATGAAGCAGAAACCTGTATGAATAATCTTGTCACTGGTTTATGTTAACATGTTGGACAAAAATAAATCGTGGTCTTGCTTATTTAGTAATGATTGCTGGGATTCATTTCTGCCATTTAAACAGCTTTAATAAGTGATACACCTCTCAATTTATGTTAGACAGTCTTTTCTCGTGAATGTTTTAAATATTGTTATTTTGTTGATGTGCTCTGTTACACATGACATCTATTGCACTTCTGTCCACCCAAAGAGAGGGGTCCCTTACTTGTGACTCTCCCTGTGGTGTCTGTCATTTTTTTCCCTCACTCTTACTGAGGGATAAGGGCAACAGATGAAAATTATATTATGTTGTATCTTTTGTTTTTTTTAAATTTGGAAAATAGTTTATAAATACCTCAATTAAAAAAACTAATGTAATGGCATTTACTGCATATTGTGTATTAATGGTAAATACATTTTTAGGATACTTTAATATTGTAGTTGAGATGTTATTAGTCATCCAAGCGTTTTAACTTAATTTTTCATATATTTTTTATTTAATACTATTGGGTTGAATATTTACTGTATAACAATATTCCTGCTTCCCATTAAACGCAGCCACAAAACCAGTGCAACAAGTCCCAGGATGGAGCTCAGACTCCTGTTGCTAAGTTACAGATGAATGTTTCCCTATTTTTAGTGCTGAAGACCAGGATTCTTGTTGCAAGAATATATTTTCATTTGGAATATGATAATTGTCACAAAATGAATTGTTTCATGCCATTTTGAACTACAGTAATTAGATAATAGATTAGAGGTAGCTTAATGCAGAGCTGTCCTCTGGGGTTTGAGAGTACCTCCACAATAAGATGTTGAGTGATTTTATTAATTCATAATGACTTCTATTAAGATGGGATGCAATGCAGAGTGCATGTCTACAAATTTCATAGGAAAGTTGTTTTAATGATTTCTGTAATGTTATTTTCTGTGATCATTTTTTCCTAGGCATTTATGTACTTCAGTGTGAGTGTCTGGGTAATTTGTGCTTGTGTGTGTGCTTGTGTGTGTGCATGTGTGTGTCCCATTGTCTATGCAGAGATGTCTAACATTGTTTGTACCTGTCTTGCAGGTACAGTGGCGTCTTCCCCAGCCTCAACATGGCAGTGAAGCGTCGGGAACAGGCACTGCAGGACTACAAACGACTGCAGTCCAAAGTGGAGAAGTATGAAGAGAAAGAAAAAACGGGGCCCGTTATGGTCAAACTACATCAGGTAACTGTGGTTTAAAGCTTGCATCGCTGCACGTGTTGGTCCACTCGAATGCTCCCTCTATCTGCCGAGGAGCAGAGTTCACTTGCTCTTACATGTTGCTCGTATTGTGAATTGAGCAGAATAAGTGGAAAAAGACAAATGCTGACTGGATATGAACAAAAATAGTTGAGCACATGCATATTGTACATGTGCGCTCCTTCACCCACGCAAGCTACCAGGCTCTCAAGTAGTGCCTTTTCAAAAAGGCAGTGCTGCACATCTACAGGCACGTAATTGAGAATTGTAAACACACACACATGCACACATACACACACACACCATGAGGCCACTACAGAAGCGCACACATTCACAGATAACGCTGCAGTGTTGCCTATGCTATTCCCTCTAACACATCCTCACATGGCGAGCCACCCACACACATTGAGAAAAGCACTGTCAGGGGAACAAAGCCTTGAAGAGGCCCCTACATCCCTGCCCTTTGAATCCCTGCGCACTTAAAGAAATGATCCTAACAAAACACTTGTGTGCCATTTCAACTGCTAAGAAAACTAACTAAGGTGAACAGACCAAATCGTTATGCAGCAGATAAACAATATGTTGCAATATGAATATAGCAACTTCCCCTGTCCCTTTAATGAAAAAAATTCACCCTCTCTCACATATTCATTGTGCATTCCATAACTCCATGCCTACAGTAGACTACCCACTAATACATTCACACACAGATCAGTGGTGCTGGAGTCCACTCACAGCCAAGTCTGCCCACATTACCCACTCCTCCTCAGTGTGGTCGTGATCACAGCCATTTTTTTGTGCTGCCTCTCCGTGGGAATTAGGCAAATATTTTTCTGAACAATAAGAAAAAGGACACTTGTGATGGCTTGTGTGCTGAATCTACTAAAAAATGTAACTCTTTTGTTTTTCATCTGTTTAAATCCTTGTACCATCTGGAAGAATCTTTAACGTGTGCTGTAAATTATAACATGAACATGAGTGAAACGAGGGGTAGATGATCTGTGAAATCAGACCCGATGGTGACCACTGTTGTTTTGTTTTCTGCCCCCCCTCCACACCCCAGGCCAGAGAGGAGCTGCGGCCGGTCAGGGAAGACTTCGAGGTCAAAAACAAGCAGCTGCTGGACGAGATGCCCAAGTTCTTCCACAGCCGCATCGACTACTTCCAGCCCAGCTTTGAGGCTCTCATCCGGGCCCAGGTTAGTGACGCCCCCCTCCCTGAAGATACACACACAATGAGACCAGCACACCCCAAAGTATGCTGTTGCAACCTGTGAGCTTTGGTTAAACAGGGTCTGTTGAAAGGGACTTTATAATCCTGGACGTCTGTCTCCCTCCATGCTGCCCTAATGTGATTAACCCCCAATGACGGCCCACACTGCTGTGTTTAGCCCACGAAAGCCTCGTCTGTGTGGCTCCAGCGCAGCCCTGCAAGCCTCCCTCTTAACCTGCAGCTTCTCTTAAAGCAGCTGGACATCTCAAGTTAGCGCCACCATGTCCCCCTCCCCCACCCCAGACCTGCCTGTCATTTCCTCCTTGGGACAGCCACTGGCATACTTCTAATTAGTAAACCAGATTAGACCAGACCTAATGACAATTAAGGAGTTTGATGATGTGCTTTGAACTTAAAATTAGCAAAGTGAGTAATTGACTGTAAACAATATAAAATATTCACACAAATCTAACCTCAAGAGATTTTCTCTTTTGAGGTTATTTACCTTTTACCTGGTTATTTATGGTGCAACAGTGTTTATAGTCACACTAGCTAATCCACTCCATCTACGTTATCTGTATTCATATAGTTGAACAAGATGAGTTAGCATTTCAACATTACATGCTTTTGTGTGGCCGTGGCTCAGGAGATGGAGCGGGTGGCCCACTAATCACAAGGTCACTGGTTTGATCCCTCACTCCTGCAGTCCTCATGTCGAAAGGCAAGATGCTGAACCCCAAACTACCCCAATGATGTAACATGTGTGAGTGTGTGTTTTTTAGAGGCACTCTATGTATGTCTCTATGTATGTATGCACTGTGTGTGTGAATGAGTGAATGTGACCTGTCATGTAAAGTGTTTTGAGTGGTTATTAAGAATAGAAAAGTACCATTTACAATTTTTTTACACACACACACACACGGACACACAAACGGACACACAAACACTCACAGAGCAACACGTGGGTGGTCAGTGGACCAGTGGACCACATCCCCAGCCTTGCTGCAGTTTCATCCTCCACTCCCTTCACTTCCAGCTGCTTGTTGCTGCTCAGCTCCCAGTGGCAGCAGGAAAAAGGCACAAAGGCAGCTTTTGTTGTGAGTTTTCATGTTCACTGCCACAAGTCCTGTCCAGCAACAGTGAGACACTGCCTGACATGTTCACCTGTACAGATGTTGATGAATTGAGACATTGTCTTATTGAAATCTCTGCTGCATGTGCTCATAGCAGAAAACACTTTCAAGATGACTTCCTTTGTCTCTTTATTTTTCTCCTGAAACAGTGATCACAGTGTTTAGGGACTCTCTGGACACAATGAAACTTAAATTATTCATCATATTTGTAGGCTCAGAGGTCAAAGTGTAACCTCTGTATATAAATATTAAGCAGCTGGAACTATGGTGTTTTAAAATGCCTTCATAGAAGTAACGTTAATCAAAGCTGTGCTTCACCCAAAGGCTGTTTTCTGTATTGTAGGTGGTCACAGTTGTGTGAGGCTTTGTTTATTCCGTGTGGTGACTCCTCTTATTGAAATAGTATTGTCTCTGCTACAGAAGTCAACCAGACACTGATCTGGTGTACATTATCGTCACTGGTCACATGCACATTTCCGATGGCTGTTTCAACAAGCCACTTTGGGTCAAAAACATTATATACATATATATATACATATACTGTATATATGTATATATATATATCCGCTTTACCCCCACAAACATCAGTAACCCAATACTTACAGCCCACTCATGTGGTTTAGGTGGCAAATATCTTATAAACATACAGAGGTCTTTCACATTGATCACTTAAAAGGTTGTTTATAAATGTGACCTTTTTCCTCCCGGATGACCGTGTCAAATCTGCTCAGAACAGAGACAAATTATTATTATTATTTGAAGATGGAAGAGTTGTAGTTATTTAAGTCATTGAGAATTTCTCCCACTAGTGTCTTAGTAGGTCTTTCTGTGATTTACAATAAGACACGTGCGATTTTAGAGAGGTCGACCCTTAAGAGCATTGTGTCGTATGCATTGCTACATGAATAAATATTGAGAGGTGTGTGTGTGTGTGTGTGTGTGTGTGTGTGTGTGTGTGTGTGTGTGTGTGTGTGTGTGTGTGTGTGTGTGTGTGTGTGTGTGTGTGTGTGTGTGTGTGTGTGTGTGTGTGTGTGTGTGTGTGTGTGTGTGTGAGAGAGAAGGGGTTGTATTTCCCCGTACATTCATTCTCTGCCTACTCTTCTGGAGTCTTGTAATGTGATTAAAGTCTATTAATCATCAAAGCAACTCTCTAGGGAGCCTGACTCATGAACTAAGGGGAAGAAGCAGGGGTGGGAAGTGTCAAAAAAGCTTTCAGTGAACACTCTTTACCTCTTGTTCTGATCGGGAGAGAAAAGCAGGGTCACTACCCACTGAAGGGCTGGGGTTTTTGTGGCTTTGTCGGAGTTGTTTGATATCTCTGGGCTCCCTCTTCCCCTCTCAAATCATTTCTCATTAGCGAGGTTGAAGAGCTTTGAGATCAGCAGCCTTCAGACTTGTGCAAGTAAAACCCAGGATAGATTGTGCAAGTGGAACAGAGTTTGGACATGATTTTTGGAAGTTTTTCCTCAGAGCCATTTAGGAGAGGTCTGTGGATTGACCCTGTCCAGTGTTTATCAAAGGACTATCACATCATTTTCCTTTTTCTGTCCTGCCCCTCAGGTGGTCTATTTCACCGAAATGTACAAGATCTTCAGCGAGTTAACAGACAAGATCGACCAGGCAGGGTTGACTGATGAGCAGAGGGAGAGGGAGACCGAGGCCAAGCTCAGCGAGTTGCGTGCTCTGTCCATTGTCGCCGACGACTGAGGGAGGAAAGCCGAAAAACCGGGATAGGCTGCTTTCATGCCTCTCTGAATGGATTGCACTCTTTTCAGGCTCCTCCGCGCAGCGCAAACGGACAGCAGTGGCCTTCACCTGATTATCAGTTTGTCGTCCCCCCCCATCCCACCCATTCCTCTTGCACTGCACTCCCCGTGTTTCATTCACTCTACAAAGACCCTGCAACTCAGAGCAGCTGAAATGCCACATTAACTAAGCCATCAGCCAAGTGCAGCGTTATAAGCCAATGCTATTTTTTTTTTTAAGTTAAGGAATCAAACAGCTCTCGTCTGAACTAATTAACAGGGTGACATTTCTTGGTTTTTTGAATATCTATAAGCATTTGTTTCTGAAGAAGGAAATACGAAAGGACATGGTTTATTAGTCACACTGCTACGTTAACAGGTCATTGAAACATAGTTTAATATATTTCCCAAACTTTAAAGTTACAAACTCTACAGACTGAATGTAAAGGTACTGTATGTTATCGGCAAAAAAAAAAAGTATATATATCTGTATTTTGGCCTTTACTGGTGATCTGTAAGTGTAGCTCTGTGCCATAATGTGCGAGGGCTTTCAATGAAGATTTAACAGGATGATGATGATGATGGTAACGTCACCTGTGCATAACGTGCCTACATTGTCCTGACTGTGGATGTAACATGAAAAGTAATTTGTGTAAAGTCAGAATGTGCCTGTGCAGCAGTGTTGAAAGATCGACCACTTGGCTGGTCGGCTGCTGAGAGTAAGTACAATCACTGTCCATAACAAAGGCTGGTGCTCCCTCTAGCGGAAAATACTGATCATGACACACATTTTCCAATATTCGAACCATCCATCCTTTGTTCTATTGTTAGTGTTTCAGCTCATCTGTTAATGAAGAAGCTCCTGTAATGAAGATGGTCCTCTCTCTGCCCTGTGCACCAGATATGGAAGCCAACTGTTTTTGGCTTTTCTTTGTATCGGACCAAAATATGTTGTCATTGACATTTGATTCTCCTTCATCAGGTACAGCCTCAGTATGATGACCATGCTCTGGTTAATGGAGCAGCATCGTAATGCACACACGCTGATCGCTCCCATATTACGTTAGTGGATTTTTTTTAGGTGTCATAGCAAGAAGTGTATTTATAAATTGATAGTCCTGTTTGGTTTTGAAATAATGAAATAAAAATGATTTTTCATGTTGCATTCTGCAACGTAAATCTGTTAGTTACATGTTTTAAAAAATGTATTAATGAAGGTGTTTTTTTCTAAATAATGAGTTAAAGTTGTAGAAGAGGTAGATTTTTTTTTTTTGATTTTTGTAATATTTTTTTTAACATAACTAAGTGAACACTATCGCTAGTGTTGGTTTTATTTAGGTTTTAAATATAGTAATGCTACAAACAATGTTTTTCTGATGCCATCTCAATGTATAATCAGTCATGAAATAAATGAACTGTGAGAATAAGAACCAATCATCTTTGTTAACCTATTGTTATTATTATCACCAAGGAGATTATGTTCTGGTCTGACTGTTAAAAGAATTACTCAGAAACTACTGAATAGATTTCCATGAAACTTGGTGGGAAGAATCCAGTAAATGTTGTTGCGGATCTGCATCAGGGGGCAGATCCAGGATTTTCTTACCACTCTAACATTGAGGGGTTGGGCGTTTTTCAACATTTCCCTTGATGTCTCAGAATAATTCATGGATCTTTATGAGAGAAATCCGTCATGTTAAGTGAACTGATATTTGAGTGTGAGTAATTTGGTGCAGATCCAAATAAAAATCTGCCTCTAGTGAATTTAATAGATGAGGGGAATGTTGGGTCTTGACAGAGGTATGTGCTCTATTGAGTGCCTCTCTAGTCACTATTGTATTGCTGCCTTGATGAACTGGAGTTTGGATAACCACTCCATATTTAGGAGGGTTAGTGCAGGAGTTGTGAGAGTCAAACAAACATGCTGTAGTTAAATGATGCAAAGGAAAGTCATCAGTTTCTAAACTTTATTTCTGTTCAGTTTCACTTTACTGGAATTAGTCAGTAGTGTCCTGTTGACATTGTCAACATAAGAAATATTTACAGTACAGTCATTTTTTTTATACAAGTCATTGCTGCTTGAAACCCTCATTAGTTGAAATGATTTATCTTCAGGTGAAGGATTACATGCTACCACTGGTTTATAAATATCTCCAATTAGAAACATGCACGACCATCAAGCTAAAATCAAGACTGTTTGTTGAAAAGCTGATATGATGGTGAACCATCGACCTTAAAATACAGACCTACAATTAATGTGAGTTCTAACAGCCTCAGTGTCCCTTAAAAAATCCATTGTTTGGGGAAAGAACACGGCAGCAAAATCACATTGTCTCTGCAGTTTGCTTTATCTAATAACTTTTGTGATTCCTCGCTTTACAACTACACAATAATTTACGCAAAGGTAAAATCTCCCTTTGAAACACAAAGCTGAATTACTGATAAAGACAACAAGTGAGACTGGACTGAAAAATAAAATAATCTTATTTTTCATGTAAAGAGTTAATACATTACACATGTGCAGGATGTGGACACAGGTGGTGGATACAAAACTTAATAAAATAAAATGCAAAACACCATATTTTTTAAAATTTAGATGAGGCCCTGCTGGACATTTAAGATTTCCATTTTATTCTCAGCCACGTGTCCCCCCCCCTCCTTCTATTGGACACCAGTTACTCCTGGCTCGTGTGTGAGAATTACTGAGTAGTGTCCTTTAATTAAATGGTCGTCTTGCTGTACATGCTGGATATCTGTTCCTCAAAGAATCTGCGGATGTCGGCACGTCTACTTTTCAGGGTGGGTGTGAGGAGGCCGTTGGCGACGCTGAACGTCTCCGGATGCAAGTGAAGGTCTTTCACCTGAAAGGAGGAAAAGACATGAAAGCAAAACCACAGTAACAGTCAGTATTTGTTGGTTTGTAGCTTGAACATTTTAACTGTCGGGAGTGATCGCTCACTTGTTCAAAGGACTTCAGCCCTGCTCCCTTTCCCACGGCTTTCATGTCCTCTAATACTGCATTCTTCACGTCCTGTTGGAAGGCTCACTTTTAAAAATCCATGCTCTGGTGTAAAGTACTGATATTAAAGATATGAAATATTGAGATCTGACTTACAGGATTCTGGCACAGCTCCTCGTAGGACCCCACAAATCCCCGCTCTTTAGCCCAGTCAACAAACACCTCCACGTCAGGCACAACTATGCCTATGAGATAAGACTGGGATGCAAGAGAGAATCAAATATTTAACTCTTTCTTGAGGCATGTTTTGTAAATAGATCAACTGAATAGGATTTGCATTGTATTAGGGTTGTACCTGTAAACTATCTCCGTGCACAAACACCTGGAGCACAGGAACAGAGCGCATGTAGACGTTTTCTATCTTTTCCGGAGCAATGTATTCTCCCTGGGACAACTTGAAGATGTGCTTCTTTCTGTCGATGATGCGTAGCGTCCCGTTCTGGCAGGAGAGAAATAATGTGAATGCACATTTGCTCTCTTGTGATTATAAATGTCGCCTGTCTAAACTTACTGGAAGCCACTGGCCCACATCCCCACTGTGCAGCCAGCCGTCGCTGTCCAAGGCCTCAGCCGTCCTCTCTGGATCCCTCAGGTAGCCTCTGAACACACTGGGACCACGGATGCAGATCTAACACAGGATTTGGCCGTGAGAAGAGTCAGCAGGCAGCAAAATGTCCGGCAATTAGCGGAATGAGGATTGGACTCACCTCTCCTTCTCCGTTCTTAGCGTAGTAGTTCATGTCGGGGATGTCCACCACCTTCACCGTGGCGCAGGGTAAAGGAGCTCCAACGTGACCTGAGACACACAAACAGCTGCTGAGGAGAGGCAGCACAGGAGCAACAAGGGAAATAAATATCAGTCGGTTTCTCACCTGCGGTCCAGTCTCCCGGCATGGAGAAGGTGCAGCCTGCGGTGCACTCTGTCTGACCATAGCCCTCAAATATCAGGCAGCCCATAGTGGCTCTGAGGAAGGACAGGACTGTGGGGGAGATGGGTGCTGAAGCAGTCAGGGCAAACCTCAGTTTTCCTCCTAAATTGGCCTGAAACAGAGGTGGTGCACGTAGGGTTTGTTTAGATCACCATTCTAACAATGTTCACCGTCGGTCATATTTCCCAAATGCATCGACCACAACAAGCCAGAAACTTTCAGTCCCTGTTTGTCTGTGTGCAGGCTTCTCCAGTGCACCCCCACAGGGCCAATATGCTCTGGGTGATTTTGGCACTGATTGCTGGAATTGTTGTGTTTCTCTTGTAAAGTTTGGATAGAAATTTGTTGATTCTTCCAGGGCGGCTGGTGCCACTGTGTTAACTTCTACAAAACATAAATAGTGACAAATATTAGTAAAAGTCTCAAATGAACAAAAGAGGCTGTATATAGAGATGGACCACGTGTCTCCACTTCCTCACACTGTCCAGAAATTATGCCTAAATATCCATGATACAAACGCTGCCAGAGTGTGCACAGTAGTGATCAGGGGATCGAGTCGCGGTAGGGAGGTCCCACCAATACACATCCTCGACCAATCGTGAGTCAGACTCAGTCAATCATAACATTTCACCCCATTTTTACAGCGTCAAATAACAAATTAAAACCAATCTTACAAGACAAACACTGAAAAATACACCAGAGTTATAAGAAATACCTAAAATGAAACAAACCAACTGTGAGAAAAATGTGACGTATATTTTGACTTTTCAGTTTGGTCTATGTCCAAACCAATAACATAAAGGCACTGTAACACAATGAAAGATAGATATACAGCAAAGGAACTGTTAAAAATAACTTTTTAGCCACTGACCTGGATCCTGTTGAACACCAGTTTGTCCCACAGACTGTTGTTACGTACAACCCCGCTGCTCAGTTCCGCCTGCTTCCTCCTCACAGCGTAGTGAAGCAGAGCCCGTCGGAGCGGAGAGGTCACTGAGCCCAGGATCTTTACACACATCAGTCAAAATGGAAATGAACCGTAAATGAGCTTTAAAATATAACCTACAAGGAATTATGCCCTCTAAGTGGCGTGTAAATGACAAGAACTGAAAATGTTAGCTGACCTTGTCATAGATGCGGTTGAGTAATCGAGGCACAACAGGAAAGAAGGTGGGTTTAAGAGTTTTAATGTCGTCCATGAGGAGAGAAATGTCCCCTTGGTAGAATCCGACTCTGGCCCCGTGGCAGAACATAGAGACCTGGAACACAAATAGACCTTTTTTGTTTTTTTAACACAAAAACACACATTAGAAAACAAACTTCTGAGAGGAGGATCAACTACCTGAATCATCCTCTCAAACATGTGGGCAAGTGGCAGGTACGAGATCGACACATCCTCCTGCTGGATCACAAACGAACCCTGAGAGAAAACGAGACATAAAATGAGCAAAGCACCAGGGAGAGATAAAGATCAGGCGGCGGCGGCGGCGGCGGCGGCGGCATACGGTGAAGCCTCGCAGGCAATCAAACATGCTGTATGGCTTTTTCAATAGCAGTTAGATAGCAGAATCTTTATACTGGGGCAATTAGTTAAAGTACCTCGCAGCGACAGGGGCAATCAAACACCCAATTAATCATACCATTAGACACAGCAGGGAGAGAGAGGGACAGCTCTGAGATACAGAGACACAAGCAGATGGGAAGTGGTGGAAGCTGTGAGGCTGTTCTCAATTAGACAAGGAGGTGGAAGAGTAGACAGACCTCCAGGATCTTAATGACAGAGGAAGTGTTGGAGGCGATGTTGCCGTGGGTGATCATGGCTCCCTTGGGCTTCCCTGGATAAATAAACAAGACATTATTGCAGTGCTCGGCACAGCAAAGGAAACTACAGCGGTGCCATAAAGAGCGGTTGTTAGTGGGCACTGAAGGACACTTCTCTAATGATGTGAGTGAAGGATAATTAGGGGAGAGACTCGTGAGATCAGACGGTACCTGTGGTTCCACTGGTGAAGCAAACCACGGCCAGATCCTGGGGCTGGGGCGGCTACAGCAGGCAGCAATAAAATATGACAATATGACATCGGGCTTCCTCCACTCTTAATTTAAGCAATGTTTACAAGTGAGTGTTAATTATATCTTATGGGACAGAAGCAACAATAAAACTGTCAACGTGGCATTTAGAGGGGGATCAGGTATTTACTGGAACCAGCTTGATGGGGTGATGTACGAAGAACTCACCACAGGATCTTTGAGGTTCTGCCTTCCCAGGTCCTAGGATGTGGACAAAGTGGAGTTGATCATATCAATTTAAATCAGCAGCATTGATTAAAGGGGAGACACTTCAATGAGTCTGCATTACAGGGACTCAGTACTTCCACCCTGCTCACCATGAGCTGCTCCAGTTTCAAAACCTCCACCTCGCAGGCCTTCGCCCGCTCTACGAAGGCCTCGCTGAAACTGTGAAAGAGAACCAGGCAGGAGAGCTTCGGAGTCACGCCTTGCTCCTTGTTCTCTAACAGAGCGGCTGCCTTCTCCTCGCGGTCACAGATCACCAGGGAGATCTCCGCTGAGGACGCACCACGACAGAGATGAGATAGACTTCACACATGTGATGCAGGAAAAATCAAGTCTCATAGCAGCAGAAACAGAAACTGATGCATATAGGACATGAGAAAGTATTAATAATAATCCAGTACTATCTACTATACAAATGAATAAAAAACTAAATCAAAACATAATTTAATATTATATCAAATGATTATGGAAAGTAAGTACATGTGCTCAAGAATTAAACTAATCATATTTCATAGTGATACTACCCCACTCACATTCTTCTGTGCTATAGTTTTGTGCAGCTTTGCAAATTCAGATTTTTACAGACATTTACGTATTTTATCTAGTTATAAAAAACTGTCTATTATACTAGCAGTGCTACCGAAGAGAGATTTCCACTTTAGGCATTGAGACCAACACAAATTACAGAGCTTAGTGTGTTTTGCCAATAATAAAATCATATCATTATCAGAACCTTATGACAAACTAATGTGAGGCTTAATAACTTGCACCTAATTGATGACAAGAAAGAAAGAAAACACAAATACAGACAACTGTGTCAAATGTAAACCTAAATACATATATTCTCTGCATTTTTACTAAATTAAGGTTTTCATACAAACTTACATTAGGAAGCACAAACGCTGGCTCATATCAGCTGATTATTTGCAAGAAAACCAATAAATCGGTCAAAGTCTGCAGTGAAAGCAGGTACTTTTTACTTGTAATGAAGTACAAAGTATAATTATATATAAATATAAGTATAATACTTGGCTAAATAAGAATAATTGGCTTGAACTATAAAATATTTCTTGATGTATATATATATACTTTTCTCCTATATTTGCATTATACATTTTCTGTACATTAATTACATATATGCACAGAGTTTTTGTCTCCGTCAGTATACAAAACAAATAACTGAAAGAAATTGTGTATTGACCTCCACAATGACCTTACAATCTTCAATCAAATCTTTCTTATTAGAGGAGGCAGACACACCATTAATAACAGATTTGTGAAGTGGTCCCTTAAATAATGATGAAATCTCATTATTATCATTGTATATTTATGTTAATTGCTACATGGAGGGTTTTCTCACCCAGGTTGAGGATGTGGACCATGGCCTCCAGCCCCAGTGTGTCATACAGAGGCACCACCGCCATGGAGTAAGTGTAGCAGGCCAGCTCTGTGATGATCCACTGTGACCAGCAGGGGGAGACAGAGCAGCACTGTTAGACTCATTTCACCCACTGATGTATATTTGTTGAGTCAGATATCTAAACATCAGAGTCTTTTCTCCATTAGAGTCTATATAACATGTATTTTATCTTGATACAATCAACAAATCCATGTTCATAATAAACAACACCACCCACAGTGCAGATCAATGTGATGGAGCAGAAACTCGTGAAGAGACAGAAGTGGCCCTGCCTCACGGACATATTAAAAATTAATTTGAGAGCAGACATGTTCCAATATTAGCTGCCCTGGAGACCCACATTCCCCAGCAGCTCTCTGAGCTCAATATGAATGAAGGCAAACACACTTTCAGGACACACGCAGTCAAACACAGTCAGATTTTAAATGTCGTAACTCAACAGGAAAAGTTGTGATCCTGGGGCTCCGAGAGCTGAATCATCATTCACAGATCTCTACAGAGATGTGTGTGTCTGAGTAAATATTAGGTTTTCCCTCAATGAAAGATCATTTTAAACCATAGGGCTGTTTGGAGATTTAAGGAACAATGCTACATAATGTAAAGCTCACAGGACTGACTTCGTACCTCTGGCCTGTTTTGTGCAAATAACCCGACAAACTGCTGCGGGTTCGGCTGACAGCCTTTAGCCAACAGTCCAGAGCCCAGCACCTGCGCCCGCTCAGCCACCTGAAGGATCAGAGACAAACAGAGAAGAGTAACAGATCACACTGAACCCTCTAATGACCGGACGATCAAAATACTGAAACACGTCAGACCTCAGTGTAGGAGATCCACTGGTAGGGCTGACCCGGTTTCCTGGAGCCAAGGCACGCACCATTTCCTGAAGGACCCAAGAGAAAATACAAAAACCAGTTCAAACTAAGGCCCTGTTCAGTCCTGACATTAACATCTGTCCTGACAGATCCGACCATGGTCAGTCTATGGTTCATACCTGCACTTAACACAGATGTTAAAGGGATAGTTCACTAAAAAAAATGAAATTTCACTCATTATCTACTCACCACTATACCGATGGAGGGGTGGGTGGCATGTCTGAGTCCACAATACTGCTGCTGCGTTGTTATCCAAGTCTTCCTAAGTCCTGACATTCAAATTCGACTTGAAACAGCATCATTTACACCTAAATGTCTGCTGTTATCCTGCGATAGTTGCAGTAACTGCAGCATGGCGGTGTGTGGACTCGAACAGAAGGATAACTGCAGACATTAAGTCTAGAACCATGGTGTGAATGACACCGCTTCAAGTCGAATTTGCAGTATGGAGGCATTTTATGTATTTTTTCTCTTTTTATTTTACGTTTGAAGAAGTGGTTGCCATTAACTTCAATTGTATTGGATTTGCTTGCATCACTGTTTACCCCTGAAACTCCAAAAAGTCAAACACTCCACCCACCCCTCCATCAGCATAGTGATGGTAGATAATGAGTACATTTTCATTTTGGGGTGAACTATCTCTTTAATACCAGGTCTGAAGATTAATAGCATCGTGGACTTTTTTAACTCAGGACATGTCCAATGGAAATATATTGTGATGAATAATTGTAGCTCTTAAACAACAAAGTAATAGATACAAAATTATAAATGTCATGTTAATCAATAGTTAACTAGTTGTTAATTAAATAATTCTAAAACATATTTTATCAGACTTTATGTGCAGTTCAGGAACCATGACATAAATGTGACTTTTGAACATATAACCAGTGTAAATTTGAAGATAAATAAGTAAATTCTTACTAATTGTCAGCTTTGATATGAAACTAATGACATTTTGGATAAAGTTGAATTGTGTTGCGACAGTGTCCAACGTAGTCACCTGAGATCTTCAGGCCTCTCTGGAACATGTCGTAATACGTCCTGGTGTCATCGTAGTAAAACTCCAGCAGTGAGTCATCTTTAAGAAGAGCTGATCGCCTGCAGCTGGGATCTCCCTGCAACCAACACCCTTCTCATCAGACACAGTGAAACAACACAATATTGAAGAAGGACATTAACAAAAGACTGACACTGATGAATCAAGTGAGACGATCCACTCACGTTCACAGCTACGGACTGGGCTTGTAGATCGCAGGGGGGACGCATGGGTCGAGGACGGGTCACCAGCCAGTACGCAGTGAGGGAGGCCAGCGCTCCTAAGCCCAGCAGAGAGGAGGGGGACAGAGACAGCGAGGACAGAGAAAAGGAGGACAGAGGCAGAGATGGCAGAAGTCTCCAGAAGTCGTCCGATTCAGAGCCTTTGAGTCCTGAGCTGGAGCGAAGTGACCCTAACCACTCTTGAAAATGCATAGCTGAGAGAAGAGGACAGAGGGAAATAAAAACTGAATCAGTCTACAAGTCACTTTTTAAAATGTGATTTTCTTACTGAAGCATTTTCATAATGTTTCCAGTGTTACACCTGTTATTCACTAGAATTCATTAGATTAGTGTCTCTCCATTGGTTTTATCATCCTTTATTTATTCCTCAGATGCATTTCAGTAGCACTGATGCTTCTTCTATCTATCGCATCCATCCATCTAAAATACATTATCGCGGGGGAGGGGGCTAGAGTCAGTCAACCTTGGGAAGAAGGCGGAATACACCCTGAAGGTCGCCACTGTATGGCAGGGCTGACATACAGAGTCCATACAGAGAAAACCCAGGAAAACACAGGAGCACCACCGTGACACCCTCTGTCTCATCTGCTGATCTTCTATCTTTTTACAATTCATTCATTAATTGTTTAGTCCAAAACGTTTTTTTTTTTAAAAGCCCAAGTTTACTTTTTCAAACAGTCCAAACAAAGATTTTAATTCATAATAATAATCACATCTAAAAAATGAGGACATGTTTTCATAAATTCAAAAGCTGAACCCGCTGAATGTTTGTTTTCTAATCGACAAAATAAAAAATTAAAAAATGTATAAACTTAAACATCTTCCCTCTGAATCAGCAGAGGAAAACCAGTTTTACCTTTAAGCACCCCTCAAGCCTCAACCAATGTAAACTAGTTGCAGACAATCTACCTTAAAACACAGAATGCAACAAAACCAAAAATAAAAAGTGTGGTTAAAAACATCCGTGTGGACTAAAAGTGTAAAAATACCAGTGTCTGGTTAGAAGACTGGATCACACTGGGTCACTGGCTTGGCACCATGCACACAAAGAGAGAGAGAGAGAGGGAGAGAGAGAGGGAGAGAAAAGGCCTGAGCTGTATACAGGACAGGAGGGGGGAGGGTCGGGGGAGACACCAGGAAGTAATAATGATTGGCTTATAAGAAACAGGCACCGAGGTTACTCTGAGGCATGTTGTGCCACTCTCTTCCATCCAACGGAGAGCGAGAGATACTGAGGTCGGTACAGTGGAGAGTCGAGGGGTTGGTGATGAGATAGGGTGAGGGGGACGACCACGGGGACGGGGGGCGGATAAGACCTCCCCCATGACTCCCTGCCACAGTCTTTATTGTTCATATCAAAAACTGAATGACAGAGGGACACACAGGGAGGGGAGACGACTTATGGCCTCAAAACAAACTTCCACTGTGTTTAAAGAGTAAAACACTTCAACCTAAAACTGCTCGTTTCACCCCTCCCCCCCCCCCCCCGGCAAACCACTTCATCTTCCGCCGGCCAAAGAATTCACGTCATTGAATAAATCTCTCCTTTCCCACATCCCCTCCCCTCCCCATCACCCCTCAACCTCTCACCCACTTTCTCCCCCCGGTTCCCAAATAAAAGAGGGGATAAAGAGCGGTATTGCACCCCCCCTCCCTCCGCCCTCTAACCAGGCCGATGCTGAGCTGCTTGCCTTCCCTGCCTGAGCAGAGTGATGCCGCACGGCCCCTGAAGACACAAACTTCAGAGGGTTTCATAGCATCCATATTTGTGAGTTAAAGCTGCTCAGTCATCACTTTACACCTGCCGGAGTAACAAAGCAGCTTCTCATCCCCTCCAGCTGAATAAAAGGAAAGCAAAGGGGCTTTATGAAATGTGACATCCAAAACAAAACAAAGTGACAGTCGGCTGTGAGGAGAGCTTCCTGTAGTCTCTCTCCACCGCTCCCTCCTCTCTCAATCCCATTCATAAAGGCTATTGTCAAGGCCCAGACAGGGACCATTGTGCTCCCAACCTTTACTCCCTGGAAGACATGAGACAAAAGACAATGACACTCACACACATGTGAAAATATACTGAAGGGACAGACACTTTCTCAGCCTGAGCTGATCCCTGCTGCGGGAGGGACGGACCTGAATGTCCTGGCGTTTAGCACCTGGATTTCTACTGATGGAGTTTATTGCATTGCAGGACCCGTGACAGAGACGTGTTAGTGAGGGATCACGCAGCATCAAGTGTAGGAGATTACATTTGTGTTTGATTAAAACATGGAGATGAAAGGGACATCTTGCCATGCAGTGCAGAAAATGCAGCAGAATGCAGGTTCACATGGAGACAGCAAGCATGTAACAGATCGCCTGAGGCCGCCTGCAAGTCTGTGCACATTTACTGCTGCTGACAGGCCACGACATAGCTGAGACTATATTCAGAGCTACAGTGTAGTATGTCACATAAAAAACAAAAAAACAAGAGAGCAACACACAGGGACATGGAATGTGCAAAAACAGAAACCAAAAACTGGTTCTGAGGAAGATCTGGCATGCATCAAACTGCCAAACTGTATTTCAGATGTAAGAGTCACACAAGGTGAAAGTGTTTAATTTTGAAGGTATTAATAGGTAATAATAGAACAACCACATCTACCAGGGCTTAAATAAAAAATGTATAAAAGTAGCTTCATCATAAACTACTTTATGTTTTTGTTGAAGTAAAATGTCAGAACATATTTTGACATTGTCTTCTTTTCTTAAAAAATAAAAAGAGGAGGTGAAGAGATGGGATCTGAAAAGAGGAAAGTAAACCCAGTTTCAATTATTTTTAACGATTTTCAGTCAAACAAAGAAGAGAGCGGTCAACGCTCCTTTTAACAAATATGTGCAGAATGTTTTTTTCCTCTTCTCACAGCCACACAGAAAAGGGCTGATGTACTGGAAGAGAGCCCCTGCTGGTTTTGCCATCTACCTGTTAAAAACCTAGAATATAGATTCAGCAACAGAATGAGAGGAGACTCTTTACAGTAGCCTGTAGGACTAGAGGAGAATGCTGGGGAATGTTTTCCCCTCTGACCCAGAAAACTACAGGTGGTAACATGAAGTAAGGGGGGTGGGAGGCAGCTTTTTGTACCCACACCAGCATCAGCAGCAGCAATGAACCCTGCACACTTTCCATGTGCCCAGAGTGGTGAATGGTCCGATCGAGGGGAGATGAGGAGAGAGGGGACACGTGACCCTGGCAGGGCAGAGGGGGGAAACCAGAAAAAGGAGAAAAGAATGAAACTCAGGGGTGTTTTCCGGCTGTGTTTCCCAAATGAAGCGTGAAGAACACGTACACACACTCGGCCACAATGATCTTTTTCTTGTCCAGGAGGAAGGAGGTGAAGAATGAATGTGGAGACCGAGCATCCTGCACGTAGAGAACACCTTCGCTCTCCATGATGACTCATGTCTCATGATGGACTCGTCATGAGTCAGGATTCTTCAATGGTTCAAACGTGACTATGCAAAGGTAATCTTCCTCCAGTGTTGGGCTCTCTTGGCACCACACCTCATGGCTGCCCTTTTGAATCAGTGAGTGTTTTTGTGCACCAGTGCAGATCACCCAGCCTCGCACAGGCCTCAGCTGCCACACTGAGCCGTGGAGCTGTCAGACACTCACACAGGAACTGGAGATACCAGAGAAGTTGGCATACGGCCATGTGGGCAATTTCAGACGTGTTGAATTTTATTGCCCCAAAATGAAACATCAAGACGTGTAGAAAATTCACAAGCACACAAAAGAAGAACACAAAGCAGGAGAAGGACGAGAGTAAATGTGCAGGATTGTGATTTTAACAAAACTATGTCAGAAAACCTTAAGTTCAGGGCTGAAGCACTTTCCAACCACAATTATCCTCAGCTTGGATCAGGGACAACATACCACAGCTCTGTGCTTCACTTGACAGTTACTGTCATGCCAGGTTTTTTAAGTACACTGCAAAAAGCATCTGTAGAAGTCAAGATGTCTGCAACATAATGTATCTACAAACTCTGCAGGAGAAAAACCACATGAGTTGAAGCTTCAGATGAGCAAATGCAAACTGCAAAACATAATCTGATATAAAAACTATTTTATATAATCACTGCCTGTGTCTCATCACTGGGTCTGTCAGAGTGAAGGTATATAAGTACAAACAGCAGATAGTTAACAGACTCAGTCACCCTCACTGTTCTTTCAGCGCTGCAGTCCAGAGCTTTTCTCTCCTCAGGATCACAGAGTCTTCAGAGTTGAGAGGAAAAGAGAGAAAACAAACCAATACAGAAAGATTGATAGAAACTCACCTTAGAAAAACACAGACCTCCAACTTTATCTTAGATTGCGATCCCAAATTACAACTTCAGCTGCAGCTCCATCGAGATCCGTGCACGGGTCAAACTAGAGATGGTTTACATCCATATCCTGTCAGTATTTTCAAAATAAGACCACCACATAGGGCAGCAGTGTGCCTCCCCGAGATTCATAATTGTAGACGAATTCAAATAAATGCAGTTATAAAAAATTATACAGAGAAATATACAAATAAATAATGGAATAAAGTAGAAATGTGCAATACACATTTAAATAAACAAATGCATGATAGATTATACAAAATATATAAATAAAAATCTAAATAAATGAATACATTTCTAAATATATGATTAAATGAATACATACATAGATATATGTAGAAATATGTATAGATATATAAATACATAAATAAATTTAGAAATGTAGAAATATATAAATATTGTATTGTATGATTTTATTGTATTAAATCACTTTTGCATAAATTTAACTAAGATCAAGATTCAGGGTCTTTATTGTCGTCATACTCCGGTACAATGAAATCTTTAGAGGCTTATACTGTATCTAAAAATATTTCTTTGTTGTTTTTATTCCATTGTTACTTTACATGACATGCCATTCTTCTCAAAATCTTTCTTCAACTATTTTATTTGGAGGCAAACCCGATGAGTTCCGGTATTTATTGTACTTGTTTCTGTAGCTTGATGGTTTTCCTGCAGGACGACGCCGACTCAGACGTCACTTGTTAATTGTATGCAAGCATTTGGGTGAAAGCTCAAACCCTGACAGAGTAATTGTACAATAACAATAGAGTGAAAAGTGACCATGAGGCTGCAGCTCTGAAAGAGAAACAAAAACTGTCTCGTGTAAATTATCAGTTTATTGAGTTACATTCAACAGCGGTGACATCACTGAACTCCTGTTTTTATAAATCTATAGAGGTTCTACATCAAAAGCAACAGTCTCAGCTGCACACAGCAAACAGCAGGGTCACGTATCAAACAGCAACACAAACTGATTCTGTGGAAAATACTTGTCTGAAATTAAAATGAAGTCTTGATGGAAACAAATGAATTATTCATGAGGACTAAACCTGTGAGTGATGAAGAATCGTGTGGAGTTTTTTCACCCTGATAGTTCTTCGCTCACACAGCGTCAGAAATCCTCCCAGTTTGTGTGCAGCTCTGCAGAGTCCACGGTGTAATCACCACAGACACTGCTGTCGGAGGGATGCTTCACCTGAAGGACGAGACAAAAATCAACAAAACAATCTGGGCCTCTGCTCACTGGTTTATCACAAAACAACAAGACAAACACAAAGTGTCTTACTTTGGGAATAAGTGGGGCATTTAATGTTTTTTTACAAAGTCCTTCCCAGTCGAATCCTTCAAACCATCTGAATGAAACAAGAACAACAGAGCATCACAGCCTGTCGGAGCGTGTTGTTTCCAAGCTAAGGCCTCAGAGCAGTGTTTTTCTCCAGTGTAATAAATGTGTTGCCTCACTTGTGCTTGTGGATGTCCTTGGCCCCATTTCTGAGACTGCCCAGTCTCTGCGAGGGTCTGCTCCTTGGTGACGGAGGGCAGAAAAGGAAAACACAGATAAATAAACTATGAAATAATAATCAGATTCTGTCTTTTCAAAAGATGGTGTCACTTCAAAGGTCGGCTCCAATACACCTGCACCATCTCTTAATGTGCTGCTGCTGTCTGTCTGTGTGTGTGTTTGGGCTGGAGGAGAGGCGATGTGTGAATATATAGACGTAGATGTAGATATAGATATAAATATAGATATCCTATAGATAGATATACACATAGATATAGATATAAAAACAGATATGGTATAAAATGGCTGGTATAAAAAGGCTATATATAGATAAAAAGATATAGATATGATAGATAGGTAGGTAAGTAGGTACTAGGTGAGTCCTTTATTAACATTCACATAATTATTTATGTGAGTTGTTTGATTTGTCACCTGCACAGTTTCCTTATGAGACTGGAGGCACTTGTGCTGATGTTCTTGGGGAAGTCGATCTGATCGATGCCACCAATGGTTGCAGTGAGAATATTCATTGTGTCAGAGCCATTGAACGGGAGCCTGGAGAGAAAAAAACAAAACAACCTGTCACCATCACTTTAATCTGCAATGCAACAGATGAGCTGAAAAACTTGAAACACTCACCTACCACTCAGCAGCTCAAACACAAAGACGCCCAGCGACCAGAAGTCTGCAGACAGACTGTGGCCTCTGATCAGGATGATTTCAGGTGCCATGTAGCCCAGTGAGCCACAGAACGTCCAGGTTCTCTTACCCACCTCCACCTGCTTCACACATCTGGTGCCAATCTGCAAAACGCACACATCAGTACAGATTCAGTTCAACTGAAAATTAAATAATCAATTATTTAAAACAGAGTAATCACAATTATGAATTTTAGCTTGTAACGAGCTGTAGCACCAGTTTGGCATAACCGTGCTGGTCCAGAACAACATTTTCAGGCTTGACGTCTCTGTAGATGACACCTCGAGAGTGGAGAAAGGTCAAGGCCTCCACAACACAAGCTGTGTAGAACCTGGTGCTGCACTCGTCCAAACATCCTCTGAAACAGTATGCAGGAGAGCTGATTTAAACAAATATGTGATGGAAAACATCAGACCCTGGTTATTGGAATAAAATGAAAGCTATGATTATAAATATTTTATCAGTGTGATGACAAAACGTCTTGAATTTTAATTTCTTGCAATCCAAAAATACTTACTTATCTGTGAGCAGACTGAATAAATCCCCACCAAGACAAGCCTCTGTCAACATGTACAGACACTCAGGCTCTCTGAAGGTTTTATGTAGCCTGCAATCAACAGGTTAACAATATTTTTAATCATCAACATATTAAAATATTATTTAAATAAACATGTTTATTAGATAAGTATTGCCAGACACCTGACAATGAATGGACAGTGAGTGTCCATGAGGATGCGCCCCTCTCTCAGGATGTGCTCTCGTTGACCACTGTTGAGAATCAGCTTCTTCTTCAGGACCCTCATGGCATAAAGACAATTGATGTCGCTCTTTAGTTTTACCTGACGGAGGTGAAAGTCAGTAGAGGACATTACAGAAACATGGACCCTCCTGTGGAATCACAGTGTAGCACGGGTTAATATCAACTCTCACCAGATCTACGTGACCAAACTCCTCAGCTGCTAGAGTGCAAAGGATGTGGAAATCACTTAAGGTGGAGGATGAGAGGAGCCCGTCATCCTCATCTGACCTGCCCACAAGGGAAACTGGGGTGAGATGATATCTTGTTTTTTCTATAGGTGCCGATAAAATGTATTTCTTGTACCAATCAGTATCGTAATTCTCCTCACTCGACTTTGGAGTCACGGCTCTGCTGCATCTCGTCGCTGCAGCCAAACACCAACCCGTCGATGACGTCTTTAAAACTCCTGCAACACAGAAACATTTGTGTCATATACTGTTATTCACAAGGGTAGGGGCATGAACCAAGGAAGAACCCATTCAATTTGGTGCAGATCCAGGAATTTGTGTTTCTTAACATAGAGAGATAGATGGTCTTTTCCATATTTTTATTGATTTCTGAGAGAATAATTTATGGATATGATGAAAACTGAACCGATATTCATGAGCGCGTGTAATTTGGTGCAGATCCAATGATGAAATGTGGTTTCGTGAGGAGAAGGTATTCGACCACTTACTGTCTGTCTATTACCAAGCAGGTAACTTGACCAGCAGCAACCACACTCACAGTGTGAGCTTCTTCTCTAAAGAAATAAAAACATAACATCATCAATGCAAAGGACAAACTTACAAAGAGAATTTATTTATTAATATCATACCAAGGTCACTTTTCAGCCTCATTTTCATAAAAGCTGCTGAAAACTAGACATAATTTCCTTTACAGCATCTTGTTAAGGTCTATTATTTCCTTCCTCTTACCCCCACAGAGCTTTTTCTCCAAACCACTGTCTCTCAGAGAGCTTAGAAAGGACTGTGTGCTCCTCGTGCCCTGGCTTCTTTTCAGTCACTGTCACCTACCAAATCAAAAGGAGAAGTCATGGGAAAGGACGCCTGATGGTGAAGAGCAATGCAGAAAAGCGGCAAAGTCAATTATTGCCATCATAAAGCAATTTCTGAAGCTGTGCTGACATTTTCACCTCCGCAAGACAAATGTATAATTTCTGAAAAGCCTTATTTCATGTGCACGGCGAGCAAAAAGCATAAAGCTTTACCTGGCCTTTGCTAATGAGATAAAAGGTGTCTCCTGTGGCCCCTTGTTGAGTGATGTAGTCTCCTTCTGTGTAGTGCGTCTGTGGAGGACAAATGACAGCGAGTAGAGAGCCATTTAGAAAGAGCATGAAAAGACAAAACAACCACATCTCTCACACACACACACAGATGAGGGCTGCTAACAATGAAGGATTCATTCTGGAGCTATCACTGCACCTGTTTGTTAACTGATGCAACGCAAGGGAAGCCGAGAATAGAAAATGCAGAGGGACGGCCTGTAAGCAATCATGTTTACACGCGCTCCCTCCGTCTGCACACATAATCTGTCGGCTGGTGTCTGTTTGAAGGGCGAGCGACGCTCACACAATACCGATGCTTCAGATTTTAGGAACTTAATCTGTACCTCCTCCATGAGATCACACATTTTCATGATGACATCCTCTGGCAACGACTGGAGGAAGGGAACGCTGCAGACACACGGAGACACGCTCAGATATCATCCACGGTGACAGCTCTGCCAACGGTTTGATTTTCCACATTTTCTAGGTGCTCAATCATATCAGAAACATATCATTGGAGAGTTGACATGAAATATTAAATGTGCCCTACTACATAGTTCTATATGTAATGTTCATTTACTTGTTTATACAATTCCATTTATAGTTTGACTGAAGAGAGAAGCCTCCTAAAATGTCATGGTACCTTAGTATAATGAATCTTGAATATTAAGGACAGTGTAAAAGGCCTTAAATCGGTATGGTGACCTCCAAACAATGTGACCTCCTGGTGATGTTGTGTTGAAGACATTAGAATAGAAAGCAGCTCTCGGGGCCTGTCCCATGTCCTATCTTCACCTGCTAAGCAGCTCCATAGTGCGGGACAGGCTGTTGAGACCACTCTGCATGAGGACGGTCTGGTAGCTCTTGCAGTCCAGCACCCAGAGCCTGCTGTCCGTCTGTGCTGCAGATCACAAGACACAGACAGAGACAGTGGGTAAAGGTTGTGTCAGTGACACCAGAGCTCAGGTGGAGGCGTAATTGAGGAGCAGGTATTGAAACAGCTGAAGGTGACACACATAGTCTGTGATGGATGTGGGTGTACCCTGCAGGATCATGAGGTACGGTCTGGAGAACAGATGGTATGCATTACAAAAAAGATAGAATAAAAGTGTGAGCTTATTGTCCTTACAAAAGGTTTTTAATATAAATCGTATCTGGTTTCCTCAGCCTTAATCAACCTCTCTCTACATAATAGAGCTTGAGAGAGTTGTAAATGAATTATGAACCATATTGATTGGTTCACTAAAGCTTCCTGCAAATCAAAAGAGATGTCCCCTAGACGGTCTAATTGGATCCAGGGTCTGATGATAAGGTACAGCCTTCATATCTCAGTTCGCCCATTTGGATTTACCCCATCAGGTTTCACTTCGGCACCATATGAGGCACATTTCAAGACCACTGCTCTTTTCATTTGCCTCTGAATCTTTTGAAGAGTAAAATTCTTAAATGTCTCAAATAAGGATTTTCTGACATTTTCTTCAGAACGTCCACAACCTGATCATGACGCCACGTTTTCATCTGCACCTTCATCTCAGTCACAATGAAAGAGACCAAACGTCTTATTGATGGTCTCACATGGCAACAATGGAGGGAGGAAAAAGTAATTTCAGGTCAGACGGGAGATAAACACAGTGGGGCCCTGAGCAGAGGCAAAGGGTAAGGCTGACAGAAATGGACATGGAGCGAAGGACAACGGAGTGCAGACATGAGCTGAGCATTGTTACAAGAGAGCAAACATGCAGTGGGAATTAAAACGGCCTCCTGGTTGCAAGATAAAGAAAGCAGTACGAAGGGAATGTGATGCTTAGGGACCAAACAAGGCACAAAAAAAGATTTTTTTCAATTTTAATTGATTCTGGCTGTTTCCACAGTCTCTTCTTGTGAAACCAGGTCAGATGCAAGTGGCGATGGCTGAGAAAAGTTTTCCCACAGGAGTCTGTGATCAGACACTGACAGGAGATGGTAGAGCACTTTCTATTTTCTGTGGGGACTATCACTATATCTTACACCGTGTATGTGTGACAAGTTATGAGAAGCGAGAACTGAATGCAAACTATCTCTGAAAACGTTATTTGCAAATGTGGGAGTGAAGATTCAGTCAATGCATGTTGGATTGCAGGGAGGGCATGTGGTATTCATACACCAGCGTTAACGCAGGAAAGCAGAAAATGTTCTGAATTCCCCACATCTCCGAGAAAAAACGTTTGAAGCTGTGCTGTTGTCAAAGGTCTGGTTTTAAATTCAACAGACGTCTTCAGTCCAAGCCGACTGCCAGAAATCCGCCTGCTTCTGATCGTCTCTCAAACAAGAATTATTCATGTGCCAAACAATTCAAGATTAATCCCAGTGAAACGTATGTTAGAGTGACAGTGACATCATGCAAAAGTATAAAAATCAGGGAGCCAAAACAAAACTGCTTTGGTACCTAAGACAGAGTAGGTGTGTGTGCAGTTGTAGAGGAGAGCCAGCTCTCCAAACACATCCTCTGGCTCCATTGTTTGCAGCCTCTCTCCGTCTTTTGTCACCTCCATCCTCCCTTCTGTCAATAAACACACAGTCAGTGAGCAAACAGTGGGTACACAACACGTACGACTGTTACACGCTTTGGTTTTTGTGTCAGAGAATGAAGAGGGACTGTCGAGAGCTGTCCGAGCTGCTCAGCACAAACAACTGATTATGAAATCATCCCTTGACATTTCGACACAAACATAAATTAATTGTGAGGCAGGCATGTAAAGGTAAACAAAAGATATGAAGAAATCTAATGTTTCATCTGAGCACCTGTCATCTCACTGAAGTGTTAATGATGTAGACAGAAGTGTGAAGTATCCTGCAGTTTGATTAATGGTAGCTGGTGCAAGAAAGAAATGATTCACCTTCTAAAATGAAAGCCTGGGCCCCGGTGGTTCCCTCCTGAATGACATAGCAGCCTTGATTGATGGTGGTGGGATACATGCAGGCGATGACGGCTTCTGTTTCTCCTTCGTCAAGGTTCTTCAACAAGTTGTTTTTCAAAAATGCTGCCTGTATCAGCCTGTGGGCCCTATGGAGAAAAAAGTCACATTTAAGTTAAATTCAGTGTCAGAGTGTCACAGTGTTTGGAAATGTTTAGAAATGTTGTATTTGTTCTGAGTCTGACAGAAGCGGTTGGATATAGCCTTGAATATTTGTGAGGCAGATCTTTTCAGTGTGAGCAGGTGGGGGCTGAGGGAACGCTGTGTGCTCTTACGCCTGACTTTTGTCACAGCAGCTTCTCTGTGAAACCATGGCCAGATTCACCGAATCCGGACTGAAGGGCTCAGAAATGACTGTCTTTCTTTTGGCTCCGTCCTCGAATTGAGCTGAGCAAGCTAGTGAGACAAATAAAGGACACACATGGGTAAAAAGCTTTACCTCAGGTTTTGGGGGCTTGTGCTGCCTCTTTGTTTGAGTCAAAATGTGACATTTAAAAGCAGCATGTACCTGCACTGGCTGCAGAGGGTCCTGGGAGGGAGACGGGGGCTCTGTGGCGATCCAGCTCGTCCTGGAGTCGGCGAATAAGTTCATCCTTGGTGTCCAGCTCCAGCTCTAACTCGTCTATCAGCGTGTCCCTCTGGCGAAGCTCCTCGATCTTTAGCTGCAGGGCAAATTGGAGGTCCCGCAGTGTCCCCATTTCCTGCAAATACCAGATGTCTAAACATAGAAAAATGTATCGCTTTCTACATGAACACATGCACACACATCAATGCCACATATAATAATGCAGAAATCCCACCCTCTCTATGTATGTACACTATCATAAGTGGCATCGATTCCTCCTGCTGCAGTAATTTCAGATGATCCAAAGCTTCTCAAATGAATGTGCTTCTTTTCCTGTGGTTACTGATATTCATATTAATAATAATTGATATTTGATTTATTATAATTATAAATGATATATCAGGGGAATCAGTATTGACTAAAGGCTCTATTTAGAATAATGTATTAGCATAGACAGGAGAGTATGCTGCATGCTTATCTAAGTAGATAGATAACGATCTAGATATTTAAAGATATAGATATATCTATGAATAGATTAATATAGATAGATAGACAGATAGATAGATAGATAGATAGATAGATAGATAGATAGATAGATAGATAGATAGATAGATAGATTGAGTTTTTTCCAGATTTGTCTATTGTCTACTTTCTCTCCCACATCTGACATGAAAATGAAGTTCAAGGACACTTGTCATATCGGAAATTAAGGGACAAAAAAACTAGAAGTTCTATGGCAGATTAATACAATAAAAACACTCAGTGATTTTTTTAAAAAGGTCAATATAAACTCTGAATTGAATGCCACACACTATAAGTCCCAACGGAAATAGAATATTGATTTTGTTTTTCACTTTTGGGTCAGAGGCGCGCCCGCAGCCACACGTCTTTATAATCCATGAGAGAAACTGGTCAAATCTGACTGAACAAATCAGTCGTGTTAAACCATCTGTGTTTACAAGCAGTCCTGCAGAATATTACACCACACACACACATATCACTCACCACGTGCAGTTTGCTGTGGAAGTCTTTGTGCACACTTGTCCTCAGCAGGTCGAGCTGCTGTGTCCAGTCGACAGGTGCAGGTCTCTTCAGTGAGGGATGCTCTGAATCTCTCGCTCCGGGGCTGACAGGACCAGGGCTGAGCGCAAACAGCAGCCAACCACGTGATCAGCACTGTGGAGGACGAGTAATGAGAAATGCACGGACTGGTCTGATCCCAACTGGGTCAGATTGTCTTCAGAGAGCTGCAGAGCCCTGGGGAACTCAGGTGGGTCTGAGCTACAATCGTTTCACTTCTGAATGTCTTCAACACGTGGAAGAGATGAAAGTACGCGCGGATCGAGCAGCAGTACTGTGGCTATAGTGACTTTTTATTGTTTTTATTCACACTGTCACAATGATGTGTTGCCTAGGTAATATAAACGCACGCAACAGCAAAATATTGCAAACTGTGTTTGATAGCGTTTTAATTGTGGTTAAAGTCACAGTGGCTGATTATATAATAATTACTTAAAGTAAAAATGTTAATTATACAGGCACAGCATAACGCACGACAAGGACACGTTATATGTGCATGGACAACGTAAATTATAAGACATAAGAAAAAAAAGAATGCTAAATCAAAATTATAAAATAGAATGTCATTATTTTAAGATACTAAGTCATTATTTTTGAGATGGTGCGTATAGTCGTTTTTGTATATTAAGTCATTATCATGAGATACTAAGTCATTACTCTTAGATTATTATTATGTATGTGTATGTCATTATCTTGAGATCCCCCCAAGTCATTTTTTAAGATATTGTTATTTTGAGATATTAGGTTGTTATTTCTGAGTTAGTGAGGTAATTGTTTTGAGTTACTCAGTCATTATTCTGAGATATGAAGTCATTATTCTGAGATATTAAGTCCTTATGCTGAGATATTCAGTCATTATTCTGAGAGATAAAGCCATTATTATTAGACGTTAAGTCATTATGCTGAGATATTCAGTCATTATTCTGAGAGATAAAGCCATTATTATTAGACGCTAAGTCATTATTCTGAGATATCCAGTCATTATTTTTAGATATGAAGTCATTATTCTGAGATATATTGTCATTATTCTGAGATATTCAGTCATTATTTTTAGATATTAAGTCCTTATTCTGAGATATTCAGTCATTAGTTTTAGATATGAAGTCCTTATTCTGAGATATGAAGTCATTATTCTGAGATATTCAGTCATTAGTTTTAGATATATTGTCATTATTCTGAGATATGAAGTCCTTATTCTGAGAAGGTTTCTCTCAGGGTTGTGATCAGTGGTATGAATCAGCTTCCACACACTCAGACAGTTCTGCTTCACTGGGGAAATTATTTGCCACGTCCCTCTATATTTTGGGTGGAGTTGTCCTCCCCGCCGCCAGTAGGTGGCAGCAATGTCCCCTGGGAGCCGCAGCAGGCCGCACACAGCAGCCGGAGAAGAAGATGGGCCGTACTTGACAAGAGGAGAGTCTTGTTGAAACGAGCAAAGTAACGCCAGTTGATTACAGTTTGATTTTAATCCACAAACGTATTCGTCGTGTTGTTGAGTTGAGTCCAGGGAGTCGCTGAAGATGATCCTGACCGTGAAACCGCTTCAAGGAAAGGAATGCAGCGTGCAGGTGAGTTCAACACCACCCTCAGCTAACTGCTAAATGTTAGCTCCCTGACGCTAGCTTAACTCGAAACATTAGCCTCTGCAGGGAGCCTAACGGGTTAGCAGCGGACCTAACACACGCACAGCTACCTGTGAGTGTAGCTAACACACACATGCTGCTGCAGTATGAACTCTTGTTACCACTGAACCAAACATAAACGTCAGAGTCCACACAGTGTAGCTAAAGTTAAGTTTTTATTACAGACACATCGTCGTTCAGGTGTGAACTGAGCTAGCCTTCTTGTCTCAGCCTCGGGGAGGACAATACCTGCAACGTTATCAGATCGACTCATATCCCTTCTCTCCTATTGTGCGTTATCTGTGTGAATGGAAGCTCTGCAACACTTTGTGTGTCTGTACTTGTAGGTGAGGAAGATCCAAGCTTATATTACTATACATCTATAACGCAGCATCTTAGTAAAGTAGTTTGCGTTGGGGCAGCACAGCAGCCAACCACGTTACAAGTTACCAGCATCTGCCCGTTACTCAGTAATTTGCGACGTTGTTTGCACACTGCAGGTCAGTCCAAGCCCCAGATGGAGCCCCACGTGTTTTACAGGGATAACGTTACTGGATTATTGTTCAAACTGAGGCTTAAACAAACCACTTATATGTAGAAACACCCATTGTTCCCCTGAGCAATGTAGCTATATAAATCTTATCAGGATAGTATGAGAAAATAATCAATGAGTCTGATGTTTTATGTGCAGAGTTTTTTACATTTTGAATCTGTTTCGATCTAAAGTATTTGCTTACGTTATGTGTCAAATGGGGAAGAACCAGACTAAATATGTGACTCTGATTGGTGACTCTAAAATCATCTTTAGTCTGTCAGTGATTCAAATAAAATGTGTTTCTCCCAGCTCTGAAAGTTATAGAAGTGCCTGTCCACATCATAACATCCCTGTTTTGGGGCATTCTGCTGGGCTTATGGTGTGGATAATACTCTGTAGGCCATTCGTTTTCATCATTTTTCATGATACTAATGTGTAGTGAATACCTCATTAGACGTGGGGTTTACGTTTGTAAAGCTAATGCAAAGTAAGAAGAAGATTGGCTGTGCTCCTAAACCAAAAGACAGACTGCCTTTCAGCTGTAGTTTGATCATGTATTGTGTTTATGTTTTTGATCTTCCAGGTGACTGAAGATGAGAAAGTCTCCACAGTGAAGGAACTTGTATCGGAACGTCTCAACATACCAGCAAACCAGCAGCGGTTGCTCTATAAAGGGAAAGCACTTGCAGGTAACTACCAATTACTCAGTGTTTCATATTTTTTTGTACAAAGCTGTTCATAACTGATCAGTCTCTTTAAACTATTGATGATTGTATACTACATTGCTTTCCTCAGATGAACACAGACTTAGCGATTACTCCATTGGACCAGAGGCTAAATTGAATCTAGTGATCCGTCCAGTGGGGGAGAGGACTGCAGCTTCAGGGATGGCTTCCAGCAGCAGCAGCAGCAACATACATGGAGGAGTGTGGCAGACTGTGTCTATGATACTTGCAAGACACTTCAGTCCAGCAGATGCAGCAAAAGTCCATGAACAGCTTATTAAGGTATTTAAATGTGGCACCTTTGCTCCCATGCATCATAATCTGATCAAACTAAATTTGTGGTTATCCATTTTGAGATGTGGGTATGTAGAGTTTCTGAACAACATAATATTAAACAAGTAGTAGAGGCTGCAGACTGAACATATGTAAGAATAATGCAAAAAATTAAGCTTGAAATAGCTTTAAACCAGTTATAATTGAACACGTAGATCTGAAGGCGAGGAAATAATTTGAGAAGACTAATATTTGATTATTTTTCTTTTAAATTCTAATATCTTATCTGTTGCCTTTTGCTCTGTTTGTATAAATGTGGCACCTCCATTTAGTGACCAGATATTTTTATGTTCTTATCTTTAGTTATAATTCATCACAACAGACCAACAAGGACTGTTTCATCTCGGTGTCTCATCCAAACTTGGGCAAGTGTGCAGTTGTCTTGGTCCTAATTTTTAAGAAACAGAAGTTTAAACTCTGTATGTGCTGTGTCATTTTGCATAATAAGCTTCAGACAAGCCTTGACAAGTATTAACATTTGAATCAGCAGATGACAGTCTAATTTTTACCGAATGTTTCAGTTGAGATAATTGTCTCAACTGAACACAATTCGTTCAAGCTACTGAAAGGTGGAAAGCCACAAGACAACAAAGTATTTCACATAGAACAACTGCTTAGAACAAAACATAAACGTCAAACTCCACAAAGTGTAGCTTAAAGGAAGTTTTTAATTACAGACACATAGTCGTTCAGGTATGAAATGACCTTAATGCCGCTAGCTTGCTTGGCTCAGCCTTGGGAAGGACAATAGCTGCAACGTTATCAGATCGACTCGTATCCTTTCTCTCCTATTGTGCGTTACAACGGTTTGAATGGGAGCTCTGAAACCTTTTATGTGACTTTACTTGAAGGAGAGAAAGATACAAGCATAATGCATCTCTAAACCAAACAATCAGAAAGTAAAGACATTCATGAGGACCATCCTTCATATCCTCCATGCTCTGTGAAATATAGAGCAATATATAAAGCTTATCATGGTTAAAATGTTTTTCAACCCACTCTTTCTTTTAAAAATGTTTTTCTTCAAGGACTATGAACGTTCACTTCGACAACTAAGTCTTGATGACATCGAGCGCTTAGCCGGAAGACTCCTCCACCCAGACGGCGAGGGCATGGACACCTCGTACATGGACTAAGAATGCAGAGTTGGAAGTTGCTTTTTGTGATTGTGTTTCAAGAGGCGCTCTGTGCCCTAGATGCATACAGTGTTTAGAGTGTGTGAGGCATGGAAAATACAGTATGAGTTTTCTTGCACAGAGCCCCTGGTGTGTGCCTCATCAGTGGCTGAGTGAACACAGATAACACCGACTGTCTTCGCAACAGGGCTTCTTATCCACAACCAAAGGGGCTGGATAAGGCCAAAGGACTTGGATAAGAAAAACGTTGCCGCTTTGGATTAGTCCTCGTCATCAATGTTGCAATCGTGACACAAGGCCTGATCACATAATGTTTGTACACAAAGGATCCATTTATGCTGTTTGTTTCACATGATCTCTGGCTGCTAACACTCCCAGGGGACTCCCATTTCTACTGGAGGCTATTTATTAGTATTGTCTGTGTTGGATGATAATTGCTGTGTGTCTTCTGTTAATCAATTATGCGAACTGCAAAGGTAATAACATGTTTTATCCCATAAATAATATCCCATTGTACGATTTGTAAATATGTTTATATATATATATATGTATATATATATATATAGACATACATTAAAACAGAAAAAAGAAAGATGTTTGTTTCTTGTGTTTATATTTTATTTCCAAGTAGTGATGAATGTTGATAAGAAGCGTTTCCAGCCATTTTACAACATTCAAGTAGAAGTGGTTCAGTAGAAAGAAGGAAGTCCGCTTCATGAGGGACTTCACAAGGCGGGACCAAACAATGTGTTGTATACGCGTCGACCAATCAGATTCTGAGAACACTCCTAGGTCATATTTTACTACCAATCAAAATTGATTTAGAGTGACGCTCGTACCGCCCATTTCCTAAATCGACGGTTACCTCCTCTGCTGCTAACGCTCGCTGACATTTTGGGTTAAAATGCATCGTCGCTCGCTTTCTTTCTACAAAGCATGACGGACAGACACGTCGGATAAGGAGGGAAACTTCGTGCTGAACATCGGTGAGAGGTCGAAGCGGAGCATCGGTTCCTCCAGCCGCTAAGCTAGCGTAGCGTTAGCTCCAAGCTAGCACGTATATGTCACTTCCTGCCTTTACCAATTAGCTTCAGCGAGCTAACATCACTGTTTTTATGATTTGAATGTTAGCCTGTGCTGCTACATCATTCACTCACATGTTATGTCGACGGTGTGTCGGTGTCGTGTCTGGGAACTCTAGAAATCACAGCGTTTGGTCTCTGGTGGTGGAGCTGACGCTTGGGCGTTACACTCCTCTCATCAGGACCACTCTGCCCTTTGGTGCAGCAAGACTGCAGTCACCTTCTGGGATGAACATGTTCTTAGCTAGAGTTACTTCTTCTCCTTCTTCTAGTTTCTGTGTGATTCAACATCACCTGCTCCACTTTGCTGCACTTTCCCTCTGTTTACCCACGTCTTTCCTGTTCCAGTAGGTGAGCCCAGTTTATCAGAAGGATGGAAACTCTGATCCCCACCATCAACCGGCTGCAGGAGGTCTTCCTCACAGTGGGTGCAGAGATCATTCAGCTGCCTCAGATTGTTGTGGTTGGATCTCAGGTCGGTCAAGAAAAACATTACCAATGAAAAGCTTAATTAGTCACGAAAGTATCTGTAACTCTCTCCTGAATTTCACTGCCTTTACTAAAAATATAAAGTTTATATTGAGTCAGCGTTTGAACAGATATTGAGAATGTATTGATTATGTGTATATTGCACACACAACACTGACAGAAACTGCCTAAATCCACTTTTCTTCCCACAACATAGTGAATATCCTTTGTACATTTGAAGGTCTTCTATCATGTAAATTTCCCCGTTGTGGGATGAATAAAGTATATCTAATCTAAATCAACCATCAGTAGATGCTAGCATCCATCAGCAGATTTTAGGAAGGTATCTTTAGTTGTGTTCCTCAGTATAAACAGTTGTATCAGCCTTTTAATCACAAGACACCATCTGCTAAGGCAGGAACACCACAGGCTGATCAGACCTGGGTGTGTGTCGCTGACATCTTGGTGCCCAGTTGAGGTCGTTAATCCTCATCCAGAGTCATTGGCTGAAGTGCCCTGCCCTCCATGATGTTTCTTTTAGTCTGGTGCAGGGATTTGGATTCTTCGCTCTTTGAGCCACCTGATTGTGGAGGTTGCCATACAACAAAACCCATTCAGCTAACCCCCCAGGGTGAACATTTGCTTTCCAGCCACGTTGTGCTGGCTCATGCCACATAATTCAGTGATATCACACTACAGATCTCTGTATCTATACATTCAAGCATTCTTATTGAGAATCAGAATTCAGCTGTTTTCGCTCTGTTCAGACAGTTTGTATGTTTGCCTGGGATAGCTGGGCCACAGGACACACAGTGATGGCCTTCAGTAGGAAGCTTGGTGTTTGTTCTGAACTTCTTTAAATGTTGCTGTATTATTCTCATTATGTCCCACAACAGAGCAGTGGAAAGAGCTCCGTGCTTGAGAGCCTAGTGGGACGGGACTTCTTGCCTCGAGGATCAGGAATAGTTACAAGACGTCCCCTGGTGTTGCAGCTAATTAATATAGCCCCTCTGCAGGAGAGAGTGAAGACAGAGAATGGTAACCAAATATTAATCTGCATGTTGTTATTTTCTGTAGAGTGAAGTTGCCTCAAATGTTGTTTTAAACAGTTCTGATGTGTAAAATATCAGCAGATTTTTTTGTAGGGCTGCAGCTTTGTTATTTCTGTCTAAGCATGGAATCTGCTCACATTAGTTTATGTGTGATTAGCACTTAGGCACGGCAACTTTATTCACTGTTTGACCTGCTAACTTCTCCTTGTAGAGCCTTGGTGTGTCTTTGCTAACATGCAGTCTTTCTTCCTCCTCTTCTTCACTACTCTTTCAGGAAATGGGATAAAACAAAATTCCCCAAACAGCTACCCAGGTCTCTATATTTGGTCTGCATCTTTGTTTAGCTCTGTCATTTCTTTTGTGAACATTTCATTTTAAGATCCACATTCATCGAGCATGATGCACAGTGGGGTTCAAAAGTTGGAGACCTGATCTCAGACTTTTGGACCCCACTATAAGTTCATTTGTAATCTTTATGATTTGTTCCCTCCCAAACGTTAATTGTATTGTCTTTCTACATTTTGGAGAAATCACTGTGAAACAACTTAAACTCTCTCTTGCAAATTTCCCCATTGTGGGACTAATAAAGGATTATCTTATCTTGTGTGTTTAGGTGTCACAGCTGAAGAATGGGGCACATTCCTGCACTGCAAGAACCAGGTACATCTATATAAAGTTACTTTCAGGAACATTTCTGGAAAATTCTCAGCAAGCAAGTGCAAGGTGTTTTGATGAAATTTCTCACACGTGACAGACATGAAACTGGAAGAATACAAATATATCAGGATGAAAAAGAGGTGCCATACAAATAGAAGATTCAAGAGCTTTTGGCCATAAGGAGCGATGCCGGTGTTGATGTGCATCTAAACAGAAAACACAGTGCTTCCCACAGTGGAATTAATTCATCAAATCCTGCCTTCTGCTCTACTCGGGCACCACCCATCGAGGGAAAGCTCAGTAATGTTCCTGTTGTTGTAAATGCAATTTCCTGCTGCTTTCCATGCCTCCACGCTGGGGATAGCCAGTGGCCGGAGGCATTATGTTTTCAGGTTTTCCGTCTGTCCCATTCCCCTGAACGGGATATCTCAAGAATGCCTTTAGAGAATTTCTTCAAATTTGATACAAATATTCACTTAGACTCAAAAGATAAACTGATTAGATTTTTGTGCTTGGTGTTCAAAGGACGTGTTAATTTAAATGTGATATATTAGGGCTTCCTGTAGGGAATTTCATTATATCTGATACAATTCACTTGGACTCACTGATTAACTGATTAGATTTTGGTAAAATCACAGTTGCCTCAAAAAACATGTTTTTGGCCTCTTGAATTTCATATCTCAAGACTGCTTGAAGGAGTTTCTTTAACTTATTGTCAGTTGGAACGAGATTTCAGATAAAGTGATTACATTTCAGTGGTCAAAAGTCACAGTGTCACAGAAGTATGTAGAAATATGTACATGGAAACTGCACTGGTTGGTGGAGGCATACAACCGCAGTGCGGTGATTCTAGTCCATATGTGAAACACAAACCCAATTTTCCAGACATTTCTTAAAACAGGATATTCATGATGTTGATTTGTCCTCTTGCCTGTCTCGCCTTGACAGATCTTTACAGATTTTCAGCAAATCCGTCGGGAAATTGAAACAGAGACTGAGCGCAGTTCAGGCGAGAACAAGGTGAGACGGAAGCTTGGGTGTAAAATTTTGTGTTGCCTTAAATTAAACATTTTACATTGTCATGAATTTCTTTCCTCTTCTCACATCCTGCAGGGAATCAGCCCTGAGCCCATATATTTGAAGATTTTCTCTCCCAAAGTCCTTAATCTCACTCTGGTTGATTTACCTGGAATTACGAAGGTAAACTCAGCCACCTGTCAAAGATGGTGATTTGGTTTATCGTGTGCAAACTCAGAAAACACTTCATCTTGATAAACGAGTATCACATTGCATCTGTAATCATCACAGGGGCGCCGCATCTGTGCTCTGCTGACTCCTTATTGTTGTTGCCACAGGTTCCTGTTGGGGACCAGCCAGAGGACATTGAGGCTCAAGTGCAAGAGATGATCTTGTCCTTCATCTCCAATCCAAACTCCCTCATCCTCGCCGTGTCCCCTGCCAACTCCGACTTGGCCACCTCTGATGCGCTGAAATTGGCCCGTGAGGTTGATCCAGATGGTAGGACATTTTGTACAGAGACTCTTCCTCTCTTCAGATTTCATTTTAATTTGCTCTCCTCTCCAACTGTGTGAGTATTACATAACATGCTTCAAGTGGAAATGCATTTTGAATGTATGAGCACATTGTACTCAAGTCATTTCAGGCTATCAGATTCATCAGTTTTTACTGTTAACAGCATCCTGGCAGTTAACAGATGCCTAGAATATTAATGCTGCTTTCATGGTGCACTCTGAAGAGGAGATTGATCAATAATGAGAATCTGCCTGTGGTAATTGTCTGAGTGGTTGGCAGCATGGCCTAGTTATGTCTGCTATACACAGTAATTGTCGGAAATCTGACTCTGGGCCCAAATGTTCTCCAACTAGTCTTAGATCTTGTCCCATTTGAGACTCATCTCCTGTTTCTCCTCTCCACAGAAAGGTTTCTTAGCGGCTTTGTCAAAACAAAGGATGATTGAACTACACTAGACTAGACTGTCGACTGTACTTAAAAAAGACCTTGTGCGGTGTTTATTTGTCTGTCAGGTCGTCGAACGCTGCTGGTGGTCAGTAAGCTGGACCTGATGGATGCAGGGACTGATGCTCTAGAGGTCCTTCTCGGCCGTGTCATCCCAGTCAGGCTCGGGATTATCGGGGTGGTTAACAGGTCTGAAATAATAGTGAATCTTTTTCTTATCTTTAGTGTTCATAGTCTGGTTTTCTTTCATGTTGGTTATGCAGTGCTGTTATCATAAAGCACTGTGGTATTCTTTTATTGTCCTTACAATCCTGATCGTCTGATTACGCTCACTCTCTCTGTAACTGATGTTGTGCCTAGGAGCCAACATGACATCAATACCCAGAAGAGCCTAGAGGACTGTACAAGGGATGAGCATGCCTTCCTGCAGCGCCACTACCCCTCGCTCGCCTCCCGCGCTGGCTCACGTTATTTGGCCAAAACTCTTAGCAGGCTTCTGATGCACCACATCCGGGACTGCCTGCCAGAACTCAAAACCCGGGTGACAGTGCTGAGTTCCCAGTACCAGGCGAGGCTCAACAGCTATGGGCAGCCGGTAGAGGACCACAGTGCCACCCTGCTGCAGATTGTCACCAAGTTTGCCAGCGATTACTGTAACACCATCGAAGGAACAGCCAGATACATCCAAACCTCAGAGCTGTGAGTCTAGCCTCTCTATGTTAGCAGCAATACTTTTCTGATGACAGCAGCCTTTTTTCATGTTCTAGTGAATTTTCTCAGGTTGGCACCTTATTTATTAATTTAACTGCAAATCTCAGCATTTTACCTGGTTCACAATGCATGACAGGAGAATGATGTCCTTGGGGTAGCGTAATTTTAAATTAAAGTATCGCCATCTTCTGTTGGCACCTTCATCTCAACAGCTCTCTTACCACTAGGCAATTTAATTCATGTAAATATATAGGGAGCAAATATTGACCCTTTTTGGTTGACTGCATTTGATTTGGTGTAATTAACATTGCTGAGAAACAGCGTTGGTGTCTCAGCTGAACCCATCTCCTCTGCAGCTGTGGGGGTGCTCGCATCTGTTACATATTCCATGAGACCTTTGGCCGCACTTTGCAATCCATCGACCCCCTCGGGGGACTGACTGAGCTCGATATTCTCACTGCCATCCGCAATGCTACGGTAAGCTTATCCTCTCACCTATTCATGTCATTTATTTAATCCAAATTCTGGTCTAGGTCTGCTGTTTTGGAGGAATAGCAGGTGAATAGTAGAGCTTGTATGCGTGTGTATGATTTGCCCTGCAGGGTCCACGCCCGGCACTTTTTGTGCCCGAGGTGTCCTTTGAGCTGCTGGCGAAGCGGCAAATTAAGCGGCTGGAGGAGCCGAGTCTCCGCTGCGTGGAGCTCGTTCATGAGGAGCTGCAGAGGATCATCCAGCACTGCTCCTCCTTTAGTACGCAGGTTAGCTCAGAGATTGAGATGCACTTTACACATCACAGACTTCCTGAAACAGCACTGCATTAATTATGATGGCATCATGCTAAAAAAGTATGTCTCTGTGTTTGCAAGGAGCTTCTGCGATTTCCCAAACTGCACGACTCTATAGTGGAAGTAGTGACTGGATTACTGCGCAAGCGTTTGCCGATTACTAATGAAATGGTAATCCACAGTTTGAATAGGATTTTTAATACTAATTATAATAACCAACAGCCGATAACAATATTAACTCTGCTTTTTTAACTTTAGGTACACAATTTAGTAGCAATAGAGCTCGCCTACATCAACACAAAGCATCCAGACTTCGCAGATGCAGCGCAGGTCTCAGCATCTGTCAACAGTCAGCAGGTAGTTGTTTGTCCCTTACAGCAGGTACTCACATTTATCATTTATTCTGCCTGGGTAAACAGCAGCGGTTGTGTTCTGAAAAGCCTTAACAATTATGTTCTGCATCCAAACATTAACAGCCCCTTTCATAGCTTGCAGTGAAATTCCAGGCTCAGCCGAAAATTGCTTTGACCCTCTGACTTCTTCGGATTTCTCACTGTCAGGCAGAGGCCCTCGATGGAGGGAAGCGCTGGAAGAACGATAAAGTTGCGGAGGAGAAAGCCCCGCCTGCAGGCTTTGGCAGCCCCAGCAAGGGCCAGGCCATTAACCTCCTCGACACAGTGAGTGGTGAGATTAGCAGTAGGACAAATTACTCGAATGATATGAACACCACCAACATTTTATTTCTCTCTCTCTCTCTGCCAGGCGGTGCCCGTATCCCGCAAGCTGAGTTCCAGGGAGCAGAGGGACTGTGAGGTCATTCAGCGGCTCATCAACTGCTACTTCCTCATTGTCCGCAAAAGCATCCAAGACAGGTTGGACTGGAACAAATTCAGAGCTGCTGGGGGCACCTTCTCTCCCCATTTCCCCTTCTGTTTCCACTCTTGTTGTTGCTATTGATGCTGACTTTGTAACTTTGTCTCGGGGCTGTGTGTCCACAGCGTGCCCAAGACAGTGATGCACTTCCTGGTGAACTTTGTGAAAGAGCATCTGCAGAGCGAGCTGGTGGGTCAGCTTTACAAACAGACACTGCTGCAGGACCTGCTCATTGAGTCACAGGACACGGCACAGCAGAGGACCGAGGTTGCTCAAATGCTTGAGGTGAAATTGCCTGTTGCTCTCTTTCTCTGAGTAGGTTCTGAGTATCAAGAACAACAAAGACTTTCTCTTTAGCTTCATCCCCTCTTTTAAGGCCACAGATGTAATAACCGTGTCCTTTTTCTTTCCTTCTCAGGCGCTCAAAAAGGCCAATAACATCATTTCTGAGATCCGAGAGACCCATCTGTGGTAGCCAGAGGACACAAACAAATTCCCTTGTCATAGGACAGCTTTGAGAATATAAGAGTGTCTGTGAGTTTACAGCAGAGAAAGTAAGAGAGCGTGTGTGCGTGTGTGTCTGCACTCGTGTGTCTGTGTGTGTCTACATTTTCTCTTGGACCAATGACCATAGCACATTTAGATCTTGAACACTGGAGCTGTTGGTTTTTCACTGTGAACGTTGTGTAATGTTGGAAATCATTTAAACACTCAGGCCCGAAAGTGTTATCAAGAACTTTAAATGGTAGACAGTTGCAAAGGAAATCATTTTTTGCATTGTTTTGTGACAAAATATTTGTTGGATCGTACGATTGTTGCTGTAAATGTCAAATGTCAATTTTGTGTGGAGTATTTAAGTGGTTCTCCAGGGTGTTTTTTGGATCAAAATGTAACTCGCACTGTTCAATTTCATACTTTCCAAAACTGGGCCTCTGAGCCCCTTCAGCAGGTGCTATAAACTATGTTAGATTTGTTGCTTTGTGACTTTAATCTCCTTTGTTGGAAAACTCACCAGAGATAGAAATGAAATGGAAATCCAACTTAATCAAAGCTGACTGCAGTGCAACACAGAATTCACACCTCAATGATTTTAAGAAATTACAGGTTGGTTGCAAATTGTTTTTCTCCAGCTCTGCAGTGTAAAACAGTATGAGGTGTATTTTACAGTCACATTTGCATATCCCTGTGGGTGTGTAGTCTTATACAAGGAGACCAAACATCCCATCATTAGTTTATCTCTGTTCTGAGGTTTTTAGGAGAGGCAGCTATAGTGTGTAGTATATAAAAATTGTGGTGTTAGTGAGTTGTGATTAAAATATTAGTTTTAAATGAAAAAGGAGATCACATGCAGGTACATCACATGACTTCAATATTCTGTAACGTCTCTTCCCTTCCTCCAAACTAATTATCGACGGATTTCCACTTTAAATCATTCATAGCCTGTTCCGCTTGAATTTCCAAACATATAGACCAACTGTCGATTAAGAGATTTAGTACACGAATACCTCCTGCATGCATTTATTTGTAAACTATCAGCTTATAACCAGAGCCATTCCATTGTGTAATGTCACTCAATGTTTAAAAATCTTCTTCTGATGTTCCAAACTTAGGGTGATTGTCAGGTAAATTCATCCCCTAAAGTAAAGTAGGAATTAATGTAAATCTTTTCCCTTCGCCCAATAACAAATGTTCCTAAAAATGAGTTTTTTTCACCACCAAACCTTTTCTGTTTGGTCAGGGAGCAAACACAACATTGCATGTGTGTGTTCAGTATGCGTGTGAGGATGTATGAATGAATAGCTCATGTATATTTGTATTATTTAAATGTACAGTGGCGGCCCAAAGGTCTGAGACCTCTCACTGAGTTTTGGACTCCAGCTGTTATTATTATCATGTGTGAACTGCCTCTGAGTTCTTGCCTGCCAATATTTGTGATACCATGTTTACCAAATGAAGTCTGTTCAGACTGGAGGGACTCATTAAAAGCGAACAAAAGACACTGTACTGAGTGTGTTTGGGTGTTATTGACAGCGTGCGGTTATAACGATTGATCAGTTTTCATAATATCTTGTTAGTTTATCTCCCATGGTGCCGCAGCGGTAGATATGATTAAACTCACTCTGCTTTGCTTTTATTGATCTCAAGTGACTGAAAAAGTCTGTTTGGTCCAGTGAGTCTGTCATAGCTGCACCAAAGTGCCCTGAAGGGTGCCAGCACACACACACACACTCACAGTGACATTAGCACCAGTCTCCACACCTTGTTATTGAGGTATTTGACTCCATGTTACTATATATCGAGGGAAACACACACACTCCCATTGAGATGATGGATTTTTGATAATGTTGAGGTGATCTTAGTAAAAGCTGAACAGAGGCAGCAGAGTGAGCTGATGGATACGTTGAACGTGGTTATTTTATATGCAAGTGAATGAGGGAAGTACTCTTTGGACAAACAACAATGCAAACATGACAAGTCTCATCAGCCTCACAGTGATGCTGCTCACATAACAGTCAAATCTACAGTAGCTGCTGGAAGAGCACCACGCTCTGAAATGAGAAACCAACCACAAGCTAATCAACACTTACTTCAGGTGATTATTTTCAATTATCTGCTCTTCTGTCTCTCACTCTGTAGCCAGTTATTCTGATCACCCTTTCATAACACACCCCACCTCCCCACCAACTGAGACCAGACTAGACCATACCACTTCTGACAGGATGGGAGGGGGCTCGACTGCAGCATCACGACAAACTGCATCGTTCTGCTCCCACAAAAGCAGCTGAATTGAGATGGAAGCAGTCCAACACACGTTTTGATTCATTTCTAAAAGAAAAACCCTCCTTTGTGCTCTCTTGCCTTCCATCAGAGGGGTGCACAGGGTTTCGGGCTGTGCTCACCTCCTCCTCTGGTGAGCTTGGCAGCAGAGCAGGCTGAACAAAGCCATGGGAGGGAGAGAGAGAGAAAGAGAGCTAGAGGAGCTTCTACGAGGAAATGTCTCTCACTGACTGTCGCCTGGACAACCGGGTAAGAGAGGAGAGGAGGGGAGTGAGTACAAGAGGGAGAGAAGGAGAAAGGACCGGGGAGAAAAACAACAACACATTATTAACTGCTGAGATTAGAAGATTCCTGTAGAGTGTTTGAGGGGGGCTGGAGGGATGGAGAGCCCCTCGGTGTCTCTCTCTCTTTCTCTCTCTCTCCTTGTGAGTTATTAAGTCTTACAATAAACCTGTAAATAATTTTCTTTTCCCTCACACCAGAGTACGGAGGAGATGAAATTGCAGAGCACAAGTTCAGCACATTACAAGTGGACCCAGTAGACCTGAACGATCCACCTGTAATTCTTGTCTAATCAGCCTCAGGTAAGTCTCTACTAGACGTTGCAGGCATTTGCTACGATAAGGATGATTTAGTCTTTGCCTGATTATACATATTGAAACACATTAATTATTTAAGGCAGTGCACTGTGTAATTATCTAGGAAATTAGGGAAAAAGCCAAGATATTGTTTTAGGATCAATAAAACATAATCCAAATATGCCTGCAGCCTGCTAAGAGAACAAGCATTGTTCTTTAGAGCATCTCTGAGGAAGAGAAGTTTAGGAAAATAGGCTTCATTTTAACTTCATTATATAGAGAAACTACCTTCATTCAATACAGTAGAAGTATTTGTTCAATTTTTATTCTGTAGAGTGAAAGAAATTGCATGATAACATCCCTTGGATGCGCCTCACATTGTTCACAGAGAGCTGTGTGCGTACTTCAGTGCAAGCGGGGAATTCATCGACAATAAGAAAATGAGCATTGCTGTCAGGTGCAAATGGCTCTCCAGAGTTTGACTTGCACCGTGGTCTCAAGCTTCACGGTCCGTAAAAGAATAGAAGGCAGAAAACACACACTGCTGGGCACTCGCGCATGAGGAATGTATTCATAGAGCACTAGTGGTGAAATCAATGCCCCTTTAAATGAGGTGGTATTCTGGCTGAGGTTACACCAGCCTGAGTGTGTGCGGGGCAGGAGGCAGCTTGTGATATCCATATTGGATGAGATGGAGACTAGATAAATTGAGGAGTGGGGAGAGGGGGTTATTTTTAGTTGCTGTCAATAATGAAGGTTACAAATCTCTCACCTCTGTGGAAAAGATAAAGACGGAGAAAAGGTGGTGGGAGCGAGGGGAGGAAAGGGCAAGAGAAAGAGGGATGGAGAGCAAAGGGAGGGTGAGGATGGGAAGGGTTCAGGTTTGCAGTGTTCTCTGAGCTCCCACCTTAACTACCTGACACAATCCAGAGATGTGGCGGAGGAGAAAAATGCTGAGAGTCACTTTTTATACTTTTTTCATTGTTAAAAAAAAACTGTGGGTTGAATGTTGGAGGTCAAATAACACTAACCTAAAACTGTTATTTCTTACTCACTATTTATACCTCACACTTGCTAGATAATACCAACTAGATAGTAGCCAAAGTAGCTGCAATAATAATTGGGCTGAAAATATTATTCTTTGCTCTTGGTGCAAATGAAATCTAGAAAATCAAGAAAACAGATCACTTTATCAAACAGTCAATATTCCTTTATTCAGTGTGACGATATGAGCTATACAGGCCAGTTTTAGTTTTGGGGAGGGGTAGAACCCCTCTAACTCCCCTTAAATTACAACTGTAGAGGTATGATGTGACCACCCGGGCTACACAATCCAATACACAGTCAAATGTTCATTTTCTCAAGTGATTCATATACAATCTTCAGCCCTGTGAATAGTCTCTGCTGTGACAGTTCATGTCAGGCCCCTCAGTGCATTTCTCTGTTTAATCTCTGCTGCAGACAAAGAAACACAGCCTCACTATTAAGAATGTCATGCTGTAGCTTTAATATAGACAAATACATATTGGAGACATAGCTTTTTATTCCAATTCATACAGAAAGCCGGATGCTAAATGACACCCTATTTTTAAGCCACACCTGCACCGGGTATTAAGTGACCGTGTTCTCCTAATCTTTGCAGAAAAATAGCAGTGTTGAACAATCCTGGCAGCTTGTAAACACATTAGTTAGACCAGGCTCTGCACCGCTCGCAGTGCTTTGCAGCTGTACACCGCACTCATAATTATTGTGCATGAGGTGCAATGTTCTCGCATGAGGAAGAAACGTCAGACTCATCAAGATGAGAGAAGGAAAAAAAAAGGATGTGTCCCTGAGGCTATGCGTCTTTCCTCCACTGTACCTGTGTGCTCTCTGTTGCAAAACACACAGCAGGTGAAGAGAGGGTTAGCATGAAGTACAGAGCTCCTCCCTCTCGTCTGAAAAACCCAGTGTCTTATCAATCTCTAATGAGTTCCTCGAACTGTCAGACTTCTGCACCACTAATCAGCGTGTTCTGATGTTCGAGACAGGCGCAGAGATGAAGCTGTGGAGATGTAGTGATAGGCCTCTCATTTAGATTTTCTTTTCTCAATGAATATTAAACAGTAGCATTTCTTTTTACTGATATTTGAGGTGCTGCTGGTTTTGTTTGAAGGGTGATGGCAGTGGTGTGTGTGTGTGTGTGTGTGTGTGTGTGTGTGTGTGTGTGTGTGTGTGTGTGTGTGTGTGTGTGTGTGTGTGTGTGTGTGTGTGTGTGTGTGTGTGTGTGTGTGTGTGTGTGTGCGTGTGTGTGACTCAAGTAATTTCCTAGACTTTTCTCTCCTCCTTCCCTTCCACTTCTTTCTCTCGTCATCTTTCCATGCTTGTCTGCGAGCCTCCTTTCATCCTCTGTTGATGAGTTGTCAAAACAAGCTGAGAGAGGCCGAGATGAAATGTGACAGGATTACAATAATCTAATTACCTAAATTAATAAAATGAATCCCATCTAATTAGCTGTAAATGCACAATTATGTCATTTCTCAAGATTGGTTATATTGCCTGAGCAGAAATATTTGTCTGCAGAGGAGACATGACTTGCATCATAATATCACTGAAAACATCTCACTGCTTACTTAGAATAACAGCTCCTATGATGGGTAAAGATATCCAGCGATACAGTCTTCAAATGACAGCCCGCAAATTGGAACAAATTATTTTTCCTTTGGTTTTAGAAATCAGACAACACTGTAATTTAAACACAGACTGAACATAATTCATTAATTTAGCTGCTATACTGCATATTTCTTGCTCTAATTTCACACTTCAAAATGAAGCTTCCCAACACCATTAATGAATATGTCCTCTAAAAGAGCAACGGGTTCACATCCACACTGCGTGGGCAGCTGCTCTGCCATTACAAGGTGCTCTGGTTTCTTTGTCACTGCAGTTGGATGACATGATAATTAATAGAAACCCAAGTATTCGCAGATTTAGAAAATAAAATACCCAAACCTAGCCTCTTTCACAGAATATTAGACACAGTGTGGAGCTCCTGATTTATCTCTTTCATAAAATGAAAAACATCCAGCATGAAAGTGGATTAGCTGGATTATATAAATCCTGTGGACATTAACTCTCAGAAAGTGAGGAAGTGTAGAGCTCAGGCTGTTAATGATGTCCATGAAACGCATCCATGAGCTGCTCCATTATCACTGAACTAGAGAATGAATTTGAGGACACAGTGACCGGACATGACATGTGATTTTCTGCAGTAGATGTGAGCACATTTTCTGCTTTAACACACATGAAATTTTACTCAATTATAACATTTCAGCAGGTGTTAGAGCACAAACAGAAATCACATAAATCCAAAAGCTACCAGTTAACTTTCAGCTTCAGGGTTTGTCCTTTTTCTCTCCCACCTAACTCGGGGAGTCTTAATAATTTATACAAATATTGATTAGGTGGTATAATTTATATATTTCTCTTTTGGTATGATGGATTTTTCTTTTCAGCTACAGAGCTTAACAAGAAAAAAAAATCAAGATTCACAGTCTCACCTGGCCATCCTTAAAGCAATGTTCTAAAGAGAACAGATAAATTGCTGCAGTAAGCTCACAGCCACTTGAATGCAAACTGTCCACACATTTCTGTGTGTTGAGGAGAGAGAAAAAGTGCCACCTATTGACACTATTAATGAACCAACTGCCAATCACTGCAGATAAACCCTTTCTCTTATTCCACAACTGTGTCTAATATCTCACTCTGCTCCTCCTGTCTGTAATTAGACAAGTGAGATGATTTAATTTGCTGCAGAGGAGACACAGCTACGTGGACTGCTGATATGTGGAAAAGCCACCTGCACACTGGGTGATAATGGCTTGCACGCGCATACAGAGAGAAGAATTAAATCACAGCTTTTAGCCTGTCTCACCTCCGGGCTCTTGTGATCAGCATCTTAAAGCAGGAGCCAGCAAACCATTTTCTCTTGTAAGCCCTTGAGATGGTTAAAAAAAAAAGAAGGTCTCCCTCCTCAGTTTTCTCCATGTGAGCTGCCAATGGGAGCCCTGCATCGCCTGCTGCTTGAGGACAGACTTATTTCTCACATCCTTGCACTCGCTGTATGGGCGAACACTTTGGAAGTTGCCTTGTCCTTTGTTTTGCCTTATGTCTATGTCAGCTACTGCGAGTTCAAACTTTCATTTTGTCCTCCACTTGCCCTGGAGGGGCTGTTATTTCAACTCAAAGATGATCAAGTGGTGTTATGTGTCCCTGACAGGTCTCAGCATGGATGTGGAGGATGATCCGCCGCTGTTTCAGACCAGCTGGGGAGGGGAGGAGGAGGAGGAGGAGGAAGATGAGGAGGAGGGAGAGGATGGAGAAGCACAGGCAGCAGGACGGAGGTGTTTCTCTGGGGATGCTGGGGTGTGTGGAGTGTGGAGGATGGTGGGATGGGTTTACACACAGCCATGGTCCAGTGGAGTGGTTTTAGGGGTAGTTGTCCTGCTGCCATGTGCCCTGTTTGGCTACATGCTCCTCTACTGCCCTCGCCTGGACATAGACCTCTCCTACAGTGCCTTCGAGGTTCACAGTCACTTCTCGGCCGAGCGCTTTGATGCCCTCGCCATTGCTGTGAAGACTCAGCTGGGATCCTGGGACAGACGTAGGCGAGATGTAGATAACAGCGAGTCTGAGGCCCTGCGGGAGCTGCTGCTGCAGGGACTGGGCAGACAGGCAGCATTCGACAGGATAGATAACGAGGGCATGAGGTCCTCCAGTCCTCAAAATGACCCTTCACAAGCAGGAAATTACCTGAAGAGAGGAGATAAAATGAGTAGAGATAATAGGAGAATACCTGATTTGGTTCAGGAGGGAAAGAGGGAGCACAAAAGCTCAAATGACACAGCAGAGGAGGATAAGGAAAGGTCACAGGACAGAAAATCCACTTTGCCGCTCATTAGGAAGCGGAGGTTTTCTCCCAACTACTACTTGCAGAGTCAGGCCCTTTCAAGGATCGAGCTGGTGTTCGTAGCTCAAGGTGAGGGTGACCGCAACATCTTCACCCCAGAACGTCTGCACACCATTCACCACGTGGAGCGTCTGCTCATGCAGCACCCTCAGTTCCATCAGTTCTGCTGGAAGCCTCTGGAGGTGCTGAGGGATCTACCACTGGGGCCCTCCTACTGCTCCCCACCCAGCTCCCTGCTGTCCTACCTCTACCCCAGTGAGAGAGGAGGGAAGATATATTACGATGGCATGGGCCCAGACCTGGCTGATATTCAAGGTGAGGAACTTTAGGGGGGAAATTGAATTTTCCAAGCAGTACCTTTAAGAACCTAACTGTACTGACTTGCTGTGCTGTTTACAGGGTCCCTGAGTCTGGCCATCACCCACCCACAGTTCTACTGGTACGTGGATGAGAGTCTGTCCCCTGAGCACCTCTCCTCCTCTCTCTTACGCAGCGAGATCCACTTCGGAGCTCCTCTGCCATCGTACTTCTCCCTGCAGGACAGAGCAGACGAGCAGAGGACACGCTTCAAAAACTTTGTGGTTCAGTACGCAGACATCCTCGCCAAGCAATCCACCAGGTCAGGAAAACTATCAGCTCATTACTTTCCTGTTTTTATTTTGCTGTGCTCTGTGTTCATGTACTACACATTGTTGCGTAGAGTCATAATTTAATGTGACTGTTTATCTGCTGTCCTTGTCTCAGCCAGGTGAAGGTGCTGTACGGAGGCACAGAGCTGTTCGATGATGAGGTGAGACACACCTTCTACAACGACATGATGCTGGCTGTCATCAGTGGAGCCTGCATCACTGTGCTCGTCTATGTCCTCACCTCCTTTTCTGGTACAGTAGGACCTGTTTCTTATTCCTTTTGAATTGATTTGTACATTTAAATTAGATTCAGTCTGATTTTTGTACTTAATGTGAAAGTTGATGAGCTTCTTTCCTCGTCTCTCTGGAGTCTTTCTGACTTTCTTCGGGCTGGCCAGCATTGGACTGAGCTGCTTGATGGCTCTTTTCTTATACCATGTCGTCTTTGGTGTGAGGTACCTGGGCATTCTCAATGGAGTGGCAGCTTTTGTTATTATAGGGATTGGTAAGAGAAAATAAATACACTTTTTTCCTCCACCCATCCACCCATCCATCCATCCACTCATCCACCCATCCACCCATCCACCCATCCACCCATCCATCCATCCATCCATCCATCCATCCATCCATCCATTCATTCATCCTGCTTATCCTTTTGAGAGTTGCACAGGGCCGACATATAAAAACCAGTCTGCATGTCTTTGGACTGTGGGAGGAAGCCAGAGCACTTGGAGAGAACCCACACAGAAAGACCCTGAACTGGGATTTGAACTGGGAACCCTTGGCTATGAGGCAACAGCAACCTCACAGTGGTGCGACAGCAGCATGGCGCATAATTAGAACCATGTCCATTTTAATATAACACATTTAGTGGATTGTGTGGAGGTGGAGGTGCATAAGGCCCAGCATGTACTGGCTGGGCCATATGCTTTGCAGATGTGTTACTAATGATCACACATGTCACACATTATTTCTTGAAGTGCGGCAAACATCTCTTTTTTTATTTTCATTAGGCAAAATTCCCTTCACTTCATTAGTTCGACACTCAGACAGTTGCTGCCATCTTTACGTCTCTGATAGCTCATTTGTTTTCTCATCATCTCCCAGGGGTGGATGATGTATTTGTGTTCATCAGCACCTTCAGACAAGCGTCTCATCTGCGTCACCCGCAGCAGAGAATGATCTACACCATTAAAACAGCTGGCCGAGCCACATTCCTCACCTCCTTCACCACTGCAGCTGCATACGCTGCTAACACCTTCTCTCAGGTAACCCTAGAAGAAACAGTCAGCCATTAATAGAATCTGTGCAGGAAGAATAAATGACTCTCCAGTTATGGCTGAATAGAAGCGCTTCTCTCAGCAGACAGGCTTTTTAATGTGATAAGCTCAAATTGAATGTTTCAAGGTCCTTTACACTGTACTGCTTTTAACCGACACTCAGATCCCAGCCGTGCATGACTTCGGTCTATTTATGGCCCTCATTGTGAGCTGCTGCTGGCTCTGGGTGTCCGCCCTCATGCCAGCCGCACTGTGCATCTGGACTCAGTGTGTGGAGCCCCACGAACACGCCTGGCTAAACTGGTGAGCCCCATTTTTTGTGTGAGCTGTTATTTGTGCATGCTGCGTGACACCACGGCCAAGTTGTAATCCCTTGAGCTGTCTTTCTCTGAACTTCCTCCTCCCTCTGAAGCTGGAAGTTGTTTTCATGCCTGTCAGCCAGCCAGAGCCCTTTGTCGGATGAGGATGATGATGTGGCACTTCTGTCGGTGGAGCTGGAGCCAGGTGAGATTATTATCTCCCCAGCATTGTGCGAATGCCGGGGGGGAGAATGGGGAAAGGGAATGAGTCCAGGCTGTAAAATGCTCCTGTCCAGGCACCACTAAAGCCCCTTCTCTTCGTCTCGGCCAGGCTCCTGTGACACAGATGGCGACGCAGCCATTCTGTCCCTGTCAGTGGAGACACCTCTGTCCCCTCCAGGACAGCAGCATGTGGGTGTGGTGAGCATGAACCTCCAGTGGGCCCTGAAGCATTTAGTGGCAGAGCCAGCTGTGGAGCGACGAAAAGCTGTTCTAGGTGAGATTTGATATAAACCCTGAGAACTCACAAGGATCCTGACACAGCTGAGCTCAGTTTATACTTTGAAAATATCTAATGAAATTCTATAGTTTAGTTTTCTCACATATTGTCTGTAGAGTTTGACACAAATGATTTTGACTTGAGAGGAACCTCAAGCTTGAATGAGAACTATTGAGGAAATGCTGTAATCTCCATTTGTCTCGAGGGGATAAAGTCTGTCAGAGGAAGAGTAAGCATCTCTCATGAAGTATTCATCCACCCTCTTCAGGAGGGACTGTAATTGATCCTTGCTGCTGATCTGTTCCTTAGTTGCTTTATCAATTCCATCACACCCTCCTCTCTCCCATTGTTTGTCACTATCTTCCTGCCCAGGTGTCTTCCTCCTGATTCTGCTGTTATCTGCCGGGTGCTGCTGTCTCCTGAGGCCGGCCACTCACGCACCTCTGCTTTTCCGCCCCGACACAAACCTCCAGACTCTGCTGGCTCTGAGGAGCAACCTCAGCGGTCAAGGCATCTCCTGCCCCCGGTGCTCAGGTGAGACAGAGTCCCCACTTAACTTCAAAAATCCAATCCAAGTATCTCACATGCATTCTGTGTTCCGCAGGTGTGTTCATGGAGAAGCCCCACTCTTTATACAGCCACAATTCCTTATCAGCATTTAAGATTTCTACGCATCAGCAAACTCCGAGCTCGACAACCTCAAATGCTCCTCGTACCTCGGTAAAACCCAGTTCAGGCACAAACCAAACAGGTAGAGCATCCCTCCCATAAAAAACAATCCTCCTTTTTATTTAAAGCCCCCACCACCACTCTGAAATATTTCACTTTTACTGTTTTTAGGCTCTATCCTGACAGTGTATATATCAAAGCTGGACCTTGGAACCTCTGCAACCATTTATCGTTTCTCCCTTAACACCAGCACTCCCTCCCCATGGAAACTATGCAGCACAGAGCATGACCAGGTTTCATCATTTCAGGTCTGGGAACTGAAAAGATTCACTTGATGATATTTTTATTATTAGTTGTAGAGTTTGGTCTCTGATGTGCATCACAACTAATCTTGTTTTATCTGAATAGGCGTATAGTCAGCCCCACAGCAATTACACCAGCAGAATGACAGTGTGTGTTTCCCATGTGTACCACCCGTACCCCAGCTGGATGATCACATCTGGCTCATGCCAGCACAGTCATGGCTGGTCGCCAGAGTTTTCGTTTTATGTAGCAGCGTCTCCGCAGCAGCAGCAGCACAGCAGGTGAAGCCACAAAAGAAGAAAAGTCAAAGTAAATGTTGGATGGAGTGTTGTTTCAGTGGGGTATCCGTCACTGCAGCTCTGCTCTCTCCTCTCAGAAGGCTATACTTTGCACAGCAGCGCCTGAGACCTCATCCCAGCCGAGTGTGTGTCGACCCTCCTGGCTGCGGCATCGGTTCTGGGCCTGATGGACCCACACAGGGAGTCTTTTATCCTCCTCTTTCCAGTGGTGAGTGAGGAATTGTCAATGTCAGAGAGCATCGTTAACATAGAGACAGTTTGTCGGCCCACCACGCACACTGCTAAAATGACTTTTTATGTGATTTATCTGCAGGTTGAAAATAGAGAAAATGCAGTGATATAACTTATTTTTTCAAATACAGCTTAAAGTTGCAGTCTCTGAACCCACTACAGGATTTTTCCACAGTACTCCAGTTGTAGATATTTTTACACTGTATAAATAAATACCCTTGTGAGATTTCTCTTTGGTTCTATTTCCAAAGGTTCCTCAGCTGCTTCCAAAGCGAAACCATCCAAAACATTTGGCTTTAACCCGTGCAGCGGGGGTGTGTGTGGCCACCCAGCAGTGCGTCCTCTGGTTGACACCGGGGCCATGGTTTTTGTCGTGTTTGGTATCCTGGGAGTCAACCGCACTGAGCCCAAGGACAACCATGTTATTGGAGATATGGTGAGGGCCATTATTCATCAACAGAAATATTGAAGAGCCATATTTGAAAAGATTTTCTAATGGTGTTGATATATATTATTTTCTTCAAAGGGCAGCATCATATTGGATCCAGACTTTGATATTTTCCAGGAGATGGGGCATCTGTGCAAAATCTGTAAAGCTGTCAGTGCAAACACACAACTAGTGAAGCCAGGAGGAGCACAGTGTCTGCCTTCAGGTAACAACTAACTGAAATCCTATCACATAAAATAATGATATGAAATAACATAGTAAAATAAACTTTAGTGGTTCAGTCATGTTTAAATCAAAAGCACTAGCTACTCAAAAAGAATATCAGCAGGTTTTTATTATTCTTTTAATAGTAAAATGTATATACTTTATGTGGTGTCATTTGAAGATGTCATTCTTGAGTTTGAGAACTTATGTTGGACATTTTCCACTTTGCAATATAATATTAGGGTCTTATGAAGAATTTTTTTATGTAGATTACAATAAATAAAGTCACAATATATGAGAAGAAAGAAAAGATGATTTTTTTGGGGGGAAATAAGCTACAGGGAGATACTGTGCTCGCTTCCACTTCCTTTTGATCCAAGAACCAATCTCATTGTTTCTGGAGAAACTACGAAACCCTTTGAAGATCACGCAGACTGCAGTCGACCATGGCCAAACATTTCCTCCTCTGCAAAAGAGGCAATTTCCTGTAAATCTGTTTGGTTCTTTCTTCAGAATAGCCTCAGTTTCTTGCATAATCTTTTCAAATTGCTGATACTTATGATGATGGGGTGCTGAATTCAGTATTTTGTATATTGTTATTATTGAAACTTATACTAAAGTATAACAAAATGCTGAACATTCTTCATTTGAATGCAGGCAACAGGTTGATCTTCTGATATTTCCCGTCTCGTAGCCTTAAGTGGCCCTAATACTCTGCATAATAAAATTCTGAACAAAAAGAAAGGAGATAAATCTACTAAACTGTAACTAAAACAAATCGTACATAGAGGATAAAAGTGCTGAAAAGGGTGTTTCTTGTTGTTCCCTCTGTTCTCTTCAGGCAACAAGCTGTCTTCTATTCTGCCCCTGCTCCACCCTGACTGTCACTCTCTCCCTGAACCCAACCTGCTCCCGGGCCAGCTCTCCCATGGAGCGGTGGGAATGCATGGAGGCAAGGTCCGCTGGCTGTCTATGGCCTTCGAATCTGTAAGGCTCTTCCTCTTTCAGCGCTGCATCTTCACACCTAAGCTGCATGTTTCAGAACTGGTATCGTCCCTAACGTGCTTTTTTCTTTGTCTCCTGAGACCACGTACAAGGGGAAATCCTCCTTTCAGACCTACTCCGACTTCGTTCAGTGGGAGAACTTCATCCAGGAGCAACTTGCCAGCCTCCCGCAGTCATCTGCTCTGCAGCGAGGTTTCCAGACCTGTGAGCACTGGAAGCAGATCTTCATGGAAATCATAGGTAAGTGAGAGGTGGTGTGTCCTGCAAAGGAGATGTTGTCGTCACATCATGATATTTCAAAAAGACCTTGAAGGATTTTGGATACATTTAATGAGTTTTTGATGATCAAAGGTTAAGTACACCCTGGCGTCAAAAAAAAGTTTTTAACAGAAACATTTATTATCTGGATAAAATGATGAAATAATGACATCTTATATCTAAACGGTCAAGGTCAACTTCACTGTGAGGTCATAATGGTCGGCGTAAACACTTCTGACTTTTATTCGACATCATAACTCAGGAACAGAGGGAGAGATGGTGACTATATTTCCTGCCACATGACTTGGTGGCTGAGTTGTACAACCACGAGGCAGTAATTCACATGCCCGTCAAGCTGGAGCGTGACCTTTGATTATGTCATCAGTGACATGGTGTCTTAAACACAGTTACTGTGGTAACAAAAAGTAAAGGGTACATTTAAAAAAAAAAAGCAAAAATGTCCATTTTGTTGTCATGAAAGTAAAAGACGAGACAGATGGACAGAAGATGGAGTGATTTCTCCATTTATTGGTTAGCGTTTGGTTATTGGTTGATGAAAAAGTTTTATACAACGGTTCTCTCTGCTCTGTCTGTAGGTGTGGAGAGCGCCCTCTGGAGTTTGCTTCTGTCTTTGGCCATTTGTGTGGCAGCTGTGTCTGTGTTTACTGCTCATCCTCTGCTGCTGCTGCCTGTTCTCATAACCATTCTAGGTAAGAGAGGATGCCGTTTATTCATGCATGTAAGCGACTAAATAAATGATGATGAATTATGGTAATAATAATAAATGGATCATTCATGCCTGTGTTGTGATCGGGTGTGTAACTGTGAGTTTGGGGCCTTGAGCAGGAGTGATCTGTCTGGTTGTGGCCATCATGTACTGGCTGGGCTGGGAGATGGGAGCAGTGGAGGCCATCTCTCTGTCTATCCTCGTGGGATCTTCAGTGGATTACTGTCTGCACCTGGTGGAGGGATACTTGCTGGCTGGGGAGATCATGCCCTCTACGCCTGGTTGTAACTCGGTATGGGAGTGTGAATCAAAATTCGTCTCACAGCAGCAGTCACGAGAAATTAGAAAAACCACCACAGCATGTTTTCTGTTTACACACTAAAACAAGCTAATGATGAACATTTTGGGTTTAATAAGGCAAGAAGCACCCTGAAGGCTGATGAATAAAGAGGAATGGCTCGTCCCATTAATCTGTGTTTTGTTTGCAGCAGCAGCTCCCGACTGAGAGGCAGGCACGGACCCTGGAGGCAGTGAACCATGTGGGCGTTGCCATAGTGTCCAGCGCCGTCACCACGGTTATCTCCACAGTCCCCCTCTTCTTCTGTGTCATTGTGCCTTTCGCCAAGTTTGGCCAGATAGTGGCCATCAACACCGCCGTCTCGATTCTGTTCACCCTGACCGTGACTGTGGCCATGCTGGCGTGCATGGCCCCCGCTCGCTTCCGCAGGCCTCCCAGCGCCGTGCTGAAGGCCTCCCTGGCTGTGATGGCGGCTGCGGCCGTGGCAGCAGCTCTGTGCTGGGTGGGAGGACAGCTGGGTGCATTGGCCTGGCGATCAATCGGCACATAAACGCAACCGTCCGTCAAATCACACTGATGTCAGGCAGAGGAATACCTCTGAACGCAGTACTGTATTTTCCTCCTCATTGAGAAGGAATGTCAGATTACAATCTCACAGCACAAAGATGTCAGAATCAACTCCATCATTAGAAGCAGTTTGTCACCACAAACATTTTTCTTGTATTGATCAGTGGATTGTAAAGTATTGGAGAAAAGAAAACATCTCACCTGCTGAGTATCACTTCTAAAATGTCAAGAGTAAGTGGCTGTGACTCAGTAGTGGGTTGACATGATGATTCAGTCTGAGGTATCGCCCTCGGCTCTGAGGTGGAGATGATGTTGAGTAATCGTAGGGAAACACTGGCTGAGTCACAGTTTTCATCCGTGTAACTTATTGAGTTGTGAAAAGCAGCTGACTGTTCTGTGACCTGCTGTCGTGAAGAACAGGGCGCTGAGCTCTGACGTCCGTGAAGATTAGTGTTCACATGATTCATGGCCATCTTGTGAAACATCACACTCGCCTATTTATTTATTTATTCAATATTTTTGGGGAGTGTTTTCTTACTTGTGCATTGAATGTGATTTTCAGAGCCATATAGAGTTATGGACATCCTGCAGCTGTGTTTGGATTAAAAGTCGCCAAATGTAAACAGTGCAAAGGTTTCAGTGTTTTTTCGATGTCTCAATCTGCTGCTCTCACACTTTCTGAACTAATGCTGCCGGCACAATCTTTTCCAGAGCTGTGTGTGCCAATACTCACCGCAACCATCATCCTCTTCTCTGAACCTTTCACGTGTTTGTATCTAAGATCTCAAACTGCTCAAAGATCTTTTTGTCATCAGCACCAATTGAAAGAGATTTTCTCGTCAGCTCCTCAGGTTCACCCTCCACATGCCCTCCACCCACTTGTAGGCACTCCATGTAACCCATTCTGCTCTCACACAATTTATAGTACCACTCCAACGCCCATCGGTGCTCGCTCCAGTCTGCCCTGCAGTGAGGGCTGTTTGTCAAAACTACAAAACACAATAATGGTTGGAGAGAGGGACTCAGTTGCGGTAAGAGCAGTATATTTCTGTTTTTTGTGTGTGTGTGCGTGCTTTTTGGGAACGTCAAATAAAGCAGGTGCAGAAAGCCTTGGGTCTTTTTCTTTTGTGAAAACTCAGCACTGTTTTCCTCTGCATTGTTACATAATGGAGCGGAGCAGGATGAAGAGCTGTTATTGTTTGCTCACTGTCACATAATTATTGATAGAGCCTCTGTAGTCACATGTCTGGTTAGCTTCCATTAATTATTCATATGGAACAGCCCAGATTTAATATTTAAATTGCCTCTTATGTTGGTTCATCATATTATGTCACATTGCTCTATATGGTAACCTTTCTGTCCGCTGTGAAAACGTAGGAAGATGCAAACAGATATTTTTAATAAAAACAGGAAAACCTCAGTGAACCTTTAATCTGGAGAGTTCTCTGTTCATTTTTTTTACTGGAGCAGCAGCATCACATGTGTTATTGCAGTAAAAACACGTCACTTGCCAGTACATTTGCAGTGTCAGTGGAGCGACTTGTCAGTGGTCCATTTATATCTCTTTTAATGAGAGGTCACGTTTTCTTGCAAACAATCTGCAGCTGGTGTATAAAGCATTATAGGATAAGATGTTTTGAAATAGGGAAATACAGTCGTTTACCACTGCCAAGGAGGTTATGTTTTCATCTGCCTTTGCTTGTTTTTCAGCAGTGAAAGAGGAGAGAGAGGCGCAAACCAACAGTCGTGTTACCATCATGTTTCAGCTCTGACAGACTATAGTTGTTATAAAGAAAACAATACGAATGATATTTATAGATGTAAAGATGTTATTAATGAAAGCAGCAACAGTTGATATAATAATAATTTTTGTTGTTGTTGTTGTCTGAATCCTGCTGCTCTGGAGGGGAGAAAGGTACCTGCAGAGAGAGACTGGGGAGGGGGTGACGTGTGTAAATGATGCTGTTTCGAGTTGAATTAGAACGCAGGGGCTTATGGACACTTAGATGATGCCAGAGGAGCAATATGGAGGCATTTTCTGTTTTGTTTATTTTCTGTTGTTTTTTTAACGTGTGTAGACAGGGTCGCCATTTACTTCAATTATATTGGATTTGGCTGCAATGCTTCACCCACCCCTCCATCTGCATAGTGGTGAGTAGAATTTTAATCTTTTGGTGAAATTTCCTTTTAATGTTCTTGAAACATTCCTAAAGTGATTGGACTCATCAGGCTTCATCAGGCACAGCTGGGTATCATCTGTGTAACAATGAAGTGTATGTGGTGCTTTCTCATGATGTTGCCTAAGGGGAGCATATATAAGGTGAAAAGTATCGGTCCAAGTACAGAACCGTGGGGAACTCCATGACTAACTTTTGTGTACATGGAGGAATCATTGTTAACATTAACAAATTGAAAGTTATCTGATAAGTACAACTTAAAACAGCCCAGTGTTTAATCCCTACACGTTCCAGTGTCTGTAACAAGTCCATTATCTGATGCCATGAAAAGGTCCTTAAGTCAATTTTAGCATTAATTTTTCTGTGACATTTTCCTTAATTTTTCAGAGAATAATTCCTGGATCAGGCATATTTAGGGAAATTATATATATAGGGTGTGATTTGGTGCGGATCCAAATAAATCTAGATCTAGTGAATTTAGACGTATTTTCATAAGGTGACAGTTGGGCCTTGGTGGAGTTATGCACTCTAGTGAGTGTCATTCTAGTTTTATCTGTTTATGTCTAAATAGGAGTGTGACTTGAATGTATTACTCTTGACTAAATTGACAGACAACTCTAAAATATGCTGAATAACCTAACAGCCCTTTACCTCGTACCTGCACCTTTCATTTATTCGTGAATGTATGTCTTCACCCAGACTGCAGGTTTATTACATTTGCATGTATATGACAGTCCGTTTTGTTGGGGTAAGCAGAACGACGGGCCCAATTTCAGTAATGCCACGTTGACAGTTTTTGTTGCAACAATAAAACGCCGCTCTGCTCCACATGTTTTTATGAAGAAACGCAATAGAAGAGAAATGGCATAATTGAGGGGGAGCAGGGAACGAATATGTGGCAAAGTAGGAAAAAGGAAACTTGGTCCTATACCGTGCTCTGAAATACAAGCTTCATTTATAGGGAAATACATATATTTCTATTTGGCTTATATAGTAGTTCTTTGTGTTTGCTAGCTGTCAGAAAACTCATCTGACCTCATTTCAAACACAGACCCATGTGTCAGCCAGTGCTGTTACTGCTACTCCCATGTCCTGGATTGCAATGCAACTCAGCACATGGTTTAACTTAAAATTAAAAAAAAAAAAGTAATCAGTTAATCAGACATCAAATGTGTAGCAGACTGCTGCAGTGTCACACAACATTATCCCCACAGCTTAGACTGAGAAAGAAATGCAGAAAAGGAACGAGTGAGCAACATAGTATATTCAACATAAACCAATGGCTATACATGAGAAGGCAATTTTAGGGCTAATGTCAACAGTACCTTTCCACCTTTACATCATACATGTAATTACCATAACAATAAATAGCCAGGCTCATTTGGTTCTTGAGAAATACTTCATTGTACCAAGAAAAAGGCATTTTCTCTGGAGAGAGATTATTTTACATCCGACCTGTAAATCAACACTGAAACATTTAGTCATATCTTTATTACCCCATGTTGCAGGGCACACACAATGTTCAAGTATGCCTGAGGAACTAAACGGAGCAATAAAAAAAAAACAATTAATTATAAGAGAGATAAAATGCATTTTAAAAATAAGTGAACTGGCATTGCATTTCACAAAAATTCATAAGCTCATGATTTTGGAACAATTCTCTGTAAAGTGCTAACTGGTTCGAGCTGAGAAAAGCACATGTTCCCTTTGAAAGATTATACACATGACTTTATACATGGAGGTACAGTAATAGCCAGTCGTCAGGTGAGCAATTACCAACCAGAAGACATGGACCACATTTCTTTTATTAGTCCTTTAATAAGATAACTGCTTCCTTAATTTCCTTGTTAATGGTAACAACGAGAATCTTGCCACTGCATGCCAGGACAATGCCAATTACAAATGCTGGTGTTGCCGCTGTACAAATTTTCCTTCTCTGCTTGTAATTACATGCAATTGACCGACATACAGTATCAAAATCTCAAGTCAAGTCTTTCTAATCCTCTTACAGACAGGAATCCTTGAACCGAAGGGATGAGAGTGTGAGGAGAGGAGGACAATTACAGAGGAGCGCAGGAGATCTTGCCCAACTCCATCCCTCCTCTCCCTTCTCCTCCCCCCCCACCGGATGTGGTGGTCTGGCCTGACAAAAGCAGGGATCTGTCCAGCTGATGCCTGCCGTCCTGCAGGTCCTGAGAAACCACTGTTTTCCTTGTGTGCCTCTCATTAAGAGGCATGTTTTTTTTTTTAAAAAAAAGAAGAAACAAATGAAAAAATTATATGGAGGGAACTGGGTCAATAAATTTTCCCCCACTGTCCACCTAAAGTGGACGTCCACCCTCCCACCCCAATCCTAACCGTAAAAAGGTAAAAACAAGGTGTACTGCAGAATGGCTTTACTCCTCACAGTCTGTGGGGGGAGCTAGAGCCCCTAGGAGCTGAGGTGCGGTTGGTGGTCTTGCGGCTGTTCTGTCGTGTCTGATTCATCTTGGTGGCCGAAGGTTTCCGAGCGTCAGGCTGGCGCCTCCCCTGGGGGCCCCTCCGCTTGCCCCTTTGCCCTGCACGGCCCCTTCCGGCCCCCGCTGGTCACTTGCGCGAGTGCAGTGTGTCCTGAAACTTGGTGCTGGTGTAGCGGACGTGGAATCCTTTTTTGTTGATTGTATCGTCAGAGCGGAACTTGATCACAATGGAGTCACCGGCTGAGTAGATCTCCTCTGGAGGCTGTCAGAGGGGACACAACAACAGGTTCATTTGTGGCTTTCTGGTTCTCTGACTGCACCTCAATTTAAACTAAGCACTTGTCAGAGTCAGATCAGTGACCATGACGAATGGCTTCATCCTACAGAGGACAGCTAGTTCTGTAACAGCCCAGGGGCCACAGGGGTCCAGGGACCAGGACTGGCCCTTCTCAGCTTTATTCTGATTCAGGTTTCCACTGCTATTGATGTGAGGATAAAATATTCTCTGATGATGGCTGCACAACTGCAAAGAGCTAATTTATTCAGTGAACAAAACCATATACGCACAGCTTCATGTGTTTCTACTCAGCTAAAGTGTTTCCAGTGAAGCACATGCAGAGTAAACTTGACCTGGCTGTTTGTCGGGATCGTGGTGTCACATGAATATTAATTCATCATAAGGAAAAATAATTAGTCGTTTGAGGTGCTCTGGCAGCTTTCCCGCGGCTACGACAGAGACAAGCACTGCAATGTCAAAGCAGCTGCGGCTCCAGCCACCAACTGTAAATACACCAGACTGTTGATTAAAGCTGCCGTTCATAACATGAATTATATATCTACAATGGCCCATAAGTCTTAGCTTATTTAAAACACAAGAAAAAAGGTCTGTAAATGTTATTGTGGAACTGACAATAACCTGTCGTCTGTTTAACTGAGAAAAAAAGCCCCTGGGCTAAAAGTAAGCTCCCCCACACTCACCCTACTTTGGTCTGAATTGTGTCAGTTTATTTCAACCGGTTTTATAAAAGGAAAGTTGATTGAGGAGCCGCTCCCCAGGGTTCTCCGGGTGCAACGTCGCCCTCCAGCGAATGATTCACAGGCACAGACGTGAGTAAATTGCCTTATTACTGAAGTGTGTAAATGAAATCAAGCTGTTCTCTGACCTGAGGAAACTTGTTTCTACTCCCTGCTGCCTACATTGTTCCTGACTCTGCAGCCTCAGCATTGGCTAATTATTTGTATTTACAACCCAGTGCCAGAGATTCTAATAGGCCATCAGCGCCCAGGGAGCAACGGCTTGTGTCGACCTACAGCGACACTCCCCCAACTCGTTGACTTTCATTCAAGTGGAGTAGGAGTGAAATCAAAAGCCCCAGGGTCCTTCAAAGTCATCCCAATACAAACCACTAAGGAAAGGTTACTCCACTGCAAACAATTGTCTCAACTCTCCTGCTGTTAAAACACTTGTTAAAGAAGAGGTTGCTTCTAAAATTGTTCTTACCCCTGAGCCACAGTAACGCCCCAGCCGTGGAGACTTGGTGTCATCTCCGTCAAACAGCTCCATGTAGTCATAGCCACAGTCCGCTTCCTCCTCAATCTCAAAGGTCTGGAAGATGAGCTCCACGCCGTAGCCTTTCTCTGCCGAAATCACCCACTCGCAGTCGGAGGCTCCCGGGTAGTTATTGTCCCCAAACTGGGCATGGGAGAACAGGTCCTTGGTCTTCACCTCGGCCTTTAGATGACCTCCGCACTCTGTGGACAGAAAAGTTGAGCGGAGTTTTGGTTTGGTACTTGTAGCAGTATGGCTCAATAGTGGTTTCACAGTCATCCACATGATAAGGATTCTTAAACTCTGTTTTTAATATGAGTCATGATCATTCTGAGAAAGGGAGGAGATCTGGAATTAAATCTTGCGCTGTATCTTCGACTGAATCATGTGAATATTACCCCCCGAAGAAAAAAAACCGAACTGCCCTAAATTCAACTTGATTCCCCGAAATTATTCGAAATTATCCGAAATTAATTATATGTTGGAAGTGCTGTCACATCAACATCTGTTCTTACCTGCAGTGTGCGAAGCCTCAAATCCTTTCTTCTGCACTGAATTATCAGAGAAAAAGCGCATGAACAGCTTGTTGCCACTAGACATGATAGGCTGCGGCTTCTTTGTGCCACAGAAACGACCCAGACTGGGAGCTTTTCCGTCGCGGCCATCGTAAATCTCAATGTGGTCGTAAGTACACTCCAAGTGGGCCTCCACATCGATCTCATTGAAGGCCTGTGACAAAAATAGTAAATACATATTATATATCATTATAATTACAGAGAAACTAGAAATGTTTCAACTCAAATTTCACGTTTTTGCTCTTTTTTTTTATGTAAATGACATAATCTTGATAGTACAGTGTCTTATTTTTATTGAAAAAAAGAAAATCTCTCAGCACTCGGGTATAGCAGGAAACACGTTTCTTGATTATATCTTACAATTGAACATTTTTCACCTGCATTTATTTGTTTGTTAGCAGGATCATACCAAAACTCAACTGTTTTCATGAAAGTTTGTGTGGAGGAGGGGAAGAGCAGGACCTAAGGAAACACCAATGCTTTTCACATTTCTGTGCAGATCCAAATATAAATCTGGATCTAGTGAATATAAATGTGGTTTCATAAGGGCATGCAACTGAGTACCCATCTAGTGTTATTATCCAGAAACAAATACAGGCATCAAATTTTTTTATATTATACATTGGCTGCTCGTTTTCTTTAAAATGATCTACTGCATGTCAGTGACACAGTAAACAAATACGTAATAACAAAGTAGGAGCCACACATTGTTGCTGGTGTCAAAACAGTTTCTGCACAGTAAACCCAGAGGAACTTAATGAATCTAGCAGTTCAATTACACAAACAGGCAACGCACGCCAATGAATTCAGGACTGACGGGTGAAATTACACAGAGAGCAGGAGGAAGTGGCACATACGATTTTAATGCGGTGGCCTGGAGTGGTGGTGAGGGCCCAGGTGCATGCCTTCTTGCTGGGGTACTTATCCGGCCAATTGGGGCTGGTGATGACTCCACTCACACTGTTCACCGTGTGATCACAGCCAGCTGCGGACAGACATCACTGAGTTAACACAGAGCTCCTTATCGTCCTGCACTCAAACTGTTAACACCAGACAGGAGGCGCACATCGCTCCGAAGGGCCGCTGCAATCACAGAGATCAAAGTTGCCATGTTGAGGTGAAATACCTTCTTTACAGTCGTGTTTGTTCTCGTGCAGCACAAAGCCGCTCCTGCACTGACAGCTGTAGCTCCCGAAAGTGTTGACACACTCGTGTTGACAGCCGCCGTTCTCCTTGGAGCATTCATCTTTGTCTGCAGAGGCACAGAGGACAAAACCTTGGTGACTGTTTCCTTTGAAGGTGACAGTGAAAGGGGCTGAATGGAAATGGTAAATGGAGCGCATTCGCATATCGCACCTTTGTAGTCTTTACAACCACTCAAAGAGCAACACACACACACACACACACACACACACACACACACACACACACACACACACACACACACACACACACACACACACACACACACACAAAGACAGACAGACAGACAGAGGGATACTCCATCCTTCGGGGCCAATTTAAGGTTCAGCATTTGCCTCAACATCAAACCACCATCCCTCTGATTAGTGGACAACCCACTCTACCTCCTGAGCCACAGCGAGAATGTCTGATAATTTAATTGAAGCCTGTTAGAGCCACTCACCTGAGAAGAACTGTGCTTTAAAGCCCTTCTTAGACACCGTATTGTCGGATTTGAACTCAATTCTCATGTTGTTATACTGAGAGGTAATAGCCTCTGGCTTCTCGGCCCCACAGAACTTTCCATGTAGCCTTGAGTCTGCTGAAAGCCCGCTGCGCACTTCCACGTAGTCGTACTTACAAACCTGAGCAGAGAAACAGAGCATGTGAAGAGGCTGGGGCATTTCTATTTCATTTCAAATATGCCACATAAAGGAGAGGAAGTTGGCTTTATTTGCTGTGAAAGTGAAGAGCTGTGTTGCAATGACAGAGAGGGAGGACACAGAACAAACCCACCCCGTGTCGATTCAAAATAACCCCTGTGCTCACGTCATTGCCCTCAGTCTCAAAGACGTCAAAGAGCAGAGTGATGCGGTACTGCGTGGGGGCGACCAGCTGCCAGATGCAGTTCTTGTTTGGAGGGTACTCTCTGGGCCAGCCCGGGCTGGTGATTGATCCATTCAGCTTGGTGATGAAGCCTCCACAGGCAGCTGTACGGAAAACACAATACATGGGAAGAGACAAGGACAAATTGTGAGTTCGATAGAGATACAGACGTGCTCTCAGAAATGTTTGATGAAACAAGAGCACTCTGAAATGCTTTCTGAATAAACCTGATTAGTGGCTGCACTGCATGAGAGGATGTAACCGAGCTTTGTATCAGTTACACAATACACAACATGTTACATGGAGCCCACACCCTCACCAGGCTATTGTTAGACAAGATTAATGAGCACTGTTTATTCTGCAGCTGGTGGGGAGGAGTCATGTTATTATATATGAATGCTGGTATGGTAAAAAATTATAGTATTTAGCTATCTTTAAATGTAATACAGATGTTAGGCACCTGCTTGTTACCCATATTATTCCCTCATTGTAAAGTTCATGTAAATTACTACAGTAAAATACTGTTATTCTAGAATACCACATTCTCTCTATTTTAATGTGCATCTTTTGACATTATTGACTGTATACTCTCATATAACAGTAGACCTTCTACTTTATTGTTAGCTACTTTTAACTTTTACTCCACTACATATATCAATTCATTTTCATATTGTTGTTTATATTTTTAAAATAATCAATAATGAGAAGGAATTTTCCTCACTGATCCAATCAGAGTGGGAATGTAACATTAGACTAGAAGAGGCCAAGACTCAGCCATTACTTAATAAAGTTTTTCAGTTTTGCAGTGTTCTTCATACTCGGCTAGTACTTTTTTTTTAGAAAAGCTAATGTTTATGTCTTTACAATTTCAACTGAGTTTCTCAGTTTAATCTTCTTGTAAATTTATTATGTCTCTATATTTTATACAAACACTAAAAGAATAAGAATATTTGTACACAACGCAAAAGTGACTTCCTCTAGAGGCAGACGGTGCTCGGCCAGTGTGCACACTTAAAGTTGGATCGAAGAAAACATCACGTGATTTGAGATAAAAATAACACTTGAGTTGTTGTGACTCAAATCCAGCCAGCACAATCATCATATTGTTTCTGTTTTTTCAGGAAGGACTGTACTTATTGTGTTTGTGTGACTAACTGTGTTAAATCCTTCAGTGTAAATGAGATGGTGAGCAAGGCTGGCAACCGTTTCTCCCTGTACTTACCCTCGCAGCTGCGCTTGTCAGCCGCCAGCTCATAGCCTGGGTCACAGGCGCACTTGTAGCTGCCTAGTGTGTTGACACAGCGTTGCTCACAGCGACCGTTGTCCGGTTTGGAGCACTCATCCATCTCTGAAAAACACAAAGATATGTTGGGACCCTTTTTGCTGGCCCCCTGACTCGATGGCGTACCGGGAAAACCCTCCAAAACAAGAGCAGGGGAGTGCAAGTGAAACAAAGAAAAGAGCCTGAAATACACACTAAAAGATAAACGATAATGACAGATGGAGAGATTGCTGGAATGTTCTCTCCTAAAGGTTTACAACCTTTAACCCCTCACCTTTGAAGAAGTTAGCAGCGAAGCCAGCCTTGTTGACCGAGCCATCTGAAACAAATTTCATCCACAGGTGGTTGGAGCTGGTTTTGATGTCATCTGGCTTGTCGTAGCCACAGAAGCGGCCCAGCAGAGGGCTGTTTTCAGAGATACCATCACGCACCTCCAGGTAGTCATAGGCGCAACTGTCGTGTCTCTCAATCTGACAAAAGAGGGTTTGAGGTTTGAATTGGTCAAACTTTACATTAATTAAGATTTAATTTAATAACTAACAGACGGACATGTGTCTTACTTCAAAAGACTGGAAGGTGAGGCCTACGTGGTAGCCCTGAGCTACAGAAATCTTCCACACGCATGCTTTGTTGGGCCTGTAGTCGTCAGGGTAGTTGGGGGACTGGATCTGGCCATTGTCCTTCTTCACCTCCCCACCACAGATGGCTGCATGTGACATTAATAACAATTAAAAAACAGCACAAAGCTCCCTGGATAGCAATATCATCAGCACGTGATTCTGTAAGGAAAAAAAACTGTGTGCTCACTGTTCTGATTTATGCATTGTGGATTAGCTGAAATGCCTCCACCATCAGCTCTGACACACATACACACACACACACACATCATCCCTTTGCACGGTCTGGAAACAATGGAGTCGAATGTGAGGGCCAGGCCAAAATCTGATTAATGCAGTGTAAAGTGCCTGACACATCAGCAGAAGGGGAGCCAGAAACTGTGGATATTAATGCGGCTTCTAAGCACATTGTTGGATGTGTGACTGACCATGCGTTCAGTCAGCTGAGCGACGCGCTGGAATGGGGGAGCAGCGAGGTCGTGCAGTGGGTGCTTACCCTCATAAACGGCGGAGAAACCTTTTCCCACCCAGTTACTGCTGCTGCGGAACTCGATCCACAGCCGGCTGTCGGTGGAGATGATGGGCTCGGGCAACTTATCACCACAGAAACGACCTGGATCACAAGTGGAGACGCACACAAATAAACTGTGACTCCTGAAATAGCAAAGAAATTCCTCTATAGAGCTACTGAACTGAACAAACCCTGAAGGTATGAGAGAAGACGAGGAACAGTTAAAACATTTTTTTTAATGAAAAATAGATTATAATTAAACTTAAAATTAGCTAATTTAGTAGAAGTATTTAATATCTGGTAAAGCCATATACTGTATGATGTGGGTTTACCATACAGTTTCTATAAATAATGTTTCACTTTTTTAATTTTGTATTAGTCCCACAACAGGAATATTTGCTGTGCTGCAGCAATAAAGAGAACAGTCAAAAAATAGACATCAGTAAATAAAAATAAATAAGTGAACATTCAATATAACCACATGGAAATATAAGAATAGAAATAATAGAGACATTGTAAACAGAATATATATAATTCAAACATGTAAACGAGTAAAACGTGTTTGTAAATCCTTGTATCAACAGCCTGAAAACAAATCCAACAATGAATCACACTAACTTTATGGTTTTCTTTTTCTTTTACGCTAGTAAATAGAAGACCTTTGAATTTTGGACTAGTAGTTGGACAAAACAAGACGTCTGAGGTGAATCCATTGACCCTAGGACAGTGTTCTCCATTTAAAACTGACCTTTAAGTGGCGCCTTCCTCCAGTATCCATCTCGGATCTCCACATGGTCGTACCAGCACAGGTGACTCCTGTACAAATCCATGGAGGTGAAGTTCAGAATGATCTTAAAAACCAAGAGAGAGTGATTATTGATAGAGCCTGGGCCAAAACGTCACGCAACACGTGAAGAAAACAGAGTCATCAGAGTTATAATCAGAATTGACCTGGAACTTTCCATGTGCTCATACCTTTTCCCCCGGCGTGACTGATATTCTCCAGATGCAGTGCATGTAGGCCGAGTATCCGTTGGGGAAGCCAGGAGAGGAGAAGTTCCCACTGCTGTCCTGCAGACTGTCCCCACATCCTGTGAACAGAGACAAACACACACACTGAGCTGCAGGTAAAGGCCCCGGCTGTGAGCTGCGACGAGCTGCCAATTAGTCTCTGCCTGAAAACAACAGAGAGCCACTAAATCCAAAATATATAGACATCAGCTCTGAATTCAGCTGGCTGCGGAGACAGATGCTCGATGGCGGAACTGTAAAACTGAATGTGAAGCAAAGGGCAGCTCTTTAATGTTCAAAGCCACATCTGCGGATAATATTCACCCATCGCCTCTACATCCCCCCTCCTACTCCAGATGATGATCACACAAAGGAATAGAGGGAGTGTGTGAGACACTTTCTCTAAGCATCCTCTTCTGAAAATAAACCTGGCCCACTATAAATAAACCAGCCCTCTGGAGGACGTGATGCATTATGTACGTGTTGCCAGTGAAAAAACAAAAAACACCACCACCCTTAGTTTGACTGGCAAAACTAAGTGGGAAAGTGTGCGGAGACTGATTTGCAAACACATTACAAAGCCGCGTGGAACAACTTGAGGGAGTCTGCTGCCAAGTGGGGGAAAGATGTGTTTAATTAAGACCAAGAGGAAATGACAAAGGCTCATCCTGGGAACTGCACATGCATTCATTATTGCCTCAGTGTTATCTTTACCTTGGGCTGCGTTTCTTAGGAGTAAGGAAAACATCTCCCCCCGACTGTTTGCATTTATTGCCTCCCTCGAGGATTGTGTGTAAGCAATAAAACGAGGAGCCCTGAGCTACGAGTTGTGTGTAATAATGCTTGGCAGAGGTCTGCCAATACTGAACCATTAACAAGCACTCAGGCACTCACTGGGGGTGACAAACACTCCCAGGAATGCTGCATAACTGGGAGATTCATGGCTCCTCAAGAATTTTTTTTCCCAAGAACACGTGGAGAGACTCACAACCTCATCCCCCACAATGTGCGCCACATCATCGTCTTCATAAGCAGACAGAGATGTCAGACAGAAGACTTTCCCAGACACCTATTGATCCATTTAAGGTTAAAACTTCCAGTTCGACTGTAAAAACCACACAGGCCGGTCCCTCTCTCGTGACCCATCACTCTATTTATTCTTTGAGCTTTAATGTGAGGCTGACAGCTCAGCTATCCTGGCCTGACCTACAATTAACTGACATCAAATCTATCCAGCAGAAGGCTGCTCTCATTGTACATCTGTTAATGCTATAAATTCTATTTAATCAAAAAGCATCAAATCCTCTCTCCTCTCTGGAAGCGTAAACATAGTTCAGGACAAGTGCCAGGGTTACACAACTCTCCTTAGTGCATAGCTGCACATTTTGCATCGTACTCGCTGTTTGTGTGAACACAAGGTTTGAATCCCAACAATCTTTTTAGTCCGTCTTCTCGAGACCAGCTGTTCTTTCAGGTCTATCTGGGAAAGCGTGATGACAAACTTCCTCTCCCTGGCTGGTGTTTATACACTCCTCCCAGCTTCAGAGTCTCGGACGCTGTAGCCAAGGAACCGCGTACCGCACCACATCAACAGTAGATGCTTGGCTCTTTCTACACAGTGTGGAGCTGCATTGGGAGGAGGCAGGAGGAGCTACAGACCGCTCTGTCAGGGCTAAGTTGCGCACACATGCAAAAATAGACAGGAAAAACCCATAGCAGACAGGATCTGTCATTAGGTCTTACTGGAGCATTTGTAGAGTTTGCGTGCCTGTGTGATATCCCCTTTGCTCAGTCTGGTCCTCTGGCCAATGGGTGGCCGCACACCGTTCACATCATAGCGTGGCAGGATGGTGTCTAGGAAGATGCCTCTGTAAATCAAAAAGAGAGACTGAGGTTAATGGTGCGTGGAAGTCACACTGCATTTACACAATCCTGCAAACTGTGGTCCAACATCACAACATGTTGGCTCAAGGATTAAGTGACTTACCATTGATAAGTGTACTGTCAACAGCATTATTCACCTTTTTTCTTTAAAGGACTGAGACTTGCGAATACCAGCATGAAAACGAGCACCAACAGTCTCCACTAAGCCAAACAACATGTGCTAGTTTTGTAGAAAAATACAGTAAATCCAGCTGCCAGAGTGGGGGGGGGGGGGGGGGGGGGGGGGGGGGGGGGGGGTGAATGGAGGGCTCGTAATCATCTCGCTCATGTTTGGATCAGCATTTAAACAAAGATGTAAACATAGCAATGCAGAACACGCATATGCAAGCACTATCGTACATCTGTGTAACATCCACACGAGAGACTAAAACCCACATCTAATAAATTAAACATTTCTTCACACTACACAAGGGAATGCTAAGAGATAAAGAGATGTTTGTATAGACCTCCGCATGAGGCCTGAATACCTGCTGTCGACCTCCACATGAGCAAGCACACCCTTGTAGACACAAGAGTATTGTTATTATCATTAGAGATAAAAACCTGACTGCTGGTACTGTAATGAACATTAATATCATTAAATCTACTTCTTACTAAATCTGTAATCTCTTGACACATTTTTATAGTCCATTTCTAACAGGGCACATTTAAATTGTGCTGCAAAAGTGTTTTCTTTCTTTATCACTGGGACTTCATTTGCCATTTCCTCTATGCATGCAAGGGTTAAACGTGTTGTGAATCATTACCTCTGCGAAGGAAGTTTTGTTTGCATCTACATTTGTTTGTTAATTAGCAGGATTACACAAAAACCTAAACCGATGAATGGCCGATTCATAAAATTGTGTGGAGGGGTGGGGTATGGATTTTGGTGTGGACCCGGATCAGGGGCGGATCCAGGAATTTTAATTTCCACCGTCTTAAACATTGCGAGAGGGCGTTTTTCAACATTTTCATTGATTTCTCAGAGACTAAGTCACAGATCTTGATAAAAAAAAGGGATATTTAGGAGTTTGTGCAATTTGGTGCAGATCCAAATCTGGATCTAGTGAATTTAAATGGGGTTTTATGTGGGGACAGTTGGGCTCCAGTGGAGGTATGTGCTCTTCTGAGTTTTTTTCTTTTCCTAAAGGAATTTACTTTTAATAAGATTTTATAAATCTAGTCATCTCTGGCTAAATGCGGCAGATGGACGGTTTCAGTAGCTTATCACGTTACATTGGGGTCACACGGTCGGTCTCTGAGGTCAACGCTGCCATTATTCTTCACACACGTCTGCCCTACAGATGGACCCAAACTAAGAGCCTACCACCTTCTACT